>NC_134733.1:21269100-21894100 GCF_049634645.1 Pelodiscus sinensis | reverse complement strand
GCAAGAAAGCCGCGATCGCCCTTTTTGCCATCAGGGCTCTTTTGCACAAAACAGTCCTGAGCTGTCTACACTGGCCCTATTTGTGCAAGAGGGTTTTTTCCCAAACGGGAGCATCGTAGTATTTGTGGAAGAACACTGACAATCTTACATCAGATCGTCCGTGTTCTTGCGCAACTTCAAGTGGCCAGTGTAGACAGCTGGCAAGTGTTTCCGCATAAGCAGCCGCTTTTGCAGAAACACTTGCCAGTCTAGACACAGCCAATTGGTATCTGCCTCCACAGCTGCAGAAATGATCTGAGGAGAGCCACATCTGCAGATGCGGATACTAGGGATGTGAAAGTGTAACTGAAAGTGTAGCCTGGCTCATTGGTTAACCGTCACAGTTACGCGCAGGCTCCCAGAATGCTCGGGAGCTGGCTTAAAAGCCAGCTCCTTGCATGCTCCAGCTCCCAGGGAGCCGCCTGCTGCCCCGCGTGTAACGGCATTTCACAGTTACATAATTAAACGCATTTTAACATCCTTAGCGTATACCCATGGCTATAAAGCAGACATACACAAATTTGCAAGGGGCTAGATCCAAAATTTGTATCCGTATCTGTATCTGCAAAAATGTGCCCCAGATCCCCGAGGATATAAAACAGACATCTGTGGATTTGCGGGGCTCTACTATCAGCTAATTATTGCAGCACGTGCTTTGTCCATTGAATGTACACACGGAAATAAGAAATGGACTTTTGGCAGGCATACTCTCAGGAGCCATTGCTGCAGCCTGGTATTCTCCATCAGTGTGGGGCCCAAAAGGTAATTACTTTTCTGGACACTGAGCTCTCAATGCTCTCGTCACGTATAAGTTTAAAAGTTCTCAAGTCCAGCACCCTGCAATGTGTGGAGACAAAGGACTTCGTTTTCCTCCAGCTTTTATGAGCCTCCCACTCGCTGATTTCTGTCTCTCTCAACCCAGGAACCAACATGGCAGGAAAGTGGCAAATTGAAATAATTACTCATTATAGAGGCAATTACAGGCTTTTGTCTGCAAAACACTTTGAGGTTATTGTTCCAATGTAAAGATTCTTTGTTTGCTGGCAAAGGAAAACACTTGAGACTCGCTTTGGCGTTATTTAATATATCATTTCTTCTTTGTGTTGCCTTTCTCGTGTCTCGCTACATGACAAGCTGCTGTTGGGTGCCCATCGTAGGGTTTCTGTAGCACCTCGTCATATTGTTCTTTCAAATTATTCACCATTGTCCTGCCACAATACCTGGCTTGAGTTGGAAGCCTCTGTATAGACACTACACAACACTCCCAATGTTCCCTTGCATTTTTTCCACCCATGTGCAGAATACATTTTGTTATGTGCACCAACGTATGTGCGTATGTGCACCACCCATAGAAACACATGCTGCCAGCCGTGGGCACTCTGCTAATCAGCTGGGCAGCACCTGAATCACTCCAGGTGGCTGCCCAAGCCCTCAGCTTACAGGGATCACTGAACACGACCAGCATATCCAGTACCCATGCACGTCACATGGCCCACTTTGGGGCACTAGGGAAGCGATTTTCCAAACAGTGTAGGTACGTGGGGTGCAAGTTCCCTCGTGGCGTCTCAAGTACTTAACGCCTGTCATGGCATTGTGTAGAGTCTTGTGCCACCAGTGGCCAGTGGTGTGTGGCTGCCTACTGGACTCCAGAGCACAGAACAGCCAGAAGGGTCCAGTCTGAGCACCTAGTCTATCTCAGTGCTACTGTAGTAGAGGCTGAAGATGCTGTACTAAAAAATGTCAGCTGAGAGAGAGAGATGTACCGCAAGAGAGACAGTCAGACAAAGAACAGCAAGAGAGAGACCGTCAAACCTGCAGGCAATTGAGGCAGGTGGTAGATTGTAGCTAGAAAACAATTTATCCACTGAAATATTCTCCAGAAGGGTCTTCCAGGATGTGTTTATCATGGGGAAGAGAAGCAACTTCCTCCTTGCAAGAGGCAGCCATTAGGAATGGCAAACAAGCAAAACCCCCAGTGTTTTCAGTGCACAGGTTTTGTGGGTGTGCTTCTTGCATCCCTGGGAGAACCAGTCATTAGTATTATGGTACTTTGCATTTATTTGGAGCTTTTCATAGCAGGATCGCAAAGCCATCGACCAGTGTGAACAAGTACTATTAGCCAGGTTTTACAGATAGGAAACTGAGGCACAGCAATTAGTGTAGGACCTACTAACTGATCTGCACTTGCACAGTAATCACTGCCAAATAAAGAGCCAGTGGGTAAGGAACTGAGCCTGGAGCCTGGCAGGGACGGGGATACCAGCATCCACAGGTGCCTGCTCTCTGGGCAGCAATTCTCAGAGCAGGGCAGGCTCAGCTGGGTTCAATTGCTCCAGGAGCAGAGCTTACAAGAGGCGTGACCCCGCCATGCTGTGGGGCTGAGCGGGTGTGGCAGTCAGGCCTGGCTGTGGGGAGGAAAGCTCCCTGGGTGGCTGTTTTCCTTTGAGCCAGATGCTGTTCCGGGGCCCGGTGGATAGGGACCCCACGTGGCAGGGTGTGGATGGGGTGGGCGCAGATGCCAGGGGCTGTAAAGGAGGCAGCTGGAGGAGGGGTGAAAAGGAAGCCAGCTTGCTCTGAAAAGCCGGGGGGATCCTGAGCCTTCACTTTCCAAGGGCAGGGACGTACATGGGGCACAGAGCAGGAGCATTGCGACTGGTGCACTGGGAATGCACCGAGCTGGAGAGTCTTGGGAGGCGACTGCAGGGCCCCAGCAAAGCCCTTTCTGCACTCCTCACCCCACGGGAGGACTGGAGAGAGCCAGTGGCTGCCCTGCCCTGGGGGAAGCTGCAGGGAGTCCTTGTTCCCACAGAATGAGGCTGGAGTTTGGGGTTGTTGGGGAGCCTCTTCTGCTCTGCCACTGACTTGCTGTGAGACCTTGGGCATGTCACCTCCTCTCTCTGTGACTCTGTTTGCAGAACTTAACAGTGGGACTAACATGGTTACCCAGCTCCCAAAGGCCACAGTCACAAGGTGTGACTCAGTCATGTGTGGGCTCCGTGTCTGTCGCTGACATGCCCCGGCTTCCGGGAACTGGCTACATGGTGCGACTCTGAGGTCACCACCGGGCCGGATAGCATGTGGCGTACACACAGCCCCTTGCGTGGCTCGGCCGAAGGACATTTTCCCACTCGGGGTGGAGCACAAAGCCTGGGGTCTGTGTCAGGGGCCCTGCCTCAGTGGGGTGTGGAAGCAGGACCAGTTGCTGCTTTGCCACTGGGTAGGAAGAGGTCACAGGAGGCCCCATAGTCGGTGACTGGCATGTCCCACATTTTCCTACCGCGGCAGCAAAATCCACAACAGCCTAGAGGAGCTCTGGGGTGTTTAGGGACATTGACAGCAGGGCAATGAGCTGTGAACCGGGGGAGCTTCCCTTTCAAATACACAGGCACGTGGAAAGGCCTTACTGGGTCAGTCCAAAGGTCCATCCAGCCCAGTGTCCTTTCTGCCCACAGTGGCCACTGCCAGGTGCCCCAGAGGGAGTGAACAGAACAGGACCATCAAGTGATCCCTCCCATCACCCATTTCCAGCTTCTGGCAAGCAGAGGCCAGGAACACCATCCCTGCCGATTGTGTCTATTTAGCCATGAATGGACCCAACTGCCATGAATTTATCAAGCTCTTTTTAGAGCCCTGTTAAAATCCTGGCCTTCACATCCCCCAGCAAGCAGTTCCACAGGTTAACAGTGTGTTCTGTGAAGAGGTTGTGCTGATGGGAAAATCTGCTCTTCTCCCTTCCCTTCCACTTCCCTCCAAGGGTCATTAAAGCTCAGCAGCACCCAGAGAGCAAAAGCTAGCTTGGGAGAGGGCTGGAGTCCTGCAGCTTCCTGGGCAGTGTGTGTACAGGGCTCTGATTGGAGACCAGCTGCAAAGGAGGCATGCCAGTGTAATGCTTTCTCTGTGTGCTGCATTTGTTCCATGGCACTGGCATGTCCCCAGCCAGCCTCTAGATTTGCCATAGAACTGAGGGCAGGTTTAGCCCTACTTGCTTGGGGCCCCCAGCATTTACCCCCGGGCCAGTTTCATGCTATAACAGGCAGAACGGCAGGGCCCGGGCAGGTGACGCTACATCCCCAGAGGAAGGGCTGCGAGTACGTTCGGGGTTTTACGCCGGCCACTCTGCTTTTGAGGTTCCATTCAGATGAACTACAGGAGGGCGTGACTGGTGCCTTGCTAGGTGATTACAGCCAGTCCGCCCAAGGTAGAGGGCCAGAGGGCAGCAGGTGCTGCTAACCAGCCAGAAAATAATGAGTCGTCCTGTGGCACCTTAGAGACAAACAAACATACATAGAATCATGAACTTCATGGGCAAACCCCACTTCCTGAGGTGAGGGGGGGAAAAAGGGGAACCCAGAATTTATAACAGAAAAAGAAGGGAGAAGGAGGGTGGGAAAAGGACCTGTCAATTGCAATGCTGGTGCTAATGAGGCTCAGGGGGTGGGCTGGAAGCGTCCCAGGCAATGCTAGTGCTGTAGATATCCGCGCAATCTGTATTAACGTGGATCTGACAGCCCTGGCTTATCTTATTCCGTCACCTGAGCTGATCACGTGCACATGCTGATCTAGATGCATGTGGGGATATAAAGTGCTGTAAATGTCCCACTCTGCGGATGGGGCAGAGTGATTTGCGGCCACTAGGTTCCCTGGAACCATTGGTTTGAGTTGTGCTAAGGATAACTCAGCCCTTTATCATTCCGGTGCAGATAACTGAGCTCTGTGCATTTTGCTATGCAGGGGGTGGGGCTTTCGGAGGACAGCTGGCATTCTGAGGTCCAGTCTGCCCTGGATGGACATTGATGATCTCAGAATAAGGCAACAAAAATGAGTAGGGGTGAAGAATGGGTCCCATACAAAGAGCGATTAAAAAGACGGGGACTTTTCATCTTAAAAAAGAGGAGACAAGGGGGGGATAGGATAGAGGTCTATAAAATCTGGAGTGGAAAAAGTGAAGAAGGAAAAGTTCTTTACTTGTTTCCATAATATAAAAACAAGGGATCACCAAATGAAATTAATAGGTAGCAGGTTTAAAACAAACAAAAATAAGTATTTCTTCATGCAACGCACAGTAACCTATGGAACTCCTTGCCAGAGGATGTTGTGAAGACCAGGATTTTAACAGGGTTCAAAAAGAGCTAGATACATTCATGGAGGATTGGACCATCAATACTTATTATCCAGGATGGGCAGGGACGGTGTCCCTAGCCTCTGTTTGTCAGAGGCTGGGAATGAGCAACCAGGGAGGGATCACTTGATGATTCCCTGCCCTCTGGGGCACCTGGCATTGGTCGCTGTGAGAAGACAGGACACTGGGCTAGCTGGACCTTTGGGCTGACCCAGTCTGGCCATTCTTATGTTCTTAGAATTTGCCCAGTGTTTTTAGAGTGAAAATTGTCCTTTCTGTGACTGTGGTGCGACGTGCCACGGGCAGCTCTGCCAGGCTGGATTTCACTGGGCTGGCAGCTCTCTCAGGCAGGTTTTCAAGTAGCTTGGAGTGAGAGCTGCAATTAATGTGTTCCACCGTCACACACACAGAGACTCAGCCAACAAAAAAAGGTCGAGCTGCCTGGAATCTAAAGCTGAGTACCGGACGGCTGGCCTTTCTGGCAAACACGCCTGGCTCATGTCCACCCCTTTTGCTGTGAGTTTTGTCCCACACAAAGGCGGTGTGCGTTGGACGTGGCTTTATTCCTAGCTCCAGGCGCGTTACCTTTCCTGTGCTTGCACCCAGAGGGCAGCTGTCTCAGGGTCTCTGCTGCCCTACAGCTCTGCATTTCTCAGTTCCTGTGAAGGTTGCTGGTCAACCCAGATGAGGGGTGGGTGCATGGATTTGTTTAACATCTGACCTCCAGTAAATATTAGTCGTTACATTCAAAACATACACCTAAAACTCCCTTGTAGGTGGGTCTTGTGTTGTGGCAGCCTGCGTGTGGATTCAGGAAATTCTACCGTGGAACCCAGGTCTGAGGAAGTTCCCTGCATGTGTATCCCCCACTGACAGACCAATACAACTTCACTTTGATGGTTTCTCTCCTGTAAACTCTACCTCCAAGTAGCTAAAGAAGCTAGGAAGTGAAATACTAGCAAAAGCGAAGTTAGGCAAGAGAAACAAGGGACGACGGACGCGTTTTCAGTGGAGAGCCATGAAGCGAGGCAGCAGGGAGTTAGTTTCGCACTGTCCCGGGTGAGAGGAGCTATGGAGGGGACCGTTCTCTGGCCAGCAGGGGGAGAGATTGTGCTAAAGGGAGTAAAAGCATGAGAGCAGTTTCCAAGTATCTAAAAGGGTGTTACAAGGAGGAGGGAGAAAAATTGTTCTCCTTGGCATCTGAGGACAGGACAAGAAGCAAGGGGCTTAAATTGCAGCAAGGGCGGTTTAGGTTGGACGTTAGGAAAAACTTCCTAACTGTCAGGGTGGTTAAACACTGGAAGAAATTGCCTAGGGAGATCGTGGAATCTCCATTACTGGAGATATTTAAGAGCAGGTTGGATAGGCATCTATCAAGGATGATCTAGATGGTGCTTGGTCCTGCCGTGAGGGCAGGGGACTGGACTTGATGACCTCTCGAGATCCCTTCCAGTTAGTATTCTCTGATAGGTATCTCAGGGAAGAGAAGTAGAGCTAGAGTTGGCTGGAATCCCATCAATGGAGAGTTTTAAACACAGAGAGGAGCCGTTTTGATCTAGCTCCTGAAGCAGAGGAGCTGTGTGAAGAAGGGGTGGAGAGGACACAACAATTTGTATATCCCACACGAGGGTGAATTTGGCAGTGAGGGTTCTCCTGACCTGTCGGAGCTGGACAGACGTTCCAGGGTCTGATTACAGCTTGGACCAGTCAGCTTCCTGTTAGCAAAGCAGCCGAGCTCTGTGTGACACTCTTGGTGACATCCCCAGGTCGTGGGCTAACGAAGGGTGCCGGATCTGATGACACGTTGATGACACACAGGAGGCAGTTTCTCCGACGTGAGACCGTTTAGCCTATCAGCATAGTCTCTTCGGAAACTTGCACCCGCTGCAACTTGTGAGGAGAGACTGGAGACGCTTGGCCCTTTTGTTTTCGCCCATGGAACGACGTACCCCCGTCTGATTGTGATCTGATACATTCCCTTTCAGCCTGGCAAAACAAGGGTTATTTGGGGGGTTCTCCCGGGCCAGGTGTTAGCAAACTGACAACTCCTGTCAAAGGAGCCTTTCATGTAGACATTCCCGGGCAATTCCCAACATGCCTGGGAAATAACATTTTTCTGGGAGAGGAGAGGCGCGTTATGGTAAGTTCACGTGCTCTCAGTAGGCCATGTTATGACATGGATAAAGCTCTGTTAAATAGCAAAAGCGATTGCCCCGCAGGCAAAAGAGCTTCAGCCGAACACAGACATGCCTCCGCCGATAACCGTTTCGTGTCTGGACAGCTCCAGGATTGCCTTCAAAGATCCTTCCACAACAACAAGCGGTTCCTCTAAGGGGCCGTGTGCTGATCCCCCAGAGAGAGCCGCAGTCTGGTTTACATCCCGTCTGAAGACTGCTTACAGTGCATGGCTCTTTTCTTTAGCACAGCTGGTCTGCCACCTACCCGTCTGTGTCCGCTCAGTTCATGCCTCCCCCGCTTGCCTTTGGCAGCATTCTGCCGAGAGCGACCCGTGCCTTGCCTCGGTGGGGATTTTATTCCCCTGGTTATGCTGCATGTGATTTCCACTGTCCTGTAGCAATCCTGTGTGCATGCCTCAGTTTCTCTGGGCACAGCACCAATCCGGAGATGGTGATGGGAGTTTCGGGTGTGACTTCCACTGAAGGAGGCTTCCCCAGCCTTCTGCAAATACACAATGGCCTGTGTCCTTTGTAACCTGAGCCTGGAGAAGGGTGCGACCCGGTGACACAGGACAAAGGCTGGAGGAGGAGCCAGGCTGGGACCAGGAGCTGGGAGCCTTGGCTGGGTGGGGAGGCAGCCGGAGGGCCAGGACCTTGGCTCTGGGCCTCTCTCTCCCCAAGATGGGTTGTCCTGACTGCTTCTGGTTCCTGTGCTGACAAGTCTGTTCTACGCTGTGCCCCTGTCAATAAACGTTCTGTTCTCCTATGGTTGTGGACGGGGGCGCAGGGCCCACTGACTCCCTGCCCCTCGGTGACAGTCGCATCGAGTTATTCCTTTGAGAAGAGCAAACATTTCCCTTTGAATGAGCGTGTCCCCTGCCGCTCTGCGCAAGACCCCTCGGTTTTAAAAAATAAATCACACTTTGCACTTAGCCTGATCTTCAAAAGGAAGAAGCCCAGGTATTTTGCACTCGCTTTCATGCACAAGACATGGCATATCTAGTGCAGATGCCAAAGTTGGACATCTAAGCGGTGATTTGCCTGAGCAAACAACCCATTGCACTTGCATTTCGATCCATAGTCCAGAGCGTCTTGCCTTTTGAAAAAAAGGACCTGTGGAAATTAGCCCCTTTAAGATACCCAGGCCGTTTACAAGCCTTTGCTAAGCTACATGTGCCCTATTTGACAAGTGGCCAAACTAAAACGTTCAATCGTGAAGTTGCTTGCTGTAGTTCAGAGCAAGGCCGTCGCAAAGTTGGAATCCCAAGTCCGAACGCCTTACACTGACCCAGAGCCGCCATCTTGCGTTGCTTGCACTTCTGACAGCTGGGGTAGTGGAACAGCTATTAACGACCTAGAGATGTAAAACTCCAGTTACTCCGCTAACTGGCAAACCATTAGGTACATCTAACATTTAACCAGTTAAGCGACTAACGCGGGTCCGAGGGGAGGACCAGTCCAGCCCATTTGGAGTGGCCCTGCGTGTGGGGCTTCCGGGCTCCCTGTGGACAGAGGCTGCTCCGGAGGAGAGCATCCCCTGTCTGTTGGGTCCCCTGGGGTGCTGGAGCAGCCCCCTGCTCCATGGCAAGTGGGGAGCTGCTCCAGCCCCCTCTGATTACCAGCTAACTGGATCCGGTAACAAGCATCACCCTACCTATTTTGGGTAATGCTTGCTGGTTAACCGGGTAACTGGTTAACCTGTCACATCCCTATTAAAGACACTGGCTAGTCATCTGTCTTCCTTCACGGTCTAATTATTTTGAAATAAGTGGCCTCTTACAGTAGATATTTTCCGCATTGTACTATGTGATATGAATTCCCGTGTAGCCCACTCACGGTAAAAGGACTAAAACCCAACTATCACGTAACACATAACGCGCCAGGGGGCAAAAGGATGTTTGCTCCTGTTTCCTTGCCTGCGCGCCAAATATATCGATTTCCCTCAACCATCTCTTCAGCCCAAGTGATTGCGCTGTGTTTTCATAGACTTATACCGTCCAAAGCTGGACAGGGCCAGTGTGATCATCTCACCTGCCCTACATGAAGGGTTCTTGTCTCAGTTTGGAGGAGTCATGACGCTGGTTTTTCGGAGGTGGAAGCACGTGCTGTTCCCATGCGGGTGAGAATGGGCAGGAAGAAAGACAGTCGCTTTCGGGAAGGAGCTTCTGAACAGGTATTTTGAAAGAAGTCTTGGCCCTCTTCCAAAGGAGCTGTCCCAGGTAGAACATAGTCAATTGTAGATGTTTGTCTTTGCTCAGCCTGCGAGTCTAGTCGCTTCAGCAGGGGACTAGCTCCCAGAACACCTGGGTTTTAGGCCTTTTCTCACTTCCCCAGAGAGACCTGACCTGCCTTCCAGGATTCTGTTTCTAATACAGACTAGAGCTATGAATAACCCGTTCTGTCACCTCCATATAATTCCTTCCCTTTGTCTATGGTTCTTCCTGTACCCTCTGGGAAGATATAGACCTTTAGCATCTTCCTTCTCACTAGATTTATTATTAGTGTTATTTCCCTCACTGAACAAATGCAGAGATTGGCCAGGTCTACACTAGGGAGCAAAGTCAAACTAAAGTGCACAAATCCAGCTACGAGAATAGCGTATCTGGAGTCGATGTACCTTAGTTTCACTTACCACGGCATCCACACTGTGTGTGTGTGTGGGGGGGGGGGGGAGGGGGTCAATGGGAGAAGCTCTTCCATCAACTTCCCTCGCTCCTTATGATCCGGTGGGGTACCAGAGTCGACAGGAGCACAATCAGTGGTCAATTTAATGGGTCTTTACTAGACCCACTAAATGAAACCTCCAAGAGATGGATCTCTGCAGCGTCAGTCTCCCGGTAAATGAAGATAAGGTGTGGTTTACACTATGTTTGTACAGGCACAGGCATAATCAGGCGTTAGCCTAGCTGGGGCTTCTCGGAGCTACTCTGATCATTAATAGCAAACCACAGTAGTAGCACGGCTCTGATGTAAACTGAGCCGGTTCTACCAGCAATAGCTTTTAATCCAATTTTTGCCCTATTGATGCAGTTTTTAATGCCAGAGTTTTTTCATTTGTTACACTGAAAGTCAGACCTCCACCTGCTTAGTTATTTCTTCTCTACTACTGCCATCTCCTTTCCTGAAGTCCAAGTAAATTCCAGAGTAGCAGGAATTCTTGGCAGAGCCAAACTAGTGAACCACGGACAGCCTTTCATTATTCAAGCAGATCTCTGAGCGAATCCCGTGCGTTCTCCAGTGCCTTCACACCCAAGAGTTCCAGAGTGAGAGGGATTAGAGGTCATATCCCCTCTCTTCTGAAATGCAGCCATTTCTGGGGTGGGATAGAGCAGACATTCTGAATTAGCACTGGAAAATAAAAACATCCCTGGGGACATAATCTGCTCTGGTGAGAAGACTCTTTAGTAACTTCCATCTCAAGGTTGATGTCTATTACCTATCGTTTAGGACCAAGGCAGGGTTTTACAGAGACTCATCAAAATCCCATTCTAATCATAGAATCCTAGAGCTGGAAGAGTCCTCAGGAGGTCATCAAGATCAGCCCCCTGCCCAAGGCAGGACCAATCCCAACTAACCCCCCATGCAAATCCACTGAAGTCACAGCTTGCCTGTAGCGTCAAACAGCACCGAGTTTTACCATTTACTACCATCCATCCTGAGCAGAGAAACCGAAATCCAAACTCTATGAAGGGAGAAGCTACTCCATTGCTCATATCTACCGGGGCTGCTGCTTCCTGTGATGGGGGCAGATGAAAGGAGAAGGTTCAGAAAAGGGCAACGAAAATGATGAGGGGTTTGGAACGGGTCCCATATGAAGAGAGATTGAAAAGACGGGGACTTTTCAGCTTAGAAAAGAGGAGACTGAGGGGGGATAGGATAGAGGTCTATAAAATCATGAGTGGTGTGGAAAAAGTAAATAAGGAAAAGTTCTTCACTTGTTCCCGTCACATAAGAACTAGGGGCCACCAAATGAAATTAATTGGTAGCAGGTTTAAAACAAACAAAAGGAATTTTTTCTTCACGCAGTGCACAGACAACCTGTGGAACTCCTTGCCAGAGGATGTTGTGAAGACCAGGACTTCAACAGGATTCAAAAAAGATTCATTCATGGAGGCTAGGTCCATCCACTACTATTAGCCAGGATGGGCCAGGATGGTGTCCCTCGCCTGTTTGTCAGAGGCTAGGAATGGATGACAGGGGAGTGATCACGTGATGATTCCCTGTTCTGTTCCCTCCCTCTGGGGCATCTGGCATTGGCCACTGTGGGCAGACAGGGCACTGGGCTGGACGGACCTTTGGTCTGACCCCGTCTGGCCGTTCTTATGTTCTTATTTTCCCTTCGCGCTTTGGGAGCCTAAAACCAACACTGAATCGAACTATTCTGCGTGAAAAGGCCTGATAGAAACATCCCTCCCCGCCCCCGTCCTCTCTGTTCTGCAGAACCGCTAGACGGATGTGTCCCAACAGATTCTGAACTGATAACATCTTATTTATCTTCAGCTGTTGACACAGAAGCGTCTAGACTTGCCTCCTGGAGGAGGCTCAGACCCACGGGCTGCTTCTTTCTTTCTTGAAGGAAATGATTTGCCCAGCAGTTCCTTTTTCCCACTGCCTCCCCTGCCATCTCCTCCTCCTCCTCCTCACATTCCAGCCTCCTCATTAGCCCCTCTCAAGACGTGCCCAGGACTGCAGGCAGTGGATCTCCATAAAGCCACTAGCCTGGCAAGAGGGAGCGAGAGAAGGAAAGTGCCGCCTCCGGCTGCTAATTTCCTTGTTCTCCCTAGCAGGCAGCTGGGGAGCCGCATCCCGGGACAGGTTTGGACAGATCGCAGTGGAGAGGTGATAATAACGTGTCTGTCATTTCACTCAGGCATGTAGGATCTTGCAAACCGCAAATACCGTTAACTGGCTCGGACGAATCTGTTACAACAGAGCCTGGAAGACATGCTGACTGCAGGGCTTCCCCCCCGAATTTTTAGAACAACCCATTTTGTAATTGGTCTTTAGAATTTTTCACTGGGCTGGAAATTCCACGACCAGTTACTATATTTCCCATTTAGCAGGCGCAAGGATGTGCATCCTCTTCAGCGTATCGGGAGATGGACCCAAGATGTAAAAACTAGACAGCCCCCTCCTGCCGGACCCCACTCCCCAGCCACATTGCCCATCCCTCCAGAAGTAAAGAAGTGGATTTAGAAGTGAATCTCAGATAGTTCACACTGAGTTGCTTGGTTCTGACCAGTGATGATGACCGAGAGTGAACGTTTAAACCAAAAGGACAGTAACAGAGGGGGAGCCGTATTGGTCTGTAATTTGAAACCCAAGGATCAGTCCTGTGGCACGTTAGGCTACGTCTACACTGCAATGCTATTTCAGGATACCGGAGCATCCCGAAACAGCTATCCCTTCACAGCAAGCCCATTATTTTGAAATGTAATGGGCTCGCTATTCCGGTGTCCCTGTAAACCTCATTCCACGAGGAGTGAGGGATGTTTTGGAAGAGCAGGTTCTTTTAAAATTTGGCGCTGGATAAACAGCACCAAATTACAAATTAAGCTATATCAATATAAGATACATAGCTTGTATAGCTCAAATTGCGTATCTAATTTCGACCTATGCTGCAGTGTAGAGATGAACACAAACACATCTATAGTATCATGAGCTTTCGTGAGCAAAACCCATTTCATCAGATGAACTGGAGTGGAAAAAAGGGGGGACCCTCAGAATAAGAAGGGAGAGGGAGGGGAAAAAAAGCCCATGAAAGCCCATGTTGGTCTTTAAGGCTACATCTGCACAGCGGAGCTATTTCGGGATACCTCTGGTATCGTGAAATAGCTATTCCATGTCTTAAAAGCAAGCCTGTTATATCAAAATGTAACAGGCTTACTATTCCAACGGCCCTGTAAACCTCATTGCACGAGGGTTATAGGACATTTTGGAATAGCACCTTATTTTGAAATTTGGCACTGGGTAATTCAAAATAACATTAAAATAAGATACGCAAATTGCGTAGCTTATTTCGAGGTAAGGGTGCTGTGTAGACGCACCCTAAGGTGCCATGGGGCTACTCGTTGTTTAAGACAATAAAAGTTCCGGATATACAGGGAACGTAACCAGACCTAGCTCCTAGATAGTGTTTTCCCTCCAGAGGCTTTACAATACTCACACCCTCTCCTAGTCATTGCTGGGCCGAGCCCCACGTACCTCATCTCACATCTGTCCCGGGCAGACCGACTCGCTCTCTGGCTGCTACTTTGAGCACATGGCCAAGTCTGCACAGATGCCCAGTGCCATGAAGAAGCACGTAGGAAACCCAGCAACGTGCAGTTGCTTTGGGATGCGCCAGGGAACGCATGGGGGATGGAGAGTGAAGAAATATGGTTGGGGAATCTAGTTGAAAACACTGGTTCAAGACCACAGGGCAACAGAATCCAACCTGGGGTGCAATCCTAATCAATCATTAGCAGCTAGTGCTCCCTGAACAAAGATCGGGGCCACCCAGTGCTTAGCCAGGGACAGCCTTTGCCCCAAAGACCTTGCAAGCTACATATAGAGAGAGGAGGAAATATTATTATTATTATTTTATTACGATAAGGTGCAGAGAGCTTTTCCAAGTTCCCCAGCGAGTCTGTGGCCACGTCAGGAACTCAGAGCAGCTCTACTTGTGCATTCTGAAACACTGAGGTCAAAGGACCACAGCCCTGACCGCTCAGCATGGACAAAGCTGTAAAGTTCCAGGGCAGGACTCTCTGTAAGCTCGGTGCTTGGGCAGCCACCCTGGAGAGATTCAGATGCTGCCCAGCTGATTAGCAGATCACCCACAGCCTCCTGCAGCTGGCAGCAAATGTTTCTAAGGGTGGTGCACATCTGTACATGCCTTGGTGCACAGAACAAAATTTATTCCGTCCATTGATGGGAAAAAAATTAGAGGGATCATTGTTCCAAGGTGCTGCAAGAGCCTGAGAGGGCAATTAGGGCGTGAATGCTTCCCCTGATATGTGTCCCTTCTCCACGGCACGGTGCTTTCCAGGGGGGTTTGGTATTTTCCAGGTTGGATTGGAAAAGGCGCTTGCAAGCCAGAGAGCGGATTATTGGGGAAGGGCCTTGTGGCAAGGAATGACACTTCTGGTTCCCGCAGTGGCCCCACTCCCTAGAACCGTGCCTGGGGTGTTGCCTTGCTCCTCGTGCCCGAGAGAGGCCTCCTGGCTGAGGACAGAGCCGCCCTTGTGCCATGCTATCCTGGCTTGCAACGCGCTGCGAGCGGAGGTTCTTTGCCGAGCATGCCCTACGTGCCCACCTTCCGCACAGCTCTCCCGCAAAGGGGCGGCACGCTCCGGGGTGTGAATGGCAGGTGCACCGTGGGTCATTTGCCCTCCCCCGCCAGGCCTGGGTCCCCACATGGAAGCGAATGGATTGAGGCTTTGCTCCAGGATGGCACAGCCTATGTTCCTAAGCAGGAGGCCAAGCGTCCTTGCATCATCATGCACTGGACACACACCTGTAAGGACACAGCCTGGATTCAGGAATCTGTACTTGGCCAGGATACTCAGGAGCCAGGAAGGAATGTGGGGACATCTCAAGCTTTATAGGGAACTGCAGACTCTGTGCACAGAGCAAATGTTGGCCCATCCCCCTTTTCTATACGCTTTCAGTGGCAAGGGAGATCCCTCTTGTGAACGCGATTTCAAACCTCAGCAGGAAACTTTGTGGCGTTTGGAGTGTGGGAGAAAGGCTGATCAGTTGCAGGCTGCCAGGTAACTAGAGAAGGCTCCATCTTACTCCACAGGAATCTCTGCATTTTGCTACTGAAGTCAGGGGAGGCCCTAGAGAAATTGCCGGATTCGGGTTTGGACAGGTGAGCAAATGGCCCCCCAAATTCCTGCATTTCAGCCAGTGGCACTAGGGGGAAATCTAAGGAGCCTCGTAAATAAACAAGATTTTAAACAATAGCTGGAGAGTAAAACACGGGGAGCAGCCAACCAGCCATTCACTAGCAGAGCAAATGTCAGCTTCCTGCTACAGGCCCCCAAATATGTGGGCTCACGGTAAGAGCCAGTCTCTGCTCCCAAAGAAATGGCAATTGAAATAGGCAGGCAGGAAAAAGGAGCGAGTTTTATCCCCATTCTGCAGATGGGCCACCGAGACCTAGAGCAACAAGTGGCATGCCCAAGGTTACTCAGTGAGTTGTGGCAGAGCTGGGAACTGACTGAGATCTCCAGTCCCTGAACTATAAAACTATCCTCCCTCCAAACCAATGAAGATGGCAACCCACAGGTAAAATTGCGCCCCCTCCCCCCCCAAGCCAGCCAGCACTAGAATTCACGGAGTGTATGAGACTGTCACTAATCTGCTCTAATATAGAAGGAAAAATGCCGATTCATCCCAGATAGCAGCAGAAAACACAGCAGGCAACCAGCCTTCCAGATGGGATCAACACACCCCTCCTTAGAAAACACACCCTGCTGAACCCAGACTGTTACAGTCCAGTGGGCTGGAAGACCCGCCCCCCTCCCGCGCCCCCCCCACACATGGTGGGGAACCTTTGTGGGTTGGAGGCTGTTAACCCACAGAAAAACCAGTCAGGAGTCGCACACAAGTGAGAAGCCGAAAACAAAACAAAAACCCAACCCCTCCCCAGAAAGACCCTCCCCCACGTTCCCCTCACACCAGAGCCGGGGGGGGGGGGTCCAGGCTACTAGACTTTGTGTGCTCCACCCAGATAGAGGGGCAGCAGAGGGGCTGCAGCACCCGCACGGGCTCCCCAGTGCTGGGGTGGGGGGAGCCCTGAGCCTCGGAGCCAGATCCAGGCAAGCCGGCAGCTGCACCCGGCTCCCGGGCCTGAGGTCCCCCAGCTCTGCTGTAAAGGTTCTGGCATCACTCCATGTTCCTCTGGGGTGGTGAAGCTGCTGGTTGGGAGAGGGGCCGGGAAAGGGAGGTCCATGGCCTTTTGCACAGACTAGGTGCCAGGCAGGTGCATGGGTGAAACGTCTGCAGCTGGGCACGTCATCCGGGCCAGAGCGGGGCCCACCTAGATCATGGGAGGAGACAGAAATTCCTCCTTCACAGCCCGTGCCACCCAAGGGCTCTTGGGCCAGCCAGCCTGGGGCCGGCACGTGCCAACTCCGCTGCAGCCGTTGCCATCAGGGTACCGAGGCCGGTCAAGCTGGGCTGGAATTGTGCGGAGGGATAGCCAATACACAGGCTGCCCCGGCAGAAGGCAGGATAAAGGGCGCCCTGATGGTGAGGTGGTGGGCGGGTTCCGGCGTGGCCTAGGGGATAGGGCGTTCGCCTGGGGAGGGGAGGGCAGTGTGACCGTGTGGGTCAGGGCCAGCGTCCTGCGCCAGGCAGGGCCCAGTGTGTAAAGAGGGGCAGAGGGAGCTAGAGGAAGGGCCAGCGAAAAGAGCCATGAAGCGACCGTGGCTCACCCCGGAGAAATCGGTGGCGTCGCGCTGGGTAGAGTGGGAACCGACCCAGGGCCTGTACGACATACAGAGGCCACTATCATTATAGACAAGCGAGGCCACAGATTGGCCCACGGTCATGACCACGGCTGGGCCCCATTTGTGACCCCAGGAGCCGGGGGCAACGTCGCTCCTGTAAATCTGGCCCAGCCAGCCCTGCCAGGACAAGACGGGTGGTTGGGCCAAATCTGAGAGGTGGGGGCAGCATACGCGAGGGTCGCTTGGGCCCAGGTCTCCTCTGTCTGTCCCGGAGGCAGAGGGGGCGAGTGGGTCTGTCAGTGCAGAATGGAACAGGCTGCTTGTTGCGAGCGCACAATGTGCGTTTCCTTCTTGGCAACCACACGTGGGTTTTAAATGGCACAAAACCGCACCACACACCTCTGACTAATGCGAGTGGGGCAGGCCGGGGCCGCCCACTGCCCCGCTCATGGAACGCCACGACCAGGCCGAGGCTCAAGCTCCCCCGTTACCCAGGCTTCAGACTCAGGTCTGTTTGCCATTGGATGAGAGACGGACACGGGGGCGATTTTTATAAGCCCCAGAATGTGCATGGAAAAGTGAAGCAGGAAGCTCGTCCTGCATTTCGGCGCGTCCCTGCACCTGCACAGCTGTGGAAATCCGGCCTGGGCTTTCTGGGACCGCTGCTGAATGAGACATTTGGGACTTTCTGTGGTTGCCACCTATGTAACAAGCTCCTGCCCCTCCACTGACGTCAATCGGCCAGGCCAGGCTGCCGTTACTGGCCTCAGGTGTAACACGGGGTGAATGGGGTGTGCTAAGGCTCGAGAAGATTTGGCTGGAGCGCTGCTAATTTACCGCCACCCCGTCTAACTGGGCTTCGCCGGCAGCATCGAGGAGGGAGAATTCCCTCTTCATGCTAAACTGCGAGAGGCACCGGTCCATGCATTCCGTCAGCCTCTGAGATAATGCAACCGATACCACGGTCATGTTGGAACAGCCTACGGCTCCAGCGTCTTCCCCAGGCCTGCCCAAATAGCTCTTCCATGCACGCCGTGGGCTTTCTCCCCCATCCCCTGGTATCTGGGGCTCACGGAGCATGCGCCATGCCCAGCCGGAGCCCACGGAAAGGCTCCCGTTGACATCCGTGGACTGGATCAGGGCCCTGCTGCTTTCCAATTTCTGCCCTTCCAGGCTCTCCCCGCACTTTCGCCCAGGGGGGTTGCTCTTCAGCGGCTCCCAGAGCTCCGAGGCAGAGCGTGATCTGACTTAGAGCCACAGCCCTTCCGAAGGGGCCTTTGGCACCCTGCTGGGCGTTCCGCCTCCTTAGCAAACTCCTGGCATGGCTCCTTATTTCCTCCTGCTGCCACCAGAGGGAAACGTACTTTTGCCATTGTCTGTGTACCGTACAGAGTATTGCAGATGATGATTAGCACCGGATCAGCCAGCCTTTGAGACACACACGTTTTCGGTCATCTTCCCTTCTCTCAGGCCCAAATCCAATATTTTGAGTTCCCGGCCCTCCCTATCCCCTGCCCTCACACCGATGCAGTAAGTAATCCAGCTGTGAAATCGGCAAAGCGCTCTCTTAGG
Organism: Pelodiscus sinensis; assembly: GCF_049634645.1. Classification (NCBI taxonomy): domain Eukaryota; kingdom Metazoa; phylum Chordata; order Testudines; family Trionychidae; genus Pelodiscus; species Pelodiscus sinensis. Next base: position 21,875,753 of record NC_134733.1, on the reverse strand, counting down.
CTCCTATCCCATGCCTGTCCCTGTGGTATTGAACGGACTTCACGGGGGGCGAGGGGGGGGGTGGTGCACCGGACTTGTAGTGGGTCACTAGGTCCCTCGCTATTCATCTTGGCAGGAGGGATTTCCTATCCCTGCCAGGCTGATGCCTCGTCCCAGCCTTGAATCTCTCCAGTCAAGGGTCACAGTCTCTCTTGGCAACTTGGCTCCATTCCCTGTACTGTGCTTGAAACAACAGGGCTACGTCTAGACTGGCATGATTTTCCACAAATGCTTTTGAAGGAAAAGTTTTCCGTTAAAAGCATTTGCGGAAAAGCGCGTCTAGATTGGCACGGACGCTTTTCCACAAAAGCACTTTTTGCGGAAAAGCGTCTGTGCCAATCTAGACGCGCTTTTGCGCAAAAAAGCCACGATCACCATTTTAGCCATTGGGGCTTTTTTGCGCAAAACAAATCTGAGCTGTCTACACTGGCCCTCTTGCGCAAATGATTTGCGCAAGAGGGCTTTGCCTGAATGGGAGCAGCATAGTATTTCCGCAAGAAGCACTGATTTCAGACAGTAGGAAGTCAGTGCTTTTGTGGAAATTCAAGCGGCCAGTGTAGACAGCTGGCAAGTTTTTCTGCAAAAGCGGCTGATTTTCCGGAAAAACTGGCCAGTCTAGACACAACCCATAAGTGAAGTGGGCTGTAAATCCACCCTGTGCCTACACCCAGACATCAGTCCTGCGCTGCTCCATTTCATTTGGAGGGCTGGCCAGTTTCTAGCTTCAGAGCGGCAGCTTGGTCACCAGCAGAGGCCTGGGGTGAACATCATCTTCCTTCCTCCAGTAACGCCCCCTCCAGGAGGACCACGATGGAAAGTTACACCTTCCCTGCCAGAGAGGGGGGCTGATTCTCTCTTGCCGTGTGCAGCCACGTACACCTGGGCGAAGAGAGAGCCACGTGCTAGCGTAAACCATTAGCAAGGCCGGGCTCTGGAAAATCAGGCCCACAATGCTAGACTGGACGGACCCTCTGTTCTGGTTCATCAGCTGTGTGGAGGGAGGTGGCTTGATTCCTAGGGCTCTTTTGCAGGCAGGCCGCAGGAGGCAAAGACCCTATTAACAGTTCTGCTGGCTTTGGCGAGGATGCTAACGTTTTCAGGGGGGAGGGGGAGCAGCAGCCCTTCAGAAATAGTCCTTGAGAAAAATACTAATTATCTATCAGTTACCAGCTGGCTGGCGTGGCAAGGGGGGTGAATGTGAGAAAACCGCCGAGATCGGCTCCCAGCTCCGGCATGTACAGGCAGCACCACGAAACGGAGAGTCCTGACAGCTTCCCACAAGCAGGTAGACGCCCTGCATGCCCTGTCTTGTTCAGCAGCAGATCCGTTCCCTTCCTCCCACCCCAGGAAACAGGCCAGCACAGGGGCCTCTCAAGGCACAGCAACAAAATCTCATTTTCAGGGTCTGTCCCCCCTCGTGGCCCTCTGCTGACGAAGAGATTGTTAGAAAAGCAGCCCGGCGCCAGGGTGTTGCACAAAACACACCAATGACTTTATCCCAGGAGCACTGTACTAAGAGACAGAAACCACGACTGCTTTGCGGAGAGACAGGCTCGAGCCGGGATGACAGTGGATGAGAAGCTGGCTATGAGTCAACACTGTGCTCTTGTAGCCAAAAAGGCTAACGGCATATTGGGGTGCATTAGGAGGAGCATTGCCAGCAGATCTAGGGAAGTGATTATTCCCCTTTATTGGGCACTGGTGAGGCCACATCCGGCGTATTGCATCCAGTTCTGGGGCCCCCACTATAGAAAGAATGTGGACGCAATGGAGAGGGTCCAGTGGAGGGCGACCAAAATGATGAGGGGGCTGGAGCAACCTACGAGGAGAGGCTGAGGGATTTGGGCTTATTTAGAAGAGTGAGGGGGGATTTGAGAGCAGCCTTCAACTCCCTGAAGGGAGGTTCCAAGGAGGATGGAGAGAGGCTGTTCTCAGTGGTGACAGATGACAGAACAAGGAGCAATGGGCTCAAGTTACACTGGGGGAGGGCTAGGTTGGATATTTGGAAAAACAATTTCACTAGGAGGGGGGAAGCGCTGGGCAGGGTTCCCTAGAGAGCTGGTGGAATCTCCATCCCTGGAGGTATTTAAGTCCTGGCTTGATGAAGCCCTGGCTGGGATGATTGAGTTGGGTTGGTCCTGCTTTGGGCAGGGGTTGGGCTCAATGCCTCCTGAGGTCTCTTCTATGACTCTGTTTCTAAGGGTACGTCTACACTGCATGGCTATCTTGGGATGCCAGAGGTACCCTGAAATAGCTACCCCCATCTATACAAGCCGCCCATTATTTCAAAATATTTTTGACATAACGGGCGTGGTATTTCACCGTCCTGGTAAACCTCGTTGCACGAGGGATAAGAGATGGCTCGAAATAGCGCGTTATTTCAAAATGTGGTGCTGTGTAGATGCACCCGATTTCAAAATAATCTATAGAGTCGAAGCACAAATAGCACAAATAGATTCATAGCACAAATTGCATATCTTATTTTGAGTTTAAGATGCTGTGTAGACGTACCCTAAGGGGGTCAGTTCACAGGACAGGCACGCCTGATTCACACATCTTCTGCGGGACATTCCTGTTGGGAAGCCCTATAGCAACATTTTCTGACCCACATATGCCCTCAGTTTGCAACTGCAGCCTTGGTCCATTGCTCCCTTTCCTAGACTGATACATTCACGGATTTTAAGGGATGAATTACAATGCAATCTAACCTCCACTGCATAGGCAAGGGAACCTTACTAGCAATTCCTTCACTGACCCCATACTTTATGCTTGAGCTAGAGTTTATCTTTCAAAAGATAGCCAGCCTAACGGAGCTGCTCCAAGTACCGGAGAAACACATCCCTTGGTGAGTTATTCCTATGGTGAGTTATTCTCACTGCTAAGGATTTGCACCTTATTTCTAGTCTGATTTTGTCTGTCCTCAGCTTCCAAGCTTTGGCTCTCGTGTTTTTAAGCCAAGACAAAAAAGCCATGTACAGCCCAAAATCTTCTGACCTGCGAGTACCTAAACGTGCACAACTTTTAGTGTGTGGTAGCAGGCTCCACAGGGCCACTTGGTGTGCAGCAAGTTGGTCATTGTAGGTTTCAACTCTGCCTTGCTGTGCACTTGACCCCTGTGTAGAGATGCTCTCAGGCCAGTGCCTTGCAGAAGTAAGTATAGTATGTCAACACAGCAACCTTTAGCAGCCAAACTTGTGTTCTCATCAAAACACAACATCAAGGACCTATTGATTAGACTGTTTTCCATAAATCCATATTGACGGGTATTCATTATGCTATCACCTTTTCATTCTTAATGATTGTGTCCCCTTTCAGCCTATCCCATGATTATGCCCAGTATCACTGTCTGGGTAACTAGCCAATAGGTTCTTTGATCATTCACTCCAGTCCATTGCTCCAAGATTTGTTAAAAAAATAATGTCTGTGAATCAGAGAGCTCGCTGGGCAAATCTAGTCCTGTTGATTTTAAAATGTTTAACTTTTAATAGTTGTTGTTTACAATCCTTCCTTGTACTGATGGCGTAGAAAACATTTCTTTATCATGATAAGACATGAAAATATGTTGCTTCTTTCTGAATACAGAACAGAACTATTTGTTGAGTTGTTGAGTACTTGTCCGCACCATGATCGATAGTTTTACCATATTTTTTAGTATCAGATTTACAGCATTATTTATTTGTTCCTGATATAGTTAAAGAAATCTTTCTTACTGTCCTCAATCCCACTGGCCAGAGATTTTTCACTGATAACTTTAGCTTCTCTTAACAATCGTCTGCATTACCTAAATTCTGATTAGTACTCTCAATATTTTTGTTTTCCAAATTTTCCATATACTTATATATAATGATTTATTACTTCACCTTTCCTCATAATAGGATATTTTTTAAACCAACAAAGCCTTTTATTGTGAATATGGAATTGTGTGTGTGTGTGTGGGGGGGGGGGGGGAGGGGGGGGAGGGGGGGAGATTAGGCATCTAAAAAGTGTTCTTAAACAATTCACAATTATCATTCACAATTTTGTGTTTAAATATGTCCTGTCACTCAGTTTTGCTCATAATTGTTTTCAGCTTTAAGAAACTGGACATTTACCAGTACTACGTACAGATGACACTGGTCAAGACAATATGGTGTTTGTACATAGCAAGTGAAATTCAAGTATGATCACTTGATTTATTTGTGATCATTTTTTGGTACAAACACTCCTTCTCCAGATTTGTATCTAGCAGGGCACTAACACATGTAATCTAGTGGAGAGAAAACAGACCTGGAAAATAATCTCGTTCTTGCTCGCTTTGGCAATACAGCTGATTTTGGAACCAAGTATCTCCCACGAGTTCCACTGTACAAAATACAGGGAAAGTAGAGGCCGGATTCTGGTCTCACACAGGTTTCACCTGGTGTAACTATAGAGACATTAATGGTGCCACTACAAATGGACTTACATGGAGCATGTGAGAGTAGAATCAGGCCTTGTCTATCCCACATATTCCCTCTGACACTGCAATATCCAAGTGCCTACAACCTCCTGGAGGCTAATTTCCAAATGGTACAAATGAGCAGTGAGCCCTTTCAAAGGTTAAAACTGGCGTGAGCACTGCAATGCACAACGAGGAATGATGATTTGGGGTTTCCAAACATGAGAACTAGCCTCTCTTGTCAGCCATTCCCCCTCCCGACAGACCAGCTTCGTGCCTAGTGTAAGGGCACAATAAACTGGCATTGCAGCCAACCCACTGTGATACGATGAAACAGTCTGAGACTGGAAAATAATCTCTTGCTTTGAACAGAAAATACAAAATTCCACAGTTGCGCCATTCTGTCAATGAGATGGAGATGCAGTCTGGGGTATGCTGAACCTCTCTAGTCTGGCACCCTTGGGACCTGACCGGTGCTGAACTAGAGAATTTGCCAAACCACCGGAGGTCAATACTGTGTAGCAGCATCACCCCCTTCCACTGCTTACTTGACTCACACAACACCGAGAGCCAGGACTGGTGGCTATAAACACATTTTATGGGACCGCAGGAAACTTGGCTGCACCCATGATGAGCAGACAACTGGAGAACTCAAACCCTGCCAGACCACGGATGTTCCCAGACCAGAGAGTGCCAGATCAGAGAGGTTCAACTTGTACTTCATTCTAATCTAAGCAGAGTTCTACTGAACCTGAGCGGCATGCAAGCCGTTTCCACCGTGCTTCACAGGAGCAAGGGCGATCCGGATTTGGGTCATTTGTTCTGCATTTGTGCAAGGCCCAGCCACGACCCCAGTTTCCCGAACAGGACTCCATAATATCTGACGTGCTGAATCCATCCTAGCTTTGATGTGGAGCCCTCTGCATGATGGCAGAGGACTTTGGCAGCATAACCAGTGCTGTGGGCATGCCCATGCAGTACAGACATCATCAGGGAAGCTCAGAGAGCCCGGGTCTTTAGTGACGGAGAACAGGCTCCAGTCCCAGAACCAAAGAGCCCCCGATAACTGGGGACAGAACAGTCAGCAACACAGCCCATCGCAGCAGGAAAATGGCTCGTTCTGAAACACGAGGGAGGTGATGCAGTCGGCGGCTGTGGGCTGTACAGAGGAGCTCTGTGCACCTGTTCCGGTGCGGCTCCATCCTTAACTGAGGCAGCTGCCGGTGTGGGAAGGGAACGGCATCGGGTAGAAACACACTGGGTATGTTCCAGGCGTGTGACGGGGCGTCTTCCCCACACTGACCCTGTAAGGCTAAAACCCAGCCCCGGGAGAGGGCTGAGCGCAAAGTCCACAGCTGAGGCAGATGCAATTAGGGCCCAGCTGGGGGTTGTATAAATAAGGGTTCAGGAGAGAGGGGAGCAGGAGGGACCTGGCTGCCAGGGAAGCTGGAGGCTTCCTGATTTAGAGCAGGGCTGGGGAAAGGCCGGCGGAACTGGCCTGGCCTCGCTCCCAGGCTGCAAGGCCTGAGACAAGGCCTGAGGGTAGCAGGGTTGCAGGGAGACAGCCAGGGCAGGCAAAGGCAGCAGGCCCCCACCCCCCTGCCGATGCTGAGTGGCCAGTTCAGCTGCAGTTTGCCCCTGTGGCAGGGACTAGATGAACACTGGCCACGAGTCACTGAGACAAGGGGGGTGGAGGGGAATTGGGGGTTCCCTGGGAGGGGAGGACCCCAGAGTGCAGAGACTGATAAACACCCTTTCCCCCCGGAAGGGGACCGAGAGACACTGGCACGGGCCCTGCCGGAGGGCAGTGTCCTGAATAGGACCCCGCGGTCCGGGAGTGATGCAGGTCTGGAGCTGAAGGAAGGAGTGAGGATGCGGGGAGACGCCAGCCAGAGGGGGGGCGCCTTGGGAATGAGCTAATTCCCAGGGCTGCCAGCAGGAGGCGCTGTGGTGGTGAGTTGTGCCCCGCGACAAGGTGCAAATTTGAGAACTGGGAAAGGGCATTTTCCTAACAGCTCACTCCCTGGCGACCAGGCGGGTGCTTTCCCGGGATGCTCACGTACTGGACAGCTCCTGGGTTTGGGGGTGACTGTCAGGAGCGCTGTAGGAATGCAGGCGTTCATTCTCTGACATGCGGGCTCTGTCCCTGTCCCTGTCCCAGGGAATCCAGCCAGCGAGCACAGCCTGCACCGTCGCCGGCTTTTCATTGCCTCTCGAGAGCCGCATCGCTGGCGGGAAACACCAGACCAGGTAGGCTCCTGAGTCCCCCGAGGAAACGCTGAGTGAGTTTGCCTTTGCTCTTTGCTGCCAGGCTGATTGTTCGTGTCTCGCCTGCATCATCAGGGCTCGGGATGTCAAACGACAGGCATCAGGGCAGCCCTGTCTTTTGGATCGGACATACCCGTGTGCGATGAGCACTCCCACCTCCCTGCGGGGGCTCGTGTGAGTGCCCGAGGAAGGAGAAATCTCAGAGCTGAGCCCTCTCACAGCACCTACGTTTGTTTCCCATGTGGCACCCCTTCTTTTCGAACGTCCCCACCAGGGAAGCAGGGTTTGGAGAGAAGATTTGTCCCAATCTGCCCCTTTGAGCTTACCTAGATGCTTCTCTGCCTCAGGGCACAGTCCTAAGCAGTGTGCCCTCAAACTTTTTCCATCCATGAGTGGAATAAATGTTGTGATGTGCACCAAGGCACATGCAGATGTGCACCATCAATAGAAATACATGCTGCCGGGTGGGTTGGGGTGGGGTGGGGGGAGCCCTGTGGATGCTCTGCCAGAAGCTGGGTGAATTTCAAATCTCCCCTGGGTGGCCACCCAAGCCCTCATCTTACAGGGAGCACTGGTCCTGAGTCCCTTCGCTACCTGTGCGATTCCACCCACCTTCACACTTCACTAAGGAACTTTTCTCCCCGAGGGAAGAGGAACAGGCTGGGGTTGTTTCTTACCCTCAAGGCCTAAAGCTAATTCCCAGACCTAATCCAGAGAGGTAGCCTCATGTTAATCTGCGCTTCCCAGACCCGGCGAGGGCAGAGAGCACACAGACAGCCTGTCCGCTGAACTAGAAAGCTGGCCGGGTACATAGTCCAGCTCAGTGGAGCGGTGCTAGCTACACCACAGAATCTGGCCCTTCACGCCAAACCGTGGAGTAAGCCAGGATCCCTTTAAAACATGCTGATTTCTGGCTTGCCTGAGAGGCTCTCTTGCTATCTTGCAACAGCTGCTGACGACTGAGGGGTCAGTCCCAAGCTGTAGGGATTTCCCGGGCGTTTGCGTGGTTTCCTTGCTGACACCAGCATCCACATCACTTGGCGTATCCTTGCCGGGGAGAATTCGGACGGGCACAGAGCGTGGCCAGTGCTACGGGGACTAGGAGAGAGGAGTTCCCTCCTCCAGCACTGGGCTGGGCATGCTTATACCTCAACCTGTATCCATCTGGCCTGCTCACCTGGGAACCCCGTGGCAGCGACCCCTTGCTGCTCTCCCCTCCCAGCTTCCCGGGGGCAAAGTGGCTGTGTAGAACGATCAAACAAGCTGCAGGGAGCCAGCTGTTATCCGTTCCCCTTCTCTGCCACGCTCCCGCTAGGCTGTAGTCACTGTGTCCTTTCCATTCCAACACGCAGCAGCCGCCGCTGGAGGAGCGGCATGTACTGGACAGACAGGCACCGCACAGGAGCAGCCGCATTAAGCAGCCGGAAGGCAACTTTCTGTCCAGCATGAAAAGGCCTTTCACAAGAACGAAATATACCAGCCTCCAAACATCAACATCGGCATCACCCGTAGGGCTCATGCATGTAGCTTATAATTTGCTATCAGCCCGTGACCCTATAGGAAACCCCTTTGCTCCCTTTATATGTCAGCTGTCTCCCCTCCGTCCTTATACCCTGGCAGGCATTTCCCTAGGGAAATGAATTCTGTCCCCCGAGCAATCTCTTTTCCCTGGTATGATTTGGGGTTCGGGATCTGAGTAGGGAATTTTTTCATGCTTCTGGAAAAAAGTCTTGGACAGAAATGTTTGACACATAAATAAGCATAAATCATTGTTTTCTGTATGGACCATGCGTCTGCAAAAGCCCCTAGGACAACCGAACCGCTGATGAGAAAAGCAGCACCCTTCATCTCCCTGCAGCCAGCGGCCGGCCTTTGGGGTACATGTAGGGATGGGTCTATGCAACTGTGGTATCGACTATCTACGGGCTACTCTGTTCTTTTTTCTCACTGTGTGACGGTGCGGGACGATATTGTGGTAGCTGCATGTTCCATCCTCAGGGCTCCTAGAGCTCCAGTGATTCACCGGCTCTTACGAACCGAAAGACACAATAACAGAATAAAAATCTTGGCTTCTACTGTGTCTGGAAACAAAGCCTGAAAAGAACCGGCCGCTATTCCCCTGAGTTTTGCTTGCCTGGCGTGTGTTACATGTGCTGCCTCTCAAGGTGACAGCCACACCTGGGGTAGTCCTCGGTGAAATGACCCCGCGCCAACGACGGGCTGGGGGCGGACTTGTGGCAAGCAGGGCGACCCACACGCATGCACCTCTCTCCCCAAGTCAAGAACTCATGCAACTTACTGTCCAAGTGGCGGACTTGGCGGTGCTGGATTGCTGGAAAGTCACCTCGAAGTGGTGGGGCCCGGGGTAGTCGGCGTTGGAGGGGATGACAGGAGCGGGGGACATGGCGTCAAAGGTCGAGCTGGGCTGCGAATAGGGAGAATGCGTTGGGACATTGGAGGGGTGCTCGGAGCTGTAAGGGCTGGTGGACGTTGCGCGGCTGCCGATGCTCTGATCCATGCTGCTGTTCAGCAAGTTAAACTGGGACTGGAGGAAGGGAAAAGGGGAGGAGGGAGGGGAAAAAAAAAAGACACCAGCCAGTTTAGAGACAATGAAACCTCAGCTACACTTCTCCAGGACTTCAGGTGTCCTGTTACAGCCTCTTTAAAGGGCCAGCGCACTGGGAAGTGAGCTGAGATCCCTCCTCCGGGTGGGTTTGTTTTTCACCACCTGTGAGAGGGCTAAACCTTGCACCTTGACATTACCCCCTTGTGTCAGCTTTGGCAGCCGGATGCCAAGCTTCCTGGATGGCCAGTGCCCTTAACAGGGTGAACCCCCTCTTTGGCTAGCAGGGAAAGGATCGCGCAGCTAGGCAGAGGCACGGCGGTGCTGTTTTCTGCTACTCCCCTTAGGGGAATGGCCAGAAAATGCCTAGAACATGATAATGATCCTCGAGGTCACCCTACAGAACACACCAATAGAGAATTCCACCATGGGGACAGAATCCTGCAGGACTGGGAAAGCGAGACAGGAAGGCTTCTCTCCTCTGCTAAGTTCTGAAGATGTTTAGAAGGATTTTGATAGATCCATCAGGGGCCTTTCTGTCAAGGCTCGTTCACTTCCATTTCGAATCTCAACACCTACACTTCATGTAGCACCAGATCAACCCTCCCTCTCCCCCCAACGCAGAGCCATACGCTCCGAAATATTGCATGGGAACCCCGGCCAAGAAACAAACTTTGCAAACAGCTCCTAACTTTCTAACGGGCTGAGCCAACCCTTCCGAATCCAGCCGTGCTAAACTGTGAGGGTCTGGATCTCTTTTGTAGGTTGGGCCCAGCATAGGTGTAGAGAAGCCCCATTCCAGAAACTCAGCAATAGCCAGACTTTAGACAAGAGAGAGAGAGAGAGAGAGAGAGAGAGAGAGAGAGAGAGAGAGAGAGAGAGAGAGAGAGAGAGAGAGAGAGAGAGAGAGAAAGAAAGAAAGAAAGAAAGAAAGAAAGAAAGAAAGAAAGAAAGAAAGAAAGATTAGTGAAAAAAATCAGTTCTCAAGAGAAACTGATGCTGAAGCCTGGCATTGAATGTACCTTCCAGCCTTTCTGATAATCTTTCCTCCCCTGGTTTGTTCATTGTCTGAGATGCCTGTGAGTAAACAAGGCTCATCTCCTGTGACTGCCCATCTCCTCTCCCCTCGGTCCCCCAATGAAGCCTGCGTGTATATGACTTTATTCCCACCGCAAATGCAGGATTTTGCTTCCCTGCAGGGAGAAGAAGCCAGGCTGGACGAGAGAGCTGAGTCCTCAAAACACACGTGTGCCTGGTTCTCAGAACCGAGCGCCCGCGTGTGTGGCGGAAAACTCTCCCTGCGGGCCATCCCCGCTCCCTCCAGAGGAGCCACCTTGAACGAATTACATGGCTGCATACGCTGCCCTGCCTTAGTACTGGTATCACATGTACCCAGCAAAGGCTTCTCCAGGACTCCCCCCGCTGCAAAGAGCGGCCTTCATGCTGGGCCCCACCGCCTGGATCCATTGTTATCGGATCTGGGCAGCCCAGCGGGCGGTGGCCGGCTGCTCAGTGGAGACACACATCGAAGGGTAACAGAGGGAAGTAGTGTGGGCTGGGGACCCAAGTACAGGGCTGGAGTCGGGACTCCTGGGTTTGCCTCCTGTCCATCAACTAAATATGCTGAATCATTTGCTGTGGGGCCCGCTTGTCACAACGGCCTGGTGATAACTGGTGAATTATGTTTGGTTGTATCATCATCCAAAGCACTGGAAGGCACCATATTGCTTCCTTCACACCCGACTTTCCCTCCCCAGCTTCACGCCCCTTTCCTTCTTCCTTCCCCTTCTCCCAGACTGATTTTCACTTTCCTCATTTTTTCCTGCCTGTTCCCATCAGAGAAGTGGCCCCGATTAGCCAAACTCTCCCTCCCGTGTCCCTCTCTTCCCGTTGCCTACACATCACAGGCCGACCATGCGCCGCCCACCACCACTGACAGATGGAACGCCCACAGCCCAGCCGCAGCCCACGCAGAAGATCCTGAAAGATCACAGCGGCCCTAAACCAGGGGTGGGAACCTTTTCTGGGTCGGGGGCCGCTGACCCACAGAAAAACCAGTTGGGAGCTGCACACAAGTGAGAAATGAAAAAAAAAGCTTCACTGCTGTGTCCCCCAGGTCCCCACATTGCTCCTCACATTCCCCTTGCACACCAGAGCTGAGGGTGGCTCAGGCTAGTAAATTTTGTCCGCTCCAGCCCTGTGGTGAGGCTGGCGTGCCAGCATGGGCTCTCCAATGCGGTGGGGGGGGGGCTGATCCTTGGGGGCCAGATCCAGGCAAGCCGGGGACCGCATCCAGCCCCTGGGCCTGAGGTTCCCCACCCAAAACTCAGCAAACTCGGACACACCTGTGGGTGAACCCGTCACGAGAATCCTGCTGCCCCCAAGGCAGCACCGACCACGCCGGGGCTGTCAGAAATTCAGGAGAAAACAACTTGGAAAAGTCTCAATCTGCAGGTCGCGGCAGCCGGCCCGGAGCCAGACAGCGACGTCGGTACATGTACATGCACGCTGCAAAACACGGCTTCTGGGCTCAGCCCAGGGGAAGCTTGGCAGCCTCCCAACAATGAAGTCAAAGGTAGACTTGAGCAAAGGCCACGACGGCTCCAGTGTGGAACAGAAGATGCTGCCAGGGGGGAAGGGGGGGCGCGCCAAGTAATGGTGAATGGCACAGACAGCTCTGGGATGTCTACGCGCCGCTCCGAGGGGGAGGGCTGTCTTTTCCCAGCCACGTGGCCTTTGGGCACCTCGTGCTTGAACCTGCAAAGGGCTGAGCCACCGGTTCCTTTCCCAGGCCTCCTGCACCGGGTCTGTTCTGCCCTCCAGGATTCTGGAGGGAGGACGCGACGGGCCGCTGCGTTCCGTTCCATACGCCCACCCACTCCAATACAGTGCGCACAGCTACCCAGATCGGGGGGTGGGACTTCCTGTGCAAAGACGCAATTGCTGGACAACGGCAAGGCCTCGTGATCACTGTGAGGCAGAGATGGGGTTCGCTGGAGGCTCCTTCACATCAGGCACCGCCCTGAATCATCTGTGGGGACGGAATGTAGGACGTCCCGCATCAGGAGCGACTGCCGCGGGTCCTGAAGGACGCCTCTACTGCTAGCTGTAGATCAGCCACTCCCCCGATGGATCAGCCACCAGACGAGTCCGTGGGCAGTGGGTGAATGTAGGATTGGGGGAGGCAAGCCCCCGACTTGCCCCTTCTGTCCCCAGGCTCCCTCCGCCCCCCCCCCCCCGCTCCAGCATTTGGGAGCCCTCAGTAGTGGTCCAGGCCATACCCCGCTATCTTCCTGTAGGGTTGGAGCACACAGAATCTACTAGCTTGGACCCCCCAGGCTCTAGTGTGTGAGGGGAATGAGGGGACTGTCTTTCTCCTCAATCGGGGGCCATGTCAGTTTTTTGTTTTTTGTTTTTTTGTTGCTTGTCACTTGTGTGCGGCCCCTGACTGATTTTTCTGTGGGTCAGTAGCCACCAACCCCAAAATGGTTCCCCACCTCTGTTCTAAAACCTAGATGATTCCTAATGTGTCGGAACAGCTGCAATCTGGAGAAACAGAGGTCTGCCCATCCAAAGAATAGGGACCAGGAAAAATAGGGCAGAATACAACCACTACTGCTGCCAATTCAGACCACCAAATGAGCTTTATGGAACAGATGTTGCCAACCACACCTCATCATAGACCTCAGGTGCTCAGAAACTATGCAGACAGGGCCGGTATTAGCTGCAAATAGATCATTATATCCTGCTCCTTAAAGCAGTGGAAAACTCCTGTTGATTTCACAGCATTTCACCAGAACAGGACAAAAGATCCTTTGCTTAAATGAGAGCGTCCCCAGTTTCTCTCTCTCTCTGGTAGGAGAGGCATGCATGCACCCAGGGCATAAGACAGCCTCAGAATCAGGGTGAATCTGGATGCAATGAACCTGTGTGTGGGATCACACAGGAAAAGAAAGTAAAACTCTTAAATACAAAAATATCCAGGCGAGGGCTGGAGAGAACACCTCACGCCTGCCCGACGGGCTAAACCATGGCGCCACAGACTTCTTCTTGTTGTTGTTTATTGCTCAGATTCGTCATGGCATTAAAGCTGCTTTCCAGAGCGAAAGCGTTGGTTACTTTGGGGAAATAGCGTCATTTCCCCCAAGGCAAATGTCTTACAACGTTAAGAGACTGATGCCCTGAGAAGGGAGGGAATTTTATCTGGTAAAAGTTGGAATTTACTGAGGGAAAGAGCCACACTGTTTGTTCAAACAAAAGATAGGACTATGCAGCACTTTAAAGACTAACAAGATGGTTTATTAGGTGATGAGCTTTCGTGGGCCAGACCCACTTCCTCAGATCAAATAGTGGAAGACAATTGTCACAACCATATATACCAAAGGATACAATTAAAAAAAATGAACACATATGAAAAGGACAAATCAAAGTTCAGAACAGAGGGAGGATGGGAGGAGAGTAAATGTCTGTGAGCTAATGATATTAGAGGTGATAATTGGGGAAGCTATCTTTGTAATGGGGAAGATAATTAGCATCTTTGTTAAGACCCTGGCAGCCCACAAAAGCTCATCACCTAATAAACCATCTTGTTAGTCTTTAAAGTGCTACATAGTCCTGTATTTTGTTTCCGCTACACCAGACTAACAGGGCTGCATCTCTATTACTGTTTGTTCAAGACACTCATTCGAGTCATTAGAGTGCCCTCTGTCAGTACAAAGTGGAACTGCTGGACTCTGTAAAATCCTTCACCTGGTCTCACGCAGGAGCAAGTAAATATTCCCCTAAGTGAGATGTCTTGAATGCCACAATCAGCATCCAAATTACTTGATGGTGAACTTGATACATACAGCCCACAGAGCATCTTCCTCAGCTGCTAACATTCTGGGCCCCCCTTATCCGTCCTATGTCCCAAGGGTGCCAGGTCCATCCATCACCATGTTGGGTGCATACAGCCCACAGAGCATCTTCCTCAGTCACTAACATACCTGCCGGTATGATGATTGCATGGTTACAGGAAGAGCCTGTTTCTCATTTCACACATGCACTCCCACCCCACACTCCCACACCATCACACACACGCCCACACCGGTCTATTCACTCCTTCACCCCCCAGTGTGTCCCTGTTTCTCTTTGTGAGGGTGGATTAACACTTCAATCAGGGACATCCTTAGAATGGAGGGGGCCCTACACAGTCCTGTTACACGGGTACCCCTAAGCCTGATGGCAGCTGAAGCGGGGGATGATTTTTTAGAGATGAGATTTTATACTCTTCAGCAACACACTAATGCACCATTTTAAAGCACATTGTAAACGAAGGTCCTGTCGACTCACACAGCAAATTCAGACACTGAGGCTATGTCCACACTAGAGCCTCTTGTGCAAAAACATATGCAAATGAGGCAAAGCCTGGAATATCACCATGCCTCGTTTGCATAATTAATGAGGCTCGGTGTTTGCGCAAAACCCCCCTCTTGCGCATGAGCCAATCTTCCACATTTTTTTCAGGAAAAACAGCTCTTGCGCAAGAGGGGGGTTTTGCGCAAAAAGGAGTCATGCAGACGACTCCTTTTTGTGCAAAAGCCTCTTGCGCAAAAACAGAGGCTCATTAATTATGCAAATGAGGCATGGCAATATTCCACGCTTTGCCTCATTTTCATATTTCTTGCGCCAAACGGGCACAGTATAGACATAGCCTGACAGTATATACCTGGGGCTGTGAAGTGTCTTCATTACCAGTCGAATGGCTCTTTCACAAGGTTCAGTGTTCTGCTGATAGCTCTGGAAGGCTTTTTCCCTTTTAAGTTAACTAGATCCTCTCCTGAAGAAGCACATAACTGGAATAAGAAGAGGCAGGTAGGTGGATTTTAAGTCATTTTGTTTTCATTTACTTCTGCTCAGCCCCTGTTCGGAGGTTTCTTTGTAGGTGCTCTGGTCTGCATCTGGTTCAAGCTGGGCTGGGTCAACAGATGATGCTTATCCTCATTCTTCTTGAGTTAGCTGAGACCCGCCCCTTTTCAAGTGACATGTTTCATCTCCAACCATCTGGGACCACAACAGTCTACATTTCCCATCGCTCTGAAAATATCTGCCGTATAAACTTCTCACAACAACCATGACGATCAGCTAGTTCTTAGCTTTCTCCCGCTTTGGTGAAGTACCAAGAAGCTGGCCAGACCTAGGTGCAATATGCCTGCCTGGGCACGTTAGGGCATGTTTGGTCCTGCCTGTGTCACAATGGCACACGACGGAATTTGTTCTCCTCTATCTGGTAAATCCGATGGCCTTAAATATCATGTAAGTGTAGCAGAACCCCTCTGGGGAAAACAATTCCTGGCCTAATCCTTCATCCAAATCTCAGCCCAAAAATCCAGCCTTTTTCTGAGGTGGGAAAAAAATTAAAAGACCCAGAAATATATATTTCTACAAAAACCCATGTAGCATGTTTCTTGGTGCCAGCTGGAATCAGAGCAGAAATATCTTAATTCTCCATCCTGTGCCGCTTCCCATTCAGATGCAGCCAGGACACTCTGGACATCACAGATGAAAAAGCCCGCACTCCTGAGATTATCGTTTTGGGTCTGAGAGAAGTTTGATCTACATGGGGAACCTCGTCTTTGGCTAAGCTGAGGACCTGATGGCTCAACACTCCAGCAAAGTGGCCACGAGACACACCCATTGAATGGACACCCTGAACTCATAATCTCCGGAAGAATCTCTGCAGAATTTCCCCACTATTTCCTCCCTGTGATATTTAATGGAAACTGCTCTGCATTTTGTAACCCGTTATCCCATAAGCTTTTTCACGTTTTCTCTTATGGCAAGTTCTCACATATTCATGTCAATTGTACTTAGACCATGAACAACCAGGATATCATTGGTAATAACTCTGACCAGCCTCAGGGAGTTGTTCAATTTCACAGGGTCTCTTTTTGGTGAGGATGTCAGGGGTAGTTAAGCACTGGAATAAATTACCTAGGCAGGTTGTGGAATCTCCATCATTGGAGATATTTACGAGCAGGTTGGATAGACATCTATCAGGGATGATCTAGATGGTACTTGGTCCTGCCGTGAGGGCGGGGAATGGACTTGATGGCCTTCTGAGGTCCCTTCCAAGTCTAGATTCTATGATTCTATGACTATAGTGATCCAAAACGTTTCTCCATTTTTTCACCCGAGGGACTGAGCTCACCCAGACAACGGAAGAGCACAGAGCGTGCCTGCCTCCTTCAGATAGCGTCCTTCACGTGAGCTCCAAGCTACCTCTGAGGGAATCATCTCCAGGGAACATACAACTGTTTCCATTTCCCAACGTTCACACTGGCCTGTCCAAGTCTGTCTCCTCAGCTCCCCATCCTTTGGGGTTTCTGCTCAGCCAGCCGGCAGCGTTGCTAGTAAGTGACATCTGGGAATTGGACGCGTGTCCTGCTGCTCTCAGAACTCATTGCACGGGGCTGCCAAATGGCCCACAGGCAGGTCAGTACTGCCACTCACTCCCAGCCTCAACGGGACTGGATCCAGCCATCTAGATGTGAAAATCACCATCTGTCCGTACCTGACCCTCCCGGGCCACTGCGAGCTGTTCTCAACCCACCCCCCCTTGCTCCGGGAGGAAGGGATGTCCCTGCCATCACACATCATGGCTCAGGGTGTAAAATGGCCCTTTTGAAATAAATGTTTTCACCTGACACCCGGGGCCAGCTCTTCACACGCCCCCCCTCCCCCCACCCCTGCGTTCCCCAACGAAGTCAGTCTGGAACGCTCATAACTATCCAGACGCCAGACTCAAGAGACATGTTTTAACTTGGAACCCTAACCTCACCTGAAGGAAAGTTACTGGTTTACAGTATAACGGCATAAAAAAAAAGTGATCCAGCTTTTCCAAGCAAGACCTCCAGGTCTCAACCTCTCCCGCAACTTCATCAGGATTCTGTGACTAACAGATGGAATGTCAAACAAGATCTAACTTGTGTTTGCAAATACATCCCTCTTCTTCCCTTACATGTGTGCATTAAACCCTCCCTTTCGCCTGCTGTATAGGTTATCTGAGATAAACAAGAACCTCATGAACTATCGATAATTCCAGAAACAATTACAAGAAACGTTATCTACACTGATATCAAAATACAGCTAGAACACAGTCCCTACAGCCCATGATGGCATGGTTAGTCAGATAAGCACAGAGCTACTGTTTTCTTACTAGTTGTATAGTAATAAAGCAGGGGTGGGGAACATTTTTGGGTCAAGGGGCCTCTGACCCACAGAAAAATCACACAAAAAACCCCTGAGAAGCAGAAACACCCTCCCCACATCTCCTTGCACGCCAGAGCAAAGGGGGGCCCCAAGCTAGTAGATTTTGTGGGCCCCCTTTCACAAAGTCAGATAATACACAGGGCTCTGTTCATGGAGCTGATTGACTGGGCGGGGCTGATTAATCACCTGATTAATCACACTGCCCTCTAGGCACTGGAGTGGGGCTTTCCAATGCTGGGGCGGGTGAGCCCTGAGCTTTGAGGGCTGGATCCAGGCAAGCCAGGGGCCGGATTCAGCCCTTGGGCTGTAGGTTTCCCATCCCTGGTAATAAAGGAACGCTCGGATAACATCCTGCCAAAAACATTAATTGTCAAATAAGAAAATCAAATCTATTGTCTCAGCAGCAAACGGAAAGTACCTGGTTTACACTGAAGAACCAACAAACTGACGTTGCAGGTTCCCATTCTGTGTATAAATATTCATCTTTCAAAAATAATTGCCATGTGTGTTCAGATCACTGGGGGTACAGGATGAAGTGTGCCTTATTCAGTAGTTACATCCCGAATCATAGGAAATAAATACGCAGCATTTCACGTCTTGGCAGTGTCTTTTTCCATGGAGCCTAGAGCTCTGCAGAAATCCAGAAACCAGGGATCTGTTGAAAATGTTGCCTGCAAAATTCTACAAAAATAGGAAGAGCTCTTAAACCATGCTGCAAGTTCACCATGGTTAGAATCAGGATTCTTGGCCTCCGTTTCTTCCCCTGCCACTGGTTCGCCATGTGATTGTGTGACACCGCCTTACTGAGCCTCAGTTTACCCATAAGTAAAATGTCCAGTAATGGGAATTGGGGAACAGCAGCAAGTGACCACAGCTCCCCCAACCCATATGTCCCCCTTGGGAAAGCCAAGCCAACCTTCCACCCACCATGGACACAGCCAGCTGGCCTGTCCTCTCCTGCCTAGGCGGTAGCTTCAGACCTACTTCTGAGCATCCCCCCTGAAACACCTCCTGCACAGGGAGGAGTGAGGATGGAGGAAGAGAAAAGACAATCCCCATACCTCCGCTTTCTACCTCCCCTCTCTATGTCCCTATACCTCCCCTCTCTACCCTCAAGGCTGCTCCTGTAGGGAGGGGCCTCACTTTCTGCTCCCTCTCTCACAAAGATATCACCCATCTTGCTTCCACCAAGGCTGCCATGCTGGCACCAGGTGCCCTGCTCCCCCAAAGCACAGGTGAGTTATTGGGATGGAGCACACAAGAGAGGGAGTCCTTTCTAACCAGCCATCCCCATCACAGCAGGAGCTGAAAAAAAGGCTTCCAGCTTGGGGCTATACACCCTGCGTTCCAGAATCATTTTTCCATTGGGCAATATTTTATTTGTACTATTATTATTTATCCCTTGCCGTAGTGTCATAGACCACTGGCTCATGGTGCTAGGTGCTGGACAAACACACAGTCCCTACACCAGCGAGTTTACAATTTAAGGATAATTGCCCTGTGAGTCAGTCAGTACCTGCATGCAGAGCTAAGCCCTGACCTGTAGCACTTAGCAATAGATGAAAGTCCCTTGTGTGAACCGTTGATAGGAGAAAGGTCCCAATGTCTACCAGTAGGAATGTCCCCACCCAATTTGAGCATATAGGTTGAGCTTCATCAGTCCAGCACCCTCAGGACCTGACCGGTGCTGAACCAGAGAATTTGCCCAACCATGGGACGTCAATATGGCCAACCCTGCCACTGCTCTGAGAAGACATTGAGGGGATAATTAGAGCTAAATAACAGCACAGAACACTGAGAGCCAGGACAAACTTTATGGGACTGCGGGAAACTTGGCCACTGCCATGATAAGTGAACATCTGGCGAACTGCAATCATGCTGGACCATGGATGTTGCTGGAACAAAGAGTGCCGGATCAGAGAGCTTCAACCTACGAGGAGAGGCTGAGGGATTTGAGTTTGTTTAGTCTGCAGAAGAGAAGAGTGAGGGGGGATTTGAGAGCAGCCTTCAACTCCCTGAAGGGGGGTTCCAAAGAGGATGGAGAGAGGCCGTTCTCAGTAGTGACGGATGACAGAGCAATGGTCTCAAGTTACAGTGGGGGAGGTCTACGTTGGAGATTAGGAAAAACTGTTTCTCTAGGAGGGTGGGGAAGCCCTGGGATGGGTTTCCAAGGGAGGGGTGGAATCTCCATCCCTAGAGGTTTTGAAGTTCCGGCTTGACAAAGCCCTGGCTGGGATGACTGAGTTGGGGTTGGCCCTGCTTTGGGCAGGGGGCTGGACTCAATGACTCCTGAGGTCTCCTCCAGCCCTGGGATTCTATGAACCTGTAATAGTTCTGAGTGATTCTAAATCACAGCACAATAGAACAGAAGCTTCCAGGCCTAGATATTTTCTTTGTGCCAGGATATTTTGCAGAAGACAAATATGCAACAAAATTACTGTTGGGCTACGTCGAGACTGGCATGATTTTCCGCAAATGCTTTTAACGGAAAAGTTTTCCGTTAAAAGCATTTTCGGAACAGAGCGTCTAGATTGGCAGGATGCTTTTCCGCAAAAGCACTTTTTGCAGAAAAGCGTCTGTGCCAATCTAGACGTGCTTTTCCACAAAAAAGCCCCAATCACCATTTTCGCGATCGGGGCTTTTTTGCGGAAAACAAATCTGAGCTGTCTACACTGGCCCTTTTGCGCAAAAGCTTTGCCCGAACGGGAGCAGCATAGTATTTCTGCAAGAACACTGACAATCTTACATGAGATCGTCAGTGCTTTTGAGGAAATTCAAGCGGCCAGTATAGACAGTTGGCAAGTTTTTCCGGAAAAGCGGCTGATTTTCCGGAAAAACTGGCCAGTCTAGACACAGCCTTGGTGTTTCAAAATACCCCACAACAAAGGGTGAGATACTGAAATTCCAAAGCACCCGTTCTGTATGCTCTATAAGCGCTTTCCGAGGGATGTTTGCTACCACTCTAGATTCATTTGCTGCAACTACCACTCTAGCTTCATTAGATGTAACAACAATACGCATTTATGTATTTACAGTGCAAGATTCCCTCCAGCCAGCTATTCCAGCGTGAGCCATTGTCACGAGCACTGGGGCGGAGTGCAAAAGACACACTTCTTTTCAAAAGACAACAACCACCGATAAAAGTAAAGCTCTTCCTTTCTGAAAACAAGAGCTCTGTGTTCAGCTCCCTCAGAGATCTTGGGTCCATGGAACCGGCCACACCGTCCCTTTAAAATGCACTCTTCTCCCCAAACATATGTTCCTTTCAATTGTTACAGAAACAGCTCATCTTATAGAAGGAAGGGCTGGATTCTGCTGCTATGAGTCATACGGAGGAGTACTCTAATTTGTCAGCACTCCCACTGAAACAATTGACAATTGTGATTGTTGGGCTGGAGACTTGTTTGAGAGATGGGGATTATGGTGAGCTTTACATTTAAATTGACGCATTGAAGCTGTATTTTTCATTTCTCTCCAGGGCAAATGAGGCAGAGAGACGGGTTCTCTTTTTAGCACTCTCATAAACCGGCAGAAGTTAATTAAATAAATTAATCCAGTACAAAGCCAGATAACACACAGTGAACAAAGGTGCCAAAAGGGGCCATGGAGATTAGGAAAAGTATTTCCTTCAGCCCCCCTTATCCTCCCATTATGTTTTTTCCATCGTTTGAAAGCACTTTGGATAGAGTCCGTTTCCCTCTTCCCCTGTATAGCTGATTTCCCGTGGGGATTGTGTGAACGAGTCACAAAGCAACAAGTGAAAGACGCAAGACTATTTTTAAAAATAGGAAACTGTGGTTGTAAATCCCCCAATGTCAGCGGAGGGTGTCGGGGGCGGCTGCCGTGCCCGAAACAACTTTCACTGGTTTTTGAGAATGACTAGATTGCAAGTTAAAAGAAAAAGCCACATGTAAACATGAAATCGAAATATCATCGCAGGAACGGCACAAAGCGTAACAGAATTACAATACAAAACCAAGCCAACACATGCGTTTCCACCACATGTGGAGGCAGAAACAAGCAATTCAATAATTTCAATCAAGAACTGCTAACACTGTATCACTCTTTATGTATGTATCAGTAAATACCACAGACAACTGTCCGCAGAAAACATTTCTGTGTTATTTAAAAAGGAAACACATTTGGGAATAGGTGTCATTCCTTCACCTTGTATGTACATTAAGGGCACTCTTGCTTTGTATATCCTGAATACAAGAAGAGCAAAACAAAATTTGTATATTAAAAGAGCATCATATTGTTAACAGACTATGCTGAATTTATAGAGATGAGACTCTATGTCCAGCATTAATTGTCATAATCTCCCACCCTGGAAATGTGCGAGGGACACACACACACGCATGCAATTGTTCCCATGATTTCTGCAAATGAGCAAGTCCCAAATGAAGGATGCACCAGCACCTTGGTGCTGCTGAGTAGCTAAGAAGTTTGAAGACAGACTGCTTCTCTAAACTGCAGCTCAGAGCTGTCATTGCTCAAAGATTCGGGAGAAATCACAATGCAAGGTCTAGAGACTTGGGCGGATGTATTCCGGTGGGACACAGGAGCCTCCACCCGCTATCTCAGCTGAAGATTTAAATCACGTTGAAGATTTTGCAAAGCTCCATGCACATCACAGATATAAATAGTGTGCACCAGAGACATGCCAACTAAGTAGACAAACATTGTAAACCCCCTCCCCCATCCCGATGTAGAATCTTGCAACGTTCTGACGTTGCAACTTGTCTGATGCTTAGAACAGAGGAGTGCCTCCTGGTACTGAAAGGACCCGATCCGTGGCATGTGCAGAAGAGCACGTAAGCAAGCACCCACCCAACTGCAGTCCTACATCAGCCCCTTCTTGCCTTGAGTCACCCTGCCCGAATGATAGCACATAGCAACGGGCACAAAAGTCAGGAAACCAGAATACGAGCGCCATATTCTGCAGAGCCTTCTGCCTTCCTTGGAGGAGGGCATTCCCTTTGGAGGAAAAGTAATCAATCAAATGCCATTCAAAAAAGGTAGCACCTACCGTGGTGTAATGCTGCATGGGGTCGCTAATATACAGCATTTTAGTCTTCTTGGAATTTAAAAACAACTAGGAACTTTCCCGCCACAGGAGTCATGGGGTCAGGGGAGGATGGAAAAAATAAAGAGGGTATTAATCGGCATGCGATAATGGAACATAAAGACAAGGGCAAGTGACCAGGAAGGTAGCCCCGGGGATGCTGGGCTGGCTACCTGTCTGCAGTTTGTTGGCTTTCTCGCTTTTTCCATCTCCCTTAGTTCTGTCATCTGCATCTAACAACAAAACTCAGGCCCACCCCTTTCTCTCCCTCATGACTATTCATTAAAACATAGGGCAGGCTGAGGCTTGCCCAATGATGTATTGGATTGTACCAAATGTCCCCACCGAGGGGGAGTCTGAGGGTCCTTCCCCAGAATTAAATTCAGCTGGATTTAATGCCCAAAAGCTGCTTGTTAGAGGATCAATGGAGCTAAAAGCCATTTGAGCTGCACCTTTTATCAGCAGAACAAGGCAGTTAGATTTGAACTAACCCAAGTACTGTGGTTCTGGAGCTCGGCAAATGTAGACATTGGCCTTTATTCTTTTGATGGATCATCTATCTATCCACCCCATACCCCATCTATCTATCTATCTATCTATCTATCTATCTATCTATCTATCTATCTATCTATCTATCTATCTATCTATCTATCTATCTATCTATCTATCTATCTATCTATCTATCTATCTATCTATCTATCTATCTATCTATCTATCTATCTATCTATCCCCATAAACCCAATCTCTCCCTCTCTCTCCATCCCCATACATGCCCAATCTATCTATTCCTCATCTCTCTCTCTCACTCCCTCCTCGCCACCCATGAATATTATATACGGTGAGGGTTGTTTTTAGTTTCTTCCTCTGGTCTGTTCTCCATATGACACCCACAGGGTTCCCTTCCTTTGCTTCTGAAGGGCGGATGTTGATTAAGAGTACAATGCAGAAAGAGGCACAGTGAGCTCATGGGGTTACAGATCTAGGAAACCATCTCGCAAGGACCCAAGAGGGATATATCCCTATCTCTGGGAGATAAAGGAGCAGTTTGCCTTGCTCAGGAATCAGTAGGGACGTTCCCAGCCACACACCTGTTCCAACACGGCAGCCCAAGCTAAATAGCAGCACAGGGTCCATTAACCAAAGAGTAAAAGCCAGGGACATACTGCGAGGAAGAGCAGACACGTGCATTCATTGTTAGGGAGTTCTTAGAGGTTCAGAGCCACAGAACAGCGAGGTGGGTGCTGATGGGTGGCTGATTCCCTGGGTTTTCTCCCTCACCAGTAACCCAACTTTTCCTCCCCCATATCCATCCTTATGTCATTACCCTCCCTTAACAAGCCTGAGCCCCCACCTGCCCACCCCCAGAGCTTACCAAAGAACTGACTAGAACCATCCCAAGACTTCTCTTTACCCAGCTGCACGTCAACACTGTTAATTGTCTTCCAACATGAACCCAGACTACAAGAGTCCTTCAAGTCACATGCAGCTCGTGAATGGTCATGGTGACAGGTCTCACCTGCCAGCCGCCCAGGAAAGATATGAAAAAATAACTATGGGCACAAACAACAGCGTGGCTGGAGGCAAACCCTGAGGCATTCACCGTCTAAGCCGTGTCTGGAGTCTGACAGACCTCTGCCCCACTCAGGGGCCTTGACTCTGGAGTTGCCAGTTTCTGAGGCCGGAGGAAACCCCCGTCTGGTTGTGAAAAGCTTTAGGGCTGGCTCAAGACAAGTCAATGGACAGGGTGGTCCAGGAAAGCGCCTCAGGGCAGAGGCCCGCTTGGGAGCGAGGGTGATTCCTAGCGAGAGGGGAAGTAGAGGTGGACAGAGGAAGAGCGCCACGGTCCACAGCACGGGTGTCAAGTCCCCCGATTAGTGACCCCAGCAGAGAGCAGCACAACAGTCAGGCTCCTTGAATAGAGCAGCCCATTGGGGACGCAACAAGATGCCCCTCCAATGCTCCCTGTGTGCACCACCCTCCAAGGAAGGGGACGGTCTGCTCTCCGCTGCAAAAGCCATCCACCGCCATCTACAACCACTAGCCCATCACCTGCCTGCAGCAGGCCTCTCCCTGCTGCTTCAGAAGGAGACGAAAGACTCACCAGATCTCTGGCAATTCTGCATGTAGGGCCCGGGTGACCAGCTTACAGCCGCAAGTGGGAGCTCTGATGCCCTGTCTCTTAGCAGGGAGAGCCACAGATGCGCATGGGCCATACAGTTATCCAACTGTTAACCCAGCTATAGCATTTAACTCCATACCACACCACCCGTGTGGCATAATTAGCCATCTCTGCACTCTAACGGGATTAGTATCTTCTTGCCTGTTCGCTCCTGGACTTTATAACATGAGATTCCGCCTTAAGAATAAGCCCTATTATTAACCCGCAATCCCAGGTGCATTGTCAGCCTCACAACCCCCCAGGTATTGTGGCAGAACAAGATCTGTCCAGGGAAGGATCAATTCCTAGCCCAACGGCGCTGAATAATTGCTGGAAATCAATGCTGTGGCCAAAGCGGCCCCGTGTCTTTTCCGTTTTCATCTTTTCACTACCAAGCACTGGCAGAATCTGAGAAAGAGGCTGTAGGACTCCTGGCTGCTAAAAATTAGGTCTGGGTTTGGAGAGGGTGAGAATTTTACCAGAAATGTCTTCCCCTCCTAGAAACGACCCTGAACCACGTCCGTGTGCAGATCTGAATGTTGCTAACCCTAACCCTCCCTCCCCAACGCAATCTGCCCCTGTCCCTCGTTTCCGTCAGGACTGGAAGCAGAAACAACACACCATGGTGAGAAAGGCCACCCCGGTAGGAGTCCTGACCTGGCTTCACCCAGGATGTGAGACGTCTCCCTGCCGTGCCTGTTCCCAGCCATGGGTGCTGGCACTAGAGGTTTTTGGGGTGCTGAAGCACTACCTGGATTGAAATGGTTTCCGCTATATAAAGCCGTGCTGTCCAACACGCTAGCCACTAGGCACATGTGGCTATTTGGCCAGTTGAATATGGCTAGTTCTGCAAACAGAACTGGTGAGATACCACAAAGATACAGGGTTGACACTGTGTTTCAATTGCACCCCCATTCTAAAAATTGTTCCAACCCCTCCATTCCAAGGACATTTCACCAATGTCTACACTGCACACTTATTTCGAAATAACAGAGTATGTGTCTACACAGCAAGCCTGTTATTTTGAAATAATTTCGAAATAACGGGCTTCTTATTCCAACTTTTGAAACCCTCATTTCACAAGGAGTATGGAAAGTTGAAGGACGAGTGTCCTTCCTTCCACTTCCTGCAGCGTAGACAGCACCTAAAGCCGTGTTAAGCTACTTCGACTTCAGCTATGCAGTTACTGTAGCTGAAGTTGTGTATAAACACTTCTAGACCAAAGCAAAGCAGAGAAATGTATGAAGACAACTTTCAAGTCTTCACAGTTTTACTGCACACTAGTAATTGGACCTAGTGGGAAAATAGACCACATTTCCCCACTTCTTTAAACCACTGTGGCACCCGAAAGACTAACAGCTTTATTCGGACATACGCTTTTGTGGGTAAAACCACTTTGCCAGGTGCATGGAGTTGACCAGGCCTCTGACGAAGCGGTACGAAAGCTGATGCCCAAATAAATGTTAGTCTGTAAGATGCCACAGGACTCCTCATTGTTTTTGCGGATGCAGACTCATTTGTTTAGCATTTCTTAAGTTCATATTCAAAATTTTTTAGGGCATTAAGTTGCTCCGCCTATCCTTCTTCCAAACTGCTCACAGCCTAGCAATATGCCATGGGGGAATGGAACGTGCCATGGGGAAAAGGCTGTGTGCCCAACGAATCACTGGCAAGCTCGTCTTGGGCAGGTTTGCCGCAAACACCCGCTGACATGTGCTAGCTCAGACTTAGCCTGCTCTCCTCCGGAGACACGAGAGGGGCTGGCACACTGAGCCAACTCCCCAGGAGACACCTTCATGAGATGCACTTCACGCCTGGCTAGACAACGTAATGGAACTATAGCTCAGTACCCTTGCAGGCTCCTCAATCCCATCAGGAACATGGGGTAGAAAGCCAGGGCCGACAAGCCCAGGATCCGTGGAGCTACCCCTGGTTCAGACAGAAATATGAAGTAGGAGAATCTGATTATAATGCTAACTGTGCTAATGAGGGCCAATACTGATGCCCTGGCAACTTAATGGCTCGGTGATCAAAACAACAACCTGTGAATAGTCTTGTTTGTTTTGTAAGCCCAAACAGTGATTGGTCCTAAAAAGACATGTGACCATGCCATCTGGTACTGGAATCCATCCTGAACCTGGTATTTTTCCATGGGATGGGAGGAGCCAAACAAAAGATTCCCGATCTGGGGGAAAATCTATTTAAGCAATGAGAAACAATCAGCTTTTCTCTTCAATTGGCCTGTGAAACAGCCTGCCCACCCTAAAAGGATACGTGAAGAGCTCTGAAAAGCTATAGACCCAAGCTAGAGCAAAGACCAACTCTGACTTATAGAATCATAGAATCATAGGACTGGAAGGAACCTCGAGAGGTCATCGAGTCCAGCCCCCCGCCCTCAAGGCAGGACCATGCTCCGTCTACACCATCCCTGACAGATGTCTATCTAACCTGTTCTTAAATATCTCCAGAGAGGGAGATTCCACCACCTCCCTTGGCAATTTATTCCAATATTTGACCACCCTGACAGTTAGGAATTTTTTCCTAATGTCCAATCTAAACCTCCCCTGCTGCACTTTAAGCCCATTACTCCTTGTCCTGTCCTCAGAAACCAAGAGGAACAAATTTTCTCCTTCCTCCTTGTGACACCCTTTTAGATATTTGAAAACCGCTATCATGTCCCCCCTTAATCTTCTTTTATCCAAACTAAACAAGCCCAGTTCATGAAGCCTGGCTTCATAGGTCATGTTCTCTAGACCTTTAATCATTCTTGTCGCTCTTCTCTGTACCCTTTCCAATTTCTCCACATCTTTCTTGAAATGTAGCACCCAGAACTGGACACAGTACTCCAGCTGAGGCCTAACTAGTGCAGAGTAGAGCGGCAGAATGACTTCACGAGTTTTGCTTACAACACACCTGTTGATACAACCTAGAATCATATTTGCTTTTTTTGCAACAGCATCATACTGTTGACTCATATTCAACTTGTGGTCCACTATGACCCCTAGATCCCTTTCCGCCATGCTCCTTCCTAGACAGTCGCTTCCCATCTTGTATGTATGGAACTGATTGTTCCTTCCTAAGTGGAGCACTTTGCATTTCTCTTTATTAAGTTGAAGTTTTTATCTGTAATGAGAACAGCTATTTAGGTTAAGAACTTGCACGTACCATGTTTCTTAGTGGATTAGAACTAGCTAAGCATTTTTCCATAATATCATAGAATCATAGAACTGCAAGGGACCTTGAGAGGTCATCAAGTCCAGTCCCCTGCCCTCATGACAGGACCAAACACTGCCTAGATCATCCCTAATAGATCATTTTAATTTAGGAAATTATTTTGATCTGACTGTTTTCACTTGCAACCACTTAAATCCTACGTTTTATACTTAATAGAAACACTTCTGGCTGCGTCTAGCTTGGCATGACTTTCTGGAAATGCTTTTAACAGAAAAGTTTTCCGTTAAAAGCATTTTCGGAACAGAGCGTCTAGATTGGCACGGACGCTTTTCCGCAAAAGCACTTTTTGCGGAAAAGCGTCTGTGACAATCTAGACGCGCATTTCCACAAAAAAGCCCCGATCGCCATTTTCGCGATCGGGGCTTTTTTACGGAAAACAAATCTGAGCTGTCTATACTGGCCCTTTTGTGCAAAAGCTTTGCGCAAAAGGGACTTTTGCCTGAACAGGAGGGCTGTGTCTAGACTGGCCAGTTTTTCCGGAAAATCAGCCGCTTTTCCGGAAAAACTTGCCAGCTGTCTACACTGGCCGCTTGAATTTCCACAAAAGCACTGACTTCCTACTGTAAGAAATCAGTGCTTCTTGCGGAAATACTATGCTGCTCCCGTTCGGGCAAAACTTTTGTGCAAAAGGGCCAGTGTAGACAGCTGAGATTTGTTTCCCGCAAAAAAGCCCCGATCGCGAAAATGGTGATTGGGGCTTTTTTGTGGAAAAGCGCATCTAGATTGGCCACGGACGCTTTTCTGTAAAAAGTGCTTTTGCGGAAAAGCCTCCGTGCCAATCTAGATGCTCTGTTCCGAAAATGCTTTTAACGTAAAACTTTTCCGGAAAATCATACCAGTCTAGACATAGCCGAGCAGAATAGTATTTCCACAAGAAGCACTGATTTCTTACAGTAGGAAGTCAGTGCTTTTGCGGAAATTCAAGCGGCCAGTGTAGACAGCTGGCAAGTTTTTCCGGAAAAGCGGCTGATTTTCCGGAAAAATTGGCCAGTCTAGACACAGCCTTCTGTGTATTATCAGACCCAGTGTAAATAATTGTTACCTGGGAGGAAGCAACCACTGTGCACCTCTCTCTTTCATTGATAAAGTGGGCTGGCTTTTTGCTGTCACTGTGTAAAACTGTTACACGAGGTACGATGGATTTGTTTGGGGGTTTGGTCCCGTTTGGGGGTTGGTTTCCTGGGTGCTGAGCCCTTAGAACTGAGTCCTCCCAGAGCTGTTCTGTCTGGTTCAGTGCCTGCGTTGCTCTGAAGGGGGCAGTAACCCCAACTCTGTGCTGTGTCTAGAAGAGGCCAGAGGACCAGGCCCAGCAGGACAGTGGGGGGGGGGGGGGCCAGACAGTCTGTGGCATGATCGGCACATTGCAGGACAACCCCCATGGGGACTCCTGTGGTTTTAACCCATCTCAACACGCATCTCCAAAATCCTAGTGTACTTTTGTGCTTGCATCGATCAGATAACCATTCTCTTGTTGCAATTGCTCTTGCATGTGCAATTTCCTCGCCTGAGTATCATAGAATAGTAGAACTGGAAGGGACCTCGAGAGGTCGTCAAGTCCAGTCCCCTGCCCTCCCGGCAGGACCAAGCACCGTCTAGATCATCCCTGATAGATGTCTATCTAAACTGCTCTTCAATATCTGCAATGATGGAGACTCCACAGTCTCCCTTGGCAATTTATTCCAGTGTTTCACCACCCTGACAGTTAGGAAGTTTTTCCTAATGTCCAACCTAAACCTCCCTTGCTGCAGTTTAAGCCCATCTCTGTTCCCATACACCATTATGGACTGTTGCAAAAAAAAAAACCAGTCCACAGTGCAAGTATTTTGCTGTGCCTTGACCTGCAGTGTCAATCAAAACCACAGCCCAATATTTTCTATTTGAAATAAGCCCCTGGAGTCACATCTGTGGGCCCCAAGGGGGTCTAGGTATCACCACAAAAGGGCAGCATGCACTATTTTTTCTCATTAAGGTACAAACAAGGTGGCCCTCCTCCTTGAACACAACGAACAATGTACTTGTGAAACCTGCAGGTGCAAATACAGGTGGGCGGAGAAGCAGCAAACTGCAGGAGCTCGGGCGTTTGAATGAAACCCTTCAACAGCCGGGCAGGCGCACACTGTCTAGTCTCTTCTTATGGGAGGAGGTGGGTTGAGTCTTAGTAGTTCAAGGAACCAAATATGGATAATAATAATTTCAATACCAACCACCCCATGATCTTGTAGACCAATAACCCAGTATTCAGGACAACACTTCTAGGACGCTGCTTTCGAGAGGTGAAAAGCTTGAGGTGACGACAGGGAAGGGGACTTAAAGACGTCTTTAGTGAGGATAAAAACGAGAGAGGATGCAGCTCTGTTGCATGGCACATTCAGGAGCTTCGCTGTCATTTGAATTGCTGGGAGAAGAATGCAGCGGTATAGCAGCTGTGCAGTCCCAGGATATGGGTGAGACAAGGCAGATGAGGGCCTGTCTTTTAGGATATGTCTACACTGTACACTAATTTCAAAATAAACTATTCCAGAATAGCTTATTTTGAAACAGCACATCTACACCGCAGGGAAGCCTGAAAATAAGTCCGAGGCAGGCTCCCCTAATGTAGACGTGCTATCTCCATTTAGAGCCCCCGGAGGCACTGGGGAGGAATAACTTAGAATGGCCCTGGGGAGGGGCTGTTTCGAACTAGCAGCAGTGGGTCGTCTATACACGCCTTATTTCAAAATAGCTATTTCGGAATAGGCATTATCCCTCGTAGAATGAGGTTTACAGATTTCGGAATAAGCCGTCTGTTTTTTCGAAATTATTTCGAAATAACGGAATGGCTGTGTGGATGCTCGCATTGTTATCTCGAAATAATGGTGCAGTGTAGACGCACCCTGATTGGACCAACTTCAGTTGGTGAAAGAGGCAAGCTTGCAGGCTTGACCAGAAGATCTCCGTGGAAGCTCGACACCACTTCTCTCCCCCGACTGAAGCTGGTTCAATTAAAGACACGAGCTCCCACGCCTTGTCCATCATGCAGGGCCAAGGCCAAGAGCCTGTAATATGTGGTATCCAGCCAATGTCCTGACACGTCACCTGGCCACTTTGCTCCACCCACTTCATGGATCTGCTGTCTTTGCTTCTCCGAGAAACTAGAAACTGGGTTGGAATTCACATCACATCTCTAATGACACCACCTTCCGCCAGAGCAGTTTGCGAGGCTTTACCAAGACGGATGAACGGAGCGGCACAAGCCCCCAGCTCATGAAGTAAGGAAGCGCTGTGCTGCCTCTTTTGCAGATGCTTAGGCCAGGGCGTAGAGCATTTAAGTGACTTGCCAAGGGTCACAAAGCAAATCAGTGGCAGAGCCAGACGTAGAACCCTGGGGTCCCGGCTGCTGTGACGATAAGACGCTACTGCTTCCCGCAGAAATGTCGTCCTCTGCTCCACACGTGTGCTACCTTTATTTCAGGCCGACAGGATCATGTCTTGGTGTGTTTATTTTTACACGTGTGAGCCTGCCATGCTTTCAGGGTGATGGACAGCACCAGCTGGACTCATCTCACGCTGAGCTAGGCAAGATAACATAGAGTCCCTAAGCTGGGCTTGTACAAATGTTTACTAACCGCTCATTCCATGAAGCTAGTGCTAACATGCACTGGCTGTTTGCTACACCCTCTGCACATGCTCCTCTGTTCTACACCAGGGTGCTAGGAATCCTCTGTGCTCATCAGCCCATGGCCTGTGCCCTGCAGTACAACGTGGGCATTCCCCTCCACCCCCCAGCAGCAGTAAGAGGTTCCCACAGGGCCTGGCTACATTATAACAGAGATAACAAGAAGAGAGGCCACGGCCAAAGGGCTGGCGCAATACCACAGGTAGCACTTTGCCATCCACCTGCTCCGTCTGCCAGGCAGACAAAGGCTGCGGAGAAGAGGCAAAGAAGCCCACAGAGGAGGGGAAAGCGCAGCTGGAAGGAGACAGCCAGGACTTTGAGGAGGGAAGGAGGAGGTTTGAGGAGGGAGACGCGATCCAGGGGCAGGAGCTCTGAGCACTGTTCAAGTGAAAGCGGAGACCAAACCTGGCTGGCAGGGTGCTTTGACACCACGCAGCAGAGCGGCGGAGCCCTATGGAGCGAAGGGTTCTAAGCGAGGCCGGTCGGAGCTCTTCTCCGTGTGTTGCCTCATGAAGAATGACGCTTTGCCCTTCTCCGCACCGCTGGGAGGACGTGGCGGGAGGCCATTCGGGTGGAAAGAGGCAGGGACTTCGGCCGAGGGAGGGGAAGGGGCTTGGTCAAGAACAGGCAGAGGATCCTGCTCTCCTCCCCGAGACTGAAGCAGGGCTGAAGTGCCAAGAGAACAAGTGAAGCAGCCAGACCCGTGGGTGCATCACTGTGTGTGCACAGAGTTAGGGGCCTAGCGGGGGAGGTTTTCCGTTCAAGAGGGGGGCAGGAGAAGCCTGTTATGTGTCCCAGACGGGGCCATGACAATACAGAAGCAGCATAAGAACGTAAGAGCAGCCAGACTGGGTCAGACCAAAGGTCCATCCAGCCCAGTGTCCTGTCGGCCGACAGTGGCCAATGCCAGGTGCCCCAGAGGGAGGGATCACAACAGGCAATCCTCACGCGATCCCTCCCCTCCAGACAAACAGAGGCTAGGGACACCACTCCTACCCATCCTGGCTAATAGCCATTGATGGACCTAACCGCCATGAATCTATCTAGCTCTTTTTTGAACCCTGTTAAAGTCCTCGCCTTCACTGTATCCTCTGGCAAGGAGTTCCACAGGTTGACTGTGTGCTGAGTGAAGAAAAACTTCCTTTTGTTTGTTTTAAACCTGCTTCCTATTCATTTCACTTGGTGACCCTTAGTTCTTACATTGTGGGAATAAGTAAATAACTTTTCCTTAATCACTTTTCCACACCAGTCATGATTTTATAGACCTCTCTCTTATCCCCCCTTAGTCTCCTCTTTTCTAAGCTGAAAAGTCCCAGTCTTTTTAATGTGTCTTCATATGGGACCCGTTCCAAACCCCTCATCATTTTTGTTGCCCTTTTCTGAACCTTTTCCAATGCCAATAGATCTTTTTTGAGATGAGGCGACCACATTTGTATACAGTATTCAAGATGTGGGCGTACCATGGTTTTATACAGAGGCAATAAGATATTTTCCATCTTATTCTCTATCCCTTTTATAAATGATTCCTAACATTCTATTTGCTTTTCTGGCTGCTGCTGCACAATAAGGGGATGTTTTCAGAGAACTTTCCTCAGTGACTCCAAGATCTCTCTCTTGTGTAGTTGTAGCTAAACTAGCCCCCATCATATTCTATGTAGAGTTGGGATTATTTTTTCCAATGTGCATTGCTTTACATTTATCAACATTAAATTTAATTTGCCATTATGTTGCCCAGTCACCTAGTTCGGTGAGATCTTTTTGAAGTTTTCACAGGCTGCTTTGGTCTTTAACTATCTTGAGCAGTTTGGTATCATCTGCAAATTTTGCCACCTCATTCTTTACCCCTTTCTCTAGATCATTTATAAATAAGTTGCAGCAGGCATCTCGGATGTTTTCATCCACGGCAGCATTCACAATCCTCACTCCTCACAGGGATATGATAGAGGTCTATAAAATCATGAGTGGTGTGGAGAGGACGGATAAAGAAAAGTTATTTATTAGTTCCCTAAATAGAAAAACTAGAGGACACTAAATGAAATTAATGGGTAGCAGGTTTAAAACTAATAAAAGAAAGTTCTTCTTCACACAGCGTGTAGTCAACCTGTGGAACTCCTTGCCAGAGGAGGCTGTGAAGGCTAGGACTATAATAGAGTTTAAAGAGAAGCTAGATAATTTCATGGAGGTTAGGTCCATAAAAGGCTATTAGCCAGGGGATAAAATGGTGTCCTTGGCCTCTGTTTGTCAGAGGCTGGAAAGAGATGGCAGGAGACAAATCGCTTGATCACTGTCTTCAGTCCACCCTCTCTGGGGCACCTGGTGCTGGCCACTGTCGGCAGACAGGATACTGGGCTAGATGGACCTTTGGTCTGACCCAGTACGGCCATTCTTATGTTCTTAAACCTTATTTAATGAGTATCTCCCTTAAAAACTTTCCCAGGCAAAAATATGCCTGAAGCCATAATCTGATGAGATATCTGACTGTGGTGAGACAATGAGACTTCGTGGGACAAATATTTTACTCGATCAGAGCCCGATTCTGGCACCTTTCCTCACACTGAGCAGTCCCTTACTTCAGAAGTGGCACTCAGTGGAGCCATTTGTGGAGTAAAGTATTACTCAGGCCGTGTCTACACTAGACCTGGAAGGTCGGCTTAAGGTTTGCAGCTCCAGCTTGACACCTTCTTAACAGGGGGCAGTCCATGGGAGCAAACGTGCCCATCGGCTTCCCTTACTTCTCACGACTGTGAGGAGTAGAGGCACCGGCTGGAGTGGCCTTCAGTGTTCGATTTACAGGTCTTAACTAGACCCGCTAAATCGAATGCCAGAACATTGATCTCCGGCATGGCGAGTGAAGACGTGCCCTCAGTGTGAGCCAGGATAGCAGAATCTGATTTATAATGGAGCCATCTGGGTTAGCTGGGCAACCGTTGGGAGCATAAGAATGTTGACACTGAGCGGTCAGCTCCACCGGATGATGTGGAAGGTGTGAGCTGTATTTCCTCCGGCTGGTTTGGGGCCCATTCCTATAAGACACAGGATCAGGGGGGAGTCGTTTCCTCAACCCTACTCATTATAGATCAGTGACGCCAACATCTTTAGCAGAGGGATCTAATGAGAATACAGAGTAGTTGGGGGGTTTTAAACCTCTGCTCCACAAACGAATTGACTTTACTCTAGCTATTGATGTGAAGGTCCCAGAATACGGCATCACACAGTACAAGAGCCATGGAGGAACTCAGCTCCACCCACGGTTCTTCGCTTGGGAGGGGCACTCAGGATACAGTAACTGGAGAGATTCAGCCAACCTGGGTCTTTTTCAACTGACTAACCATAAAGATTGCCCCTCCCTCATACATGTGGAGGCAGGAAAAGGGAAGAAGGGAATTTGTGTGCAGCCATCTTGGTCTTGTTAACAAGAGAGCAAGAGTCAGGCTAAGTCTGTGGCCTGACAACGCGAGATCTGGAATTAGAAGCTGCCTTTGCCTCTCGCCTCCATCCGGAGATAAGAACAGAACGCTGACTCTGGCAGGGACCTTGAGATAAGGAGCATCTGAGTGGAACTAAATAACTGTTAGCCACTGGTGTTTGGAATGGGAAGGAGACTAATTGTTGTTGTTATTATATCTAATGGACAGTATAGAAACTGCTTCATAATTGCTTGTGTTCGAAGATCTGCCTCGGAGGGGGGAGCTAGGGGGGCTCCCCCCCCCCCCCCGTCCGAACCCGTTTTTCCCTTGCTGCAGCTCGTAATAAAACTGCCTCTGGCTACTTGTTGCTTACACACGCAGAGTGAGGACAATGTTTTCGTCCACATACAGCTGAGCCCCAACGTTTCCTTTTTAAGTGCTTGCTCCCCTGCGGCTGATGCGAAGGGTCTTTTCAGACACGGAGGTTCTGACTTAGGCTCCAATGCTGCGGTGCACATAGGTCGATTCCAGGGCCTGGCTTCCGAGTGGCTGCTCAGGGACCTGCACTGGCATAGCTCATCGCACGACTGTGCACCAGAACCTGGCATTGGAGTGGCTCTTCATGGGCTCAGGGATCTGCACTAGCATAACTCATCGCACGACTGTGCACCAGGGCCTGGCTTCTGAGTGGCTCTTCATGGGCTCAGGGATCTGCACTGGCATAGCTCATCGCACGACTGTGCACCAGAACCTGGCATTGGAGTGGCTCTTCATGGGCTCAGGGATCTGCACTAGCATAACTCATCGCACGACTGTGCACCAGGGCCTGGCTTCTGAGTGGCTCTTCATGGGCTCAGGGATCTGCACTAGCATAGCTCATCGCACGACTGTGCACCAGAACCTGGCATTGGAGTGGCTCTTCATGGGCTCAGGGATCTGCACTAGCATAACTCATCGCACGACTGTGCACCAGGGCCTGGCTTCTGAGTGGCTCTTCATGGGCTCAGGGATCTGCACTGGCATAGCTCATCGCACGACTGTGCACCAGGGCCTGGCTTCTGAGTGGCTCTTCATGGGCTCAGGGATCTGCACTAGCATAGCTCATCGCACGACTGTGCACCAGAACCTGGCATCGGAGTGGCTCTTCATGGGCTCAGGGATCTGCACTAGCATAACTCATCGCACGACTGTGCACCAGGGCCTGGCTTCTGAGTGGCTCTTCATGGGCTCAGGGATCTGCACTGGCATAGCTCATCGCACGACTGTGCACCAGGGCCTGGCTTCTGAGTGGCTCTTCATGGGCTCAGGGATCTGCACTAGCATAGCTCATTGCACGACTGTGCACCAGAACCTGGCATCGGAGTGGCTCTTCATGGGCTCAGGGATCTGCACTGGCATAGCTCATCGCACGACTGTGCACCAGGGCCTGGCTTCTGAGTGGCTCTTCATGGGCTCAGGGATCTGCACTAGCATAGCTCATTGCACGACTGTGCACCAGAACCTGGCATCGGAGTGGCTCTTCATGGGCTCAGGGATCTGCACTAGCATAGAATCATAGAATCATAGAATACAAGGACTGGAAGGGACCTCGAAAAGTCATCGAGTCCAGTCCCCCGCCCACATGGCAGGACCAAATAACTCATCGCATGACTGTGTGCCTAACTCACTCTAACTGTTCGGGGGCAATGGGGAAACTGAGGACACACAGTGCTAAGAGGTGCACAAAGAAATAGAAAAAAGCACAAAGAACCGCATTCCCCCTTGCTACTTTCTGCTATAGTAACCCTCTGTGTGATTTGTAGCAGAGAAGGGGCAAATATTGCAGAGTACAGTGATATTCAAGGGGATGATGCCCCTTAATGCTTCT
Organism: Pelodiscus sinensis; assembly: GCF_049634645.1. Classification (NCBI taxonomy): domain Eukaryota; kingdom Metazoa; phylum Chordata; order Testudines; family Trionychidae; genus Pelodiscus; species Pelodiscus sinensis. Next base: position 21,838,830 of record NC_134733.1, on the reverse strand, counting down.
TATAAAGCAGGGGCAGGGAACCTTGTTTGGTTAGGGGCCACTGACCCACAGAAATATCAGTTGGGGGCTGTACAAAGGCGAGAAGAAAAAAACCACCTCACTGATACAGCCCTCAACTGGAAAGCAGGAAGACACTCCCCACATCCCCCCTGCACACCTAGGGGTGGCCAAGCTAGTAGATTTTGTGGGCCTCCTATGATCTGGGATGGGGGGCCAACAATGAGGGGTTCAGTGTGTGGGAGAGGGCTGCTGGGAAACAGGCTTAGTGGTGGGAGGTCTGGTGGTCTCAGGGCTGGAGCCCCAACACCGACTCCCCAATGCTGGCGGGGGGAAGTCCTGAAACTCAGGGTCAGATCCAGGCAAGCCAGGAGCCACATCCAGTATACAGCGTTATTGGCAAATACAACCTACAGAGCTAGCTGTGAAGATCTGGGGGTTCCAAACACAAGTGTTTGCTTCTTGGAACTGTTTGTGTCCCATAATTAAAGACGCTTTGGCACGCACTGGTCCAAGTCTCCCTTTGGGTATGTCTGGCTGCAAGCTTCTTTCGAAAGAGAGCATTCACACCTTGAAACCCGATTGAAAAAGCAACCTGCTTTTTTGAGAGAGCGTGTCCGGACTGCACGGACGCTCTCTCGAAAGAAAGCCCTGATTGCTATTCACAGAATGGCCACCCGGGCACCTGTGCTTTTTTCGACTGCCTCTTCTTTCGAAAAACGTCCCTGTTCTGCGTCCACACACACCTTTTTTTGAAAGAGCTCTTTCGAAAAAGGCATTCTTCCTTGTAATTTGACGTTTACCAGCGCTGAAAAAACACCTGCCTTCTTTCGATTTAATTTCCAAAGAATGCGATTGCAGTGTGGATGCAGGTGAAGTTTTTTCGAAAAAACAATGTAGTCTAGACATACGCGTTGCGCTTTGTGTTATGGCTTTTCCTGGGGCATCTCGTAAAAGAGCAAAATCAAAATGGCACCTTTTGGATCAGGGATGCCTTGTGAGGGAGGCCTCCTGAGAAAACAGAGGCGGTGCTTTTTAAACCTCTGCTCCACGAATGAATTTACTGTCCTCTAGGCATTGCCGGGAAGGTTCCTCAATAACAAAATGCAGGGTCTGATCTTACCAAAATCTTACTCACATCACTGGCTACTCGCACGAGTTAGGCTGAGCTCACGCAAGTCAAGAAATGCCACCTCGGGCATGAATTTTAGTGAGGAGGGAAAAAATGCCCAGCCAAGTGCCCCGGCTAGAAACAGGGCAAGAAAATCAGGGAGCAAAGCCCCCCTCAGTCTGGAAAGCTTCTGTTTTCTTTTGCTCTCTCCCCATTTAGAATCAGTCGCGTCCAATAAAGGATTCAAACCCTTTCTCCCCGACAGACGGGGCAGCTCTCATCCTGGCTCTAACCAGGCAGCTCCCGAAGGTACGAAGAGCCCAGTCTGGCTCCCGCAAGGAGCTCTGGCAAAGCGCCTGGTCGCTTCCGCAGGGGCAGGAGTGGGCTGCCAGTGAGCTAAGCCTGTAGACTTCCTTACAAATGACTTTTCCCGCGCAGCGTGTTTCTACTTGAACAATTATAGGTTATTCATGTTGTTAAGAGGCACTTGCACGGTTCTCCCCCTTCGTTGTAGCAGCGAGCCTGCGGCTGGCGTGTCCCAGCAAGCAGAGGCATGATGCTAAGGTCTCCCGGCAGCTACTAGAGCACTGTAATTATTGCAGCTACAATATCCCCTCCTTCAACACGCCTCTGCCTGCCTGTCTCGGGTTTCCATGTTAGCACGGTGCTCCCATGGGGGATACTTGGGGCTATGGGGCCTTGGATGGCTGCTCCTGCTGAGTGCACAGATGGGGAGTCTTTCAGCATCAAGGGGCCAGAGGTGCTCTGTGTTTTAGCCGGATGTTACTACCGGCAAGAATGAAATGGTGACCACCGGGGTCAATCGACTGTACCTCTGCCAGGTGACATGGGAGAGAGCCATCCCACGGTCAAGCTGACGGAGGCTGTACTAAGGCGATTTCCACTCCAGACGGAGAACCCACATGCTGTTCTGAGAACAGGCCTGCCGACGGGTGGGGGAGGGGACAAAGAAGGCAACCGCCCCATGTCCCACCCCTTCCACCCAAGGCCCCGCCCCTTTTGGGAATGAGGAATCAGTCCCTCCCACCTTGCCCAGAGGCTCAGCACTCCTATCGGTCCCCTTGTCCCAAACAGGCTCCTCACTGGACATGCCAGTGAAACTTACTAATAAGTAATACTTATGACTTTATTATTATAGTAATATATTATGTTATAGCTATTATTACATTATTTATCTAATATATATTTTCTATTTTATATGTTTATATAATATATGTAGAAATACTATATTATTATATTAAGTATAAGTAATAAGTAATACTAATAATAAATAATACTGTTTTCCTGGCCATTGTATGAGGTTACTGCATAATGCAGTACAATAAATATGGAGGAACCCTGCTTATTCCATGCACTAATACAGCGGCTTTGGATCAGCACTGGCTTTGTTTGGCTTATGAGCCAGTAACACAGGGTACGGCTACACTGTGGGGAGGAGTTTCGAAGAAGGTATGCAAATTGCGCTCGCATTTGCATATCTTCTTCCATTTTTTTTCCGGAAGAGGATTTTCCGATATTTGGCCCATCTACATGGAGCCAAATGTTTGGAAAAACCCTCTTTTGGAAGCCCTCTGTACGCCTCATTTTACGAGGAATAACGGGGCTTCCAAAAGAGGGTTTTTTCCCGACATTTGGCCCTGTGTAGATGGGCCAAATATCAGAAAATCCTCTTCTGGAAAAAAAACAAACGGAAGAAGATACGCAAATACAAATGCAATTTGCATACCTTCTTTGAAATCCGCCTCCCCCCCACACACACAGTGTAGCCGAACCCACAGAAGTAAAAGGCTCCATATCTCACTCCCAGCCCCTGGCGCCCAACAACCTCTTGTTTAAAATGACTGTCTTTCTTGTAACTGAACGGCGCTCACCAAGACGGACTCATTCATACTCCTCATCTGGAAGACGTCCATGGTGACCTCTGCTTGGTTAGACACCTCGCTTTCCCCTGAATGGCTGGATGGAGGGAGATCAAAATAGGTGCTGTCCGGTTCCCTGAAAAAAGGAGGTAGCATAGCATTAGCCTCTCGGCTCCCCTCGTGCGGCTTTCATCCATCCCACCCCAGCCTTGGCTCTTCCTTGAACTTTGGCCACCTCCTGCCTTTGCTTTTTCCCAGGGCTGCCCCCTCAGCACATTTTACCTGGACAAATTGTCTTCTCTGGGGGATAAATGCAGCATGAGACTAGACTCAGAGGACATAGATGTGGCGTGTCCCTCAGTAGCAAGCGATCGGCCAGACAGAGCATTGCTTCCTTCCGGGGAGGGCACAGAGGAGAAAAGGGAATGGCCCACAGGCCTCCTTCCTCTTCAGTCAGGGTGCTAAGTACAGGCCAGAGAGGGAGCTAACCCAATTAGAAATGCTGCCTGCTTCACTTTGGAGCGCTCAGCTCTCAATCAGGCAGCCCTGGAGCGGTGTAAGGAGGCCAGGGCCAGAGAAATCCAATCAGTGATGAGTGGGTTTGGCCTCATCCACCCAGCCGTGAGCACCTACACCCAGGCCTGCCCATCACATCCGCCTCCAACTCCCGTTCACGCCACCTCGGCATTGGACCCGGGTGCAGAACTGTCCCTGGTTCTGTGACAGCCCCACTCCATTGGGAGCCAGATGAACTGGGACACCCCGTGGCAGGAGCTGCACACAGGGCCCCCACATGTGGCTAGGAAGGAAAAAGAATGTAGCCCAGGACGCTACAGCGCACAGTCAATCTGTGGAACTCCTTGCCAGAGGATGTGGTGAAGACCAGGACTTGAACAGGGTTAGAGAAAGAGCTAAATAGATTCATGGAGCTTAGTTCCAACAGTGGCTATTAGCCAGAATGGGTAGGGATGGTGCCCCTAGACTCTTTTTGTCAGAGGCTGGGAATGGATGATAGAGGTGAGATCACTTGAGGATTCCCTGTTCTGTTCAGTCCCTCTGGGGCACCTGGTGCTGGCCACTGCCGGCAGACAGGACACTGGGCTAGATGGACCTTTGGTCTGACCGGGGTGGCCGTTCTGAGGTTCTTACACCCCTTTCTGACTCACCCGGGTGGGGCTAGCAGTGGACAAGGTGCATCCCTCTTGCTTTGCCATAGGGCAGTGGTTCCCAAACTTTTCAGCAGCACGCCCCCTTTTTGATTTTTGAGACACCCTCATGCCCCCCCCCCATAGCAAAAGAACTTGTTGAGCAAAAAAAAAGGAGGGGGGGAAACGGACCGAGGCCAAAAAACAAAAATAGCAGCACAACTGAAGGGGGGATTGACCGGGGGAGGGGTTGGGTCACCTTGTGCCCCCCCTGGAATTTCTTCTGGCCCCCCAGTTTGGGAACCCATGCCATAGAGACAGCTGAGCCCCCTGCCATGTGGGAGCAGGTAGGGCCCTGTGTGAAGCCCCCCTCCCCAGGCACAGATCTAGAGGGCACGATCCCTTGGGAAGGCTGGCCGGCTCTCCTCGCACCCACGCCAGGTAGAACAGCCCAAGCTAGCGCCCAGGGGCAGCCCTGCTGTCATTCTCTGCAGCCCAGTCCGTGGAGCAGGGGAGCGGGGGGAGGAGGGGACAGGTCCCCAAAGGGCTAACCCGGGCTGGGGAGACAAGCTTGGCTGCTTCCCTCTCAGCAGCACTAAAGTCTCTGAGGCCAGAGGGGCTTCAAACTTTTTGACTCGTGACCCAGTGGAAGAAAATTGCTGCTGCCGCGACCCAACATCACGGGACTGGAGGGTGGGCTCCGGGGCGGGGCTGAGGATGGAGCTTCGGGGTGCAGGACGGGATCTGGGGAGGGGCAGGGCTGGGGCAGGAGGGGCTGACCTCGAGCAGCTCCTGGTCAGCGGTGCAGTGTGGGGCTAAGGCAGCTTCCTGCCTCTCCTGGCACCGCAGGCAGCAGCAGGTTCCCAGCCAACGGGTGTGCGGGGCTAGTGCTTGGGGCAGGGGCAGTGCGGGGAGTCCTCTACTGTCCCATCCCCCTCCCACCTAGGAGCTGGGCCTGCTGCCGGCTGCTTCTGGGGCCCAGCGCAGTCCGTGGTGCCAGGACAGGCAGGGAGCTGCCTTAGCCCCCCCACTGCTCCCCTGATCCCCCTGCAGCACCGAGACCCAGCGCCCGACATTCCACCCCCAGTGCTGGGTCCCGACCCGTCGTTTGAAAAGCACTGGCCTAGGGTGTCACAACTTCCTCATTTCTTCTGACTTTAAACGAGCACGTCCCAGCAGTCCTCTCCAGCCCGTGGCATTTGCCACAGCATGCGGGCGTGCTGGGCGTCGGCCTTCAATCAGAACAGGGGAAACCAAACCCCAGCTGGGCTGGAGTTGTTTTCTGCAGTATTTGGAAACACACCCTTGCATGGGCAGGGCAGCTCTAGAGCATTAGCACGGGGGGGGGGGAGGGGGAAGGGGCAGTAGCCATTAAAACAGGAGGCCAGATTTGGGGTGCCCAGGTTTTTGGACCAGATCCCAGGAGGTGTTGGGTCATTTCTCGTTCAGATTGTTCCATGATCTCGACTCTGACTGCGCTGTCACATCAGGACCTCCACTGAGGGTACGTCTACACAGCAGGACTTAACTCGAAAGAAGCTACAGCAATTGCATAGCTTATTTCAAAATAGGGAGCATCTACATAGCACTTATTTTGAAACAGAGCGCTCTTCCTCTGACTTCCCTTACTCCTCGTACAACGAGGGTTACAGGAGTCGGAGTGAGAAGTCCTCCAGCTGGACGGTATTTCGATACTATTTCAAAATAACTGCCTGCTGTGTAGATGCGGACTAAATTATTTCAGAATAGCGCTAGTGATTTCGAAATAGTGTTGCAGTGTAAACGTACCCTGATGCAAGGAGATCGGGCTGGTAAAATGTAGCCTGAGTGGACAAAACTGAGCTATTGAGCAAGCAAAAATCTGAACATGAAAAATACGTGCATGAAAACATGGGCCTTGCAGCTATAGAGGTAGAAAGATATCTCCCTTTTAAGTCCTACTCCACAGTATGAGTCTCTAAGCCCCAAGCAATGACAGACCAGTTGTTTCCCAGAATGAGGGTTGGCACAGTGGTCGAGTAGCACTTACAGTGTGCTCCAGAGATGTTCAAACGTCGTCCCTTCATCCACTGGAGAAGACTGGGACATCTTCACAGAGGGGGAGTCGGACAGGGGATAAATCGCTCTGAGCCCAAAGGAAAACAGCATCGTTAGTGTGGCCACAACACATAGAAATGGCACAGCCTGTACTTATCCAGCACCTTTCAGCTTTGTGCCTGACCAAGTGTACGCACAGGGATGTGTCCTGTGCATGCAGGGGGAGGGACTAGATCATCCAATGGTTCTTTTCCATTTCTTTATTTCCAGGGCCTGCCCAGGGAATCTCATGGATAATTAAAGCAAGATTCAGTGAACTCTGTTTAAAATAAGATGGATTAAAAATCTCCTACTGAGCCAGTGCAGCACAATATGTGGGTAACAATGGACTCTAATTTTAGGTGGGGAAATGGAAGATCTCTCTGACTATAACCCATGACAGGTTGGACCTCCCTGGTCCGGCAACCTCAGCATCGGCTTGATGCCGGAGGAGGAATTTTGCTGGACCAGGGGAGGTCACTTCTGGCCCCCCCCTGCTACTGGCTACCCCAGCTGTGGACTGGCTGCTAGCCTCCTGACCAGTTCCCCCCATGCCACTGGCCTTGCTGCCCTGCCGGTCCCCCACCCCCCACTTTTCCTGCTCCCTGCTTGCAGGGCTCCTGGCCACGCTGGGCAGCCCAGCTGTGAGGAGCCCAGCCACCAGCTGTAATCTAGTCCCCCGTCTGGCCGAGCGCAGGCCTCTAGAGGTCGTCGGCGTGTGGAAGAAAGAGCGAGTAGCTGCCTTTCCCATTTGTTGGCACCGCCGGGCCCGACAAGCCCAGGCCTGCCCAGAAAGGGTCCTGGAGAGTAGGGAGGGGGAAGGAGAAGCAATCTGTCACTTCCTCCAGCCCTTTGGTCCTTCTGCAGCAAGATCATGTGAGGCTCCCTGGAGGTTTCTGAATGGAGGGTTTCACTCCAGGGCTCCTCAGTAGTACGGACTGGAGGCTGCTGTGTGACAGGCACGCTGCTTTGTGATGCTTCAGCACGTTGGTACGAGGCAGCAGAACCCGGCTACAGCACTGGCTGATGAGAATAAATTCCCTGCCACGGGGGCACCTACACTTGACCCCTCTGAGGGCTGCCTTGCTATAATCCAGGGACAGTTTGCACAGGAAAGAGGAGCTTGGATCCTCCTTCATGCTGAATAGTGAAGCCTGGAGAAAAAAAGACTACAGGTCCCAGCATGCAAGCGGGAGACCTCCACTCACTTTACTCTTTGCTGCTGTAGAAAAGCCGAGGGAAAGAAGGTTTCCCTTTTCCTAAATGCCTGCTAGAGGTTGAACCTCTCTAAACAGGATCCCTCGGGACCTGACCTGTGCCATACCAGAGAATTTGCTGACCAACGGTGGTCCATTTCCTAACAGCATGACCAACACTTCCCCTGCTTGCTGGGCTCTTAGGAGACATTGAGGGATAAATTAAAGCTAAATCACAGCACAGAACACTGAGAGCCAGGAGTGGTGGCTGTGAACAAATTTTATGGGACCGCGGGAAACTTGACCATGCTCCTGATAACTGGACAGCCAGCTAACCAACAGCATGCTGGACCACGGATGTTGCTGGACCAGAGAATGCCAGATTAGAGAGGTTCAACCTGTAGTAAAGTCTAAGATCAAAATCTGGCTCTGTCTGGGAGCCTTTCCTTCCTCTCGATGTCCTTTCAAAGAGCCCAGACATTCAACCCACCAGGAATGAGAGGTTAGAAATTCCAAAGGAAGGGAAATGCTTTCTTTTCCTTGAGCTAGAGCCTCGGCCGGTGTAACGCGACAGCTAATCACTGAAGTCAGCGGAGCTAAGCGGATTTACGGAGCTATGCCCTTCAAGTGCAGCAGGGCTTTCTGGCAAAGCCAAAATAAATTGCGTGAGGGAATGAAATGTAAAACCAGGCTGAGGAGATGCTATTCTCAAACCCACTGTCAGCAGACAGGATACTGGGCTAGATGGACCTTTGGTCTGACCCAGCCTGGCTGTTTTTACGTTATGTTCTAACTCAGGGGCGGGAACCTTTTTAGGGCTGGGGGCCCCTGACACACAGAAAAATCAGTTGGGGGCCACACAGAAGTAAGAAGCAAAAAACAAAACAAAACAACAAATGCTGACCGACATGGCCCCCGACTGTCACGGTGAAAGATGCTCCCCACGTTCCCCTTGCACACCAGATCCTGGGCAGGGAGGGCTGTAGATTTTGTGTGCTCCAGCCCCGCAGTGGAACAGCGGAGGTGGGGCTGGAGCACCAGCGTAGGCTCCCGAGCCTCAGGGGCCAGATCCAGGCAAGCTGAGGGCCACATCTGGCCCCCGTGCCTTAGGTTCCCCATTCTTGTTCTCACGTCTGCTTGAAACTGCCCTCATGTTTTTGATTTAAAGCTGCGCACAGCCAGTCATATGGAAATGCCAGATCGCAGAGCTGTGCTGCATTCATATGGGTTTAGGCAGGCTCCACTCTATGCAGACAATAAACTGCACAGCCAGCAATGCCCGGCTTTCTCTCGGCAGAATACCAGAGTCCTCACAAGTACCAGGGACAGGCTCAGTGTAGGAACCAGAGGGAACAGAACAGACTGTTGCCAGCAATGGACTGGAAAGGATGAGCTACTGTGCCACTGATTCCATAGAAACCAGGGGTGGGCAATAACTTGATGGAGGCTCGCTAGGGTTAATCCTTGTTGGGCCATGGCCGCTATATTTACCTGCGCTTCTGCAGGCATCAGAGGTTCTCTGCTCCCATTGGCCATGGAGCACCATTTCTAGCCAATGGGAGTGGAGGGAAGTGGCATGGACTGGGATTCCATTTCCCATAGCTCCCATTGGCTGAGAACGGCGATTCGCGGCCAATGAGGGGAGCTGCAATTGTCCGATACCCGCCAAGGCACAGGTAAACAAAGCAGTGGGGGCCTGCCAGGAGCTAACCCTGGTAGAGCAGATCTGGCCCTCAGGCCAGTATTTACCCACCCCAGATATAAACCAATGTTACCATCACTTTAAGAAACAAACTATGTTGAAAAGCTCAGCAGCAACTGATGCATCGAATGAGTTTTGCTGGGTTGAAAATGAACACAACACAGCCAATAACTTGCTGACAGGAGCTCTGAAAAGCATGTACTTCGATTAGAAAGTCCATGTGTGACCATCACTGGGCAGAGTTGAACCTGGGATCTCTGGAGCTTAATGGAGGAGCCACTGCAGCTTGAACTATAAAGCCAGCTGGCTCCCAGCTTAGGCTGTAGAGCTGCCTTGTTCTTAGCTCTTCCTGTAAGTGTTCTAAGTGCCACTACACAGGACAGTGAACCACACTAGGGCTGCATCTAGACTGGCAAGTTTTTCCGCAAAAGATATCGCTTTTGCGCAAAAACTTGCCAGCTGTCTACACTGGCCGCTTGATCTTGCGCAAAAGCACTGACGTTCTACTGTCCGAAATCAGTGCTTCTTGCGCAAATGCTTTGACATTCCCGTTCGGGCAAAAGCCCTTTTCCAGAATGTTTTTGCGCAAGAGGCCAGTGTAGACAGCTAAAAACTGTTTTGCGCAAAAAAGCCCCGATGGCGAAAATGGCGATCGGGGCTTTCTTGCGCAAAACCGCGTCTAGATTGGCACGGACGTTTTTCCTCAAAAAGTGCTTTTGCGGAAAAGCATCCGTGCCAATCTAGACGCTCTTTTCCGCAAATGCTTTTAACGGAAAAACTTTTCCATTAAAAGCATTTGCGGAAAATCATGCCAGTCTAGACGTAGCCTAGGTGTGTGGGTTACACATTCCTGGGGACCCCATGCCGTGACTAGAAATGAATATAATTAGTTACCGTCTGCTAGCCGTTCAGTGGCCTGCAGCAGGAACGAAAGAGAGGCTCTTGTAGAGTGCCCAATGACTCGTCATCGTTGGCACTAATTGGTTCCCTCACTGGCAGTCCAACAGAGCAGCCAAGGACTGGATAAGCCGTGGAGGCTCAGGCTTATCAATGGAAAAATCTCCCACTGGGCTCGGTGTCAGACCCTGACTAGCTTACCCCGGGGGGCTGTGGAGTGGGGTTGAGGCAGGATGGGGATGCTGCTCTGCCTCTGCCCGTGCTAGGCCTGGTCTCTGGAGAGAGCAATTGCCACTCACCAGGGTGGTCAGCCTGTCTCCTTCCATCAGCACAAAACCCACTTCCCCTCTGAGAGAGAGAAAAGAGACGCAGTGGTAACGCCCCTGTGGCAGCCCTCTGGCCTCTGGGGCTTTCCACCTGGCCTGTCGTTCCGGAGATGTTCTCACCTTTCAGTTGGCCTCTAAATACCCAGAAAACGTGGAAGGGACGGATGTCCAGTGGGGGCTTGGAGTCCAACCCAGCTCCCGTACGGACTGGCCCCAGGGCTCCCATTTGAGGCGGTTACACTGCACTTTGTCAAAGTGTCCAGTGTAGCGTCAGGCAGCCCTGTGTGCTGTAGACTATTCTTCCCACAGGGGGTACCTCCCTAAACCAGGACTCTCTGCTCTGGCAACATCCATGGTCCATCTGGAGCTCTGGCCCCAGTGGCAGCTGGGCTGGCAGTTGGCATGGAGCACCGGCCCCAGTAGCCATGGAGCCGTGGATGGGCCAGCAGCAGGAGTGCTGTTGCCGGAGCCCAGGGGCAGTGAGGCCAGAAGCAGATGGCGGTAAGGGGGGGCAGGGACCTGGGAGGCCAATGACAGGGGACCTCCCCTGATTTGGGACCTGACCCGGACCAGGGAGGTCTAACCTGTAGTATTCACCTCCACCATAACCTCCTGACTATTCACTCCATTAACTTCCACTTCCACTTGGGAATCTCATTTGCAGACATGTTCACTGACTATTCTGTGACATTTCCCTCATAATTTTATTATTCATTCACCCTCCGCCACAAATGTCATTGACTTCAAATACCCCTTTTACAAAGAGACAAACAGTAATTCATCATTTTTGCCCTCATCAGCAAGTGCAATAAGAACACAACAGAGTCGACCACAATCTCACATCGCAGCTCTTTGAATCGGGATCCCTTTTTGAACACAGGCTCTGCTACCAATGATACTTGTTTGGGTGTGGGGGTAACCACAGGAGTCCAGAGTTTACAGAGCTCTCCTGAGACACCATAGTACTTCGTGTATACGATGGTGGGAGTGACTACATGTGAGTCATTACAAATGTAACATGAGAACACCAGTATCGCTGGGAAAGCCAGCACTGTCGTCATGCAGCCCTCTAAAAGAGTTTACATGTGATAAGCCAAAAATATCATCAAAAGCAATTTGATCTTCATATGCTCCTGCAGTTCTAATGCTAATGTGCTCCTGCATAGGAACATCTCCAAACATGCATCAGTTCATTATTAACCTTAACTAGCAGGAGCAGAACAGCAACCTAGCTATATATTTTAGAAATGTGCATCTGTCTGAGTATCCGTCCATGAATCTGTTTGTTCAAGAACACCCCCTAAACAGTAAGGGCTAGGGCCATCAGATTTAGAATGCAGCTTCCTCTTATCATAACTTAAAGTAAGACTGTGCTAGGAAAATGGAAAGTGCTGGGAATGAGACTGTTTTCCATAACATGGAAAGGGAGGAGGCACAGAAAGGAGGGATGCAGTACTGAGAGTGACCACTGGAGGTAGCGCGTGCAGGGCACAGCTGCTGATGAAAGAGCCCTGGAACTGCAAAGACTTGAGAAGGAGGCTGCCAGAGAAGAGAGAGAGAGACAACATGAACGGGCTGCACTGAACTGGAAGAGTCAACCCCCCCAACACAGCAGGATCCGCCTCTCCAAAAATCCCAAAATGGGAAGGACTATTCCTAGTTATGGCCGATCTGCAGACGTCACCGAATATTTCACCACCTGTGAGCGACTGTGCCCCATCCACTCACCATGGGAATCAGCTGCCGGAATTCCGACGACCCGGATTGTCACCCAGTATGCCTAGAGACACTCAGTGCCGGCGGGGCCTGGCGTGATTCCAGCGGTAGCCTTTGACAGCATGCGTGGGTTTGCTGCAAGTCACGACCAGCCGCTACGGGGCATAGGCCTGCTTATACATGCCCAGACATGTCCAGGCAGCATGGGTGGCGGGTATCATAGGCAGGGGAAGGCATTTCCTTCCCCCAGTCCCGGCATGGCCCAGCCCACTCTCCGCCCCCAGAACACCTACTGCTGCCCCGGGCTTCAACCAGGCTGAGTTGGAAGATGCTGGGGTTATGTGCCTCCTGCCCTCCTTGAGCTCCAGGGCCAGCGAGTCTCAGGCCACATGCCACCCACCCTCCCCATGGTGCTCCAGGGTCGAGGAGGCTCCCGTGAGGGGCTGAAGGCTTTCTCCTACGGCGGGGAGCAGCGTGGCTCCCATGGGGGGTTGGGCCTCAGGCAAAAGGGGGGGCTGTGGGCTTGCCTCCCCCAGCCCTACTTTCACCCACTACCAGCCAGGCATGTTACACCTGTGTCTGACCAGGTTCTGGATGCTTCACCCAAGTGGGCGGTGGTGGTGTGGTGTCTGGCAAAAGCTACGGACTAGCTGCCAATCACGGCTCTTGCGAGAGTTTGCGGGGGTAATCTCTGAAGCGCTGTGTAAAATACAGACTGTGCCAAAATGGCTGGAGACAACACGTCGCCTCCGACAGTGGGTCTCAGCTGACTCAAGAAATGAGACCAAGAAGCATCCTTCCACCCGGCCCAGCCTTGAGTTTACAGTCCAGAGAAGATGGAGGACTGAGCATTGACAAAGCTGAAGAAAACCCAAGAAAAGACTCTGAATAGGGGCCCTCGGAAAGGCTGGGGCTATGGAGAAGGAGAAGAAGGAAGATGAAAAACACAAGATACTCTGCCAGCATGAGCATCCCATGAGAAGTGGATCCCACCTCTCCAGATTGGACCAGTGTTATAAGGACTGTCCATGGGAGAAAGAGACCTCATGAGACAGAGAGGGAACCACTGGCTAATAAGTCCAGGCTCTCGACTGCATTTTCTATTTTACGTTTATCTGTAACCTGGGGTTTCCAGTCCTTTAACTTGCATCTATTTTGGATCTTTATCTTAAGCTGTGCTAAATAAATGTGTATCTGGTTTGACTTTAGCAGGGCTGGGGAACCTAAGGCTTGGGGGCCAGATGCAGTGCCCGACTTGCCTGGATCCGACCCCATAGGCTCGTGGGACCCCCCCCCCCTGCACTGGGGGACCTGTGCTGGCACTCCAGTTCCCCCACAGTGCTGGAATACACAAAGTCTACTAGCCTGGCGCCCCGAAGGCTCTGGTGTGCGAGAGGAATGTGGGGAGCGTCGTCTTTCTCCTTCTCAGTCGGGGGCCACGTCAATTGGGTGTATTTTGGGGGTTTTTTTCCCTTCTCCCTTGTGTGTGGCCCCCAACTGATTTTTTTGTGGGTCAGCAGCTGCCAGCCCAAAATAGGTTCCTCACCACTGGACTAGAGCCACCAACCAGTGCCTCGTGCTGAAGGGAGCATTAACTGAGGGGAAGCTGCTGACCAGGAGGTGCGCTACTTCCAGGGAGGGGAGGAATCTGTGTTCACTGCAGGTGTCCAGACGACGAGGCGCTGGGCACTCCAGTGTAACAAGATGGCGTGTGCCGCGGCAGAGCCCGGAGCCGAGCACTGGCAGAGTGGCGAGGATTTCCCGCCGTGGGCACAGAGACAGCTCTCTTGCACTCGGAGCAGGAGGCAGCGACCCAGCGTCACACCCTGCAGAGCCATGCTTTCACAGCCCTTCCCAAATCCAGACAGGAATGTGCAGGGAGCACCGGTTTGGTCAGTGCCCCACGGCTTCACCTCCCTGAAATCCCTCACAAAGACGCCAGCATTTCCTGAAACCACCAGGCTGCAGCCATCTTGGATCTCTGCTGCCTTAGGCTGCATGGAGCCATGCTGCAGAATCGCTCGGTTTCACTTCCTTGCCGTCCCCCGCGTGGCCACTGGACCCCATTTTGGTCCAGTTAGCGACACAGACCCCACCTCAGGGAGCATTGGGTAGCCTCTTGGAGGCAGAAGGCCAAGATTAGCACCTCGCAGCCCCTTCGGGCTGTCATCTAGTACTGAGCACCTCAAAGCTTCCTGCTTTTCGATCTTAAACTGCAGAATCTGGAAGCAGCAGCTTTCTAACCCAGTGAGCTATCGTTTTTAGTACAGAGGTGCCCCTTCTAGCTCCGGGATTCCTCTGGTTGCCCATCCCCTTTCTCTCAGTGCTCACCCTGAGTCAATCAGAGAGTTAAAGGATAAAAAAGTGACTGAAAATATCACCTTGTAAGTTAAAGTGAAAGTAGCCTGAGAAGTCTCTTTCAGCTGATCCTAGAGCCTGGGGTTCTCTTACCTTCGTGGCTGTACTGGGAGATACAGTGTCCACAAAGGGCTATCCGAGGGGGGCTTTCCTAAAGCCACCGTGGACTCTTTTGCTACAAATTTAGCCCCCGAGGAGCCTGTCTGTTGAACACCCACATCCCCCAGCTCCATTCACCCAAGAGAAAGAAACTCTGTGAAAGAAAAGAGCGTGGGCTGCAGCTTTAAGAGAAAGCTTAGAACCTTTCTGAGCTGCCAGGGGGCTTCTGTAAGCATCCTTACCCTGGCTCCATGCTGCCTTATGCCATCCAGGGAAGGAGCACTCTCTGGAACGAGCTGCACGTTCTCAGCACAGCAGCCACTACAATGTGGTCAGGATGGGTGACCCGGGTTCTAACCACGTGGTTCGAGTCATTTTCAGAAAGAAAAAAAAAACCCTGAGTATTTTAAGGGCGTTTTTGGAGTTCAGAGGCAAAGCCAGGCCTGTGTCTCTTTACAGCTCAGAGTTCCCACTAACACTCCCTGGCATAAACTTGATGGTCTAGCGAGAGGTTTGGGCTAGGAATATGGTCACTACACTAGTCTGGGCATTCAGATGCTGGAAAGGAAGGGGTAGGAACCTGCAGAGGCTATGGCTGCATAGTCATAGTAATACTTTGACAGCCTGGAATGAAAGGCAAAGAACTGCAAAGTACTTTCCAAGTCTTAGTAACTCCAGAAGTCTGCAGCAATATTAACGGAAATCGAGCACCCTCTAAAACAGGGGGTCTCAAACGTTTTTTAGCTGGGCCCCTTTGAAAATATGAGAATTCCACTCCCCGTACCATGCCACACTTCTGCATTGCTGCCTTCACACCAGGGGTATGTCTAGACTACATGCCTTTGCCGACAGAGGCATGTAAATTAGACATACCGACATAGTCAATGAAGCAGGGATTTAAATATCCCTTATGCCTCGTGCAACGAGGTTTACAGGATCAGTTGGCAAAGGCTTTCCTTGCCGACCGATCCCCGTCTTGACTGCTGCTTTGTGCCGACAAACAGCTGAGCTGGCACAATGTGGCGGCCATTTTTATTCTACTGAAGCGGGGGATATTTAAATCCCCCCCAGCTCTAAAAGGTAGTGCAGAAGTAAGGGCAGCAAGACCATGACCCCTCCTCCCCCCAACAATAGGCTGCTGATCCCTTTTGGGTAGAGACCCCTGGTTTGAGAATGCCCTAAAATGAGATCTAATTTTACACCGTTAGTTCTAATTCAGGATGAAGCTATTTAGGCTTGGGGGAATGTCTGTAACAGCAAGATTTAAACAGGTGCTTGCAGGGAGAGCCATTGGAAGGAGAAAAGTGTCCCAATGCAAATGATAGAAGCTCTATCATATAAGCAGAAGAATAATCCTGTGTTGCTAGAGAGGAGCAGGCTTAATATCCTGCCAGGTCATTTCCCTCTCTCGTTTCTAGAGCACTAGCTGTGAGGAGGGGAAGTCAGAAGCAATGTCCCTATTTCACAGATAAAGCTCCGAGGCAAGAAGTGACTATGCCAAGTGACTACACATGCAGTCAGTGTCAGAACGAGGATCAGAACTCAATTATCCTGTGTCCCAGTCCTATGCGCTAGTCGTTAGATCACGCTATAGCTGGGATTACATAACGAAGCTGCCGTGGGTTTCTCCTGACCCTGTATAAACTAGGGCTGTAAGAAATATATACAAATATTAACTGTGTGTAACTGATATTAATTCTGTCAGTTTCATGGTTACTGTGGGGCTCAGTTCCCAGCTCCTGGCTCCCAGCTCCGTCCCTAGCCCTGGCTTGTGGTATGTTGGGACCAGCCAGGCTGGAGAAGCCCCTACCCACAGTGCATTGCAGGGTGAGGGGCTGCTTTGGCCGGCCCAAGCACCGATTAACCAGTTATCGGTAAGCATCACCAAGAAAGAGTGATGTTTACCAGGTAACCAGTTACATTCCTAGTATAAACACTGCTGTGGTATTGTGGTACACTTGGTACTCAATGATAGGAAAGGGAGCAGATATCAGGGCTCCATTAACACAGCTGAGGCCACGTCTCCACTTACCGGAGGATTGACACCCCAGTAATCGATCTTCTGGGGTTTGATTTAGTAGGTCTAGTAAAGACCTGCTCAGTTGAACACTGAGGGTGCCCCCATTGACTGCAGTACTCCTCACTGTTGCAAGAAGTAAGGGAAGTCGACGGGAGAGTTTCTCTCATCGACCTCCTGCTGTGGGGCTGCCCCAGAGAATTGATGCAGGGTACATCGACTCCAGCTACGCAATTCATGTCGCTGGAGGTGCATATCTTGCTTCCATTTTTTCTGGCAATGTAGACCTGGCCTAAGTCTGAGACTGGGTAGTAATATAATGTGGGGGAGGGGAGGTTAGTGTTCATTGACAATAGGTGTCTCACCATCCACATATTGTGTTTAGGATTTCACTGAAACCAGGTCTCTAAAACCCCTGACTGATCCTCTCAGGAATTGTCCATGTCAGGTGACATCCCAGAGGACTGATTATGGGCTGTGGAGATTTTCACTCCTAACTCACTAGGTTAAGTCCCCCCAGGTAGGGAGTAATGTCTAAATATTTTTCTCGCCTGATGTCTGTCCCTGTCCAGTTAATGGCCACCTCAGAAAACTACCATGCAACTGGCCCTTTGCTGACCATCTCAAAAGACACCAAATAAGCCAGGGAGATTAAACTCCTTTCTCGTTCTTTAACAGGGTCCTTTGGATTAGGACTGAGGTTTTTCAGCAGAGGAACCCTCTCATTGTCTCTGCTGCTGCTGTGTGTGGTCTCTGACTAAACAGAGGACGTCAGTCACCAAACCATCAACCCAGCACCTCTTAGCTGCACTAAAGTCATGTTGTCAGCTCAGGACAAAGTCTCTAGTTAGGGTTGGTGTTTGGATGGCCAGTCCTGGGAAGCTCCTGCAAAGAAGAACTCTCTGGCACCCCCCTCCTCCAAACTTGAAGACTCTTGAATTTAGGGAGAATTTGGACCCAGAGCCAAACGGTATCTCTGACAGCCTTTGCCTCGGAATGCTGCATGCACCTTCTGTGTGTCTGTGCCCCGTGCAAATTGCAGGGGAAGGGAAGAGTTGTACTGGACAAGCAACTCGTCTGAACGCCCTTAACTGTCTAACGGTAGCTGATGAACAGGCATTGCTGGCTGCAGAGTCCTCTCTGCGCCGTGTGGGGGGATGGGCTGCATGCTGCCCAGCAGGGCACGTGGCAAATCTGCGTCGGGCATTGAAAAGGGCACAGACTGTAACATGCACAGTTGGGTTCCTTGGCTTTTTTAACCCAGTGGGACCAGTGCCCTTGTGCTTGTGGTTTCATTCAAAATGGAGGCTTCCTCGCCGGAATCCTCTTCTCGGACCAACACCCCCCCCCCCCCCCCCATGGCTGCTGCCCTCTGACGCTAATCACTGCCTTACAGGAAATGCCCGGCATTCAGAAGATTAAAAATATCCAGCGGCAAAAGCAAACCTTGCTTTTGGGGCTCTCAATTCGACATCATGAGTGGCGTGGAGAGGGCAGATAAAGAAAAGTTATTTATTAGTTCTCTAAATAGAAAAACTAGAGGACACCAAATGAAGTTACTGGGTAGCAGGTTTAAAACTAATAAAAGAAAGTTCTTCTTCACACAACGTGTAGTCAACCTGTGGAACTCCTTGCCAGAGGAGGCTGTGAAGGCTAGGACTATAACAGAGTTTAAAGAGAAGCTAGATAATTTCATGGAGGTTAGGTCCATAAAAGGCTATTAGCCAGGAGATAAAATGGTGTCCTTGGCCTCTGTCTGTCAGAGGCTGGAGAGAGATGGCAGGAGACAAATTGCTTGATCATTGTCTTTGGTCCACCCTCTCTGGGGCACCTGGTGTTGGCCACTGTCGGCAGACAGGATACTGGGCTAGATGGACCTTTGGTCTGACCCAGTACGGCCGTTCTTATGTTCTTATGACATGGCCCCCTGACTGGTAACTATCCAGGGCTGCTCCTCTCACATGGAGGCTCTGGACTTTTGGACTTTAAAGCTTGAAAGACTTTGGTTTGTTCTAATTGGCTCGATTTGTTCTGTGGGTTTATCATCCATGTGAACTGCCTGCCCACGGGGCTTCCAGAGGAGTCCTTCAGACATGTTTTGAAACACTCAGTCTCTCTGGAGCAACCCCCCTCTGGTGTAACGTTGGTCGTCTTGTACATTCCAAGTAAATCTGATTAATATGTTCAACCGACGTGACCTCTCCTATGCCAGAGTAGCCCGGAGAACGTGGATCAACAGCACGCCCCAGAAGTCACGGATGTGTTGGAGAGGAAAGCAGTGGGAAATACAACAGCTAACTCTGTAAAGCCACAGCCGTGATGAATTCAAGTTTGAAACCAGGTTTTACATAGAGCTGTGGTCTGCAATCTTGTGAAGTACTTTCTGAATGTAAGTGCAACCCAGGATCCACATCACACCCAAATTCCCTTGCTATACCTCCTCTCCTCTCCTCTCCTCTCCTCTCCTCTCCTCTCCTCTGAGGCCCTGCCCTGCTCACTCCAGCTCCCCCACCCTGCACAGCAAGCAAGAGGGCTCCGGGGGCGGGGGGGGGGGGGGGGACAGGTCCAAACGCCAGAGTAGCAGAGCAGTGGGAGAAGGGGCAGCTAAAGTACTGGCAATTGACAGACTCCTGGCCAGACCAGTCAGGATTCCTTGTCAGAGGCTCCATGATCTACCAGTAGATCCCGATCGACTGGTTGGTGACCACTGACTTAGAGGATGACATCAAGCTACGGACACGTGCAATTCGGAGCTAGTTCTGATCCTCGGTGCTCACTTCCCTCTGCCCGCATGATGGAACGGCGGTCTTAATTGCCAGTTCCGCCTTGCCAGTTGATTAAACACCTAATTGTTAGCAGAACCTTTGTGTTTTACCCCCTTGCACAATTGCTGGGCATCTTTGCGTGGTTGCTAATGTTAAAAATGTCAGTCCCTTTGTTTAACAATGTCAAGAACATAAAGGGCAATGTTCTGTCCTGTTGACCTGGTTTGGGCTCCAGCTTTGGTTCAGATCTAATACCATAGCAGTGGGGTCATTCTGGCAACTGTTCACAGTGCAATGGCCCCCAAAGGCCAGGCCACAGTAGACATGTCTCAGCGACATCTGGGGTAGTGTTCTAACTCCTTCACTGTCCTACTGTGCAAGGGGAATCTAATGGGGGTGAGACCCAAAGGCCAAAAGGGCCACAGAGAAGTGCTCCGGGCAGCTAGAGTGGTTAAGAGGAAAGCAGCCAATCAGGGGCCAGGAGGGACTATATAAGAGGAGCTGCAGGACTAGAGGCAGCTCAGTTGCAGCCCAGACCTGGAAGGGAGATGGTCAGAGCTGGCTGTACCAGGGACAGCTCAGAGTGGGAAGCTGTTAGAACATTGTCTCCAGGAGGAGAAGCCCTGGAGGCACCACTCTCCTACTCAGTGGGGTAACAAGCTGAGACGCATTCCACAGAGGACAGAGGGAAAGGGGTTGTGATTGCACAGAGTGTGACTCAGCCGGAGGGCTGAGTAGCCACAAGGCTTTTAAGATGACAGGCTATGTCTACACTGGCGGGTTCTTGAACAAGAATATCTTGAGCAAGACACAAGAACTCTTGCGCAAGAATACATCCACACTGCCATGTGCTTTTGCACAAGAGAATCCAGGGCAGTGTGGATGCTCTCTTGCGCAAGAAAGGTTTGATGGCCATTTTAGCCATAGGGCTTTCTTGCGCAAGAAACCCCTGCTGTGCGTCCACACTGCCCTCTTGTGCAAGAGGGCTTACACTTGTTAGAAAAGAGCGTAGTTCTTGCGCAAGAAGCCCTGTCTTCTGATGCCGTACTGTAAATCTTCTTGCGCAAGAGTGGGCGGGCAGTGTGGACACTCTGTGGGTTCTTGCACAAAAACAGCCGTTCTTATGCAAGAACCTGCCAGTGTAGACATATAGGGTACGTCTAAACTACATGGTTCCGTCGACGGAGCCATGTAGATTTGTTGTTTTGGCAAAGGCAAATGAAGCCGCGATTTAAATGATCGCGGCTTCATTTACATTTACATGGCTGCCGCGCTGAGCCGACAAACAGCTGATCAGCTGTTTGTCCACTCAGCGCGCTAGTCTGGACGCTCCCCTGCCGACATCAAAGCCCTTTGTCGGCAGCCCCGGTAAACCTCATCCTACAAGGCATAACGGGGCTGCCGACAAAGGGCTTTGATGTCGACAGGGGGAACGTCCAGACTAGCGCGCTGAGCCGACAAACAGCTGATCAGCTGTTTGTCGGCTCAGTGCGGCAACCATGTAAATTTAAATGAAGCCGCGATCATTTAAATTGCGGCTTCATTTGCCTATAACAATAATCTACATGGCTCCGTTGACGGAGCCATGTAGTCTAGACACAGCCATACAGAGTGCAAGAACCCACACTCGGCTACATGGGGGCACTCCTGCGAGGTGAGTGCCAACCCCGTCACAGGGAACCTTACATTTTACCATCAGATATATTCGTGTTCCATGCAGACTTGCTCTGCTGCTGCCAGCATTCGTAAACAACATGGTACTGAGAGCTCACGGAGGTTCGGCTCTCCGCTCACCTGCTCCGTCACTTGTAACAGTGCCTGGGGAGTGCGCCATGTGCAAATGAAATGCTACCATTCTGCGCTGGTGATATTCTGGGCTGCATTGTCAGGGGTGTTGTGAGCAAGACACGAGAAGTCATTGCTCTGCTCTGCGCTGCACTGATTAGGCCTCAGTTGGAGAATTGTGTCCAGTTCTGGGCACCACATTTCAAGAAAGATGTGGAGAAATTGGACAAGGTCCAGAGAAGAGCAACAAAAATGGTTGAAGGTCTAGAAACCATGAGCTATGAGGGAAGACTGAAAAAAATGGGTTTGTTTAGTTTGGAAAAGACCAAACTGAGAGGGTACATAATAGCAGTTTCTAAGTACCTAAAAGGGTGTTACAAGGAGGAGAGAGAAAAATAGTTCTCCTTGGCCTCTAAGGATAGGACAAGAAGTAGTGGACTTAAATTGAAGCAAGGGAGGTTTAGGTTGGACATCAGGAAAAATTCCTGCCTGTCAGGGTGGTTAAACACTGGAATCAATTGCCAAGGGAGGTTGTGGAATCTCCATCACTGGAGATATTGAAGAGCAGGTTAGACAGACACCTGTCAGGGATGATCTAGACGGTGCTTGGTCCTGCCACGAGGGCAGGGGACTGGACTTGATGATCTCTCAAGGTCACTGCCAGTTCTATGAATCTATTCTGTACCCATTATGCACTGGTGTAAATGAGCGTGCAAGGAGCCAGACATCAGAGGGGGCACCTTAAATTCACATTATCCAACAGCTTTCAGCCATGCCCTGAGAGGGAAAGACTCACACCCAAACAGGCTGTATGCCCTACGTTCATCAGTGCCACTGAGAACTGTTAAGAGACAACAAGGCAGCTGTGTTTCCAGAAAGGGAGTGCTGCCTGTCTAGTGTTTAGAACAGGGGAGGGGATCAGCACTCCTGGGTGCTATTTCCAGCTCT
The DNA here is from genome assembly GCF_049634645.1 of Pelodiscus sinensis. Taxonomy (NCBI): domain Eukaryota; kingdom Metazoa; phylum Chordata; order Testudines; family Trionychidae; genus Pelodiscus; species Pelodiscus sinensis. The sequence continues at coordinate 21,816,812 of NC_134733.1, read as the reverse complement.
CCCACAGACCTCCATGCGTGGCCTTCATGTCACATGACTCAATTTGTACCTCACTCTCCCCATCTGTAAATATGTTCAAAGATGCTCACCCGAACCAGGGGTGGTTAAGAGAGTGAATTGAGCTTGGCAACTGCTTTGAGACCCTCGGGTGACAACCTGTGACTACTGTAATTAATCAGACTCTCTTCCATTCAGAGCTGGAACATGGAGCCTGCATGAAGGGACGAGCAATATTAAGCTTTGCCAAAGCCCACCTGAGTCTCAAATTCTGCCCAACACCTCAGCAGCCATTGGCCTTTCTCTGTGCCTCCCTACCATGAACAGCAGGGCCTTTCCCGGGGTTTCTCTAGACGTCTCCCCGGCCCGAGGTAATGCTGTCTGAGATTGCTGGGCTCAGGTTTTGCTGATGCATAACCACCTCCTAAGACAGGCACGGCATGTACTGTATCTTACAGATCCTACGCTGTGTCTAGTTCATAACCGTCAAACAGGTCAGTCATGCAGTATCCTAAGGGAGCAGGGGATGTTTCTGTTCCAGGCACTGAGCACTGGCTAACCCATGATGCCTCCTACAGAGGAGAAATTATTCCTCTTGTGATGGGAGAACAGAAGAAATTAAAGGAACCCCCAATTGTTTGGAAAACAGCCATCACAGTGATGAATCCACGAACAAGGAGGAGGGAGACCAATTGTTCTCCTTGACCTCTGAGGTTAGGACAAGAAGCAAGGGGCTTCAACTGCAGCCAGGGAGGTTTAGGTTGGACATTAGGAAAAACTTCCTGCCTGTCAGGGTGGTGAAATGCTGGAATGAATTGCCTGGGGAGGTTGGGGAGTCATTGGAGAATTTTAAGAGCAGGAGAACATCTAGATCAGCAGTTTTCCAACTTTTTTTCTTGTGACCCAGTTGAAGAAAATCGTTGATGCTGTGACCCAACATAATTTGAACAGAGTATGGGCTCCAGGCTGGGGCTGAGGATGAGAGCTTTGGGGCGTAGGAGGGGGTTACCTTGTGCAGCTCCCAGTCAGCGGTGCATTGGGGGGGCTAAGGCAGCTTCCTGCTTCTCTTGGCACCGCAGGACATGCTGCCCCCAGAAGCAGCCGCAGCAGGTTCCCAGCCAATGGGCGTGCGGAGCTAGTGCTCGGGGCAGGGGCAGTGCGGGGAGCCCTGTGCACTCTCCTCCCCACCTAAGAGCCGGGCCTCCTGCCAGCCACTTCTGGGGTGCAGCACAGCCCGTGATGCCAGGACAGGCAAGTAGCTGCCTTAGCGCCCCCACTGCTCACCTGACCCCCTGTAGCAACCAGACCCAGCGCCCGACATTCCACGACCGAGTGTTGGGTCACAGCCTCCCATTGGGAAACCACTGATCGACATGGTGCTTGGGGACTGGACTTGACTCTCAAAGGGTACGTCTACACTACAGCGCTAGTTCGAACTAACTTAGTTCGAATTAGTTAATTCGAACTAAGCTAGTTCGAACTAACGCATCTAGAACTAAAAACTAGTTCGAACTAGCGTTTTGCTAGTTCGAACTAGTAAGTCCACATTGAGTGGACTCTGAACAGGGCTTAATGATGGCCGGAAGCAGTGCCGGCAGGGCATAAAAGGAGGACTTAGAGCGTGGAGATACTGTCTCAGGCTAGCCGAGGGCTGCGCTTAAAGGGTCCCGACCCCCACCCCGGACACACAGTTCTAAGGGGTGCCCCGCTTGCAAAGAAGTTCTGGCTTGGAGTGCCCTGAGTGCCCACACTGGGCACATCACACCACTCGGCCATCAGCCCGGCTGCACTTGCCGCAGGCTGCCATCTGGGGAGAGGGAGTAATTGGGGGGCTGCAGGAGAGCTTCCACCCCCAGAAGCCCGCAGAGCCAGCCCAGTCCTCCCCATCGGGGGCTCGTGCCCCATTCCTCCCTCACCTTCTTCCACTTGCCCTTCCCTAGCCCCCCTTCTTATTGATGTACAAAATAAAGCTAATGTTTCTTCCAACATTGACTCTGTCTTTATTGAAAAAAACTGGGGGAGACTGGGAAAAGGAGGTGGGAGAGGGGAAGAGAAAGGCTGGGAGAGGGGAGGGCAACTAACATGATCAGGGGTTGGGAACAGGTCCCAGATGAAGAGAGGCTACAGAGACTGGGACTGTTCAGCTTAGAAAAGAGGAGACGGAGGGGGGACAGGATAGAGGTCTCTAAAAGCAGGGGTTGGGTGGAGAGGGTGCATTCAGAAAAGTTCTTCATGAGTTCCCATAAAGAAGGACTAGAGGACACCAAAGGAAAGGAATGGGTAGCAGGCTTGAAACTAGTAAGAGAAAGTTGTTCTTCTTCCCAAAGCAAATAGTTAACCTGTGGAACTCCTTGCTGCAGGAGGCTGTGAAGGCTAGAACTAGAACAGAGTTGAAAGGGAAGTGAGATCAAGTCATGGAGGTTGGGTCCATGGAGTCCTATTAGCCAGAGGGTAGGAGTGGTGTCCCTGCCCAAAGTTTGTGGAAGGCTGGAGAGGGATGGCACGAGACAAATGGCTTGGTCATTGTCTTCGGTCCATCCCCTCCAGGGTCCCTAGGGTTGGCCGCTGTTGGCAGAGAGGCTACTGGGCTAGATGGACCTTTGGTCTGACCCAGGACGGCCATTGTAAGCTCAGGGCTCAGGGTCGGGGGTCTCAGTGGACCCCCTTGATTTTCATGCACACCTGCTCCTGGGTGGCCAGGCTGGCAGCTCTCCTGCCCTAGACGGCCACTTTCCTGTGCCTAGTGCGGAGATCGTGGACGAGGTCCACGATGTCCGCACTAGCCCAGGAAGGTGCCCGCCTCTTGCGGTCCAGGGCAAGCTCCCGGGAGCCGCCAGCCTGGTCCCGGCAAGAGGGGGTGGGCTGGGGGGCATCGGGTGGGTGGCTCTGTGCCGTGCCAGGTGCAGGGTCTGCTAGCTGGGTGCTGGCAGGCTTGCACCTGGCACGGGCACCGTAGCCAGCCCGTGCCCCTTTAAGGGGTCCGGGGCCGGGAGGGGGGCATAGAGTTTCCCTGGTGTTGGCCAGAGTGGCCACCAGGGAAACCTGGGGAGGGCTAGCCTCCCACTAGTTCGAACTAAAGGGCTACACAGCCCTTAGTTCGAACTAGCTAGTTCGAACTAGGCGTTAGTCCTCGTAAAATGAGGTTTTCCTAGTTCGAACTAAGCGCTCCGCTAGTTCGATTCAAATTCGAACTAGCGGAGCGCTAGTGTAGCGCATAGGAAAGTTAGTTCGAACTAACGTCCGTTAGTTCGAACTAACTTTCTAGTGTAGACATACCCAAAGTCCCTTCTAGTTCTTAGAACCCTAGAATCCTAGCTTAGAGCGATGAAGTGGGAAGATGGACTGGTACAGAGAGAGGCAGGAAAGAAAAGTCTTTGGGAGTTTTGTGAGGGGAGAGCAGACTAAATTAAAGCCACCCCCCTTAGTCCTGGAAGATAAGTTCCACCTTTCAGTATCAATGTGACACCCCTGAAGTCTGCTGTGGTAATTCAGGCATGACACAACTTCCCTCTGTCACTCTGCAGGTGACCTGGCACCAGGCATCTAACGATCTACCACACAGGGTTTTTATCCGAGGCGTTGCTGCCATTTTTCTCCACCAGTGCTAGAATTTTGGATCAGCAACACATTGGCTCAAAGTACCCACGATGCTTAATGTCATAGAACTACCCTAGGGAGCAAAGCAGCCACAAGTCATCCTCTAGATGCCACACTGAGAAATCCAGAGAGAGTCTGTGCTAATAAATCTCACACACGCACGCACACGCACACGCACACACACACACGGCCCTGGGCCCCCTACCTGCTCTGGAGCCCTGAGCGTTTTGAGTTCCCCCGGAGGTCTCCAGCAGACAAGGGGAGGCCTGGTATTGTGACTCTACGTTATTTGCTGCACTACAAGCAAGGAGCGTCCTGGTCGCCTAGGCGATGACATTGGAGCTGTTGAAAGCTATGTGAAAAGTGTGGCAAGGGCTTGCGCTCTCCTTCCTGGAACAGAAGGGAGTTCCAAGGGGAGGGGAACGGGCGACCAACTGTGCCCAGGAATTAAGATGGTCACTTAAGCTCAGCAAGGTTGACTTATGTAGGGCTCCAGAAATGCCGGCTACCTCCCTCATGGTAAACATGCCCATGAATGGAGAGGCTCTGTTGTATTAGTGTTTAATCAACTACTGCGTGAATGAGGCTATCACAAGGTGATCGCTCATGCTCAGGAGCCCAGGAGTTTTCTCTCTCTCTTCAGACAGTTGTCGAGTAGTACAATTTATCACAGGCACCTGCGCTCCAATGACAGCTGCATGTGGATGGGAAAAGCTGTGCCTAGAGCAGTCGCCAGCAAAGGCCCCTCCATTTGTGATTGAAAACAATAGGAAATGCTCTGCAGAGCCTCCAACTAATATGCTAATTATCTTTTTGTTACGAAATTGTACAATAACTTCGTACTCTCTTCTCAGTCTTGCTGATGTTTATGTGTTTCACTCCAATCAGACGCTTGAAAAAGGAAACTGACGTGTCTTCTTGCTTTTAAAAACATCATTTTAACTTGTTTGCTTAGTCCTATGCGGTGGGTAACAATAACCAAAAGTCTGGACTAGGCATCTCCAAAACATACTTAATAGAATAGTTGTGTGTTTTATTCCCACATATACAGGTTGAACTTCTCTAGTCCAGAACTCTCTGGTCCAGAAACATCCATCATCCGGAATGATTTTAGTTAGCCGGATATCCACTTTTCATGGGTGTGGCTAAGTTTCCCATTGTCCCATAAAGTTTGTTTACAGCCACCAGCTCTGGCTCTCAGTGGTCAGTGCTGTTATTTAGCTCTAATTTACCCCTAAATGTAAATTTACTCCCAGAAAGCTGTGGAAGAGTTGGCAATGCTGCTAGACAAAATTGACGTTCTGTGGTCAGGAAAATTCTCTGGTTTGGCACTGGTCAGGTTTTGAGAGAGTCGGACTAGAGAAGTTCAACCTGTACAAAGATGTTCTGATGTATTCATTATAGGTTGACATTTTACAAGGGTCTGAATGCATTAGTGATGACATGTTCACTTTGCCTGAGATGAACATACAATCGTTTATTTTCATGGGTGAAAAACATGTTTCATTTCCAAAAGCTCAGCTTGGCTACAATAGGTCATGAGAGTAATACCTTTTGGTGGACTACATATGCACAAATTCTTAACCTAGCATGACCTGTGTTTATATTGTGTTCTCTGTGAAGATTATAAGTTCTTCTAGGCAAGGACTGTCTTTCTGGATATATGTTTGTGCAGCGCCTGGCGCCATGGGGCTTATCGGGCCTTCCTCTAGGATTGCAGGTCTTGTCACTGCCGGAATATGCATTATTATCAGTGTGCCCATTTGGTGCTGCAGGCAGAGGAATCTCTGTAGTACCTCTTGTGCTGACTATGCCCATCACAGGCAGCAGCACAATATGTTGCTCTCTCTCTCAGTGGCTGGCTGCACGTCTCAGCCAACAGTAGCAGTGACGTGTTTTCAGTTTCAAAGTCTGAGGTTTTGCATTGGAGTGAGCTCTACAAAGAAACTGTCCTTGTCCCAAGGAGCTCACACACCTCAGTCCAGCTCCCATGGGAGCAGTTCAGACCCACAAAGCACACCAGGGGCTGTGCCAGAGGTGTCTGCTGGGCACAGTGAGCTCTGGGGAGGGGTGTGAAGCAGGCACAGGAGGTCACATGACACGAGAAGCATGAGTCAGTGTTCCACGCAAAGGATGGCAGAGAGGAGGGCCAGGTCACATGACAAGAGAAGCGTTGGGGGGGGGGGGCAGCGTTCCATGCAGGGGATGGCAGTGTCTAGGTGAGGACAGGAAGCGGATTCAAGGGGGTGGCCAGGAAATATGCTTGAGCTGAGTGAGTGGTGAGCTGGTGAAGATGCAGGAGGGAATGCAGCTGAGCTAGGCCTGGCAGAGGAAGAGAAGATGCTGGAGGTACAGAGAGGGCAGTGCAAGGAGTTGGGGGTCACAACAGAGCAGCCAGGGCAGGAGCTGCTCTGGTGACAGAAGAACCTCCAGCTAATATCAGCCCAGCCTGGGGAGATCTCTCTGATTGGCTGCTTTTCCCCAGGAGGTGGGGCAATGGGGGCTCTAGATATTGGCTCTAGACTGTGATTGACAGCCAGGCCAGACGCAGTTGTAACTGCAGAGGTATATAAATACTTCCTCCAGTCCTAAGAGACTCAGAATGAATGGTACTTTAAACCACCCTGAGACAAGGAAAGAAAGAAGCCGGTGGAAATTTGTTTTTATGCAACCGTTCGGCTCTAAAAAAGGCTGCACCTGCTGCCTCACTAATTCGGAACAACAAAGGAATTGAGATCTTGAGTAATGCAGAAACAAGGACACTCAGTGTGCAAATTAAACTGTTATAAAAAAAGGGTGCAGTTTGTTTACCTGTGAAACTGAAATGAAGCCTGACTTGTCTTACACTTTTAATACTGATTTTAACATAACCTAGCTAGTCTTCCCTCATTTTATTTAAACTCAAATCCACTTTGCCTTTTTCTCAGTCTTATGAATTTCCCTTTTTTATCCAAGTCTTGTTTACCAGGATAGTTCGTTTTGAATTTGCCAAGGGAAACTTTCACATGCTGATGCGTCTTCTCTCATTACTGCCAATAATTAGTCAGAAGGCTGCTTCTGATCAGAAATTAAGACTCAGGAAGCAAGCTGGAACATGCTTTTGTTAAAATATATGTATACATATAGGGGGCTCTTCTAATTATGAGACAGTTTTGTTGACATTTGTGGACTGTAGGGAATGTGGAATGTGAAAGGAAGCATAAGGAAATTGGTATCTAATCACATGGTGTTGCATATCACATCTTATTAAATAGTGTGCTGATTGCTTATACTATTTGCATAATTATTATTTCAATCCCTGTGCCTTATCATTACTTGATTATCAGACTTAAAGTGTTGCTAAAAGCAAAGTATGTTCAATAGCCGTTTATATGAGCATATATAGTACACACATCTCCCTTTTCTTTATTATTCAAAATACCAGCCGGAAGTTTGTGTAGATAACAGTATTCTCTTTGAGCAGCTGAGGTTTGGAAGAATGGCTCCGTGGTTAAGACATTGGACTAGGATTTAGAAGACTTTCTGCTGACCTGGAGCAAGTCTCTTCTGGATGGATCTTTAAAGCTATTTAGACTCCTACACAGACCTTTCAAAATGGGGCTCTGGGTGCTTTTGAAAATCTGAATAGGCTCTTAAGATCAATGGAATTTAGCCACGAGAGACATTTAGATTTTACACTAGAGAGTTTTACCTCTCACTATCTATGTATTTTAAAAATGTGCATCTGTCTGTCCGTCCACCCATCTGCGAGTCCGTTTGTTCAAGAGCTCCTCCTAAATGGCAAGAGCTAGGACCACCACGTTCGGTAGGCACCTTCTTCTTCACCTAACGTAAAGCAATGTCAGAGCTTGGTTGTGCCAGGACAATGGGATGTGCCTGGAATTCGATTGTTTCATGTCAAATGAAAAGAGAGGAGGGTGAGAGGAGGGACAGTTATACTCACCCATGACCATAGAAAGACCCACCCCAAGGAGAAGTCAGCAGCCAGGTGTGCCTGCTCTGCCCCCTCCTCCTGGGCAGGCCCTGCCACCCTGAGGACAAGTAACCCTCATTCCCTGCCCTGAGCCCTTCTCCCCCACACCATAGTCCCCTACTCCGAAGGACCTGAGCAACGCAGGCCTTCTAGTACTGGTATAATTAAAGAGCTACCAGCTTCTAGTGTGAATGTTCTATCAGTATAATGGTGCTTTATAGAGCTATTCTCATACTGGTATAAGGTCCCCTCATATTGGGATAATGGCATCCACACTAAAGGTTTGTTCCTCTTGTATTACTTTGGTAAAGAATCACATGCTAACCTGTGAGTAAACCAGGCCTAAGGCAAGTTTGGTTTTGAGGACATTAGGTATGGCTAGTCTCTGCTGGGCCAACATCGCAGATGACTTGAAACACTGGCTGTAACTTTAAACGTAAGAACATTTTCCTCATTACACAGACAGGTTCCCCAGAGAGGGTCTCTCAGGGGAACCCCCACTGCAGCCAGAAACAGCAGGTGGGCAATTAATCACCCTATAACTGGCAAAGGTAATAAAGTGAATTGAATCTCCAGATGGCACTTGGCACAAAACATGTTATTCTCAGATGCTGAGAATGTGTTCAGATTGCAAAGGGGGGAAACACCTCAGATAAGGCAGAGAAACTTCTAAGTCATTATCCATTCTGTGGTTGGGCTGTATGCATCATACTGTGAATTAACTGTAGTCTTCTAAGCAGCAATGAACTTCTCATTTATGCCCACGTGTGAATAACAATGTCACTGGAGTGGTTATTATTCCGGCTCCATCTAACCTCGGGGCAGAATATTCATTTAAGAAAGATATTTTCTTCTTTTTCCAAGGGACACCAGGTTGTTAACAATTTGCCTTTCTATAGCACCTGTCACCTAAGGATCTCAAAGCATTAGTTAAGACTCTCAAGCACCCTTCTATCCATTCTACATATAGGTAAATTAACACACAGGTAAGACTGGTGACTGGCCCAAAATCAACATATCAAGAGGACTGGAATGGACCAGACTAGCAACATTATATTGCCCACTAAGACACCCTTTTCCCCCTCCTTCCTATATAAGAGGACATTGTATATTCAGTTCTTACAGGGAAAGAAACTCTATGAAGGTGGATAATCTGTCTTGCCTAGAGCTCTTATTGAAACTCTTGGAGTTTATTGCTCTGCTCTGTTATATTTTAAGAAAAAAACAAAGAATTAAACACTCCTTAAAATGCTTCACTGTCCCCCAAACTTTCTATTTGAAATAATTTCAGCAAACAACTTGTTGAATTAGAATAAAGCTGTTTCAATTCAATTTTTGTTTGCAAAAACCCCCTCAAAATATAAATAGGTTTGTAAGGATTCGATTTTTATTGGTGACTGTCAGTAAATGTTGATTTCACCACACATACAAACCAAAATATTTCCATTTGCAATAATCAAATTTTACAGTCAGCAAAACAGGAAAAAATCATCTTGAGAACTTATTAGTCTGATTTAAGGATATTTACTTTATATTGACATGTGACATACACAATTTGTGTTTTCATGCTTATATTTAACTCTGAATCTGTGCTTACTGTCATTAGATAACTGTTTAATCCCTTATTGTCTGAACCCTCTCCATAATTTCCTGCAACTATGAAAATTTAAATCAACAAACATAAAAAAGGCTTACACCCTTAATTTTGCACTAATGTGAAAATTTAAATAAATAAAAGCGTAAAAAGCTTCAAAATAAACATGGATATTATTTGTCAACGTTATATTAAAAATCAAATTCTGTCAAGCGAAAATATAAACATTACTTATTATAAGGAAAAGACATACACCTGTCCTGGGAGGACAAGCAGAATTTCCCACCTTTGACTGACCAAGCATATGCAAATAAAATCAAGTAACATCTCAGAGCTGGGAAAGAGCTGTGGGTGGAACTCTCCATTGCCCAATACAATTAAAACCTAGACAGCACGAGCCTGTCCTTTGTCAGTGCTCATGTTCGGCTAATTCTCCAGAGAACACTTCTCTATCTTTGTTTTAAAAGTTCTGTTACATTTTGTAGCTTGGCTCCCTCACCTGTATAATGTTCCTAGTTGGTTACCCTGGCATCCATGGCAACAGCCATAGTAACAAAATACAGTTCACTCCTGCAGGGTCACTAACATGCTCTCTCAGGATTAAGGTGACTGGATCTGGAACACACAGTGAGCTAGGTTCTTCTCTCCGTTACAGCGGGGTAAATCTAGTGTAAGTCCAGTTAAATCAGAGGGTTAAATTCTGCCCTGAATTAAACCAGTATAAGACAGAAGAAACTTCATGGTAGTTAGTAGGCCAGGCCAAATGTTGCTGTCATTTATACTTACTGGTGTAAATCCTGCTTAATTTGATTTTCTTCAGCCCATTGGTTTTATTCTATTTTACTTCACTGCGCTAAAGTACTATGGCCATCAAAATACCCAGGTAGAAAAGAAAATTAAATTTACACCCAAGGAAATGAGAACAGACTTTGGGTAGAAGTGTTACACCTGTGTCCTGCTTTGTCTAAAACTTCTTTTTTGAGCACAGCGCAATATTTTCCGTCTTTCACAAAGCATTCTTTGCAACTCACCCCCTTCAAACATCTCCTGAGTTTGAAATGTGGCTGCTGCAAATGGGCTGCTTTGAAAGCTTGTCCCATATTCATCCCTTAGCTCGGGAGGTTCTAATGTGTAAACCTGCAGCAGACTCAAGAGGACGCTGCCACCTTGGCTCTGATCTTGGAGACCTATTCTGAGCCAGCTGTTGGGGAAGCTGAGGGATGGATGATTTTCCCCCTGCCTACCCTCCTTTCCCCCCAATAAGAGTGTCAGGCCAGAAGAACCAGGCATCCCAGGCTATTCCCAGACAGGTTTCTCGCACTGCACTTAACTAGAAATGGGGCCCGATTCTCCTCTTGCTTTCACCGGTTTTGCTCTGCCATATAGCTCTGATTTCACTGAAATGATCCCAGCGTGAGGGAGAATCAACCTGTAGGTACTGATGTCATAGCCAGGCTCCCCTTTCCAAAGGGCCTCTCTTGCCCACCCCAGCCATGCGGGAGGTGGTGAAAGCGTCCTACCGTCCAAACTCTCATGTCACCATCTCCGGGTTGAAATAGATTGACACTGACCAGAGGCTGCAGTGACCCGGGAAGACATGGGCGCGCAGTCCCGGGGAGAACAAGGAATCGCTCCACACGTGCCGGCAGCTGTGGGTCCTACTCCTGCCTTTCTGTGTGTAAATAGCTGCAGACCCGACACCTTAGGAGACTCACGCCCCGTTTTCCTTGGGCTACCCGCGAAGGCGCCGCTGCAGGGGGTGGGGGGATTTCTGTCCGGGGAGTGAAGTTTGAAGGCTCAGCCGGGCACTGCCATGTGGGGAGGGGGATGGGGTGAGAGAGCTGCTACCCCAGGATGAACCCAGCTTTTCAGTAGGCTCCTGGGTGCCCCCTCCCTTGAGTGCCGCCCCCCCCGAGCTACAGGCCCCGCAGGTGGAGGGTCTGGAGGAGAAAGGCCGAGGGACCTGCTCTGGGGCAGGACAGGAGGATCGGGGCGCGCAGAGGGCGAGTCCCGAGCGTGCCCCCCAGCCCAGCCTCCACGGCTGCCCGCCCCGGGCGCGCTGAGCCCCCCTCCCAGCGGGCTGAGCCCCCGCCCGGCCCTACCTGGCTGCAGCGGCCGCGGTCTGTGCGCCCGGGCGGGCGATGGGTGGCATCGGTGCCCCTGGCAGGGCAGAGCCGGGCTGCGCTGGGCCCCGCGCCGCGCCTCCCCGGCCGGGCTGGGGGTCGGTGTCCCCTCCTCCGCCTCCGCCTCCGCCAGATGCCAGCCGCCCTGCGGGGTCCCGGGGGCCGCGCACAAGGCCGCCTTAACCCCTGCCTGCCCGCGCCGCGCCGCGCCGCCGCGCGCTGCTCCGCGCCAGCCGGCTGGGGACAGCTGGCGGCGCCTTTCCGCGCTGTGCGGGCGGGAAGGGCCGCGAGGGGGGAAGGGACGAGATTGCAAAGACCGGGGCCGGGGCAGCTCCTGGCAGGGCAAAGGGGCCCCGGGCAGCCGCCCCGCTGGATGCTCACCTGGCCTGAGCGGGGAAGAAGGACCAGCGGGGCCAAGCTTGGGGGTGGTCTGCCTGGGGGTGTCTGTGCAGGGAGAGGAGGGAGGTGCCAGGACAGAGACCCCCCCCCCGCCTGCCCCACACAGCTCTGTCCCAGCCGGGTGCGCCTCTGGCCCCCAGGCGGCCCACCCCTGAGCTCCCCAGACTTCCTTCACTTTTCCTCTCGGCTCCGATTTACACACCGGCCCCACTCCCCCAGCTCTCTGGTCCTTTTAAAGAGGGTCCAGGCGCATCCTCTTCCCTCCCCGACCCCCGCCTCATTTCCTTTCGGAAGGACAAGAGGGAGAAGGGGAGGCTGGTCTTTCGCCGGAGCTGTGCGAGATTTCGGAGCTTTTTCTAGGAAGGGTTTTAGTTTAAAACCGCTCCCCGTGACACTTAAACCCAACACTGGATACGAGGTGCGCAGCTGAGACTAGATAATTCAAGCCATTGGAAATACCGCGCATTAGTCCCCCGCAGAATACCCCGAACAATAGTTTATCACACAGAACCGCTAGGGTGTACACCTCCCTCAACACAATAGTGTGGAAATAAATGGTCATTCCAAGGCAGCATCGTGGACACACGTGCATATTTTCTCCTGTTATGTCTCTGTGACCGTTAAGTGGGTTTTTTTTAATTCGTAACCTATTTCCAGGAAATCACGTCAGGTGCACCGGCATCCAATTCTGGTATCAAATTAACGCCACTCAGATACTGCAGGTAAACAGAGACTGGAGAAGCAGGGAGAATAAAACTCTCTGCTACAGAAATGAAAATAAAGAGCAAATTAAAAGCAGGAGAGAATTAGTAACACATATTTTGTCTTTAGTACAAGGGCTCCATTCGTTAGTGCAGAGAGGAATCCGTTTGCTTTTTGTAACCCTACATTGTAAAACTGACGATTTGCAGATTCAAAATACTCTTTTCTGCAAAGGTAGGCGATGCTAACTCCTTATTTTAATACCAGAGATGGTTCTGCAGAGCAGAGCTATTATTGTAGCACAGTGGGGACCTGACAACAAACAACATTACATTATTAATTATTATTATTATTATTATTAATATTAATAATAATAATAATAATAAAATAAAAACAACAAATAGTCTAGTAGCACCTTAAAGACTAACAAAACATCTAGTCTTCTAGTCTTTAAGGTGCTATTAGACTATTTGTTGTTTTTTAAGTTTTTTCTGTTACAGACTAACCCCTCTTGAATCTTAATAAATAAAATGTCATGCAGTCTTTATTTCGGCAAAACTCCCCAGGATAGAGCCCTTGAAATGACCAGTTGCGTATAAAAGTTTTGCTGATAGGACTTTGTATAGTATGAAGCTATCATATTTTATAGTATGAAGCCAGAAATATCTTGTTCTCTCTCCTTTATCTGCTATTTAAACAAATTCGGTAGGATTTGGTCACATAGTAATAAACATCTTCAGCAGAAAAGCATTGCATCCTTTTAAACAGTAACAGCACTTATTGTTGGGTCCAAATTTTAAACAATTCTTGGCCAAAAAAAATTTCTGAAAGGTTTAGCGGTGAATTCGTTGAAAAACGCATGTGTGACAATATAGTTATAGGTGGATGCTTGCAATCGGATTGTAAACAAAACATACAGCAGTGAGGTGTCAACAAAACCAACACAAACCAAAACCCCATCTCTGAATCGTCACATTAACTATAGCATCATTTATTTCTTATAGCTAAAAAGGTGAGAAAAAATTATTTACAATGATATTTAAAATATTGCCGAGGTAGGAAGGGAAAGATGAGGGTTTGGGATGATTGTATCGCAGAAAGGAGAGACTATTGAAGGGTAAAACTGGCAAAATTCATCGAAATGTATGGAAACAGATGTAAAGCTTTAGGAGTAGAACGAACATGTGATATTTCTTTACCTGGCTTGTATGAGTTTTGTATGCACGTATATAAATAACTGATACCAAAGATTCTCAGGCGTGCATTCCCAGGGAGGAGTTCGTTTCCACCTGAGACGTACAGACAGCTGGACAGGCAGCTGGCTGGACAGTTATCCCGCACGGACAGGATAAAAGTAAGGCGCTTGCTCTATAGCTGCAGGAGGCACCTGCAGATGGATTAACAGCGGCGTGACCAGATTAACGCAGATGTAGGCGCTGCGTGGCATTTCCCGGTGTTAGTCGGCACCAGCCGCATCCCGCAGTGATACGAGAAGGATGTCCAGGAGGAGACACCCAGCTCTGGAGAGGTCACCAGTTCCCCTCCGTGCACAGTAGAGACGCCCCCCCACCTCTGTCCGAGCCACTGAATTACCTGGCCCCTCACTAGCGCCACGAGCTAGATAATAAATCAGGTGGGACCTCTGACAGTCCAGTCTCTGTGTGTCCCGAACAACAGAGCTCGCCGCAGCCATCTGTGTGTCTCCAACCCCGGCCTGTCCTCCCAGACCTCTCTCCATCCCCCTCACACCTGCCTGTCTCTCTGTCCCACACACACCCTGCTGTCTGTTACATGCAGACCTCTCCTGTCTGCTGTCTCTTCCACACTTACCTGCCAGTCTGTCCCATACACAGCCCCTCTGTCTCTCTATACCACACATACTCGCCTGTCCCACACTTACCCTGTCTGTCTGTCCCACATACCCCCTCTCTCTGTCTGTCCCATAGATTCCCCTCTGTCTGTCTGTCCGACACATACCCCCTCTCTGTCTGTCCCATAGACTCCCGTCTGTCTGTCCGACACATACCCCCTCCCCTCTCTCTCTGTCTGTTCAATAGACTCCCCTGTCTGTCTGTCCGACACATACCCCCTCTCTCTGTCTGTCCCATAGACTCCCCTGTCTGTCTGTCCGACACATACCCCCTCCCCTCTCTGTCTGTCTGTCCCATAGACTCCCCTCTGTCTGTCTGTCCGACACATACCCCCTCCCCTCTCTGTCTGTCTGTCCCATAGACTCCCCTCTGTCTGTCCGACACATAACCCCTCTCTGTCTGTCCCATAGACTCCCCTCTGTCTGTCTGTCCGACACATAACCCCTCCCCCTCTCTGTCTGTCTGTCCCATAGACTCCCCTCTGTCTGTCCGACACATAACCCCTCTGTCTGTCTGTCCCATAGACTCCCCTCTGTCTGTCTGTCCGACACATAACCCCTCCCCTCTGTCTGTCTGTCCCATAGACTCCCCTCTGTCTGTCCGACACATACCCCCTCCCCTCTGTCTGTCTGTCCCATAGACTCCCCTCTGTCTGTCTGTCCGACACATAACCCCTCCCCTCTGTCTGTCTGTCCCATAGACTCCCCTCTGTCTGTCTGTCCGACACATAACCCCTCCCCCTCTCTGTCTGTCTGTCCCATAGACTCCCCTCTGTCTGTCTGTCCCATAGACTCCCCTCTGTCTGTCTGTCCCATAGACTCCCCTCTGTCTGTCCGACACATAACCCCTCCCCTCTGTCTGTCTGTCCCATAGACTCCCCTGTCTGTCTGTCCCACAATCCCTTGCCCTCGCCATCCGTCTGTCTGGTGCCCCTGGGTCCGCCTCTCCACGCGGGCCGGCGCTGTGTGTCTGTGCAGTGGCCTGAGGGGGGGTGTCCGAATTCCCCAGCGGGGTGTCAGGGCCCGTGCGGGGTGACCCCGTGCGGTGCAGGCGGGCTCTATGGCGCCACAGTTCACAAAGCGGGGGGCGGGGGGCGCTCCAGGGGGATATTCTCCGCCATGGGGGGTGTGGGGAAATCCCTGTGCCTGCTCCCCCCAACCCCGGCCCGGACTACAACTCCCAGGCTGCCCCGGGGCGGGCCCGGCCCCAATGGGCCCCCCTCCTGCCCTGCCCGCTTCCGGCGCGGGGAGGCGGTTAGCGGCGGCCCGGAGCGGGCGGGCGGGTTTGAATCCGGCGGCGGCTGCGCCCTCCCCCTCCCCGCCTCGAGGCGCGGCCCGGCCCGGCTGCCGTTCCCCGCGGGGCCGCGTTGTCAGGGCAACGGGGCAGGCCGCGCTGGGGCCTGGCTGCCCGCAGCGGCCCCTGGGCCAGGCTCCCTGCGGGGCGAGCTCACGCCGCCCCCCCCATCCCCGGGCCGCGACCCTGCGCGCCGGAGCCGGGGGCCGCCATGAATTTCTCGGAGGGGTTCAAGCTTTCCAGCCTGCTGTGCAGGGTCTCGCCCGACGGCCGGTGCCTGGTGAGTGGCCCCGCGCGGGGGGGGGGGGGGGGGTCTGGGTCAGCCTGGCCGAACAAAAGCCCGGGCGCGGCCCCCTTCCCCAGAGCTCCCAGCTTGGTCTCCGAAATCTTGGGGGGGGAGGGGCGGGGTGCCCCCCCCCACCCGCTCTGCAGCCCCCCCGCACCCGCTCTGCCTGTCCTGAGCAAGACGCTCTTGGGGTGTGTTTTGGTTTTGTCCCCCCTCCCATCTCTGTGTGGAATAAATGTTGTTGTGTGCACGGATGTGCACCACCAATAGAAACACACGCTATGGGCGCTCTGCTAATCAGCTGGGGAGGCACCTGAATCTCTCCTGAGTGGCTGCCCAAGCGTTCAGCGCGCGTAGGGAACACTGGTCCTGAGTCTTTCTCATGAGCTGGGAGACGTTCCCATCAGCTTCGTGTAGAATCGGTTCTATCGACAGGAAATGTCTAACGAAAGCCAGGGACAGTTTGTAGATGCACGTGGGCCAGTGAATCTCTAGTCAAAAGGTACTCCCTGCAAATAAAAGTCTCAGGGGGTAACTGGGTTAGTGTGTAACACGAACAGTCCTGTGGCACCTTAGAGACCTAACAAATAACTAGATAGCTATATAGTATATAGTATCGTGCGTTTACATGGGTAAACCCCACTTCTTCAGATGAGATGAGCTTGAGTGGAGGGAAAAAAAGGGGGACCCTCAGAATAAGAAGGGAGAAGGAAAAATAAGTACCTGTCAATTATAGTGCCTGTGCTAATGAAGCTGATAGAGAAGGTGCAACATGAACACTCTAATTCACTATTTTTTCCCCCTTCTTCCTGCCCCCTCCCCATCCCCTATTTATTTTGGAACTGGACTTTTAATACTCCATTCATCTGAGAAAGTGTGTTGTGCCCACGAATGCTCATGATACCATCTGCATGTTTTGTTAGTCTTTAAGGTGCTGCTCAACCAGTGTTTATTAAACTATGTTCCGCAGAACATTGGTGTTCCGCGAAGAACTTGCAGGTGTGCCGTGACCTCTTCTTTGTTTTTGTGGGTTTTTTTGTGAGACTACAATTTTTTTAAAGAAAATGTTCATAGGTGTTCCACATAAAAAATACTATTGTTTGGTGTTAGGGGATAAAATGGTGACCTTGGCCTCTGTCTGTCAGAGGCTGGAGAGGGATGGCAGGAGACAAATCACTTGATCATTGTCTTCGGTCCACCCTCTCTGGGGCACCTGGTGCTGGCCACTGTTGGTAGACAGGATACTGGGCTAGATGGACCTTTGGTCTGACCCAGTATGGCCATTCTTATGTTCTTATGTGTTCTGTGGTGTCAAAAAGTTTAAGAAATACTATGCTAGACTATTCATTGTTTTTTAAGTTTTTCCAACAAAAGGTCTGGTAGCACTTTGTAGACTAACAAAATATGTAGATGGTATCATGAGCTTTCATGGGTACAGCCCACTTCTTCAGATGACCAAGTTATGAGTTTAGGTGCCAGGTGGCTGGTTGCATGCAGAAGCTGCTCTGGCAACAGCCCCTGTTGATGGCCAGCCCTGTCTGCTGTGAATAGGGTCTGATGCTTTAAGCCAAGTCCCTTCAGCATTGGTTCCTGTTTCCTGTCCCCCTTGCTGCCTCTGATACAGTAAAGCGAGTAGTTGAGTGCTCGACTACCTGATAAGCTTAGCATTAGTTGACTACTCAACTACTTGGTTACATCCCTATAGCAGATCACTTAGTTTTTTGTAGTCAAATCCTTATGCTTTGTGAGTTTTCTATACTGCAGGCAGGGCCGGATTAAGGCGGGGGCTAGCCGGGCAGCTGCCCGGGACACCAACCTATGGGGGGCGCCTGATGGCAGCTGTAAGGTGCGCAGCGTGCCGGGGGACAGAGCTGTGCATGTGCTGTGCGCCCGGGGGTGGAGCTGTGCATGCGTCGCGCTGCTGTTCCCCGGGGCGCAGGAATGGCTTGAGCCGACCCTGACTGCAGGTGATACAAAAGCATGAGTAACTTCAAAAAAAATTAGTTTTAGCAAAATAGTTTAGTGAGCAGTTTAGTTACAATACATAAACTTCTCAAGTATCAAATTCTGTTTTGCTCTAAGAATTGTAAAGATAGAGTAATACTAAGTATTATAGTGACACCCACTGGTGATGTTTCTTCCTTACTTGCAGTCACATTAGTTTCAAGATACAAACTACCCTTTGAACTGATAGACTGTCAGACACAATCTCAGCCCAGAAATTGAATTTTCAGGGTCAAAAGTGTTCCCAGTGACTTCAGTGGGACAAAGATGTGGCCTTCAGTGTAATTAAACTAAAAATTGCAAATGTTCTAATGCACTGATTTAGTTAATTTGTTAAAACACAAAAAATTGCAAAGTTTAAACCCATGTATGGTTTGAAGAAGATGATTTTCAAGACCTTGAGACCTTGATCTTGTGGGAGTTGTCTGTTGAGCAATTGCTTACATGTGTGTTACTTCACTTGCCTGTTGTTAACTTAATCCAGAATGAGGCATTAGCCAATTTTTTTTATTAAAAAGAAAATGTTAAATGGAAGAAAAATAGTTCTGAAAGATAGGTGCAATTGAGGTATAATTAGTAGTACTGGAGCAAATAGATATTTTTCCTTACTTTTATAGACCCTAATCCTGAAAATACTTAGACTGCTAATCAAGTTTTATAACTAAAGATTGAACCTCTAGTCCAGCACTCCCTGGTCCCGCAACATCTGTGGTCTGCCATGATTTTAGTTAGAGAGGTGTCCACTTATTATAGGTATGGCCAGGTTTCCCGTGATCCCATAAAGTTTGTTTACAGACCCCAGTCCTGGCTTTGAGTTTCTGTTCTGTTGTTTAAATTTACCCCTAAATGTCTTCTAAGAGTCCAGCAAGCAGGGGCAGTGTTGGTAATGCAGCTAGACAATATTGACCGCCTGTGATCCAACAAATTCTCTTGTTTGGCAGCAGTCAGGTCCCAAGGATGCCCGATTAGAGAGGTTCAACCTGTAGTATAATTATAACAGCCCACTTTTTTCCTCCTCTATCTTTGTTTGCTTTCTTTATGCATTTGATGGTGCTGTCTGCTTCCTGTGTTTTAAAGGTATAGCAGAAGTGCAATATCTGAAGCTATTTTAACTCATTTTTGAATTTTGTCTAGATGTAAGTTAGAACATAAGAACGTCCGTACTGGGTCAGAACAGAGGTCCATCTAGCCCAGTATCCTGTCTGCTGACAGTGGCCAGCACCAGGTGCCCCAGAGAGGGTGGACCGAAGACAATGATCAAGCGATTTGTCTCCTGCCATCCCTCTCCAGCCTCTGACAAACAGAGGCCAGGGATTGTGTCAATTTAAAAAAAAACAAAACAGTTTTTGTGATAGAAATGTTTTGAAATGTGTTTTACTTTTAAATGTAAAACAAATTTAGTACATTTTTCAATAAAAAGTTAACCTGAAATCAAACATTTCCATCCTGCAGCCTTAAACACACAGGAGAGTTCTGTAAACTCTTACATTAATACCATCATTTTTTTTTAAACACATGCCTTGGATTAATCCCTTTTCACCTTCTTTTTCAATTGATCATATGGCTTGTAAACGAACAAATCCAAAAGTATACATCATAGTGCATCCCAAGCATCTAAATTCTAGATCAGTGTGGTGGAGTGTGATTGATACAGCACAAGTCTGAGAACTGAAGTCTCAGTTAATAAGTCTGATATGGGTGCATCAGCTAAGCTGTTTATTTTTGTTTGCATTCAGGCTTCATGTGTGCAGTACCGTTTGATAGTTAGAGATGTGAACAGCCTCCAGATCCTTCAACTGTACACTTGCCTGGATCAGATCCAGTACATAGAATGGTCGTCTGACTCTCTCTTTATATTATGTGCCATGTACAAACGAGGGATTGTTCAGGTAAGCACAGATACAGCATGGCATATTGTTCCTGTTTAGAATTTACTAACTGCTAAATTGGGAACTTCTAATGTCAAGCACTAATTGAGTGTCTTTGCCAAAGTAACTGACACTCTGATTAATAGCTCACTATTTGAAGTAAGCTGAGTTTGCTACTGTTTGTCAAAACCTTGATTTAAAATTCTGTTTTTTAGTCTGAAGACAAATAACACCAGAATAAAAACAGTTGGAACAAATCGATAAAAACAAAAAGGCTGCTACAAAAGTATCTCATGCATCTATTTCAGAAGGAAATACATGCAGACTTTTATTAAAGGGAGCAAAAGATTTAAAAAAGATGTCTAGTCAGAAAACATGACAGATGAAAATATGCTTTATGACTTGTGTTAATGCACAGAGATGTGCTGCTTACTTTTGTAATGGTATCCAGCGCCAGTCCTTCATGGCCAAAGGCTTTCAAAGGTTTCCTGACCTTCGTGGTATGTGTTGATGGAATTTCTTTCTTAGTTGTAGCGTGGTTCTTGGAGGAGAGGAGAGTTTTGACGAGCTATTTAGTTTGCTGAACTGACTGGTGTCTCTGACTAGGTCTGGTCCTTGGAGCAGCCAGACTGGCACTGCAAGATTGATGAAGGGTCAGCAGGATTGGTGGCTTCGTGCTGGAGTCCGGATGGCCGTCATATTCTCAATACAACTGAGTTTCACGTAAGCGTGAAGTCATGATTGTTCTGTAAAGTATCACATTACTTTCTGCAAATGGCTCCTAAAATAACCCAACGCTCTTAAAGCTCTACTATTATATTAATCAATGAATATGTAATTTTTTCTCAATTTTAGATCAATTCTGATTTAATCATTGCTAAATTCTTTTACAGTTTGCTTTTTTAGTTTGTGATGAAAAAGTGGAATATGGATCACTTATGCCTTTCAAAATGAAATTATGCATTTTAAAACATGATAAACTGGCATTTATGCAAAGGGACATATAACAAATATGATCTGAAATTCAGATTTAGGCAAAAAATAAATACATGTCTGTTCATAGATTTTTGGAAAAGTTTGTTTCTATAACTCTAAGAACAGTTATTTTGAAATTTCTTCTGCAAAAGCATTAAGAGTCTGGAAGTGATAGTAATCTAACTGATTTTCTTCATCAAAGCTGAGGGATGCAAAAAGTAAGGGTAAGCATGAAAAGTAATACGTGAACAACATTTTAACAAATTTCTGCTTTAGTAATTTAATGTGAGCTGAGTAATATAGGTTTATATAGCATGCTTTTAATAAAAATAAGGCAATATTGTTTAGATCAATTAATCATGGAATACTAGAACTGGAAGGGACCTTGAGAGGTCATCGAGTTGAGTCTCTTGCCCTCACAAACAAGAAGCAATGGGCTTAAATTGCAGCAAGGGAGGTTTAGGTTGGACATTGGGAAAAACTTCCTAACTGTCAGGATGGTTAAGCACTGGAATAAATTGCCTAGGAAGTTCTGGAATCTCCATAACTGGAGATATTTAAGAGGAGGTTGTATAGACATCTATCAGGGATGATCTTGATGATGCTTGGCCCTGCTATGAGGGCAGGAGACTGGACTTGATGATCTCTCAAGGTTCCTTCCAGTTCTAGTGTTCTATGAGTCTATGATTAATTGATCTAAACAACATTGCCTTATTTTTATTAGAAGCATACTATATAACCCTATATTACTCAGTTCACCTTAAATTACTAAAACAGAAATTTGTAATTCATGTAAAACTTTTCATGCTTATGCTTACTTTTTATATCCCTCAGCTTTGATGATGAAAATCAGTTGATTACTGTCACTTCCAGACTCTTAATGCCTTCGCATTACTTCTGAGACTTAGTTTGACCTGCAGAGAGTTCCACACATGCGTGACTAATCAAATGAGTAACTTTTATTGATTTCATGGAACTTCTTGCAGTACTAAAATTAACCATGTATTAGTGCTTGCAGGGTAAGGGCCTTAGTCTGTAATCATAGCCAAGATGTGCCTTAGGGGAGTTTAGTCCATATGAATGTGGTTTGAAGCTCATTGTAAACAATGGGCGGGGGTTCATAGGCGTTTTCAGAACTATTTGATTTGACCTGGGCTCAAAGCACTAAGGGTTTGTCTACACTAGCCCCCTAGTTTGAACTAGGGAGGCTAATGAGGGTGACCGAAATTGCAAATGAAGCATGGGATTTAAATATCCCGTGCTTCGTTAGCATGTTCCCGGGCGGTTGCCATTTTGGAAACTTACTAGCCCAGGATAACTGCCCGCGTCTACATGCGGCAGTGAAACGGGAGTTCGAAGTAAACCCCTAACTCGAATTAGCTGTTGCTTCTCGTGGAATGAGGTTTTGTTCTGTGAGTGGACAGCAGAGAGTTAATGTGAGCCTTGAATACTAACATTTCCAAATGTGCGAGTGAAATTGAATACAACCAGACAATATTTTCCTTTTCTCTCACTCTCTCACACACACATGAGTTTTTGGTGTCAGATGTAGTCAGAATACTGGGTTTTTTACTATGTATCAGCGCTACTTTTCTTTTTTCCAGAGGACTGGGGTGACCGTAGGTTAATGAATACAGGAACACGCTTTCTCAGTACTGATTGTCCTTCGTGAGGATTAAAATGAGTCCAGTTGTTCAAACTAAAGACAGACATGTGTCTAACAGGCAGGATTGTTGTGTAGCTTGAGTAACCAAAAACTTTGGGTGGCTCCTGCTGCTGCATGATACGGGAAGGTGTATAATGGCATGTGCATGTGTGGGTGGACTAGTGAGTATTTTTTACCGCCTCTCAGAACTCAATTTGACCCTGCAGGATTTCATGTAAGCTTTGCCAAGTTGTCATCTGTGCTGGGATAGGCTTTCTCTCTAGCTGTAAACGGGTTGCTAAATTAACTTGGGTCAGACAGCTGCTTGGGTTATGCTAGTGTCTGTGTTGTGTTTACTCTCGAATACACTAAGTCCATAGTCTCTACTGGGACAGACAGGGCAGGAGACAGGAACTATCAGGATACTTAATATCATTGTATTATGTGCATTATCAAGTTGAGGGATCATTTATAGGTTCCATGTTAACCCATACTATACAGGTTTGGTAGTCTGACATTTTCATGTAGCATTCACTAAGGGTACGTCTACACTACAGAGTTAGTTCGAACTAACTTAGTTCGAATTAGTTCGAACTAGCTTAGTTGGAATTAACTAACGCGTCTAGAACTAAAAACTAGTTTGAATTAGCGTTTTGCTAATTCGAACTAGCATGTCCACATCGAGTAGACCCTGAACAGGGCTTAAGGATGGCCGGAAGCAGTGCCGGCAGGGCATCAGAGGAGGACTTAGAGCATGGAGATGCTGTCTCAGGCTAGCCGAGGGCTGCGCTTAAAGGGACCCGACCCCCACCCCGGACAGACAGTTCTCAGGGGTGCCCCACTTGAAAACCAGTCCTGGCTTGGAGTGCCCGGAGTGCCCACACTGGGCACATCACAGCACTCGGCCATCAGACCGGCTGCACTTGCCACAGGCTGCCATCTGGGGAGAGGGGGCAATTGGGGAGCTGCAGGAGAGCTTCCACCCCCAGAAGCCTGCAGAGCCAGCCCAGTCCTCCCCATCGGGGGCTCATACCCCATTCCTCCCTCACCTCCTTCCACTTACCCTTCCCTAGCCCCCCTTCCTGATGTACAAAATAAAGATAACGTTTCTTCCAACATGGGCTCTGTCTTTATTGAACAAAACTGGGGGAGACTGGGAAAAGGAGGTGGGAGAGGGGAAGAGAAAGGCTGGGAGAGGGGAGGGAAACTACAATGATCAGGGGTTGGGAACAGGTCCCAGATGAAGAGAGGCTAAAGAGACTGGGACTTTTCAGCTTAGAAAAGAGGAGACGGAGGGGGGACAGGGTAGAGGTCTCTAAAAGCAGGGATTGGGTGGAGAGGGTGCATTCAGAAAAGTTCTTCCTGAGTTCCCATAAAGAAGGACTAGAGGACACCAAAGGAAAGGAATGAGTAGCAGGCTTCAAACTAGTAAGAGAAAGTTGTTCTTGACAAAGCAAATAGTTAACCTGTGGAACTCCTTGCTGCAGGAGGCTGTGTAGGCTACAACTAGAACAGAGTTGAAAGGGAAGTGAGATCAAGTCATGGAGGTTGGGTCCATGGAGTAGTCTTAGCCAGGGGGTAGGAGTGGTGTCCCTGCCCAAAGTTTGTGGAAGACTGGAGAGGGATGGCACGAGACAAATGGCTTGGTCACTGTCTTCGGTCCATCCCCTCCAGGGTCCCTAGGGTTGGCTGCTGTCGGCAGACAGGCTACTGGGCTAGATGGACCTTTGGTCTGACCCAGTACGGCCATTGTAAGCTCAGGGCTCAGGGTCGGGGTCTCAGTGGACCCCCTTGATTTTCATGCACACCTGCTCCTGGGTGGCCAGGCTGGCAGCTCTCCTGCCCTAGACGGCCACTTTCCTGTGCCTAGTGCGGAGATCGTGGACGAGGTCCACGATGTCTGCACTAGCCCAGGCAGGTGCCCGCCTCTTGCGGTCCCGGGCAAGCTCCCGGGAGCCGCCAGCCTGGTCCCGGGAAGAGGGGGTGGGCTGGGGGACATCGGGTGGGTGGCTCTGTGCCGTGCCAGATGCAGGGTCTGCTGGCTGGGTGCTGGCAGGCTTGCATCTGGCACGGGCACCGTAGCCAGCCTGTGGCCCTTTAAGGGGTCCGGGGCCGGGAGGGGGGCAGACGAGTTTCCCTGGTGTTGGCCAGAGTGGCCACCAGGGAAACCTGGGGAGGGCTAGCCTCCCACTAGTTCGAATTAAGGGTCTACACAGCCCTTAATTCGAACTAGTAAGTTCGAACTAGGCTTAATCCTCGTAAAATGAGGTTTACCTAGTTCGAGCTAAGCACTCCGCTAGTTCGATTTAAATTCGAACTAGCGGAGCGCTAGTGTAGCGCCTATGAATGTTAGTTCGAACTAACATCCGTTAGTTCGAACTAACATTGTAGTGTAGACATACCCTAATTGACTGATACTGGTAATTTTTTCAGGTCGACATGAGATCCAAGATAGGTTCATTTATTTCTTTTCATACTCTTACTATAAAGGTTTTTTTTAAAGGTGATTGTAATACTTTGTTTCTAGCTACCTATACAATTTATAATTTTGTGTAACTAAACTGCATGAGTTATTTTCATAGCGGGTGTTCTGTGTGATATATGAATTATAAACAAAGTGTAATAAATAACATTGATTTTTTTTTTCCTGACCTGCATACAAGAAATCAACATCTAACTTAAAATATAAGGAGGACTTTCCATGAATACTTCAAAACCCATCACTACTTATGGGGTGCAAAATCAGTAGTGGATACCTTTGAGAGACATAGCATTATGCTGTATGTGTCTAAGGTTAAAGCAAATCTAACAGTTTCAGTTTAAACAAATTTTATTGCAAATGAGAATCCTTCATATATACACACACACACATGCATGTGCGTACACCCCCCATATATCTGAGTTTGAATGTTATGGCACAACATCCAGTAACACAAAATGCTATAGGTAGCATAGAATAGTTCAACTGGAAGGGAACTCAGAGGTCTTCTAGACCCGTTCCCTGCACTGATGGTAGGACTAAGTATCATCCAGATCAGGGGCAGGCTAGATGCTGCCCACAAAGTCTTTTAATTTGGCTCTCCTGCTCAGCATGGAGCAGTTCTGCTCAAAGTGGCTAGCTGCTCCCTGTGGTTCTCTGTGCTGTGGGAGGGAGGGGAGTGGCTTCATGTGCTGCCCTGTTACCCAGCAAAATCAATCCACTCCTATTGGCTGGAAACCACCCAATGGGAGCAGAGAGGTTTTGCTGGGGGTGTGGCAGTGCAGCACAATTTCTTAGCTCCTGTCCGCTGGTTTCTGGCCAGTAAATGCTAAGAGATTTTGCTGGGTTGGGGCAGCGTGGAACAGCCAGCTGGGGGGCTGCTGGCAAGCAGGAAGCCTGCTTGACAGTGGTCCTGGCCAGGATCTGCTTAGGTAAGCACCTCTCAGCCAGAGCCTGCCTCTGGCACCCTATCCTCTCCTACACCTAACTTCCTCCCAGATCCTGCATCCCCTTTTCTCTACCTGTCCCCTAGGTCAGAATCCTTTCATCACCCATATTCCTTTCCAGTCCCTGCACCCCACTACCCTTCCCCTGATCACAACCCCCTTTTTCACCCAAACTCCCTCTCAGACTCCACACTCTCCTGTATCCCAGTCTCCTACCCCAAGCTTCTTTCTGCACCTAATCTCTGTCCCAGATCTTACACCTCCTTCATAGAAAAATGCAGCCCGTGACCATTTACTAAAAGCTCAGAGTGGGCCTCAATGAAAAATTATTGCCCACCCAATCGAGACCATCCCTGAAGGTGTTTGTCTAACCTGCCCTTAAAAATCTCCAATGACAGATTCTAACTTTAACATCTAACACTTTACACATGACACAATTGAAACATGCAGAATGGAACCCAGTTCTACTCAGTGACCAGTCTTACTGACATTGTGTATAGAGAAGTCCTCTTTTTCCTTGTATTTTATCTTTTGCTAAGTAATGCCTAGCATTGTCATTTAAACTGGATATATCATAACTATCCATATAAAACAAGCTAAACATAAATCACTTACACTAATGTATATAGTGTCTTCTCCAGGCTTTGCTGTGTAGTCTTTAATCGCAGTTAACCTATGCTTTATTGACTAAATCTCTTAGAAAACGTTATTCACTGCTCAGCAATTTTTTCAATTCTGAATTTGGTCCACTGAATTCAGCATCCAGCACACAATCTCATTATGGATAAGAGCAAATAATAACAAGTCAGAAGGACCAGCTGGTATTCACCCAAGAGTTCTGAAGGAACTCGAAAGTGAAACTGAGGAAATATGAACTGTAGTACAGACAGTCCCCGGGTTACGTACAAGATAAGGACTGTAGGTTTGTTCTTAAGTTGAATTTGTATGTAAGTCGGAACTGGCGTCCAGATTCAGCCGCTGTTGAAACTGACCAGCAGCGGCTGAATCGGACATGCCTGGGGCAGAGCAGCTGGGGTGCTGCTGGGTTGGTCCAGTAGCGCTGCACCTCGGCGCTGTGGGACCAACCTGGCAGCCCCCCAGCTGCTCTACCCCAGGCGTCGGCGAGAAAAGCCTGGTCTGCTGGTCCGCGGTGAGAAAAGCCGCTCCGCGTCTCCCTGGTCTGCTGGGGGGGGGGGGGGGGGGGGGCGCTTGCTCCGCGTCTCCCTGGTCTGCTGGGGGGAAGTGCCCCCCGCGCCGCCGGAGGCGGCGACAGTGGGGGAGGCTCCCCCCCCCCTCCCCGGTTCGTAACTAGGGGTCCGTCATAAGTCGGACTGACGTAACCCGGGGACTGCCTGTATATAACCTATCATTTGAATATGCTTCTATACCAGATGATTGGAGGATAGCTGATGTGATGACAATTTTTAAAAGTCTCCAGAGGCAATCCCACCAGTAAGCTGGTAAATCTAACTTGAGTACCAGGCAAACTGGCTGAAACTATAGTAGAGAACAGAATTATCAGATTCATAGATGAACACAATTTGTTGGGGAAGAAACAACATCGTTTTTGTTAAGGGAACTCCTGCCTCACCAATTTACTAGAATAGTCAGTTTTCAGAGTGGAGGGAGGTAAATAGTAGTGTCCTTCAGGGATCAGTACTGGGATTAGTACTGTTCAACATACTCATAAATGATCTAGAAAAAGGGATAAACAGGCAGCTGGCAACATTTGTGGAGGATACAAACCGATTCAAGATAGTTAAGTCCCAAGAAGACTGTAAAGAGTTACAAAGGGTTCTAACAAAACTGACCGACTGTGCCACAAAATGGCAGATGAAATTCAGTGTTGATAAATGCAAGGTAATGCACATTGCAAAATGTAATTACAACTATACATATATAATGATGGTTTAAATTAGCTGTTAACATTCAAGAAAGAGATTTGGTGTAATTGTGGATAGTTCTCTGAAAACATTCATACATTGTGCAGCAGCAGTCAAAGCTACCAATGATGAAAATCCTTAGGGAAGGGAGAGATATCACAGAAAATGTCATATTGCCTCTCTCTAAACCCATGGTATATCCACATCTTGAATACTGTGAGCTGATGTGATCACACCAATCTCAAAATTGTATTGGAATTGGAAAAAGTTCAGAAAAGGGCAACAAAAATGATTAGGGGGTATGTAACGGCCTTTGTATGAGAGATGATTAAAACTGGGACTTTTTAGCTTGGAAAAGAGACAACTAAGGGGGGGGGAGATATGATAGGGGTGTATAAAATCATGACTGGTGCAGGGAAAGTAAATAAGTGTTTTCTTTTCATTGTTGTACTTAAAAGAAGTACTCGGGATCTTTTTCAGGGGGGTAAGGCAACATGCCACATTTATTGAACATACATAGATCAATCATATGCATATGATACATCACACTCATGCACTCTCTCTCACACACACACAAGCACACTCCATCTTGTTGTTACCAAAAGTTGCTTCCCCCTAACTGCACTGGCTAGGTGAGTTAGATGGGGGAGGGGCGGAGCCAGGCTTCTGCTGATCCGGATCGATGCTCCCATGTTGACAAGACGAAAACCCGGGGTCCCTCTGCAAGATGCCTCCTATTTATCCCTCTCATGCAGCCAATTAGTCATCACCTCGCCTTTCCTAATGCTGCTTCAAAGAGAGTTCTTCCAAGGGCAGGCACTTGCTGCTTGACTCCCAATGAGTCTGTATGTCCAGTCTTCTTAACGAGCTCACTTTACAGGTATTGTCTTGGATCTTGCTCCCAGACTGCTGGAGATGTTCACCTTTCATTCTCCATTCACACCTCATTCATTTCAACAGGACAGTCAAGGAAAGAGGAGAGCTCAAAAGACATTTTTTCTTACAAGATTGATATATCTTAACATTTCTCCTATAACTTTGTATTACAGAGATTCTATAAGAACACTTAACAAAGATCTATCTGAAAGGACAAGATCTTAATACAAAGTATAATATTACAGGGATTTATCCACATCATAACGCAAGAACTAGGGGTCACCAGGTAAAATAAATAAGCAGCACATTTAAAATAAACAGAAGGAAGTACTACTTCACACAACCCATAACCCGTGGAACTCTTTACCAGAGGATGTTATGAAGGCCAAGCTATAACAGTGTTTAAAAAAAGAACTAGGTAAGTTCCTAGAGCAGTGTTTCCCAATTTTATTTGGCCACGGAACCCTTTTCAGCTCAAAATAATTTCAAGGAACCCCTAGGGTTCCCAGAGTAAAATTTGGCAAGAAAAATAAACAAACCCGTCAGAATTGATCGAGGGGAAAAAAAACCCCTGCAAAATATACTCTCTTTAAGAGGGGGCGGGGCAATGCCACATTCTCGTGGAACCCTTACTTTGACTTCACGGAACCCCGGAGTTCCACGGAGTACCAGTTGTGAAACACTGTCCTAGAGGATAGGTCCATCAATGGCTATTAGTCAGGATACACAGGTATGCAAAACCATGCTCTGAAGTATCCCTAGCATGTGATGGCTGGAAGTTGGAAATGGGAGATGGGATAGATCACTTGATTATCTTCTGTTCATTCCCTCTGAAGCACCTGGCATTGGCTATCCTTGAAAGACAGAAGGTGCATTGGGCTAGATGGAGCATTAGCATGGCTATTCTTTTGTTCTGGTGTATATTTGTTAGAATATGATGTATATAAAAGGTGCAAAACTTTTGCAGTTATACTTAAAAAAGAAGTTAAGGAATGTGGAAGTTATAGTCTTCATAGAAATGTTAATCTAAGCAAGTTGCATTGTATTTATTACATTTAATAATGGGAGTTAAAAGTTCCTAGGGATTTATTGTGTTCCCTGCTCCTCATGCCGCAGTAACAAACTTTGGTTTTGCTTGTAATATCTTCAATTAAAAAAAAAAAAAAAACCAAAACCACCATACCCGATCATGTGTGACGTAACACTTACTAGGAGAGCATCAGAATCTCGAAAAAAAACAGTGAACGAGGGTAGAAGTAACAAAACAATATAGATATGCAGAGCTTAATCCTGCAAGCCTTCTTCAGATGTGAAGAGCTTTCAGATTTGCTCTTGTAACTTGCATTTCTAGGATTGGGTTCGGCGTGTGGGTGTGTTGCGTTGCAGTAAGACAGTCCTGTAAATTGTCCAAGATGCTGGTCAGATTGAGATATTGTAAACTGTGATATAAAAGGTGTAACCCTTTATTAGGGACTGACACCATACCCGCTTGCTGTCACTGAGCATACTCCCAAGTGCTTTCAGTCGGTTATAATTAGAGCCCTGCACATCCACAGATATTCATGGTATCTGCATCAGTGGCTCATTTTTTGCAGCTACAGATGCGGCTACAAATTTTGTATCTGCACAAGGCTCTACTTGTAACTTTCTTTGTATAAAAAATTCCCTTTTGTATCACACACACAGTACCACATAACAGTGTAAAATAAGGGCTGGGTACAGGGAAAGTTTTCAGCTTGATTTTTTTATCATCCAGGGTGCATTGAACTGATCTCAAGTTGTTGATTGTAGCTGCCTTAGTGTGATTAGAGTCTGCAAAAAGTGACTCTCTTAATGGTATTGTGAGGTTCCATGTTTCTGTTTCAGTGACTCCAGATCACTCCGGATTAATTACAGATCTAAAAGATGTACTTCTAACTACCAGCTCTGCAAACTCAGCCAAGCATATAAGTCAGGCTGGATTCCTTCTGGCTCACGTAGAAATCTTAGTTAATAATTCTGTTGACTCATGAAATGGAATAGAAATCATTTGTCTCCTATAGTCATTAGAGACGTAAAATCCTGATTAAACAGTTAATGGGTTAACTGATTAAGCAGAATCCCGCTCCTGCCCGCAGCAGACAGCTCCCAGGTACTGGTTAACTGGTACCCAGTACGCATCATTTGGTAAGAGTGATGTGATGCTTACAGGTTAATTGGTTGCCCATTCACATGCCTAGTAGTTATATTTATATTTTGTACAGGTTGAACCTCTCCAGTCTGGCACCCTCAGGACCTGACTGGTGCTGAACCACGGGAGGTCAGTATAGTCTAGCAGCATTACCAATGCTTCCACTGCTTACTGGGCTCTTAGAAGACATTGAGGGATAAATTAGAGCTAAATAATAGCACAGAACACTGAGAGCCAGGAATGGTGGTTGTAAACAAATTTTACAGGAATGCAGGAAATTTGGCCACGCCCGTGATAAATGGAAGTCCGGCTAACTAAAATCATGCTGGACCACAGATGTTGCCAGACTAGAGAGTTTCAACCTGTAGTATGTATCAGAGGGGTAGCCGTGTTAGTCTGAATCTGCAAAAGCGGCGAGGAGTCCTGTGGCACCTTATAGACTAACCGAAGTGTTGGAATATAAGCTTTCGTGGGCAAAGACCCACTTCTTCACATGCATGTGGCATACATCTGACGAAGTGGGTCTTTGCCCACAGAAGCTTATGCTCTAACACTTCGGTTAGTCTATAAGGTGCCACAGGACTCCTCGCCGCTTCAGCCTGTAGTATGCTCACTTTATCCCCACCCTAAACAGCTGCAGTTCAGAACAAGGCAGGAGTTCAGATCCGAAGAGAGAAAAGACAATTTTTTTCATAGTCCATTTTCAGAGCAGAATTACACTTTCAAGAAAACTTGTGCTTATTGCTATATTAATATAACAGCCTAGTAGCAGCTACCAGTGGGAAAACAAATATTGTGCTAGATAGCTGGCATCTTATTATAATGTCTTTTTGTATGCATGTTGCATAGTGTGGGAGTCTGTGTCTTGAAGAGAACTCAGCTAGAATATAAGGAAGGGCAAAGTATATGCTTGTAATTAGCTGTATAATGCAGATTGTTTTTTGGGACTTATAGGTTATTGTCGTATCCCACCCATTCTGCAGTTTATGCCTACTTGATACATTCATTTTTTCCACTTCAAAATTCTTGTAGCTAATTCACTCTCCGGATTCCTGCGGGGGGGGGGGTCTCCACTTTTGCATTGACACTCCCGTGTTTGCCAAATTACAATACAACAATAGTAACAGAAAGTCATCCAATGTTTCCATTAGGAATCCTATTTTATGAACTGACTATTTCTGCATTTTCTAAGTCGGTGAGGGAATTGATGCCAGTGAATCTACTGCAAAGTACAGCCATAGTTTTTAAAAAATATGCTTTTTGTGCATATTGGAGCTAATCCTTCATAATTGTAAATGGCTATTTTGGTTGAAAAATACTTTCTGTTAAGGAATGTGCCCTGAATAATCCTCTGAAATCTTGTGCTGATAGAATCAGCTATGTAAGGAGGCCTT
Source organism: Pelodiscus sinensis (assembly GCF_049634645.1). Lineage (NCBI taxonomy): Eukaryota > Metazoa > Chordata > Testudines > Trionychidae > Pelodiscus > Pelodiscus sinensis. The sequence goes on along the minus strand of NC_134733.1, from coordinate 21,784,736 downwards.
GTGACCTAGTCAAGTCTGGGACAAAAGTTAACAGTCACTTGAGATGCAAGATTGTTTAAAAGTGTGCTTTTTGTCTCGTGAAAATCAGCAGTCTCACACCTGCCTGAAGCTGTCAAAGTTGGGATGAAGTCTCTAACCAAGCACTGGAGACTGTTTATCACATTACCATCTAAATACTCTTTTATTCTCAGCTGTTTTTAGGCTATTTTAAAAATGCTGCTGCTTTTGGTTTGGTTTTCCACTGCAAAACAACAGCTGAAAACTTCCTGTACACCATTACCATTAGGATTTGAGGTTGACAATTCACTTAATCCAGTCATCTGCACTAAAGAGAGAACATCTGAGGATGGTCAGTAAAGAAATGCTTGCTGCCGATGAAATCAGTTTTTCTCTGCAGCAGAAATTCTCTTTCACAGAAAACTCATTTGTTAAACTTTGATTTGCTGTTTATCTTTTTTTCACATGCAGTGAGCTTTGTACTTCCCCCTTTGTCTCTAATAGCAATGAAACCATCTGTCTTGTGTTACATTATATAGAGGGTTAGGACAAGTATGTGGATCAATATGGCTGTTATCATTGGGACTATGAAGACATTCTTGTCCATGGGACTTAATTACACATTGACAATGAAATGTACACAGTATAACTATACTCTGCATTTCATCTGTTGTTTCTCAAAGTTTGAGAAGCACTTTGAAATCTATCTTCCTTAATCAACGGATGGGATATCAGAGCTGTAGAGAGTAAGAACAAAATCTTCCAACTTGGGTATCAAACTTCAGGCATTTTAAGTGGCTTTTTTTAGGTGCCGAATGTTACCCCCATGTTTGAAAATGTTGGTCTACCTCACTTGTTTAAATGATGTGATTCTCAGATCTCATGATTTCCCAACCCCTTGCTTATTGTAGGAGACCATAGCTGCTACTCAGTGACCTATCCGAGCAGGACAGGAGCTCCTATAGGTCATTATGGACACCTGTACTCCACAGGTGCATTAAGACCATTTTATTCATTATCATTGAAATAACATAGGGTATGTCTATACTTGCACCCTCTTTCGAGAGAGGGATGCAAATGAAGACATTCAAAATTGCAAATGAAGCTGGGATTTAAATATCCCGTGCTTCATTTGCATATTCACGTTATGGCGCTATTTTGAAATATCACTATTTCGAAATAAGTCGCTGTTAAGATGCAGTTATTTCGCGAGAAAACCTTTCTCTTGAAATAACCCTTATTTCTCATACAATGAGGTTTACCAGTTATTTCGAGAGAAGGGTTTTCTCTCAAAATAACCGCGTCGTAACAGCATCTGTTATTTCAAAATAGCGCCATAATGTGAATATGCAAATGAAGCACGGGATATTTAAATCCCAGCTTCATTTGCCATTTTGAATGTCTTCATTTGCATCCCTCTCTCAAAAGAGGGTATAAGTGTAGACATACCCAAGGCCATACCAATTAGATGTGTGGAAATATGTGCAGTAATATTAAAATATGCTCTTCAGTGTCCACATGACAAAATGGCATAGTAAAACAGAACTTTATAATGAAACTTGTCATAACTGGCTTCTCCCAGGACTCTTTGAATTGTGGGGAGGGGAGGATAAAGAATAATTGTATCTGATACAATGCAAGATATTTTTGGCATTGTGTTACGATCTTTATTGTGTAATTTCAGTCTTGAGCGGTGTAGATTTCTCTGCAGTAGTGAACAGTAAATGCCTTTTAGAAAATATTGACTGCAAAAGTAGTACCTTTTTTTCTGGCTACATATCCTTCATAGATGCTTTCAGATTTATCTTATTAAAATGTAGTCCCAATATGTTTGGTTTTAATCACTTTTTCTGTTTGTACCCGTACGGCTATATTTTTTTTGAGCTTTGTATTCGTGTACATGTTTTTTTTAAAGTTTAGAAGCTACCAAACAGCACAAAAGTCAATGAAGTTCTTGGCCGGAATAATATATTTATAGACTTCATTTGCTTATTTATTCCATCCGGAGTGCTAGCTTGTGGTGTCCAAGCAAAGTTAGCTAGAGGTGCCTTCCATCCCTTCCTGTGCGGTAGGAGTGTGGTTCTGCTGCATGAGAAGGCGGGGAGCTGTTGGGCACTGACATGGGGTGCATTCTGTCCTGCAGTAGAGGGTAGAGCAGAGATGGGGCAGATGGCTCCTCAACAGCCTCGTTTCCCTCAGGGAGCGGAGACTGAAACACAGAAGTTAGTGCCTCTGCAACGTAGGGAGAGGCTTGCTTCCCCTCACCTTCTCTGTGGAGTTCACCTGTCTTGTGGGTTGACTCAAGCAGCAGGGATTTCCCTATACTGGGGGGTCAGGACAGTTCATGTGGGGGCAGGAGAGGAGAGCATCATGTGGGGGTTTGGGCACTGGCACCCTCAGTTCTGCCTATCTCTTCCTGTGGCGTGGTACTTCCCTGAGTCTTCTGTGGGCTGTAGTGCTTTTGTTTTGATCTCAGTTGTTGAATTTAATATAAGGATGTTAAAAAGCGGGTAACTGACCAATCATTTACTCAATACAATTTGTATTGAGTACACAGTGAGTTGAAAAGCTGTGGCTTTGCAGTTTAAAGGTAATAGGAGCCAGGCATGCAGAGCCACAGGGGGTAGGTCTGGGACCCCATGCTGTGGCTCTGCTTTCCAAATGTAAGAGCCTCTCATGCCCCCCAGTGCACCGGCTCCTGTCCCCCAACCCCGCTGCCTAAGCTTATTGGGTAGTTGCTTACATCCCTAGTTTAGTATGCAGCTGCGGGTTGGTGGTGGTTGCCTGTGACATAGAGGAGGTCAGATGAGATGATCTGGTGAGTTTCTTCTGGCCTTTAACTTTGACACTTCTATAGCCAGTATGGTCAGGATGCCAAGTCAGTATTGCAGCTATAAAGTTGCATTCTTAACTGTAACCCAGAACTACACTTTAAAGCTTTCGGCTGTTAAGCTTGTATTGACTGCGGAGTGTGTGTGTCTTTATGTGTGAGACAGAGAGATGTTGGGTTGCATTAAGGGAGTGAACAGAGGCAAGTTCAGTTAACTGCAATTAATAGGAGCAAGCAGCATGCCACTACTGCAGTTGCTACAGAAGAATGTGCGTAGGCATTGTGTTGGTATTTTTAAAGTAAACCTTGTATTCAGAGCAGCCTCATGGTGTATTTTTGTGTCTCGAAGTCAGCAGTTGTAGTGATATAAAACTTGATTATTGCAGGTCAGTTTACTACATTATGTACTCTTATTTACTTTATGTACTCTTAAAGTTAGCGCTAGGAACCCTTAAGTCTCAGTTCATACAAAGCTACATAGAAGAGTGAAAACAGCAAGTTAAGCTTATGTCCGACGCTCCCTTCCGCATCTTTTCTCTCTTTTTTGCTTGACGTGAAAGAGGCCTGGGGGCCTCATTTGGTTGTTTCTCCTTCCTACTGTCTAGATATCCTGATTCAACTTCTGAGCAGGATCTCTAAATCTCTTTATAAGCTTCCTTTGTTCTTTAGGTTGCTTCTTTATATGAAGCGTCTTGTGATGCTCAGTGTAGAGGCTGATATATTAGAAAAAGGTGCTAGTCCTTTTGTGTTGGGCCTCTCCTGCTGCTTCTCTGTGTGGGTGGCGTTTGGCAGGATTTTTTGAAGTGGAATTTAAGAATTTCAGTTAGCAGCATCAGAGGGCAGCTCCAGGTACCAGACGTGTTAGTGTTCACACCCAGGTGATCAAGTGCAGGATCTTACTTGGTGTCAAGAAAACTCATTCTACTGAAATAAGAGTCTAAAAAATTGCTGTGGAAACATAAAATATGCCACAGCTGAATCAGACTAGTGGGCCATTCAGCTAGGAATCCCATCTCCAGTGGTGTTAAGTACCAGATGCTTCGGAGGAAGTTGCAAGAATTGCTATACAGTAAGTGGACAACTATAAAGTAAACTAACCAGGGTAGAAGCTCTCCCTAACTCTGGAAGTGGTTGGTTTATGCCTCAAAATGAGATTCTGTCCTCTAGTTTCAGGATTCAGACTAATTATTGTAACTACTGATATTTCCATAAATATTCTAGATTTTATTTTTCCTCCTTTGCTTACTGGAAGGGTTAAAATCATTATGTACAGTGATGTGGTTAAACACTGTACTACGCCTACTTTGCTACTGTTCGTAAGATATTTGGTGGTGCATTGATAGTTTCAGGAAAGATTTCTTGGTGTCCCACTGTACTAAATCTGTCACTTTCTGGTAGTGACAATCCCCTTGGCTATCTATTATTTATTTTGAAGAGTTTATTTGTGGATTTAGTTGTGCAAAATAAAGTCATACTTCGGGATTACCTGCAGACACCAAATTTTGCATAAATGGTCCTGCCACTTTATTAGCTGAATGCACTACATTTTACACCAGAATATGCTGGGTGAAAGGTTTAGAAAATTTTTGTTTTTCACTGGAAAAAAGTCCTGAGTATGTTATGATTAGAGTTCATAAAAAATATTTGCTAACAAAATTAAAATAATTTAGTATCCTTTAGGAAAGGGGGGAAGCTGAAGCTTCTTCCTATGGATTCATACAGGGTCATTGCTGGCTGTTCCCCTTTGTCAGAGCAAGGGGAAAAACAGTTTGTTGCATTTCTCACTCTGTGTGAGGAGTGTAGGGGGCAGAGAAGCTGTACACTTTGGTCTCCTAGACACGAACTGGAACTGGAAGGGGAAGAGGAAGCAGTCCTGGTATTAATACTGGGGAGGGGCTTCAGTCTGTGCTCCCCCCCCCCCCCCCCGCAAAGTCTCCTTCCTAGAGCCTCTCCTCACTTCTAATCCTGTCTCCTGCACCTCACTAGCCCCCTTCCCTGAGCCCCTCCTTAAGGACCCAAGCAACACCAGGTAAATATGCTAGTAACAAACTATTGAAAAGTTAGAAAAAATTCCTCTCCCCAAACATAAATTCAAAGGTTCACCTGACACATTGATGAAGACACATGCGTCTGGGGTTGCTGTCATTGCTACGGTAGAGTATTTGTTTTTAATTGAATAATTTGCAGATAGCAGTGCAGAGCTTTTAATACAGGCTGTGACCTTGATGTGCTGTGGAGAGCCCTGCTTTGCAGCTGACTGCTGCTTCTATAGTTCCTGAATTCTACAGATGCTTGAGTCTCCAAAAATACCCCAAACACTATGTACATGGTTTTTATGGATTCTTTTGAAAATAAAGTCCTTCCAATAACAAATCATTTTTCTGTTTGTGTGGTTGAGAGAGGGGAAACTAAAACAAAAATGGGTTGGCAAAAGTCTGTTTTTTTGTGTTTTTTTTTTTTTAACTGAAAAGTACAGTGAAAAGTCAGTATTCTCAAGTTGACATATTGTTTCACATTTTCATATCATTCACTAAGGATCTAAATAGAAGAATTTCTCACCTCTTGCAAGCCTATTCTTCCAGATTCCTGTGTGGGTTTAGAAATCACATAAATCTCTACAAAAATTATTTCCTATTACACATTGGTAATCGTTATGCTAGCTCTTACACAACTCTCAGCATTTAATAATTCTTTATATACATTTTAATAAAGTATCATTGGCCACATTAACTTTCTGCTTTTATTCATCTCATCAACAGTGTATTGCTATGTAATTTCACTACTAAATTGGAATAAATATAATTGACTGAAAAGTGTTTTGTGTTTGTGGGAACGTCACATTCCTACCAGTTAGAGCTCACAAACTTCCTTTAGCTAAACCTGAGCAATAAGGAAGTGAAAGAATAAAGCTAATCACTACAGTTTCACTCCTCTCGTGTGTAAATGTTGTAGCACACGTGTAGTCTTGCACATTGGTCCAGATCCTAGTCTAAGGTTTGATTTCAGTGGAAGCTAGGAAATACTTTTTTTGGGGGGGAGAGGAGCGGGGGGTGGAGAGGCAGAGGCAAGAGGGAATCTGGGCCATACTTTCAAAGCGTAGGGCTGGGGATCTAGTTTGTGGCAGCTCCCAAGTTCAGCTGCATTTTCAATAACTTGATCTTTTACTAAGCACTCTAAATAAAGCCCAGAGTTCTGTTGCTATACTTCTGGACCAAGGTGGGTACTATGTCTCCATTTAAAACAAAACTGAAAAGATAGTGGCATAATAGATTTGTCTGGAAGAGAGCTGGGTGTGCTGCTTTGAAATCTTCAGCCTTTCGACAAACAGTATCAATCTCCATGTGTCTTGGATAATTCTGTGTACTACAGTCCAACCCAACTTGACTTTTTTATAATGACCTCCATATAAACCGCACCTGAAAACAGTTTTACAGAACTAAATAAAACAGGACAGCTATAAGTCTAAGTTCTTGAAGCTGTTTTTAACTTGATCAGTTATTAAAGGCATTACAGAAATTGTTAGGAAAAGAAGTTTTGTAATAAAACATAAGTAGAGTATAATATAGAAACACTAATATTTAAATGGAACAGTTTTGTTAGGAAAAATCTTTGGTTCCAGTTTGTTTTAATGTGAGGCCCTCCAGTACAAAAAATACAATTATCTAGTTTAGTGTTTGAATTAGATTGTCTGTACACTTTTTTTTTAACTGCCAAGATAAACAAATACTTTCTTGTCTTTCTCTTTCCAACAGCTGCGGATAACTGTCTGGTCCTTGTGTACCAAATCTGTTTCTTATATTAAGTATCCCAAAGCTTGTCAGCACGGTGAGTGTATCAGACCTAGTATCGGAAGGACATTAACATGATGATAAAGGAAAATGGTATTTACATATAATCAAACATGTTTATGGTCTGGGTGCCTTCAAGTATCTTCCTGCTGATGCTTATTAGACTAGCCTGGAGGGACATGTGTATCTTAAGGTACATCTGCAGTTACAGCGACATGCGGATGCAAACCCAAATAGCATGAGTATAAAATAGCAGTGTAAAGAGGAAGGCACAACTTAGGCAAGTAGAATGACCTACATACATAGTGATCTTACTAGGTGTCAAGGCTCATTCCCCACTCTGGCACGATAAATGCAGAAGTGGGGGCCCGCAAAAGTACCCCAAAACCTTCTTTCCAGGCTTTGGTAAAAAAACTTCCCCCCAAAATCTTAACCTAGATTTTGGGGATAAAACTCCACTGCCACCACCCAAGTACTGATAAGAAAATTAGGGGGGAGATCACTTAGGAAATCTCACCCCTAAAGTACAAACCAGGACACAAAAATTAACCAATGCCAGGTTAAGAAAAGAAAAGAGAAAGAACTTTTATTATCACCACAGTATTCCTGTTAAAAGCATAATGACTAGTTGGCAAAGTTACAAAGTAATATACTCATGGAGGAAAAACCCCACCATGGGCGAGGAGCTTAGTTACAAAAGAGAGCAAAAAGCATTTTTAAATGCACAAACATCAGATCCCATTTCCCAACCCATAAAACAAAAAAACCTAATGGATTTATCTAAACTTTACCCTACTTACAGAAGAGTGAAGAGTCTGTTCTTGGAGGGAGACATTCTGTCTGTCCCCCTCAGTAGATGGAGAGAAACTCCCTAGAGACAAAGGAGGGAAACCCCAAAATTCCTTTGTCCTAGTATGAAATTCCTACCTACCTTCCTATTGGCTGAATCTACCTGACTTAGGTAAGGTTAACCCCTTAGTTCCCAGGCTGCTGGCTAACCCTCATGATCATGACACTAGGAATGAGAAATATTTAGCTTATTCACCTGTCCAAACTCCAGTGAGAAAAGGAGATACTGAACAAAACTATTGCCAAGTCCGCTGGAAACCAGTAATACAGTATTTTCTGTAGCGAGCATAGCTAGAGAGACTGTATTGTGAGACAAACCCAGAACAAAATATGTGGTCTAAGTATCCCCTTTCAATTGCTCATCTCTATTACGCAACAGTATTCAGCCCTTGTATACATGTATGTAACAGAGTGACAGACTCTGGGATCCTGCACAGAGACTCCAGGCTCCTCTGAATCCTCTTAGTATCAGGTGCTTGAACCATGTAGGAAGTTTTGAGTATTTACAGCTGAGTCAGTAGCAGCTGCATTTTGTTAACTGAAGGGAGGATGGAAGAGAGGCTGACATGCCTCTTGCAGAAGCAAAGGCAACTAGAGTGGGTACTAGGAAATTATGTAGGGAAAATACTGGGTACAGCCAAGCTTGGTAAGGAAGATCTGAGCTTGAAATCTGTTGTGTTACTATGAAGACAGACCCCAGGAAAAGGGTGAGATTGATCTATATGCAGGGTGTATTGTCAGAGAAAGAGGTGGAAGCTCCATCTGCTTACCATATAGGCTCTTGGTGACAAGGATTTTGTTGGCTTAAGCATTTCACTGAGACTCAACATGTGTCGCTACACAAATGAAGAATGTGATCACTCAGCATGGTTTAAGATTTCTTGGCATCTTTATATAGTACAGGCAGTCTGCGACTTATGTGGATCCGACTTATGTCGGATCCCTACATACGAACGGGGCTTTTCTTGCCACGAGGATGCAGGCAGCGGGACCGCCCAGACGTGTCGCAGTCCTGCCGCCCGCGTCCTCCGCGGCGAGAAAAGCTGCTCCGCGTCTCCCTAGTCTGCTGGGGGGGGGACGGGGCCCAGCTAGTGCGCTCCCCCCCCAGCAGACCAGGCTTTTCTCGCTGTGGAGGACGCGGGCAGTCCCGCCGCCCCTGTCCTCCGCGGCGAGAAAAGCCGCTCCGCGTCTCCCTGGTCTGCTGGGGGGGGGGGGGCGCAGCTAGTGCATCCCCCCCCCCCCCAGTAGGCCAGGCTTTTCTCGCTGTGGAGGACCCGGGCTTCCTGACCTGCTCTGCCTCGGGCTTCCTGTAGTCAGCCGCTGGTCAGTTTCAGCAGCGGCTGACTTGGGGACGCCGGGGGCAGAGCAGCTGGGGTGCTGCCGGGTTGGTCCAGTAGCCCCGAGGAGCGGCGCTGCGGGACCAACCTGGCAGTGCCTCAGCTGCTTTGTCCCAGGTGTCCAGATTCAGCCGCTGTTGAAACTGATCAGCGGCTGATTTCAGGAAGCCTGGGGCAGAGCAGCTCTGCCCTGGGCTTCCTTGAATCAGCCACTGATCAGTTTCAACAGCGGCTGAATCTGGACACCTGGGACAAAGCAGTTCCGACTTACATACAAATTCAACTTAAGAACAAACCTACAGTCCCTATCTTGTACGTAACCCGGGGACTGCCTGTACTCCAAAAACACTAGCTCTCACGGGAGGGGAGGGGAGGGAAGTGCTTTTTATCCCCATTTTATAGACCAACTTTGAAAAGGGAGATGGTGTCAGATTAATTATGAGAACTCTGGTTTTTGGGTACTTGCCTGTGGTCAGATTATGCCATTCATAAAATATAATCCTTTCAGAAAGCAATTATTTGTTGTCTGTACAATAAGAGGGTTGTTGGATCTTTCATGTCCTTTCTGATCTCTTATATAACTAATTTCTCTATTTGAACAAAGTGAATTCTTTATTGGTCAACAAAGTGAAGCTATGAATAACTATGATCAGCCAGTATTTAGATTTGATTCTGGAAATTAGCAAAATTCTATAGTGCTTTTGAAATGACATCTTTGGGAATTACCTATCTAATGTGTAAAAACTGCCATGGTAATAAAAAGTATTATTCTTTGGTTGCATAGAAGGAAACAATTGTTAATCTTGTTAAATCCTTTTTTCCCTTTTGCTTGCCTTTTAAACTGGTCTTTCTTCTAAGAAAAGCTTTTGCTGTGATTTCACATACTTTCCTCTCTTGACCTCCTTTTCTATAGATTCCAAGGTCAGAAGGCGTTACTGTGATTGTTAGTCTTTATAAAGCAGAGCACCCACTATTTTTTCTCTCTGGGGTGCTGGAGCACCCATGGAGTTGGCACCTCTGGGCATACTTGCAGGATTATGTAACTCTATCCTAGGAAACAGGGACTGTGAGATAGACTTAAGGTTGGAGGGAGCTAATCAGCTAAAAATGAGCTCCTAGTGTGATGCTGTGGCCAAAATAGCTAATGCATTAATAATTGAGCAGCTTCATTTTTTTTGCCAGAGATTTATGTCTGGCTGATTAGACTTACAATTTACTCTTCGCATCCCATATACCCTTGATAAAATTGGTATAACATTAGCTTTCTTCCAGTCTTCTGGAACTTCCCTTGTGCTCTACTTACTAAAAATCAACATTAATGGTCCAATGAGTGCCTCAGCCATCTTTTTTAAAAATCATGGATGTAAGTCGTGGTTTAGTAGTTGTTTCTCATCCTCCAGAGATACTAGTGGAATGAAAAGAGTATTATCACCATATGATGAGCTTATACTTTTTTTTTCACCGAATACTGAACTAGTTATAACTGCATTCTATTGATGATACCACCATTTCCATTTAGTAATAGATAACACCACTGATCAGATTCTTTTTGTTCTTAATGTATTTAAAAAACCCCTTATTTTCCATAACTCTGTTGGCTGCTATAATTTGTCCCTGTGCCCCTTGGTTTCCCTTATCAACTTCTACAATAGTTAACCTTTGATTATATTCATGACCATCAACTTCCACTCTCTACCATCTGTGTGTGCTTCTGTGTATTTTAAAATAATGTAGTTAACTTGTAGTTAATATGTAGTATATTATCTTATAGCTGCCTTCACTTCCCCATAAATCAGATTAGCTCTTAAATAGCACACCACTTTTCCTTGACTGTATTGTGACTTTTTGGGCGTCTAATAGGTGTTACAAAATTATTCCCAATCATTCACATTTTTCTGATTTAAATTCTTATTCCCAGCTGATTTAGCTCATAATTGTTTTCAGATTTGGTACTTCAGTAGGGCCAGTTTTAATGGTGTGTATATGTGTAACTGTATTTTTTTGTAATCTCTCCGGTAGGAATAGCCTTCACAAAGGATGGTCGCTATATGGCATTAGCAGAGAGGCGTGACTGCAAAGATTTCATTAGCCTCTTTGTATGCAGTGATTGGCAACTACTGAGGGTAAGAAGTGTCCTTGCCTATTGCAGCAACTGCACAAATTTAAAGAATTCTCTGTAGTGTAGAGTATAACTACATTATTAAACAATGGTAATACCTCACTTTAGACTTGGCAATACAGGGCATTTTGTCTGGCTCTTTCATTGGCCTGCAGGTGTATTAGAAACTAGACAAACGCTGCTCAGAAAACGATATACAGTAAGGATAAAGCATAGCATTTTTTACATTAAAATGTTCTGGCTTAATCTGAATAATCCTGTTGACAGTAAAATACATTCCAGAAGCACCATGATAAGAACTAGCTTTTGCCAAAATGATGATCTGAACAGGTAGTTGCAACATAAAAGAATTTTTTTTTAAATTAAAAATGTACATTTTCAAAAGATCTTTCATTTTGTATAGTGTGTTAGGAGGAAATGAGGAAGCAGCAAATGTAGCATATTATAACAAAAGCAAAGGAAATGTTTCTATTTTATGCGGTCAGACATACAAAAGAATGTGCTAATTTAAGATTTTTTTTTAAAAATGTGTAATGATAATGTGATACTAATTCAGGATTAGTGCAGTGTTTAAAACTGTTTCTTTTGTTTTGTTTTTTGTTTTGTTTTGTGTTTTGTGTTTTGTTTTTGCCTCTGCACGTGGGAAGCATTTTGACACGGAAACTCAAGACCTAGCTGGGATTGAATGGGCTCCTAATGGCTGTGTGTTGGCAGTGTGGGATACCTGTCTGGAGGTATGAGAAAATGCAGATTATTTCTGAAGATCTGGAACACTTAATTAAGGACTCTGCAACAGATATTAAGTCAACTTTTCTGGCTACTACATAGAATGCAATATCTTAAAACAGAAAATAAAAGGGCTTTAAGAAACAATTTGTAATATTGTACTTAACAAATTGGTGATGGGTGTCAAATCTTTAAATCTCCATGTAATGTCATTGTTACCAAATAATCCTTATTATATTTTTCTATAATTTAAGTATATTTTATAAACTTAATTTACAAACTTGGTTTTAAAAAATTGCATAAGATCCTAGGAACTATCCAGATAAATAATTGAAGAATTAACTTGAGAGAGAGAGAAAAGGAAAACTCCATTTTGAACATCTGTACATTTTAGACGGTGTTAAAAAGGAGTTACTTAGTCTCTATCTGTTAGTTTAAGTGTCACTAGTCTTTAAATCAAATCAATTTGTGTTGCAGTATAAAATTTTGCTATACTCCCTTGATGGCCGTCTGCTGTCCACATACAGTGCTTATGAATGGTCACTGGGTATTAAATCAATTGCCTGGAGTCCCAGCAGTCAGTTCTTGGCGATTGGCAGCTATGATGAAAAGGTAAAAAAAGGAACTTAAATGAAACCTATTCAAGACAGTTGCAAAATGTCCAAGGAATCAACTCTTAATACATTTTCCTTGAATTAGGTGCGTATCTTGAACCATGTGACTTGGAAGAAGATTACAGAGTTTGAACACCCTGTGACCATTGCTAACCCAAAGATAGTAAGTATAGAATTGGGATTCATTGGATCATTAGAGTACAGGTTGAACCTCTTAGATCTGGCAGTGCCCAGGCAGGGCAGCCCTAACCTCCCCTGATCTGGCAAACTCCCTTGTTTGGGACTCGTCTGGTCCCAAGGGTGCTGGATCTGGGAGGGCCAGCCTGTAGTTTGTTTGCTATCTTTGGTAAAAATTTTTTTACTTTGACTCAATTCCTGCTTCCCTGCTGATCTGCAAATGCTATTAAGGAGACTGAATGAAAATGTTAATAAGTAACTACAAAATTATGTATTTTCATGGGCTTCTCTCAGTACATTCTCTTTTCCTCTCCATCCTCTATTTTTTTTTATTCTGTGTAAGAGAATCATGGATAATTATTGCTAAGTGCTAATATCTTCTGCTAAAGGTGATGTTTGTGTTTACAGACAGGATTTCAGGTGGTATTGTACCCAAGTGCTAGGAAGCTGAACATGAATGAGAATTTTGTAACTCTCAGCACTACAGAATTTGCCGTATAAATGGTGTTGGATTTGAAGCGTCTTACGATTGATCTCCCCTAATCTTCATTTGTATAGGCAAATCTATCTCACTTAGGCTATGTCTGCACAGCAGCTTTATTTCAGAATAATTGACCTTATTCCGAAATAACAAAGAACGTGTCTACACTGCAAGCCGTTATTTTGAAATAATGGTGAGCTGGAGGACTTCTTACTCCGTCTCCCGTAACCCTCATTTTACGAGAAGCAAAGAAAGTCAAAGGAAGAATGTTCTTCCTTCAACTTCCTGCTGTGTAGACAGCGCCAAAAGCCAAATTAAGCTATTTCGACTTCAGCTACGCAACTGACGTAGCTCAAGTTGTGGTTTAATTAGACTCTTGCCCTGCTGTGTAGACGTGCCCTATATGAACAGTTTCTGTAAATGATTGTCACAAATCTGCTTTTTTTATCCTTTCACATGCAGAGTCCATGGCCACAGTTTTTTGCAGTTCTCAGCAGAGAGATAATTGTATGTTTTGATTCAAAATCACAGGCTTTCTCTGTCCCCGTCCCTTGTGAGGGAGACTCTTCATCAGTTGTAATATTATTAATATAGCCATTAGAAGGGACAGAGAAGATCTGACATGTAATAGAAGGATCAGTGTTTGTGGTGAGCAGACTTAGATTTATATGATTTTTTTTTTTAATTTATCATTGTTGCTTATCAAGTACTCTGCCGTGCAGAATATACTTAACTAAAATGTCTCCTTGCTAAAAAGTGGTTTTATCTCTGGTACTTGTCTTTATTATTGTCTGGTCAACATGACTCCAGCATTTCTATTGGGCTACATTCTAGATGTAAATCTGGTTGCCAGACCAAGTGCTACCACAGGCACATGTTAGTTATCCTTCAAATGAGAAACAGATAAAACAGTTCAGTCCCTGTCTGTTGGAAAGACTAGAGCTCCAACTGTACAATTAGTGATGAAATGCTGAAAGCATTTAGCATGACCCCATTAACATTTCTAGTTTGCAGTGGTTCTCAATGGCATGGAATGTTATTTTAAAAAAAACAAAAAAAAAACAAAACCTCAAAACCAAACAAACAACCCCCCCCCACCTGTCCTACTGTACTAAAGACAGCGCAGTTATTTTACTAAATTCACTTTCAGTTGGTAATGGGTAGAAAGGTGTACTCTGTTTGACTCTTTACATAGGCTCTCAAATGACAATCGTTGGATTATTTAAATCACTATCTGTTTCTGTTTTATGCAATTGCTTTTTTCTGAATGTGGGCCCAATTTTCAAATACAGACACCATCAGGTTTCAAAATTCAGCATTTCTTGGCCCAGGTCTGCCTGCTCTCAGTGTACTATACCAAACAGGATTGAGAAACCCTGTGTAAATGTATTATGAATGAGCCTTAATACTTGTTTTGACAGTGGGATGTGGAGGAGTCCACAGGGTAGGTTCAAATCTTGCTATAAGCCCTTTTGTGAAACTGTCTTCTCTTTCTGTGCAGATTGTATATAAGGAAGTAGAGAAATGCCCCAGAGTTGAAACGGAGAGCCTTGCCCTCCCTCCAGCCAAAGCGCAAGCCAGCTCTCTCTTCAGAATACAGAGTAAATGTGAGCAAACGAAAATGGGCCACTTTAGAATACTTGTGATGTAAAACATTTAAGCCATGGCTCTGCCTGCGGGGGTGGGGTGGGGAGTGGCAAACCTTAGGGTGCTAATGGGAAGCCCATTTAATTAAACGCAAAACCTCAAAGAACATGTCTGTCTCGGCTAGAAAAGATGATGGTTGTAGAATGTGGCTAAAAGTGAAGATCAGGCTGGGGACCCAATTGGCTAAATAATAGTTCAGCAGAAAAGGATCTGGGGGTTACAGTGGATGAGAAGCTGGATATGAGTCAACTGTGGGCCCTTGTAGCCAAGAAGGCTAATGGAATATTAGGCTGCATTAGGAGGAGCATTGCCAGCAGATCTAGAGAAGTGATTATTTCCCTTTATTGGGCACTGGTGAGGCCACATTTGGAGTATTGTGTCCAGTTCTGGGCTCCCGACTACAGAAAGGATGTGGATTCATTGGAGAGGGTCCAGCAGAGGGCAATTCAATGAGCTCCTGAGGTCTCTTCCAGCTCTAGGATTCTGTGATCTTAAGGACAATGAAAGGTTCCTGGAGAGGTGTGGCAAACTTTTAGGAGTAAATGTGGGTAGAAGTGACAGACAACACCCTCCTCCCTAATGTTATTTTACTTGTTTAAAATTTGCCTCCAAACAGGGAGATTTTGGCTGATTTAAGTCTCTGCAACAGAGATTACTTGTCTAGTTCTTTGGATAGAACATCCTACCGAAGTTTAAAATATTTCTCTTTACCTATCATTTCAGACATAACTGTTAACTGTTTTAAGGTAGAAATATAATCGCCTTGTCCATGTGAACTCGCTTGTTAAAAGTGCTTTTATTTCAAATTTCAGATGACATTTCCCAGGTACCAGTTTCTTTACAGTGTGTCAAACCGGTTGCTGATCGGGCAAATCCCAGAATAGGAATTGGAATGCTAGCGTTTAGTCCAGATAACTGTTTTCTGGCAACCAAAAATGGTTAGTACCTAATGGACTATATGTTAAAGGGAAACCCTTTTGGTTTTGTTTAGGTCTTGTGTTTGTACTATAAATATACAAGTATATTTGTATTCAAGTCACAGCTAGTGTCCCAGTTGGGATTGAGGCTCCATTGGGATAGCACAGAGGAACTTCAACCTTTACCATAAACCACTAAGCTGTAGAACCAGTTATTAATTGCTGCTCCTGGTGAGGCATGAATTTATAACCTTGGCTTTAAGTATGATGTGGTAAAATATCTCCCTTCAAAATGTGGCTAATTAAGTAAACGTGTAACTGCTGAAAATCTGATAGGCAGCAGTGTGAGTGGGGCGCAGATGGTTCCCTGGGACCTGTGGTAAGTGGGGGAGTCAGCTTTTAAGACGGCAGCCTGTGTGTAATCATGAAGGTTAACAGTGTACACAGTTAAACTTTCCCATCCCTACTATTTACCTTAGCTCACTATATAAAATCTTAGCTAAAATCAATCTCTTTTCTCCTTCCCTGTGCAAAAGTCACTTTCAGAATTTCTCAGAACATTAGTAATTAATTTTGCATTAGCAAGAACTATGGAGGTTTTGGACTTTTTCATGTAACCTTTTTCCCTCAGTAGATTGGAACTCTGTCAATACAGCATTTCTGATGCTAAATGGTTGTTGATCAAAGGGGAAAAAATTATAAAATTGGTAGAAGGGCACAGTCTTAATCCAGTTCCTAGCTGAGAAATGTTCACATGACAAGACCCACCCAGAGTGGCATCTCTATCTAGTTTTAGAAAAGCCAGTTGTTTTGTCTTGGTGGCAATTTCTCCGAAGCGAGGATGAAGGCACAGTGCCAAGATACTGCTGTACAGGTTGAACCTCTCTGGTCCGGTAACATCCATGGCCCAGGAAGATTTGTTAGCCATATGTCTGTTTATCACGGATGTGGCCAAGTTTCCCAGAGTCCCATAAAGTTTGTTTACAGTCCCCAGTCCTGACTCTGTGTTCTGTGCTGTTATTTAGCTCTAATTAATCCTTAAATGTCTTCTGAGAGCCCAGTCAGCAGTGGAAGTGTTGGTAATGCTGCTAGACCACATTGATCTCCCGTGGTCTGACAAATTCTCTGGTTTGGCACTGGTTGGGTCCTGAGGATGCCAGACTAGAGAGGTTCAACCTGTATTGGTACTTTAAAATTGAAAGCCCTCTGTGCACAATCGCCATTACTTAAGTGATTGTAAGGTTATGAATCAAAGCTAGTTGTTCAGACTAGGGATGTAAAAAGAGGAGTTGAATAGTTGACTACCCGATAAGCCTTGGCTAATTGGGTAGTTGAGTCGACAATTCGCATTTCCATCCCTCTCCTGCTGTCTCTATCAGGGGAAGCAGGAGCTAGTGCTGGGGGGGAGGAGGTAGGTGGGTGTGGAGGGGGATGAGGCACAGTCAAGCTGGGTCTTGGACCTACTCCTGCTGCAGCCCTGCAGTTTAAATATAGTAGGAACAGGGCTGCCTGCATGCCCAGCTCCTACTACATTTAAACTGCAGGGCTGCAGCGACCCCTTATCAACTAATCGTGTACTCAATACAGATTGCATCGAGTACACAATTAGTCATTTACTCACTGCTTAACATCCCGAGTTCACTCTTCCACACCAATGTTACAAGCAGTAGTGTAGAGATGTTTTTGTTAGTGAGGCCCATTTAATGGGACATAATATGGTGACATTGTACTGTGTCTTTACAGCAGTCTCAATTTCCCTTGCCATTTCCAACAGATAACATTCCTAATGCCATCTGGATCTGGGATGTTCAAAAGCTGAAACTGTTTGTAGTCTTAGAGCAGTTGTATGCTGTCCAGTTTTTCCAGTGGGATCCATGTCAACCTCGACTTGCCATTTGCACTGGGAATAGCAAAGTGTACCTGTGGTCCCCAGCAGGGTGCGTGTCAGTGCAGGTACCAATGGAAGGTAAGGCTGCCTAAAATTACTGCTGCATGTCAGAATAATTAGTTTGTTTAATGTATATAAATGATTGTACTTTTAGTGATTAAAGTGGTCAAAACATCGTTATTTCAGTCATAAGTTTTTGGTACTTAGTCACAATCCCTTGATTGTAGGGAATATATGGGAAGAATAGCACAAAGTTTACATCAAGATTATTCAATTATTGCCCTCACATGATAATTGACGTGTAAATAGAAGCACTTTAAGGCGTTGCTTTCATATTTGTAATACCAAATGCTGAAACTGGAACTGTACAGAAATACCAGAAGCTCCACAAAGTAACAAAATCTGAATCTTAAATTCATTCTGAAAAGGCAGGGTTTTTCCAGCATGCAGGTGCATAGGAAGATCTTTCAGTTGCCTGGCATTATTAGCTAATTACTTAAGCCAAGATAGAAAAGATAGGTGTAAACTTTTTCTTCCATGGAATAATTACCACTGCAGTGTAAGGGCTGTGAATTTTTGTAACAGTTATTAGTTTTGTGACATTTACTTTCATGATATAGTCGTGCTCAAGTACAGTGGTATGTGCAGTACAAAATTGTTTGCTTGAGCTGATCTCTTACTGAGGAATCACTAAGATACTCCAAGTAAGAGAAGACTTCTGGAATAGAATATTGTAACTTTTGATTTCTTGCTGCTGCTTTGCTTTTTATCTGCAGGTGACTTCCAGGTCCTCTCGCTTTGCTGGCACTCTAATGGGGACTCCATGGCACTCCTGAGTAAAGATCATTTTTGCATGTGCTACTTGGAAAGAGGAGAGGGAAAATAAGAGCAGATAAAGGAATTCTCCTTCTGCACCCCATAAGGCTAGAAAAGCCTACTATGCAAATAGACCTTTGTAAAGAAGTGCTGCTATATCTATATGGAACAGATAAGAGAAGGCAGGCTCACATTGTTCAGTACGAAGAGATTTTGTACTAATAGCGAATCTTATGTTTGGGGGAGTAAGAAGACTCCCTTGTGTGAATTACTGTGACAGTTGAATGAAGTATGTTTGACAAAATAATTTAGCCCTTTGATTTTGCAACTAAAATTGTGGCAACCAGTAGTCTGGATTTTAGAAGCTCAAGGACTCGAAATTTGTCTATTTTCTCAAGTGGTATCTGTTTGTAAATAGTGTATAGAAATTATTTAATTTGTATAAATGTCAATAAACATTTTGATAGCTTCTGCTAGTGTGGCTATCATCTTTCAGCCCAGCACTCCCTTAAATGTTGATTTTTCCATATTAATAATCTACACTAGAACTGAGGTTTGAAATGGACATGTACATATCACTGTTGCTGTCATCCTGACTTCAAGTGGGTAGTGGCTAATGAGGGGGAAATCTCGCTCCCCTGGGGTACAGAGCCCCCAGAAGGGTTCGAGGCTGGAGGTCAAATCAGTGAGGCAGGAAAGAAACCTAAAAGAGAAAACTTTATGATGCATGCATGCAGGCTGTCACTTCCAAGAGTGAAGCAGCAGCCCTCACAGACAGATTCAGGTATCCTTTATACAGAATGCTTAGACAGTTCAGTTGTGGATTGTTCTTCTTTAACATATCAAAGTCTCAGCAGAAGTACTCTGAGACTTCTGTTCACCCCAGGAGTGCTAGAAGTAAGTTTTTACAGTACACAAAGCCACATGAGAACTTGAGTGGAGGAGTCTACAAGGCAAACTGTGACAAAGATAAGAGTTTACATGATAATTTGTGACAGACTAAGAGTATCCATGAATTTGAGATAGTCATTTGTAAGGGTCTTTGATTAGAGTTAATTTGATTCTCTCTGTTACAGGGAGAGAGGCCTGGAAAACTTTTTAACCCTTACAGCAGTTTTCTTTCAGAGAGTTTTGATTTCCTGCACAGTCCCCCCTTTAGACACAACTGGAGTTATTGGATTTTCCCCACAATTCCCCCCTTTAATACTCCTATTGGAGTATTACTCAAAGTTATTCTAGACATTCTTAGGTATTCTTCTTTTGCTGGGATGAATTCTTATCTTAGAGGGAGGTTTTCTTTATCAGTTGGGTAAATGATCCACTGCCCATTCACCCCCAGATCTTTACCAGTGCCAATATTGCTTTTAAAACATAAGGGAAACATAAGGGAAGCATTCCCTGATGGATGTAATGCTTGAGTAAGGGGAATCTCTGAGGCAATTAGATTTTTATGCCAAATCTGCCTGTTCCCCCCCATGACTATGTACTTTTGGCACAGTGTTATCATTCTGGGCATTTACCCACTCCCGCTCTCCTGTAGAGTACTGACTACCAGTAGATCTGAATTTTAGGGGTCTGGTCCACAGGGAGGCAGGAGTTGGGATAAACT
Organism: Pelodiscus sinensis; assembly: GCF_049634645.1. Taxonomy (NCBI): domain Eukaryota; kingdom Metazoa; phylum Chordata; order Testudines; family Trionychidae; genus Pelodiscus; species Pelodiscus sinensis. The sequence continues at coordinate 21,764,941 of NC_134733.1, read as the reverse complement.
GTAATGGTAAAAGGCCTTCAGAGCCTTTTATAAGCTGTTCACATATCCAACAGTCACTGGTATTGGTGAGGGACACAACCTTTTGCAGGGCTTCCCAATAAGGGTGAGGAAAGTTATATACTAAGGCTATTCTGACTACTAAAAGAAGGAAAACAATCCCCATCTTATTATAGTATCTTAAGTCTCTAAAGTAGAAAGGATAATAATAATATAGTAATTATCTAGCAACTAGCAAAGCAGTCTTTTAACTAAACTTAATCAGTTAGTATTGTTTGGCTTGCCTCTGCAGGCACTCTTCGAGATTTCGTAGTCTCTTAGTTCACTCAGTACTGGAATGGATTCCCCTTGCTATGGGGCGCCAGGCTCACCTGTAGGTCTTTGCTGGCACAGTCCTACCTCTCAGGTTGTACCTCGAAGCTCCTGGTGGAGGCTGGTTTGGTAACAGTCTGGTTTGAGAGTCTGCCGCCTCGGTCCGCTGAACCTCGTCCTCAGGTGATTCCTCCAGGGAGGGGTCCTGGGTGACGGGGTCAATCAGCTCTGTTGGATCTGCAGTTCGGCGTACATGACTTGCGTGGATCCACGAGGGGCACTCCTTCACTTTTACTGCTGTGTGGGTGATGAACAGCACTTGGAACGGTCCTTTCCACCGGGCTGTCAGGGAATTCTTTCTGCGATGTTCCTTCACGAACACGTAGTCGCCTGGTTGGATGTTGTGGCACGGTACATCAGTAGGTACTGGGAGGGCTTCCTTTACCTGCAGATGCAAGCTCTTCTAACCGTCATTTTATGTCTAGGTTTTTTTCTTTCTGTGTGGCTGCTAGCCTGTGGGCCTCCTGCAACATTAAACTGCTTACAAATCACACATGAATTAGATATTCTTGAGACAGCTTCTAGGTGCACGCCTGGGGCGTACCATTGTTTTGGGATTTGTGAGGCCACCCCCCTTTTGCTCATGTGTGTCATTTGATGAGACACCTGAGCAAGCAGCCGTGTGAGAGATTTTTGGGGCGACTGGGCAGCCATCAGGTGCACCCATTATCCCAGCTGGGGATAAGGAGCAGCCTGCTTTCTCCCAAAGGTTTTTCTCTGCAGGTTGAGCAGCTTGCTGTAGTTCTATCAGGTCCTGCAAAGAAACAGGGAGGGAAAGAGAGACCAGAATCTGAAAGGGAGCCAGAGGTCCATGTTCTGCTGCATGTCTGGCGGCTGCATCAGCATTCCCATTACCCAGAGAAACAGGATCAATGGCACCTGTGTGGGCCGGGCAATGGGTAATAGAGAGGGATGTGGGTAGCTGAATAGCATCAAGGAGTTGGGAGATAAGGGGACCATGAGAGATAGCAGAGCCAGAAGAGGTAAGGAAACCTTGTTGTTTCCAAATTTGTCCTGTGGCATGACAGACAGAGAAAGCATACTTTGAGTCAGTATAAATGGCAGCAGACTGTCCGGAAGCTAAAAGGCAAGCACGAATTAAAGCGATGAGCTCAGCAGACTGAGCTGATTTTGATTCCTGGAAGAGAAAAGAACCTCTAAAACATTATTATCTGAGACCACTGCATATCCAGCCTTTAGTTTACCAACTGAATTTCTTTTACATGAGCCATCAGTATACAATACAAGATCTGCATTTTCCAGCGGTTGATCAGACAAATTTTTGGGGAGGTTTTACACAGTGCTCAAGCAATTCTTCACAGTTATGGGTATGTGCTTTAACATTAGAGGGTAAAGGAGAAAAAGTAGCTGGGTTAAGTACATTACATCTTTGAATTACCACATTTGGGAAGAGAGGATAACATTCTTATACAGGGTTTGTCTCTGAACAGATAGGTGCTGAGTGCGGTGTCGCTGTAAGAGAGCAGAGACAGCATGAGGGACCTGTAAGATAATGCTGTGGCCTAATGTGACAGGTTGGGCCTTTTTAAAGTAATTCAGCAGCAGCTGCAACTGCCCTCAGACAAAGTGGGAACCCACGGGCTACTGAGTCCAGTGTTGCAGAAAAATAAGCTACTGGACGAGGTGTGGGCCCAAGGGGCTGACAGAGAACTCCAGCTGCAATTCCATCCTGTTCATGACAAAACAGAGTAAAAGGCTTGCTATAATTAGGTAAGCCCACTGTGCAGAAGAGTTTTAAGGGAAAGGAAAGCAGATTCACATTCTGGGGACCAGGTCACTGGGTCAGGAGCTAAGATTAAGAGTAGAATAGTAAGGGGCCTGGTGAGTCCAGAAAAGTTAGGAATCCATTGTCTGCAATATCCTGCAGTACCCAGAAATTTGTATACCTGACTTTGGTGAAAGGGTGAGGAATGAAAAAAAAACTTGTGAGATTCACTCAGGTGTTAACTGGCGGCCATCTCCTGAAAGTAAATGTCCTAAGTACTGAACTCTTTGTTTTACAAACTACAATTTGGCTTTGGAAGCCTTGTGACCCTTATTAGCAAGACACTTTAACACATAGGAGGTATCAGTTTTTTACATCTTTCCTCAGTTTCACTAGCAATTAGCACATCATCAACATACTGAACTAACACAGAACTGCAGGGAAAAGAGATAGAATTAAGGTCAGCTTTTTTAAAAACTGAGAAAACAGAGTAGGGCTTTTACAATAACTTTACAAAAACATGTCCAGGTTAATTGATGACCCTGAAAGGAAAAGGCAAAGAGAAATTGGGAATTCTTATGCACTGGAATAGAAAAGAAGGCAGAACATAAATCTATTACAGAAAACCAGGTTAGGTACTACTGGAAATCTAGGGATTACAAACTTATTAATGACTCTTAGGTCTTCTACAAATCTATAGATTTGCTTTTTCACAGGTAGTATAGGTGTATTACATGGTGAAGTTGTATAAACAAGTATCCCTTGTTTAAGGAGGGAGAGATTACAGGCTTAATGCCCTCTTGTGCCTCCCTAGCCAATAGATACAGGGCTACCCTTGGGAAAGGCTTGTTGTGTTTGTATGTTATTTGCACTGGTGTTGCAGAGGCTAGCAACCCCACTTCATTCACATGGGCTGCCCACAATGTCTCTGGGACATCTGAGAGGTCCAGGAGGGGTGTATGTCCTGAGGTCTCATCAGATTCCTCAGAGTAGTAATGCCATCCAATTTGGAGCCTGATAGGGGGAAGGTCAACAAATATCCCTTCCTCTCTACAGAGAAGGTTTGCACCCAATTTACACAACAAGTCAGGTCCCATAAGGTTTACAAGAGAAAAGGGAGATAACAGGAAAGAATGTTCAGCTGACAAGGGTCCAAAGCGGGTGGGGGTGCAGATGGCACATCTGGGGAATCAAGCTGTTTCTTTAGAGTAGCCAATTCTTGCTGCAGCTTCAATAGAATCTTTTTTTGCTAGCCATAATGCTCTGATTTTTTTTACTGCCACATCCTCCCAGAGGCACCAATATTCCATCTGGTTAGGATGTTTTTCCTCGAGGAAAACTCTAAGATAAGCAAGCTTTTGTAAGTCAAAGCTCTAGTTGCCATTTATTCTGGGAATTCCCCTGAGTATAGCCATTCCAAATGCTCAATAATTCCTTAAGTCTCCTTAGTTTCAAACCTGCAGGCAATACCTAGCTGACTGATCATCTGAGACAAGGGAGTCCCAGGCTGTGAGAAACCTTTTCTCTCAGTAGGAGACAGACTTGAGGGAGCAATCTTATCCATGTTAGCACTGTCTTGTCCAAGGACAGCACAGGAGCCCAACAGTACTACCCTCTCCAAGGATAGCACAGGCGTCCAGCAACACTACCCTCTCCAAGGATAGTGTGGGAGTCCACACAAACTGTCAGCTTCACTCACACTCCTTATGTGCCGGGGGAAACCGCCCTTGCTTTCATCAGCTGTGCAGTGACACTGACAGCACTGGTGCGGCTGCGGTCCCACTCCGGACTTCACTCACTCAAAACCATGTGCTTGGACTCGCCACCAATCAGTCAGCAACAACAACAACAACAACAAAATCCAACCCCTATTTGGCTATACCCAGTGTTTTCGTTTTAAGTTTCCCTCAAGCCTCTTAACAAAAAATTTTAAGTAAAAGATGACTCTTACCGCCAGCTGGTCCAGCTGGTGACGAGAACAGGGAGGCGGACCGGGGGATTTTAAATGGATCCCTTACCCTCCAGATGCGCGCTGTAGTCCGTTCCCATTCCCCGTCATCAGCCTTTCCAACTGGAGTTCCAAGCCATCCCACTCCTGACACCAAATTGAGGGGGAAATCTCGCTCCCCTGGGGTACAGAGCCCCCAGAAGGGTTCGAGGCTGGAGGTCAAATCAGTGAGGCAGGAAAGAAACCTAAAAGAGAAAACTTTATGATGCATGCATGCAGGCTGTCACTTCCAAGAGTGAAGCAGCAGCCCTCACAGACAGATTCAGGTATCCTTTATACAGAATGCTTAGACAGTTCAGTTGTGGATTGTTCTTCTTTAACATATCAAAGTCTCAGCAGAAGTACTCTGAGACTTCTGTTCACCCCAGGAGTGCTAGAAGTAAGTTTTTACAGTACACAAAGCCACATGAGAACTTGAGTGGAGGAGTCTACAAGGCAAACTGTGACAAAGATAAGAGTTTACATGATAATTTGTGACAGACTAAGAGTATCCATGAATTTGAGATAGTCATTTGTAAGGGTCTTTGATTAGAGTTAATTTGATTCTCTCTGTTACAGGGAGAGAGGCCTGGAAAACTTTTTAACCCTTACAGCAGTTTTCTTTCAGAGAGTTTTGATTTCCTGCACAGTCCCCCCTTTAGACACAACTGGAGTTATTGGATTTTCCCCACACTAACTGCACACCATTGTACATCAATCTACACTCAGTATAGTGAATGCTCTCTATTGGAATGAAACATGGAATGAAATGCATAAAGTAGTTAGACCCAGAATAATTTTAAGTAATTACTTATTGCAGTTCTGAAGAGGGAATTTTTATTATTTTAGCCATGAATAAGTAAGTCATTAAGAGCAAATATGTGAGAACCAGTTTGCTTTAGCAGCTAAGTGTTAAACTAGTATCTTATCAGAGCCTGAACAGTGTTCTCAAAATTACATGTGTTTGTAGAACAGCATTTGAAAGATGGGTGAGATTCTTGCCATTACATCCCTTCTCACAGCTGTTTCAGGGACCAGAATTAATGACAGAAACGTGGAGTATTGGAGTGGATGGAATGGAAGTAGAATTCTAGAGCTACTGGGGAGAAGGGGTCTATCTTGGTCAGCATCCTGAGTGTATAATGTATAATCTCATATATGGTTTATATCTGTATTATACAACAACTGGTATTCTACCAATTAAAAACCAGAGAACAAACATGGTTAAGTTTAATCTTTACTGAAAGATTAACAAAAGCTAGACTCTGAGAAAAGAGCTCATACTGAAAAGAACATGCAGCCTGATGCATTCCAGAGCCACATTCAAAAAGAACACATACACAAGTTAAAAGGTTTAAAAAAAAATTTCCACTGCTGCACAGCATTTCACTGGGTTGAGGGGCAGAGAATTCTTCTGATAAAATTAGATTAAGACAACTTGTATAAAGGATTAATCCACAATGAAATCTGTCATTGTAATCTCATACTGTAACTCTGTTCAGTACCTTTGTATACTGCTGCATTTATTTTCTAAAAACTTAAATGGAAGAGTTAATAAGATGGAAGTATAATACTGTGACTAAAGCTTCCCCTTTCCCCAAAATCTAAATAGCCAAATGGGTTACAAAATCCCCTTACTTTGGTACGATTCTGGTCCATGGGAAAACCCTCCCCTTCCTCCCCAAACATACATTTTTGCTAAGTATTATAAAGCAACTCAAAGTAGAATTCCCTTCTAGTTATAAAATGCTCATTCACATGTTGCATTAAAAATATCACAGGAAAGCAAAGATATCCTTTACCTGTCTTTTTAAAATATCTTGAAATAGAATAACCGAACATTTCAGACAGCTGCAAAGAGAAACTATAAATAAGATAAACCTGTACATAGTTAGATTCAGATTTGATAGCAATTTGAGACCAGTGATGAGTCGACCAATATTTCAATTTACAATTGTAACAGCACAATTCCACTAGTTAGGATTAACACTCCCATTTTGACCAAATTAGCTGTCTGTCCCTTTTTAGCAGGTCTTTAAACATTCTTGACACTGAAAATTAAATTCCTTGTTTTACTGTAGTTTAGACATTAGTACAGGTTGGACCTCTCTGGTCTGGCACCCTCAGGACCTGACCAGTCCTGAACGAGGGAATTTGCTGAACCCTGCTACAGGGGCTCCGGTCCCAGATCTAGTGGCTCTAAGCTGCCAGCCCTTCAGCCACTGAGGATCCCAGCCAGGACTCCCTGGTCCAGGAACATGTTGCTAGACGAGGGACTCATGGTTTTTGGAGATCCAACCTGTAACTTCTTAGCCAATAAAAAAGTCAATCTCAACTGCACTTGAAAGGATTTGATAGCAACATTTACATAAGAATTCAGTTGCCATGTGGCATGAACATGCTATGTATCGATACTTGATATGATATAGAATATTTGTCACAGATAATTCACACTTAGTAAGGAAAGACACTTATCCAGAAATGTAAGAGGAAATATCATTGATGACTAGACTTGCATACATTTAGTTATAGTAAGTTAAATCCAGGGTACTGTAAGAATGCAACTACCTTGTGACCCCCTAAAATTAATAGCTGACTTAGCCATCAATTGACTTCATAAGAGTAAAGTGACTGTTCTGTGAAATGGTCACTTTCTGTAACTAACCAATCCCTTTTTATCCTTGCAATTGATTTGTTTTCTATCTTGTGGTGAGTTCTCCCAAATCTTTCCCCACAATACTCATCTCAAATCACTATCCCTTAGATTAGATTGATTACAATTAATTTAAAATCCAATTTTGCCTCTTGTCATGGAGTAGCCAAGCTTGGCCTCATTGGTGATGAAAGACATCAATCCCACGTAAGTTTCAATAAGAAGAGGACGCTCCAGCACTAGCACGCCATTGGCTCTCCCTGGCAATGGACACTCTTTGTGGGCTTTCTTCACAGCTTGGATTAATTGAGTCTTAAAATCCTCCAGCTGGAGGGGAAAAAAATTAAATATACTTGAGCTACTTTTGACAGCTTAATATTTTTCCATTATTTGAAAATCTATTGCTAGTTTGCCTATGCAGACAAAATTATACATAAGAGCCACTGCTACAGAAACAGATTACAACTTTAGATAAGCGTAAGTATACATATATCTTATAACAAGTTCTGCATGCTAGCATTTACTGTTGCAAGTTGTCTCAAATAACCTGCTTTCCTAAACACAAGAGATGTTTGCATAAAGATTGGCTATAACAGTGGTCCCCAATCTTTTGGGGCTGCCGGGCGCCCAGGCGCGGGGTCCACGCATGCGCCGCGCGCCTGGGGTGCAAGAACGGCTCAGGCCAGCTCTGGTCACTAGGCGGGTGCCCGTGGGCACCGCGTTGGGAACCACTGAGCTATAATAATTTTTTGTAATAAGCGCTTAGCTCTGTCAACTACTGATAAGGTAAATAAACAGATACTTTCATCTGAAGAGCTCTCCTTTAAAAAAAAAATCCAAGAGTCAATGAAGCACAGGTGCACACGTAAGAGGGGTTTATATTGTAACTACATATCATTTACTAGGATTCTTCTTGAATTACAAACTACAAATATTTTAGGTAAAGCCTAGACCACCTTCCAGGAAAGAAGCTTGATAGAACTGGACCTGTTGTTTTAAGGAAATGTTTTCCTCTTTCAGCTTCAACCCATTTTGTAAACTTGGAAATCACTGCAACCTCACTTTCGCTATGGGTGTGTCTACACAGCAAAGTTATTTTGGAATAACAGCCGTTATTCTGAAATAACTATGCGAATGTCTACCCAGCAATTCTGTTATTTCAAAATTATTTTGAAATAACGGACAGCTTATTCTGACTTCTGTAAATCTCATTCTACAAAGAATAACACCTATTCCAAAATAGCTATTTCGAAATAGCCCTTCACCAGGGCCATTCTAAAATATTCTTCCTGGGGCTCTAAATCAAGATAGCACGTCTACATTAGGGAAGCCTGTTTTGGACTAATTTTGAGGCTTTCCTGCAGTGTAGACGTGCTATTTTGAAATAACTGGTGCACATGATTTGAAGAGTCAACAAGACTCAACTGATACTACCCTGCCGAAATAAATGAAGGCACAGAAAAAGCTTGGCTAGTGTCTTTACAGCTAATATTTTCATCATCATACCATCTTTTGAAAGTGACAAATTCTTAAGAATTGTATCCAACTTAAATTATCAACATGGTCATATCTTATACAGCATAGAAAATATCCTTACTTGGCAAAGGGATGCAATCTTCTCATCAACATTTGCCATTGGATGTTCCGTAAAAGTTGCATAGGGCACATTTGTGGACCATGGATTCCATCTGTTTATGAAGGACGCACGGCTTTGCTTATCCCATTGAATTCGAATACCAATGCCTTCTCGCCTAACAAATTTGAAGACACCACATATTTGATAGGGCAGACCTTAAAGCTCTTTACAGGACAGGTTAATTAGAAATGGCTCCAAGAAAGTTTAACACCCAAATGAAAGCTACAAGGTCCATTTTAGAATTTTAAAGTTTTTCTAACATAGTAATAAGCAGTCTCTAAATACAGGTGGTCCCAGAGTTACAAATGCATCGACTAATGACCGTTCGTCCTTACGACCAACGTCCCATTAAGGCGGTCCCCGAGTTACGAAAGCGATTCGCACTTAAACAGCGTGGTCACATTTAAATGAATGGGGTCCGACTTACAAACAGATCGAGTTACGACCCAGTGTTTGGTACGTAACTCATTCGTAAGTCGGGGACTATCTGTATCAGCATAAATAAAATACTGTGAACAGTTATTTATATTAGCTCCCAAATTAAGCAAAGATGGTTTTAATGTTTAAGTTGTATGAAAAAGTTAAGTTATTAAAGTAAACATGTGGCCCTACCACATTTATATTCATACAATGTATTACATTCTGGTCTATGGTAAGACTAATATTCAATAATCAGATTTACAAGTTTCTAATATGCTAACAACGAACAACTGCACACTTGCTATGGTTGTTGTTGAAGACTAATAGCCTTAACAGTATAAACAAATAGTCCTGTGGCACCTTACAGACTAATAGATTTATTGGAGCATAAGCTTTCATGGACAAAGATCCACTTCATCAGATGCATGTAGTGGGAATTCCAGAGGAAGCTATAAATATACAGGCACATGAAAAGTACCAATCAAGAGGAAGGCCAGAGATAATGAGGTCAATTCAGTCAGGGAGAATGTGGCTCAATTTTAGCAGCTGATGTGGAGGTGTGAACACCAAGAGAGGAGAAACTGCCTTTGTAATTGGCTAGCCCTTCAGTCTTTGTTCAATACTACACTGATAGTGTCAAATTTGCAAATGAATTGTAGCTCTGCAGTTTCTCTTTGAAGTTTGTTTTTGAAGTTTTTGTTGAAGGATTGCTACTTTTAAATCTGCTACTGTGTGTCCAGTGAGATTGAAGTGTTCTCCTACAGGTTTTTGTATGTTACCATTCCTGATATCTGATTTGTCTGTTTATTCTTTTAGGTAGAGACTGTCCATTTTGACCAATATATGGCACAGGGGCATTGCTGGCACATGATAGCATATATTACATTGGTAGATGTGCAGGTGAAGCTGATGTGGTTAGGTCCCGTGATGATATCGCTGGTGTAGATTTCTGTAAAGGGAAATCCTGTTTTACTAATCTATTAGAGTTCTTTGAAGGGGTTAACAAACATGCGGACAAGGGGGATCCAGTAGATATAGTATACTTGGATTTTCAGAAAGCCTTTGACAAGGTCCCTCACCAAAGGCTCTTGTGTAAATTACATGGCCATGGGATAAAAGGGAAGGTCCTTTCTTGGATTGAGAACTGGCTAAAAGACAGGAAACAAAGGGTAGGAATAAATGGTAAATTTTCAGATTGGAGAGGGGTAACTAGTGGTGTCCCCCAAGGGTCAGTCCTGGGACCAATCCTTTTCAACTTATTCATAAATGATCTGGAGAAAGGGGTAAGCAGTGAGGTAGTAAAGTTTGCAGATGATACCAAACTGTTTAGGATAGTCAAGACAGAAGCAGACTGTGAGGGACTCCAAGAAGATCTCACCAAACTGAGTGATTGGGCAACAAAATGGCAAATGAAATTTAATGTGGATAAGTGTAAAGTAACGCACATCGGGAAAAATAACCCCAACTATACGTACAGTATGATGGGGGCTAATTTGGCTACGACAAATCAGGAAAGAGATCTTGGAATTATCGTGGACAGTTCTCTGAAAACTTCCACACAGTGTGCAGCGGCGGTCAAAAAGGCAAATAGGATGCTAGGAATTATTAGGAAAGGGATAGAAAATAAGACCCAGAACATCTTACTGCCCCTGTATAAAACTATGGTACGCCCCCATCTTGAATACTGTGTACAGATATGGTCTCCTCACCTCAAAAAAGATATTTTGGCCTTGGAAAGGGTTCAGAAAAGGGCAACTAAAATGATTAGGGGTTTGGAACGGGTCCCATATGAGGAGAAGTTAAAGCGACTGGGACTTTTCAGTTTAGAAAAGAGGAGACTGAGGGGGGATATGATAGAGGTCTATAAAATCATGAGTGGTGTGGAGAGGGCTGATAAAGAAAAGTTATTTATTAGTTCCCATAATAGAAGAACTAGAGGACACCAAATGAAATTAATGGGTAGCAGGTTTAAAACTAATAAAAGGAAGTTCTTCTTCACACAGCGTGTTTTCAACCTGTGGAACTCCTTGCCAGAGGAGGCGGTGAAGGCTAGAACTATAATAGAGTTTAAAGAGAAGCTGGATAAATTCATGGAGGTTAGGTCCATAAAAGGCTATTAGCCAGGGGATAAAATGGTGTCATTGGCCTCTGTTTGTCAGAGGCTGGAGAGGGATGGCAGGAGACAAATCGCTTGATCATTGTCTTCGGTCCACCCTCTCTGGGGCACCTGGTGCTGGTCACTGTTGGCAAACAGGCTACCGGGCTAGATGGACCTTTGGTCTGACCCAGTACGGCCGTTCTTATGTTCTTATGTAGATATGTGGCCAGAGTTGGCACCGAGGTTTGTTGCAGGGATTGGTTCCTGATTGGTGCGGTGTAAAGTTGCTGGTGAGAATTTGCTTCAGATTGCCAGGCTGGCTGTAGGCAAGGACTGGCTTGCCTCCTAAGGTCTGCGAGAATGAGGGATTATTGTCTAGGATGGGTTGGAGATCAGTGTTCGAGAGGTTTTAGCTGGGGACTGTAGGTGATGGCCAGTGGTGTTCTGTTAACAGAAACTGCAGAGCTACAATTCATTTGCAAATTTGACACTATCAGTTTAGGATTAAACAGACTCTGAATGGCTAGCTAACTACAAAAGCAATTTCTCCTCTCCTGGTGTTCACACCTCCACATCAGCTGCTAGAAGTGGTCCACATCCTCCCTGACTGAATTGACCTAGTTATCTCTGGCCTTCCTCTTGATTGGCCTTACTCTTTTCTTTTCATGTGCCTGTATATTTATAGCTGCCTCTGGAATTTCCACTACATGCATCTGACGAAGTGGGTCTTTGCCCATGAAAGCTTATGCTCCAATAAATCTGTTAGTCTATAAGGTTCTACAAGACTTCTTGTTGTTTATGCAGATTCAGACTAACATGGCTACCTCTCTGATACTTAACAGTATAGTTAACTTTAAAAAAAAAAGTCAATCCTTACTTATTCAGTGATTTAGATGGGAATTCAAATTCTCCAACCGAAATAGTGTCAACTGCATTAAGTGATATTCTAGTAACCTGCTGGCACTGTAAGCTGATGAAGTCATATTTACAGATCAGAAGGGACCAGTCAGTGATAAGAACCAGACGCTCCTTCTCATTGTTCCAGTGGTCAACTCTGATAAGAAAAATGGAAGATTACCACAGTTTTTACTATCCACCTTGAAATTATTACCTAAAAACATGTAGTTTCACTAATACAATGGCAACTGAGAATTATTTAAACAGCAGTATTATTCTGTAGAAAATTATAATGGTGCTGTATTTCCCATTCATGGCCATTTTTGTATAGGATTGACAATAAAAGCATGTTTCAAATATTGACTCTTTAGAAGCTTTTAGCAGAAGATAGAGTTGATGTTTTTACAAAATTCTTTGAAAATAAAACTAAGGAGTCCTGGCACTCCCTTGTCTGTCTCTGCAAACACAATAAGGATGTTAAATATCACATAATAAGGTAATTGTGTAACACTGACCAGCTCTGCAGTATAAAGCTAAGTGAAGCTGCCTCCCTGGGAGTGTAAACTGCAGCCCAGCTCCCTGGGAGGCGACATTGTTAACCAATAAGCAGCTGCTTATCCATTAAACAGTCATTTACACTCAAACATCCCCAATATAGACTAAGACATGTACCCCTCAAAGAACTTTGTATTAACAGTCCTAAGCGATTAGCTACCCAGCCTATGAAATGTCAGCTACAACTGCTTACAGCCTTACTGACCTTCTGCCAGTTCAGTGCTTACTAGCAGGCACAGGATTGAAATTGATGAATTTCCTTGCTCTGTGAAGTGACTGGAGCTGAAGAACTGAGCATAGAGCTATAGTTTCATCCCTCTCAACACAGTTTAGGAAAGTTATCAGATGTTAACAAGACAAGTTATTGCAGCCTTTATTTTAATAGGACTAATGTTGGAGTCTTACCAAACTTGAGAATCCCTTTCAAACAATTATTTGCTTGGGCTTTTGATAAAGTCAGGTCTGTGATGTCTTTTCCAGTACTAAAACACAAGGTGGATGAGGTAAGACTTTTTGAGCACAACTATACTGCGTTTACTAGGTTTAAATTGATTAGCAATTGTATTTATAAGTAAATCATAGATGGTAGATCAGCTGAGGAGAGTTCTGGATATACTAGTAACTAAGACTAAGATTTTACAAATTGAGTCAATATACAAATGTATAAAACATTTAGTAAAGAGTAAAAATTTGGTTAAGATAAATGTTCCTGGATTAACTATATACTAAAGCCATGATTTTCCTACTAGCTTTACACAGCAAAGCAATACTCCAATTACATGTATGTTTCACATAGAGCATTTTCAAGTGGTGTGCAAATCCAGGAAAAAAAAAATCTTGTCCTAAACAGCTAAGTCCCCTTTGTCTATTAGTATTGCTACTTACTCAGTGAGCAACCACACACTTTGCACCTCTCCATCTTCAGTGGGCATCACAACAACACGAATCTCATTTACGGCCTGCTCTATAGTTCCAGGCTAAATCAAAAAGAGAATCTGTTTATATTTATCTTTACATATTCATGTTTGATATGTCTTATGTTATTTAACATGTGAAGAGTTATTCTATATCACTTACCCACCAAGACCAGCCTGAGAGATTTGAGGGAGACCTAGCCAAGTTACTGTAATCGGCTGCTAGTCCAGGCCTGGGCAAACTACAGCCCATGAGCCACATCTGGCCTGCTAAGCCATGAGATCTGGCTAACGGAGGCAGCGGGGAGCCCCAGATAGGCTCCCCAGCTTGCCCCGCACACAGTGTAGAAACATGGGTTTCTGTTTTAAAACTGGAGGGGAAGTTTTAGGAGCTACCCCACCCCCAGCACATTCCTATTGGCTGGTACCTGGCAGAAATCAGCCAATGGGAGCTGCTTGTTAGAACAGACAGCTAAGAAGAATCATTCCCCTCCCCCCACCTATTCATGAAGCACACAGCCAGGTAGGCTGAGTGGGAAACATTTTAAACTGCAGGCAGGCAAGTTTGGCAGCTGACAAGTAAGTCTCTTGGCCACAGCCTGCTTCTGGCACCCCAGCCCTTTCCTGCCCCAATTCTTTGCCTTCCCCCTCAACATACCCAAACCCTCTGTCCCCCTCCCACACCCTCTCCCAGCTCTGGCACCCCAATCTCCTGCCCCAGATCACAATTCCCTCCTATCCCAGGTCACATCCCAAACCCCTGCCCTAGGTCACAACCACCTGCTTCAACCCAACTCCCTCCTAGACTCTAGTCTCCCCCCTGTACCCCAACCTCCATTCCAGGCCTCACATCTCCTTCATTAATATCATAGCAGACTGCAACCCTCACTCACTATCCAAGATCTTGGAGTGGCCCCCCCCCCCCCCCCCCATCAAAGATTATTACCCACCCTGTGTCCTCCAGGCTTTCCTCCATCTCAAGCAATGGGACCTGTGTCTTCCTATATTCCAACGGATCTCTCCGTTTTGAACCATTCTGGCATTTGCCATCCTTGCCCCAGTAACTGACCCCACCCCCTAGGGCAGGTATGTGGGGGGGCTGGGTCCCTGACCATTGTCCCCAGGGATTGGGTTCCTCTACGGCAGGGGCGCCAGCAACATAAACGTGGCCACCCCCGCTCAGCCCCAACGTGCGTGTAGCCCAGGGCCCGCTCCGATCCCCCCCATCGCCAACCCCAGCCACTGGGGGACACGCCCCCTGGGAATCCATCTCGCCCCGCCCCCCGGACAAGGGGAGAAGGGGGCGGGGCGGCCCGCGGGCCGGGCGGAAGGGGGCGGGGCGGCCCGCGGGCCGGGCGGAAGGGGGCGGGGCGGCCCGCGGGCCGGGCGGAAGGGGGCGGGGCGGCCCGCGGGCCGGGCGGAAGGGGGCGGGGCGGCCCGCGGGCCGGGCGGAAGGGGGCGGGGCGGCCCGCGGGCCGGGGCCCACCCGGAAGACGAAGTACTCCTTCAGGCGGCCGCCGCGCGTCGGGTTGCGCACGCTGAGGGGCCGCAGGGTGCGGCGGGGCGGCAGCGAGTCCCCGGGCGGCCCGAAGGGCACGTCGGCTTCGGCCGGCACCAGCAGCGCCGCGCCCCCGGCGGGACCCGCGTCCGGGCCGCCCTCCTCCGCGTCCCGCAGCTGCAGCATCGCCGCGGGCTCCGCGTCCCGTCCCTTCCGCTTCCGGCTCGGCCTGGGCCCGCCCCTTCCGGTTCCGGCCTGGCGGGGGGGAGGGGGTGCAGCAGGGTGGGGCGGGGACAAGGGGGGTGTAACGAGGGGTAGGGGTAGGAGGGCAGGGACAAGGGGGGTGTAACGAGGGGGAGGGGTAGGAGGGCAGGGACAAGGGGGGTGTAACAGGAGGGGGAGGGGTAGGAGGGCAGGGACAAGGGGGGGTGTAACGAGGGGGAGGGGTAGGAGGGCGGGGACAAGGGGGGGTGTAACGAGGGGGAGGGGTAGGAGGGCGGGGACAAGGGGGGGTGTAATGAGGGGGAGGGGTAGGAGGGCGGGGACAAGGGGGGGTGTAACGAGGGGGAGGGGTAGGAGGGCGGGGACAAGGGGGGGTGTAATGAGGGGGAGGGGTAGGAGGGCGGGGACAAGGGGGGGTGTAATGAGGGGGAGGGGTAGGAGGGCGGGGACAAGGGGGGTGTAACGAGGGGGAGGGGTAGGAGGGCGGGGACAAGGGGGGGTGTAACGAGGGGGAGGGGTAGGAGGGCGGGGACAAGGGGGGGTGTAACGAGGGGGAGGGGTAGGAGGGCGGGGACAAGGGGGGGTGTAATGAGGGGGAGGGGTAGGAGGGCGGGGACAAGGGGGGGTGTAACGAGGGGGAGGGGTAGGAGGGCAGGGACAAGGGGGGTGTAACAGGAGGGGGAAAAGGGGGTAGAAGGGCGGGGACAAGGGGCAGGGGTGGAACAGGAGGGGGAGATGTGAGAGAGGAAGGCATGAGGGGAGCTGCAGAGGGGAGGGGAGAGGAGGAAGAGCTGGGCCATCCCTGCTGTTCAACATACACTGCTGTGTAGTGCCATTTGAGGCACTAAATTGCCCCAGATTTCATGGTGCCCTATGCAGCTGCGTATCGGCTCTGGTGGCCAGCCCCGTACCCTGGCTGGCTCATCACGGGCTGTGCCCAGCCACCGCTCGCCAGGTGACAGCAAGCGGCGTGAATGCAGGCAGGAGGACTGAGACGCAGCAGAGGCGACCGCACAGCCGGCGGGAGAAGGGAAAACATCACTTCTCTGTGGCCAGCTACGCGGCTGCCCCTGCTCCCCCGAGTCCTCCAGCCTGCTCTTGCCACCCCTGTGAGGCTGTTTGGTGAGCCTCCATCCTGGCCCTGTATCTCTGGGCCTGCCCCCCACAGCTTCCTCTCCTGCAAGTTACCCCTGCGGAGCTGTTCTGTCTGTATGGCAGTAGCATTGGTGGGGATGGCCCTGCGAAAGAGTAATTAATTCCCCAGCAATCAATCTCCCCTCTGCATAGTGCTAGCTGAGGGCTTCTCCCGCAGCCAGTCATGGCCCGGTTGCAAGGTGGAGGGATAGAGGGGTTGGTGGAGCCCAGGATTGAAGCTGGTGTGAAGAGGGGTTGGGGGCTCAGTGCGAACTGCATCCAACGAGCAGTCAGTAGAGCTGGTTGGAAAATGTCCATCAAATCTCAGTTGAAAATGGGAAAGAGGTTCCCTGCAAATGTTACCCTGTCTAGCCAGCAACAGTGTTCAGCCCAGGCCTGCTGGCAGCAATTCCAGGCCGTGGGGCAGAACAATCAGTGGATTCCCTTGCATGCCTGCGTGGATGTGATCCCCCCAACATTTGGGTGGTGCTCTGCCTGCACTGCCTGGTGCCCCGAGAGCCGCTGACTGCACTGCTGGCTGCACAGTTCTGGCATGGCCACAGCTTCCACATGCCCAACTGGTAGGCTTGCCAACTGCCTGATCACACAAACCCAAAGACCCTTGCCACGCCCCTGTCTTCCCCTTCTCTGAGGCCCTGCCAGCACTCCGCCCCCCCCCAGTCACTCACTCACTCACTCTCCCCTACTCTCACTTTCACCAGGCTGGAGGAGGGGTTTGGGAGGGGTGCAGGGTGCACACTCTGGGAAGGAGCTTGGGGAAGGGAAGGGGCTCTGGGAGGGAGGTGTGGGATCTGACCTGGGGCAGAGGATGGGGTTCAGGAAAAGTGAGGGGATCAGCACTTCAGATGGCTCCCAAAAGTGATCAGCACACCCCTCTGGCAGCGGTTCTTAGGTGGGGAGGTCCAGGGGGTTTCCACTTACCGCCTCCCACCAGCATTGCCACCAGAGCTCCCATTGGCCACCATTTAGGCTAATGGGAGCTGTGGAATTGGCACTCAGTGCGGGGGCAGCATGGTGAAACCCCACCCCCAGGGGCCACAGGAATGTGTTGTGTCAGCGGTGAGCAGCAAGGGCGGACGGGAAGACTGTCTTAGCGCCAGTGCGCTGCGGGGGGTCACGGCGGCGGTTGGAGGCCCCATGGCAATTGGTCCCTGTAGCCCCCTGTGGGAAGGCCTGGTTCTATCCTCTCCATTTCACAGGTCCTTTTTTCTGATGTCAATAATCTACAATGGAGACTGTTCCAGAGTGTGGTCTGTGGATATGCCCTACCTTCTTTAATGCACACGTGTAGCCCGACCCGATTAGCAGTACCGAATGGGCTGGCTCAGGATGGACAATCACCAGCTGGGATGGAACCGTGAGACCCTCTCTGTATTAAAGATCTGGCCTGGATGATTTTGACCAGATTTATTTAATGTATGTGAGTTTGGTCTTTGGATTCTTAATAAGTTGCCAATTAACTTCTGGTCTGGGCAGAATGTGGGCATCTAACATATGGGAATATCTGGTATCCCACATGGCTGTGGATGTAAAGGGGTTTTGGGTTTCAAATCTCGGACTTGTCCCCTTTCTGTTTCCTCATAATGAGGTGTATCAGTGCAGTGCGCTAGGGTGGGAGAGGCGATGTAAACTGTATGGAGAACAAGTGTTGAAAAAATACTGTGTGTCATAAAAGCAATAAACAAATTCTATATCGAGAGACTGGAAAAGCATGTTGGGAAAATTACTTCAGATGCAGCACCAGGCACAGGTTATTTAAAAAAAAACAAAAAAAAACAGCTGGGCGTGCCATTTTTACTGGCACATTTCCCAGTGTTCTTATTTACTGAGGTTTATAAGACATGTGGTTTAAAACACGAAGCTAAGGAAGCTGTCGGCTGCAGTGCTTAAATTCATGGGGCATAGTTACAGGGTGTGATTACAGAATATTGCTGCCATCTACAGCCCAGATCCTGCCATGTCCCTACCGGTTGGGAGAGACTTGCTTCTCTCTCCTCAGTAGGGAACTGTTGCTGTCGCTGTGGGAGAAGTGCCCGTTCCCTAGCCAGGCAGCTCTGTGCGCTGAGTCCTGAGCCCCTGGCTGGGCGGGGCTCATTAAACAGCCGCGGGGCTGTGCTGTCGCAAAGCTTAGAGGGAACCTTGGCGGTCAGACTCACGGGCCAGCTTGCAGGGGAAGAAAATGGTTCTGCAGGCTGCTGTGCCCTTTCTCCCACCCTGGCTGGGGGAACGGCAGTGCAGGAAACCTCTCGCCTGGAGGTTTTCCCCGATGCTCCCACTGGCTGGAATGATGGCCAAAGGGAGCAGCAGTGGGTGGTGCTTGGGAGTGATGGGAGTCATGGAGCCAGGTAAGTGTCCCCATCCTCTTCATGACCACCATCCCCCTCCTGTATCATCCCTCCCGCCAGACCCCGCCACTCCCAGGCCGCTTCTGCACCCTACCTCCCAGCTAGACCCCACTTCCCAACCCACTCCTGCACCCATTTTATCATCATGGGTGGCTGGCTGGAGACTGCAGAAAGGTCTGTGTTGAGCAGGGTGGGGCCAAAAAGTTTGAGAACCGCTGTTCCTGGAGTGTTTGTCTCTTGAAAGTGGGACATACGCTTACAAATCACATAGGTGCTTTTGAAAATTTTGCAGTTCATCTCAAAACACACTATTGAGTTAAATAAAATATACTCGAGGGAGAAGGAGAAATGAAAAGGGTTGAGCAGGGGAGTAAATAATGGTTTTGGATGAGATTTGAAGAGTTGGAAATCAGAGTCACGTCTATGAAGCTTGTTTCCATATGGCAGGAGCTACAGGGGAGATCATCATGGAGACAATTTAGAGCCGCGGTCACCAACCAGTAGATTGCGATCTACCGGTAGATCTCAGGGGCTCTAAGAGTAGCTCTTGAGCCCTCTCTGAACTGCGCGCCTGCGCAGTACATTTACATTTGATTTCCTCATTTGAGGAGCAGCTACTCACCGAGCAACAACACAGGTGAGTAGCTGCGAGGAATGGTGGGAGCTGGGAGGGCTGAAACACCCCAGCAAGCTGACTGTGGCTTTCAGCAAGTGATGGACAGGAGAATAGAGAGGGCGGGGCTTCAAAGAAGGGGCGGTGCGGTAAATCTTCGCCTGTTCTGAGACTTAAAAAGTGATCTTGGGTGTAAAAAGGTTGGAGACCACTGATTTAGAGGCATCAGGATTGAGACACACTGGCACCAGGGTACTGTGGGAGAGAAGTTGCCCATCTTGTATTTTTTTTCAGTCTGTCTTTGAAATAAAATAGGAATTGGCTTTCCCTTTAATTTGGGTTTTATAATCAGCCATTTTGAAAGATACATTGCGAATGAGAATGTTTGTATTAAAAAGACATTGTTTGAACCCTCGGGGACAATTTTTTCCTTTCTTTTTGTTAAAATTGATCACATTTCTATCAGTAGAGGGCAGTAAAACTCATCACACCCATCCTGGAAATGCTGGATTCAGTGAGAAAACCAGCTTCTGCTTTTCTGTAAGTAACACTGAGATTACATTACCTACTGTGCTCCAGTGCTTATTTATTTTATCATTCTTATTAATAAGAAATCTGATATGCATCAGTTAATAATCAGATATAATATACAATTTACATTGAATTGGAGGGGAAAGCATAACAAATTGAGCAATTATCAAATTACCCTAAGTGTAAGTATTCCAAGAAGAAATGATAATACCATTTATATGGCATGTGTCATCTATACAGGTTGAACCTCTCTAGTCCGGCACCCTTGGGACCTGACCAGCTCCAAACCATGGGAGGTCAATATTGTCTAGCAGCATTACCAACACTTCCACTGCTTACTGGGCTCTGAGAAGACATTCAGCGGTAAATCAGAACTAAATAACAGCACAGAACACTGAGACCCAGGACTGGTGGCTGTAAACAAACTTTATGGGACCACGGGAAACTTAACCACACCCATCATAATTAAATAACCCATTCGGCTAACTAAAATCATGCCGGACCACGGATGTTGCTGGACCAGAGTGCCAGATTAGAGAGGTTCAGCCTGTACATCTTAAAGAGGTTACAAAGCTGGGTAAGTATCACTGTTCTTATTTTTCACAGAATAAGTGATTTACTCAAGGTCACCTAGTGAGTAGAACTTTTAAGTCCAGAATGCTCTACACGGGACCATGTTTCATCTATTTGAGAGTCAAGATTAAATAGCTCTGGGTATCCAAGTATTTAATTTTTTCCAGTTCCTTGTTTGCAGATTCTGGATATACTGTTTGTCAGCCCGTATTGTAACTCTTCTACCTTTTCCAGGGTTACTATTTTTTGTGCCTGAAGAAGACATTTTTAGCAGACGGATACACTAGAAGACAGTAAAAACTGAAAACACCTTCAAGAGACTTGATGCAGAGCATTTAGGATTTCAGACAATGATCTTTCACGTGTTCCTTAAGTTAAGTCCATTCTTGAAACTCTTATTCATCCCCTTATTTATGGACGTGTCCCCATAGTCTTCGCTAAACCTATGAATGTAAGGGTTGTAGATTTGACCTCGTGTTCAATAACATTAACTGCCAAACCTTGGGTGTTTAAACCAGGGCTTTCTCCATTGTAGAATCATCTTCTCTTCCCAGACAACCCTACATGGAGGTCAGAGGATGACCTTAACTCCCATCCTCGGTACAAAAGTCAGCCTAGAGGATATTCAGACTGTGTCACTTGAGCTCTGAATTAGGAAGGTAAACTTGTAGCTGGAATAATTTCTCTTTCTTGTTCTTCTCCGCTTTCCTCTGCCTTTGTGTCTCTTCAGCGGGAGCCACGGTCCCCTTTTCATGCTTGGTGGAAGTAACTGTGACTCCCTAAAAGCCCGAATTTGTTCTTATAAACTGCTTGTGCCTTCCAAATACAGAAGAGGGCGCTCGCTACTAAAAAGTATGTTATCCGAAAACTGAACTCTGCTTGTGTATTGTTACATTGTGTTAGAGCCAGCCGTGAAAGTAACGTGTAGTTTCTTACAGGCCCTGTCCTATTGCAACCTGGTCCCTGCCAGCTCTTTAAATAGCTCCGTGCTGGCTTTTGCCGCAACTCAGCCAGCAAGTGTTGCTGGAGCTGCGCACCAGGGCGCACCCGCTTCCTTTCACCTCGGTTTAGTGCATTGCAATTGCGGTTTCTCTTAGTTTTTCACAGCCCCAGGAGTCAGACACCTCATGTCCCCCAAAGCTTCGAATGTCTGTCCATAGTCAAAAGGACAGTGGAATTCTTTGCAGGTGCATGAAGGAATGGGCTCCGGGGCAAAGCGAAGAGAGTACAGTTCAGACTCCCTAAGGCTGGGAATATCCAGAGAATGGTTTTGTTAACCATTACAGTATGATTCCACTACAGAAAAGCAACTTTGTAAGAATGGGGCTCTCACGGGATGGCTGGCCTCTCTCCAATTGACCAGCTGCTGTCCGGCTAAGGTTGTGGGGTAGCTATTAAGTGATTTGCATGTAGAAGGCCTGGAGAGTGAGAACGGCCCCGAGTCCCTGTGACAGAGCAAGGCCGTGGGAGCGCTGAGAGAGGTGAGGGAAAAGCCTTTAGGAACTTGTGCCACGCTGGACAGGGGAAGCAACTTTATCTTGTTGGTTCTGTTTCCGTTTTCTGGGCCCTGAGGCAAGGTCCTGAAAAGAGACTCTGAAGTGGCCTCGATCCTTCCTGAGCAGGTGAGTGAAGCCAGCAGCACAGAGGCACCTTCGGCTCCCTATTTGGATCCAGAATCAGAGCTGTTCTGCGGGACTCCAGTAAGTCTGCATTGCTCTGGACTCCCTGGAACCCTGAGAACAGCACAGGCAGGAGCAAGCCATGGTCTGGTTTTTGTGCATCATCACCAGAATTGTTTACGAAGTACCCGTTGCAGGAGTGTGATGCCCTGATCAGCTCCAGTTGCATTAATGGCCCGATTCGTTCTCATTCAGCTCCTAGGTCCTGATGCTGCAAAGGGTTGTCAGGTTACCTTTAGCCCCATGGAAATGAACACAGCTACTATGATCATATAATTAAACACGTGTAAATGTTTTTTAGAAACGGGACCTTAGTGAAGACAGTTTGGCAGCAAAGGTTTAACTGAGTACAGACTGTGTAGATATGGCTAGAAATCGGAAGACAGAAAATATTTATTATCTGTATAAAAATCCACGGTGTACCTACGCCTTGAATCTTGTGTGCAGTTCTGGCCCCTCCATCTCCGAAAAGACATATGAGAATTGGGGAAAGTACAAGAATGACTATTAGGGGTGTGGGACAGCTTCCATAGGAGGAGAGTTTAAAAAAGATTTGGACTGGATGGAGATAGGATAGAGGACTAAAGCATCACGAGTGGTGAAGAAAAAGTAAATTAGGAGGTGCTATTTACCCTTTCACATAACACAAGAATTAGGGGTCACCCAATTAAATCAATAGACAGCAGGTTTAAAAGAAACCTAAGGGAGTACTTCTTCACACAGTGCAGTCAGCCTGTGGAACTCCTTGCCGGAGGATGTTGTGAAGGCCAAAAGTACAATTGGGTTAAAAAAAGAATGCGATACATTCAGAGAGGATAGGTCCATCATTGTCTTTTAGCCAAGAGAGTCAGGGATTTAACCCCATTCTCTGGATATCTTTAAACCTTTGACTGCCAGACTCTGGGCGTGGACGACAGTGGATGGATCACTTGCTAATTGGCATGTTCTGTTTATTCCCTCTCAAGCATTTGCCACTAATCACTGTTGGAAAGCAGGGTACAGTATTAGGTGAAATGGACCAGTGGCCTGACCCAGTGTGTCACGTGTAGCCCTGGTCTACACTAGGGCTTTATTTCGAAATGATCCACCAAGTTGAATTAATAAGCAGAGCGCCCACACTACCAAGCCCGTTATTTTGAAATAATGGGCCACGGAATTCGAAATTTGTACTTCTGCTATTAATCATGAGTAACACTAATTCCGTAATAGTCAGTTTGAAATAGTGGTAGTTGGGCATTCCGGTACTGCTATTTCGAAATAACTACTCCCCAGAGTAATTCGAATTAATTACTCCCTTTGGCTCTAAGTCAAGGTAGCGGGTCCACATTAATGGCACCTGCCTTGGACTAATTTCGATGCTTCCCCGTCGTGTGGACGCTATTTCAAATTTGTTACATTGGGCGCTAAGTCGAATGTACTAATTTCAAAATAGTTTCCTAGTGTAGACATGGCCATATATTCTCACAGGTGCTGCAGAGGTGTACCTGAGGGAAGATTTTTCATGAGGAATCTATTTTGCTAGTGATGCATGAGCCAGAAGGCACTGATACAAATTTCAGATCCCAGGTTGAGGTTATTGACTTTGAGATCTGGAACATCTTTCTTCTTGTAAACTGAGCAAATTTGATCTCAAGTCCTTGAGAGACCAATGTAGAGTTCCACCGTGCCATTTTAACAATGTTATTTTGCAGACTTGAACAACATTTCAGAAATTAAATGTGAAGATAATTTACAAAATAGAATTTACTTGCTGTGTACAAGAAGCAATTTTAGGACCTAGTTTCATGGTTTCCCTTTATTTTAAGAAATCAATTTAATTTCACACAAGGCTTCAGGGTCCTGAGAGGAAAATAAGTGCTTGAATTTCCTTACTGTGCTGAAGTTTTAACAATTTAATTCTCGCATAGCCATGTCCCTTTTTTAGAACAGAAAATATTGAAGTCCCAGCTGCTGGACCAAGCAACTACTTAGTTCCTAGGGAGAATGTTACACAGAGAGGGTAAAGGTAGCACAGGGACATTTATGAAAGGGTTAATGTGTATAACCAGCTATTTGCAGGTGTTATTCCTTTTCCATCTTCTTCAATTGGATACATTTAGTTGTTAGAAAAATAACAATTGCTTCAAGATTCAAATGCTGCCCAGTTGACTAGCAGAGCAGCCACAGCACCTGCAGCTAGCAGCATGCATTTCTACTGCTGGTGCACATTCGTGCATGCTTTGGTGCACATAACAAAATTTATTCTGTACATGAATGGAAAAAATTACAGGGAACGCTGCCTGAGACTAATACATTACTCCACATTCAGCAACATGTGCAGTGCCCACATGTCCCTTGCTGTTCTTAAGCCAGAAACCCCACATCTCATTATTTTTATTTTCCAAGTGCCACAGCATCAAACTCTGTGCGTAGAAGAGTGGCAATAACAAAACGATGTGCACAACAAATACAAGTTGCATTCCTCAAAGACAGAATCAGGGCTAGGAGCGTTCCCCATGTGCTCTCAGTGTCTTACCATCGCAGTACACTGGCGTTCCCACACCATGGATTGGAGAGTTTGAGTTTCAGGGCCATTGAGAAGCTTCTGGCCACTTGCTCACCAAAAGATTCTTTCTCTGTACGGAAGGCGCTGGGAAAGCCATTGCTCCTCTGGAGAGGTATAGGTCACGGATGGGGGGCCTAGGGTACATGTTCTGTCCAGCCAACCTAAACTCTCACATCACATTTCCATTAACTCTTTGGGGGCAGGGCCTGTCTCTTAGGGTGCATTCAGCACCTGGCCCCATGAAGTTCCAATCTCACTTGTGCCCTCCAGGTGCATCTGTCCTGAAGTCTGGTTTCTTCCACATTCCCGGTGGAAGAACTACCCACCTAGGGCTGGGAGACTCACTCAAGCAGATGGTCCCTCTGTGTTCCCACCCTCCTCATTACACACACCTTGCACTGAAGGTCAGACCTCTACTGGGGGATCCCCAGCTTGGTGGAGCAGGCTGTTCACCTCCCTCTCCCTGATTCCCCACTGGTTTTTTGTCAGCCAGCTCCTCACTTGTGCGTTTGTTACTGCAGCACATTTACACTGCTCTTCCCATCTTCTCTTGTCCCAGGCAACACGCTCCAGTAACATCTGCTGGCCCCATCTCTCGGAGCAAGCAAGAGGGCCAGTCTTTGGTAGCCTATTTCATTCTCAGCAGCCCATTCAGACTGCCACTAACAGGGCCACGAAGGCCTCTTGTGTTTTGTTTTGTTTTTGGATGGGGTGAGGAGTAACGTTCGTCCAAATGGGAACTGGACTGAGACCCACCAACTCATTTCGCACTGGCTAGTTAGCAATCATTGGATGGCAACACGATGTAGTCGCTAGTCGGCTGGGTCTGGTGGGAATCAGTGAACTAGAAGTCAGTGTCAGTGCTCCATTTCCTGAACGAGCCCTTCTCCGAAAGCCATTCCAGACTAAATAGGTACGGATGCCCTTACGATTTTGAGTTAAATTCCCATTCGGGCCAAACCATGGAGCCGAGTGCTGGTGGGGGGTTGGGGGGAGTGTTTCCTGCTTGCCAAGTCTGAACTGAAATCAGAGTTTTAAAGAGTGCTTGGCTGCAGCAGCGTGTGAGGGAAAGGAGATTGGGGGGTAATGAGAAGCACGCTGCACGGGGCCGCTGTGTTTATTTGGATTTATGCTAACAATAGAGGGCCTCTGGGCGCCCCAGCCACACGGTACAAGGGCAGAAGTAAAATGAACTCGCAGCCTTACCCCTGAGCCAGCAGACATCACCCCCTCCCCCAATAAAACACAGCTTCCCACCCCCTGCAGCTCTAACCCCCATCGGACCCCATGGTCCATTTAGTTCTTCTTTGCCAGAGGGACAATTAACTAGAAAAGGGCAAAGAACTAATTAGATTAATCCCTTTGCTCTCCCACTTTGCCAGTTATTTTGGAATGATTTTTCCCCCTTGGGTCCAGCTTTATTTATTATTTTAATTGTCATTTTAATTTTGCATGTTAGCAAACAATGCCCCAAGAAACGGATTTGTGAGCAAGGCACAAATGATTAACTATTAACCCTCCAGCCATCAATTGTTCTGTCTGCCTGTCCCTTCCCATACCTGCCAGACTTGCTCTCGGAAGAGCTGTGAGCTGCCTTGCCTGTTCTGGATGTGCAGGAAGTCTTGGATCCCTGTGGCTCTGCTAAACCTGTCGTTGGGGGCCGGCGGGATTGCGCAGTGTTGGGAGTTGGCGGGGAGTCCAGCACAAGGACTGACTTTTGATCTGCAGAATGAAATTATTCCTGCTGCTCTTTTGCTGGGTTCCCCCCTCCCCTTCCTCTCCTCAGGGCTGGCCACGGCGGGTGGGAGGGGTTTGGGACTGTCAGCAAGAAAGAAACAAGAGAGCATGTGAATGAAAGACAGACTTGGGAAAGGCAAGAAGAAAGTTTGGTGGGTCTCGTGGAGCACAGAGGAGAGGAGAGCTGCTCCTTTCCAAGCAAGTGTGTGCAAGAGAGCGAGCCTTCTGCCAGGGGAAAGGTGGAAGCACGTGGGGAGGATGAGTTAGGGGATGGAGCGAGGGTTAATGGAAATCTCTGCCCATTGCTGAAAGGGGCTGGGGGTTTTGTCTGTCCTCTGGGAGCTGGATGTGACTGTGAGCGCTCCTGTGCTCAGGTCTGGGTTATGCACTGCCTTGTGAAGGGGATCAGGACCCCAGACCAATCAAACCCACCCGGGGCTTCCCTGCTGGGCTGAACCCAGACCCTGTAAGCCGCTGGCACCTTGGAGCGTGTGAGAAAGCAAATGCCAGAAGGAAACGCCACCCCAGCATAGGTTACTACTAACAAGAGAGGCTCAGGAGCCAGGTTTGCAGTTTGTAAAAGCTCAGAGCACCAGCATTGTCCTCACTTCCCTTGGACTGCAGACACCGGGAAACCTGCCTGTGGAAGGAAAAGTCCAAGAGTCATAAATCTGCTCTCCCGGCGAACCCCAGCAGGACTCTCTGTGAATTCCCACAGCCTCGTTCTTTGTCAGCACCGGAGAAACTGGCAGCCTCAGGAGGTCATCATGAGAGTTTTTCTTTGAGGAAGAAACGCCTGCCAGCCTCTCACTTGGGAAGGCTGCAAAACTTTCTAGGGAAGGGAAAGGAGCAGCAGCCATGGAACTGCACGTGTTGGTGCTAGAATTCATTCTCCTGCTGCCAGTGTCTTCGTTCACCCCTGGGAACACGCTACAGCCCCGTATGTAAGTACCGAGCAAAGCAGCCCAGGTGGGCCGGTCAGGTCAGCAGAGTGACAATGCTATAGACAATTAAAACAAGTGGGTTTTTTTAAAATTTCCTAATCGTACGTGTGCACAGAGCAAAGCCAAACGAGGATTTGAGAAGTAGGGATGCTTCCCTTTGCCTGTCAGAAATACTTGGATGATTTTTTTTTCTAATTGAGATGTAGGGAGTGGGTGAGCATGGCATGGAACTGTGCACTTTGCAGACTGGTTTCCCATGACTGCTGCTTTTCTAGTGCTCTCGATTCGATTTCTCTTTTCTTAACACATTTCTCTTATAATCACTGTGCCTCCTTTCCCCCTGCTCTTAATCTAGAGGCACTTAGCCCTGTAGTTTGTAATGAAACGTTATCGCTTTGGTTTGGCATGAACTGTGTGGCTCCTTTGGGAGAACGTCCTTAAAGTTTGGTCTCCTGCCAGGAGAAGAGCTCTCTGTCCAGGGGTCTCTCTCTGTTTTCATTGTAAAAGAAACTAGCATTGTGCAGTGGAGTAAACCCAAGCCATCCTTCCCCTTGCTCAGTACCTCTCTTCTTCAGGATGGAGGCATTCCTGTTCAGTGCCTGTGTTTTGGAAAATGACTGTAAAGCTATCTGTCTTGCTTATGTAAAGAATTCCATATTCTCTCCCCAGCAGCGCCGGGCAGGGCTTGTTGGCTTGCATAGTGGAAATGAGAATTGTGCCAGTGTATTCGAGAAAAGAAAATGCCACAGAATGGGAAGTGCTGAATTTAATTTAGAAACCTAATTCCCAACAGAGCACGGCTGACAATCCTATTCAGACACAAACCCACTGTTTGGTACACAAGAAACCTCTCATTCACTGCAATAAATTACTCCAGAAACACTGCTGCTGCCAACCGCATTCTTGTGGTTCTTTTGAGTTCTTCCTCTTTGGATGTGAAGACAGCTAAAGGGTGAGGCATTTTTAAGTAAATAGCAAAGGACAGGCAGGGCGATACCATCCTGTAGAGTGCCCTTTGATCAGCTGCAGATACGAGTTTTGACCGTTATTATATAGATGGATTTGTTGCCTTTTGGACAAGAAGATAACTGTTTGCCTGGCCTCCGTTCCATTTGGGACTTGGGGCTGTTATACCGATGCACGGATGAATTTGAGGCTTGGCAAACTGAATAGCTCTTTGGTGGCCATGTGTGAGAGCAACAGGCAAGGATTTTAAAACAAAGCTTTTGGGGAAACACGTCATGCATCCAAAAGGGATTTTCAGGCTTTCTGTAACAGTATCGTAATCGAATGTTTGGAGCAGCAAGATGCCAACGGGAATTGCTGTATTTCGCCATGTCTGAATTATTGAGGTAGTTTGCTGCTGTAGAAAGATTTTTTTTTTTTAAAATGCACGAAGCCCCAGAAGTGGAACCCTCTCCTCCAACAAATTGCTCCTAAATCTCACTAATTCACAGATGATGTTTGCTAAATTAAAACAACTGATTTCTATTTGTGGAACCACAGTCACAGACTGAAAAGTGGTTAGGCAGAGCACACGCTCACTCATGCACTAGATCTGCTGCCAACTCAATTCAGATTTTCTCACCTTATTCACTAAAGAAAGCGTGTGCGTCTGTCAGCCCTGCCAATGTCAGTGCCCAGGCGATCGCAAGTTCTAGGCTAGTCTGTCTTGTGCTGCATCAACCCAATGCATGTGTAGTCTAGCGGCAGACTCATTACTTCTGGTGATGGTGTCAGAGGCAGGAAGATCTCAGGTGGGATTTGCGAGGATGGCGGTTTGAAAAAATAATCAGTTAATCTGTAACTGAAGCGTGTGTGTTCTGAACTAAGTCAGGGTGGATGAACATGGATCCTCCCAAACATCCTCCCAGGTCCTCAAGAAAATTGACTCCTCTTTGACTTTTGCTCTTGGTTTTAAAGTGCTCTTTCTTAAAAGGTCCTAAAAGAAAAATATTCCTCTCAGGGATCAGTGGGCAAGTAGTTGTTGGATCTTTCAAAGCGGCTTTACGGTTCACCTTGCCTGGAGGTACAGTGCATGTGCAGAGTGTTAATAGCTATGAGGTAAGCTTCTGCCTAAGGAGAGAGAGATGAAGAACTGCTATTCAGGACCCATGTTTATTTGATTTATGATTTTGAAATGTTTTCCACACTCCGAGCAGAGCGCGCAGTCAGCAGAGATATTTGCTAACAGGACTTATAGAGCCTTGTCTGGGAAAACAGAAGAGACGATTCAAACCTCGTTTTTTCCTAAACGCTGTGCCTGTGAAAACGGCAATTACTATTGGTTCTATAATATGTCATTTTAGTGGGCCTCAGGGAAAAGGCAAACTGACCTGCATGGCCAGGCCTGCCGCTGGGGGGTAGGGCAGAGAAGGCACTTGCCCCAGGGCCCGGCGATACGCAGGAACTCCGGGTCCTATTGAATTGCTGCCAGAGAGCTGCAGCGCTGCTCTGAGGCCTAGGGGGAGCCTTTGCCCCACCCCTTCCACCTGAGGCCCCGCCTCTTCTGGGCACACAGAGCCTGCCCCCTCATATCGTACACTAGGACCCACGGTGGCCCCGCTGTGTATAGCTCTTCTCTTGCAGATGCTGGTTCTCTTTTTGGACCTAATCAGATGTTCAGTCCTTTTATAATAATAGGAATGCACCCTCCTTTGCGGGGCTGGAGCCTTGCCATGTGGATAGCCCTAGTGATCTAATGCAGTGGTTTGCAACTTTTTTTTTCATTTGCAGTCCCCCAACAAACTTCCAAATGGAGGCGCTGACCTCTTTGGAAATCTTCAGCATAGTCTGAGCACCCTGCCACAGGTTGTAAATCTCTCTTCTGTGGTAACAACAAGCTTTCATGGAACCGTAGACACAGTCTGCGAACCCCCAGAGGTCCACAGACGTCAGGGTGAGAACCACTGATCTAATTCATCCTTCACGGTAGAGTAGCTTCTGTTGCGCTAATTCAGGAAGAGGGTGAGGGCAATGACCAGCTTTGGCTAGGAGTGAACCTATTGTCCTTTCAGGTGCTTTTCGTGAAAAAGGGGCCTGGTTAAGGTCTACACCCTTTCTTACAATAAGAGAGGAAGGGGACGTCAAGCTAAAAAGTTGTGACAGAGGAGGGAGAAAAATTATTCTCCTTAACCTCTGATGATAGGACAAGAAGCAATGGGCTCAAATGGCAGCAAGGGAGGTTTCAGTTGGACATTAGGAGAAACTTCCTAACTGTCAGGGTGGTTAAAAAATGGACTCAATTGCTTAGGGAGGTTGGAGGTTTTTAAGAGAAGGTTAGACAGACACCTGTGAGGGACGGTCTAGATTAGTGGTTCCCAACCTTTTTTGTACCATGGATCCATTCACAAACTTTTGGTGAACTGGTATAATTTTATTTGCATATTTGTATATTCATTATGCAAATAATGAATATGCAAAGAAAATGTTACCTGTCTGCCAAAAGACCCGGTCCCCAAAGCCTCTGCGAGCAGTCAGCTTCAGCTCCATTAGTTGCCATGTGGCGGGTGGCTGCTGAAGCTGTCTGTTTGCAGAATACCGTAGCCCCCTGAGCCCTCTAGTGCCAGCCCTAACCACTAGAGCTCCCCACCCCTCCCCTACTCCCCAGTGCCAGCCACTTACCCCACAGTCCCCTGCACCCAACCCTCCCAGTGCCAGCCTTCCACCTTCAGAACCCCCGGTGCCAGCCCCCATCCCAAACGCCTCAGCCTCAGAAAACCTGATTGAAACGGGAGTTAAAGCAAAATAAAACAAGTTCCTCAAAACAGAAGAACACTCCCCCCTTAAACCACCACCCAGAACTATTCAGAAGAAGGAGAATGCTTGTGTACCACTAGACTAGTGTCCAATCACATCTTTGGCAAGAACCAGTTAGGACCCGTTAAGAAAATTCCTCAGTCAGAAGTTGGGTTACATTCATATTTACTTTAAAAGGTGGGAGCTGTGCAGGATTTAATAAGTGACTTTAATTCCCATCATAGAAAGCTGGGCAGAGAAGGATGAGAATGAACCAGAGCAGGACTTCTCAGTATTTTTTTCCTCCTCAGCCCCCCGGTCACTCCCTTTTTACTCCTGTGACCCCAGAGCATACAATTTTTGTACCCATATCCCTGAAGTATTTTCATTGTTTCTTTGCCAAAACGCTGTCGTGCATAGTACATTGTGACTTTTTAAATCTGTTTTTGTTGTGTCACATATGGTCAAAATTAGGTTAGGAACTCCTGGTCTGGCTTCATAGTGTCATTGGTTTTAAAACTAATAAAAGAAAGTTTTTTTTCACATAGCATGTAGTCAACCTGTGGAACTCCTTGCCAGAGGAGGCTGTGAAGGCTAGGACTATAATAGAGTTTAAAGAGAAGCTAGTTAATTTCATGGAGGTTAGGTCCATAAAAGGCTATTAGTCAGGGGATAGAAATGGTATCTCTGGCCTCTGTTTGTCAGAGGCTGGAGAAGGATGGCAGGAGACAAATCGCTTGATCCCTGTCTTCGGTCCACCCTCTCTGGGGCACTTGGTGCTGGCCACTATCGGCAGACAGGATACTGGGCTAGATGGACCTTTGGTCTGACCCAGTACGGCCATTCTTATGTTCTTAAACTTGGTTATAATTCAGTCCTGTAGCTGGCCAGGCAGGGGGTCCTTCAAGAGGGGAGGAAGAAACTTATCTTTGTAAACGGGGGGAAAGAACTCATTCCTAAAATAAGCTCAGGTTTAACCAGTCTGGGAAACACATGTGCCAAATACGGAAACAAAAATTTTCTAAGAAAACACGAAACACACACACACAACAAAAGTCCTCTTTCTGAAATGTAGTCCTCCCGCTATATCAGCCCGGTCCTGGTCATAATGCAGCTGTAGCTCATTTGTGGATCATCAAACACATTCTCTACTCCTCACTGTCCAAAACACGCGATTTCAAAATATCTCTGATACCATCCACTGCCAACTTAGAAGAGGCAACTAAGACTGACTTCTAAAGGTTCTCCACTTTATTATTATGTATCAGGGGAAAATGCCTTTTTTACTGCTTGGTAATAATAGCACATCCACTTCAAGTTAGCTGTGGTTGGTAGTCAATCCTAGTGTAGCTTTAATGAATAGTGTTTGGTTGATGATGCAAAGGTTTGGTCTACTATGGGAGATCCCACGTGTTCGCTTCTTTTCTGGGATCAACCCCAGTCACTTCCGTTCGGTGGAAGGGCATTTTAGAAAATGTAATATGAACTTAGCAATACACAAAATTTTATTTTGTATGATGAGGCAAAAGCAAATTGATCACATGTACTAGGAATGTTAAACTCTGGGCCTCTGAAACTTGCGTAGTGATTACACAGTTTTATAATTTATTTGCATTTGGGAAGCCAAAATATTTTAATCTTTGAATAATTTGGTTGCAAAGCACTACGAGAATGAAGAACGCCTGAGTTCTTGATATCTTTGCTCAGCTTTCGTCAGGTTTTGGAGCTATTGATTAATTGTACGTGTTCCAAATGCTATCAAAGAAAACACCACCCAATGTGTTCATTCCCCTGGTTTGAAAGTTCAGAGTATGAAGCACCTTCTCCCTTGGAGGTAAACTGGGACATACTTGGAAGCAGATTTGTCGATTAGTTGCCATTTCTGACCCTGCTGCTATAGGTGGCTGGCAACGTAAAACTCCATAAGCCGGTTCTTGTCATGCTGGTTTGACAATAAAGAGAGGAACTTCAATGTGCAATAGTTAAACAGGTTTATTTTTTTCTTATTTTGACTGTACATTATAATATCTCGTACAGTGTCTGACGCTGGGTTCTTGCACAAATTTCCACTCCATTATACTCTTGTCCCTTACAATTCCCCATTCATTTTCATTTGGAGACAGCATGTTTTACTTCCTGTTACAGGGAGCTTCCCAATGCAATTACTTCCTCTTCTAAACCACATAGTGATGAGACGTCAGCTGCATTTCGTGTGTCCCTGACTGGAGAAGTGAGATATCTGTATCTCTGATTAATCTCCCAGAAGTGCTGCCTGCCTGAATCAATTGTTCATAAAGTTCTTTGAGATCCTAGGGTAAAAGTGGCGATGGAAATGAAAAGTCTGTTATAATTCTTCTATTTCCGTACAGGCGAAATGGTATAAAAAGACGTGACTTTGACACTTTCTGCAGGACGACCCCTACTGTAACCACACTTGGAATCAAATGGGGAGGCTTGTGGAGATGGTTGTCAGAGGCCAAGTTTAGGAGTTCTAGACCTGTCCCTGCCACTGACTCACTCTTTGAACTTTGTCCAGATTCGGGATGGGAAAGGTTAATTTGTTACCTGGTAAACATCACCCATAATGGGTGATGCTTGCTGGTTCTGATTAACTGGCGGAGGTTGGAGCACCCACTCCGGCCCAGCTGCGGTGGGTGGCGGGCCCATTCCAGCCCTGCTGGGCTAGAGTGGCCCTCCCGCATTTCCCTCTTTAATTGCTTAACTGGTTAATTTATCCAATTAAACAGGATTTTACGTCCCTAGTCCAGATTTCTACCTTCTCTCTGCCTCAGTCTGTCCACCTGTAAAATGCTGGATGCTGATAGTCCCAATAGCGTATGGTGAGATTCCTCGATCCATCCAGGCCTTTGGTTCGACAGGGAGTTACTCTTGACATGAGTGAGATGCTGGTATTATTTTATTGTTTTGTTAGAAGATTTACCCAGGGTGCCTTGGGCCCTTAACTCCATCACTTTTTGTTTTTTTGAATATAAAATGAAAAGGTCCAGGCTTTCTTTGAATCATTGTTCTGGCGGGGGGGGGGGGGGGGGGGGGGGGAGAGGGGCTCAGTATGCAGACTGCCCTGGGGAGAGAGGACTACCCCAGCCCCCCCAAATATATAGCAGAGATCTGTCCCTTTCTCCAGCCTCGCCTCCTGCTGCCCTGGCAGGGTAATAGCTGTCTGCTTCTCTCTTTTCGACAGGCCAAACGTTTGTGCGGAGCAAGAGCTGGTGATAGTGGGGCATAGGCAGCCATGTGTCCAAGCTTTCACTCGGATGGTCAAAGTGTGGAAACCGGGCTGCGGAGGCCAGATGTGGTGCACTGGCTATGAACGGAGGTAGGTGCTTTTCTCTCTTGCCGTGTGGAAATGGACATTTTCCCCCCTTCCGAGTGGAAAGGCTAACCCGACCAGGCCCAGTCCACACTGGCACTGTACAGTGCTGAAGCTCTCTGGCTCAGGGCTGTGAGAAAACGCTCCCTTCTTGGGCATGACAAATTACAGCGCTGTAAAGCACCAGTGGTCCCGTGAAGCTGTGGGGCAGCCCAGCTTCACGGGTGATTAATCAGCCCCGCCAAGTCAGAGGCTCATGGCTCTGTGCATGGAGCTGACTGACTGGGAAGCTGTGCGGCGGTGCAATTTAGAGGGAACGCTGCTTGGCACCCCTGCTGCCTGGGAGCCG
Source organism: Pelodiscus sinensis (assembly GCF_049634645.1). Classification (NCBI taxonomy): domain Eukaryota; kingdom Metazoa; phylum Chordata; order Testudines; family Trionychidae; genus Pelodiscus; species Pelodiscus sinensis. The sequence goes on along the minus strand of NC_134733.1, from coordinate 21,730,426 downwards.
CTCCAGGTCAGCCCCTCCTGCCCCAGCTCTAATCCTCTCCAAAGCCGGAGCCCCCTCCTACCCCGCAAAGCTCCATCCTCAGCCCCACCGCAGAGCCCGCGCTCCAGTCACATTCCGTTGGGTCGCGGCATCAACAAGTTGCTTCAACTGGGTCATGAGACAAAAAGTTTGAAAACCCTCTGGCCTAAAGAATTAGTTGAGCGGCTGACCCAAAGCTAGCTAGGAAGACACGTGCAGGGAAACAGGTGGCTCACAGCCACAGGTTAGCTATCAGTGGTGCAGCTATTTAATCCCACCATGGTCTGCCTAGAAACAGGGCTGTCCCAGAGGACTTTGTGAATCTTGAAACATAATCATGGGACAGGGACCGTATATTCCTGTGTATTTGCACAGCGCCTACTGCAATGGGCCCTGATTCCAGCTGGTGTCTGTGGGTGCCAGGCTAGTATAATTACTAGAGCTGTCAAGTGATTAAAACAATTAATCGTGCGCGCCTCCCCTTTGAAATGCCGCAGCGGCGTTTCGACGGGGCAGCACTGCATGGAGCCCGGGATCAGCTGGAGTCCCCAGCTGACCCCAGGCTCCATGCAGCATTGCCTCTTGGAAGTGCTGCGGCATTTCCAAAGGGCAGCACATTAGGAGCCTGGGATCAGCTGGGGACTCTAGCTGATCCCCGGTTCTGCTGTTGCAAATCCCCTTTGAAGCACCGGAGCAGCACTTCAAAGGGGCTTTGCAATGCGGAGCCAGGGATCAGCTGGGCATCCCGGCTCCACATTGCAAAGCCCCTTTGGAGTGTTCTTAACTTGCCTTTTACTTGATTACTACTTGGCTAGTTATGGTTACTGTCGCTGGTTAAGAATGGCCTGCATTCTGTTAGCTTTTATGACCATGGCTTCCGTCGCTTCCACCCCAGCCCACTTGTTTGTCTCACCCTCCTGTTAAGGCTTGTCTGTGGGCTGTAAGCTCGTAGGAGCAGGGACTGCCTTTTACCTCCTGTTTGTTCGGCATCTGTCCCAGCGGGGCCCCATGCTGGTTGCTCTCAGCAAGCGATGCAACCTCATAGGGCTCGTCTACACTGGCCCCTTTTCCGGAAGGGGCATGTTAATTTCAGCCATCGTAGTAGGGAAATCCGCGGGGGATTTAAATATCCCCCGCGGCATTTAAATAAAAATGTCCGCCGCTTTTTTCCGGCTTTTAGAAAAGCCGGAAAAGAGCGTCTACACTGGCCCCGATCCTCCGGAAAAAGCGCCCTTTTCCGGAGGCTCTTATTCCTACTTTGAAGTAGGAATAAGAGCCTCCGGAAAAGGGCGCTTTTTCCGGAGGATCGGGGCCAGTGTAGACGCTCTTTTCCGGCTTTTCTAAAAGCCGGAAAAAAGCGGCGGACATTTTTATTTAAATGCCGCGGGGGATATTTAAATCCCCCGCGGATTTCCCTACTACGATGGCTGAAATTAACATGCCCCTTCCGGAAAAGGGGCCAGTGTAGACGTAGCCATAATGTTTAGTAGTAGCCAGGCTGTTTTGTGGGAAGAGGCTCTTCTGAAACCCTGTCGTCTTCTCCTCCCTTTACTCACATCCCACCCTGGTGCTTATTTTGTGTCTGTCCACCCCGTCAGCTGAGAGGGGCTGGAGGTGGCTTCTTCCAGAGCCTGTGATTAGCATTGCATGTGGTGGGCTACAAGGGTGCTGAAAAAGGACACAACTGGCTCTTTCCCAGTTGGAGCTGCTTGCCCTGATTCCACAGCCTTCCCCGCCTCCTTTGACCTTGAGGTCTCACACTCGTCCACCCCTTTCTCCCAGAAGTATTTTAAGTGATGCCAAGTAAACAGTGAAGAGTAAGAGCTGCTTGGGATTGTTAGTAGGAACTGACACAGGGTAATACATCACCAAGTGCAATATGACAGGAAAACACTGCAGAATAAATCCAGACCATCTTACTTCACAGAATATCATAAATGTCATTTTTTCTTATATATTGCGCTAGCGGCTGTTAAGAAAGAGGGTTAATGCCATGTAAAAATTCACTGTTTACTTTACATATCCTATTCCCTGCCACCTGGTACCATGCTCTGAAATGCCAGCACTTTATAAGTCTCCTTTAATGTCTCTGCGGAACATGAAAGAATTCCAGTGTGAAAGCTGAAAGTGAAAGGTGCATCTGATAAAAAAGCGCCAAATGCTGTACCTATTCCAGGGGATGGAGAAGCAGTTATTCAAACGACTCTTTTGAGGGCAGGCAAAGAGAGAGGGCTGAGGTCCTCTCCCTGAACAGCTTCCCAAGTTGCTCTCATGAAAATAGAAGTCACAGACCTGCCCTCTTCTAAACGATCCTGGCCGAGGCAGCAGCCTCTTTTAAAGTCCTTGAACCAGAAACACTGAACTATAAAGCAGCTCACAAAGAACTTGGATGTCCATACGATGCCGAGTTCGGGGGAGGCGCTGGGCGTCTACGCTGCGAATGTGGGTTGAATTTATTGTTGACTTTTTAGCACCTGACTTTGCAAAGTTGAAGGTGCATGGTCCTCAGTGGGCACATGCGGCTGACGGAGTGCATCCCCAGTAGCGTGGCTGCCTTTGACTGTAACAGGGGAGCATTGTGGGTTGCCATCCCACAGTTCCTGCCACTCATTTGCATCCTGGGTTAGGCTCCCAGTGCCTGATGGGGGACACACGGTACAGCTGGTGTTTCTGGGTACAAGTCCCTCCCATAATGTTCCTCCCTCCCTCCCTGTTTGAAAGCAACAACAAACAATCTTGTGCCATTTCCCCCGGTTATCTGTGCAGATGCCATAGCAGGGCGAGCATGGACCTCGCTCAGCTGCAAACTGCTGAGGCAGGCATTGCAAAGGCCTTGCGTGCTGTGTAGTGGTTTGTCCAGAGCCTCGCCAGGAGCCCCCAGAGAGAGGAAGAATGTGAGGTGGCCACAAACACAGACACGGGGAGACCCACTGAGTGGAGCATTTGGCATACGGTGTCCCGATCCGCACTGCTTCCCACAGCTCCCATTGGCTGGGAACGGCAATTCGCGGCTGACGGGGGCTGCAATCTCCCGTACCTGTGGCGGTGCAGGTAAATATTATAGCGGCCTGCCAGGGGCTAAGCCTGGTGAACGGCTGCCATTTTATTGCCCACCTCTGGTCTACAGGCTGAACTTGCTTATGCCGCACTTAGCAATGGAGTTCTCCTCTACAGGGCTCGGTTAAAAATTCCCTGGGTAAAATTCTATGAGCCGTGGCCGACGTAGAATCTGTGAATCCATGGACAACATGCCGCTGACCCTGGGCTCCCTTCCAGCCAGCACTGAGCAAGATGCATGTCAGATTTGCTGGAAAAAAAAGATTAAATGAGTGCAAGAGGCTGTCAGCAGCTCAGCCGTGGGCTCTGTGATGTGGAATTTGTTAACAGCAGACACGCACCGGTGATCATCTCGGCAACCTTGGAGCGCCGTTGAATGAGGCAGCGTGCGAGGCTGTGGAGGAAATCAGCGAGGAGTAAGGAGCTGGTGCTGCCAGGAGAGCCATCCTGTCTGCCCGGAGAAGTGGTGGCGGTGGTTGGGGAGATTCCCTATGGCGGGGTGTAACGGCTGTAACGAAGCAGGTGACTTCAGATTGGCTGGGATGCTTCTTTAAAAATGGGCGCAACGTAGAAAAGTCGGACCTGATTTAGCCCTGCTGTAGGCAGGGACAGCTATACTCAAGCCAGGCGAATGATACCTGCTGGTGCGGGGGATGAAGTTGGCCATTGGTAGCTCAAGTGCAGAGATCTGAACTGGAAGTTGCTACAGGCGCTTCGCCTCTCTGCACGTCAGGCGAGCAGCAGCTGAGCCTGGTTCGGGAGCACGGCGGCCGGGCAGAGCTGGAGAAGTGGGCTGTGAAAGAAGGACACTGCGAAGGCTGAGTCCTGGATGTCTTCTCCGCTGGCTGCAGTCCTGGCTGTGGGGCCAAGCACAGACCTTGGGGTGATCATGCTTTCCGCCCCCTTTCCGTTCCCCCCTCCCTGTGGGCAGTGGGTTACCTAGGCGAGGGATGGCATTGCCTTCCCAGACCGGCCGACGCTCTCTGCCAGCTGCTCGGAAGGGCAAGGGTGGCAGCCCAGCTCCCCGGCCACCTGGGAGGGCTGGGGCCACAGCCCTGCTCTCCAGCTGGCCAGGAGGGACCAGGCGGCTGCCCCAGGTGCCCTGATCCCCTGGGAAAGGAGGAGCCACACCAATTGCTGGGATGGGGGACACAACAAGGGCTAGGGGATCAGGGGATTAGTTCTCTGACTGCTAGGGGCAGTGACCTAGGGTGGGGGGTCGGCTTGGTTCCATAGGGGTCTGAGGGAGGTTGCAGAAGGGGCGGAGCCTCTGGAGGAAGGGGCGGGGCTGGGGCTTGCCTTCCCCAGCGGGCCTTCAACCACCGCCTATACCTGTCCCCTTAAACAGTTATAAGCATTTTTTTAAAAGATGCATCAGGATGCTAATTCCAAAGAGGTATCTTGGGGGTGGGGGAGGAGATGGCTTTTCAGCATTGGGGTTAAGGAATGGCTCTCAACCTAGCTTTGCCAGTAATGATCTTGGCGATATCATCTACATAATGGGAATAATGCAGCAAACAGACCCTGTGGTTTTCTATCATAGAGTCTGTCTCTTTGACTGTCTTTGAGGGAGCCCTTTGCAATGATAGGTGCCTTGTCGGCCGCCGCATTGAAGGCTGGTGCTTCTCCGGTCACAGGCGTCTGGTCCAGGTCTCTGATGTGTGTTTTTTGACATTGTAAATCAAGGAACTAAACCTGCATCATTTTCCAGCAGGAACATCTGTTTACTTGTGACCAGAAGTTCCATTGTATGCAGAATGAAGATGGAGGTTCAGTCTAACCATGTATTAGTATTGAGAGGGGTGTGGGCATACAACTGTGTAAACGGTTAACCGGTAAACCTGGGCTAATCGGTTAATGGTCACGGGTACACTCAGACTCCCACCCCACTCCTGGGGAATTGCCTGCTGATGCCTCTGATGCAAAGGCAGCGGGGTGGCAGGCAGGAGCCCGGTCCACACAGGGAGCTGGCTCCCAGCATGCACTGGCTCCCAGGGAGCTGGCTACGGGTGCTGGTAACCACGTCACCTCTGAGTTTTTCAGTGCTGACGTGTTTACACGTTTACCCACATTTTCACACCCCTAAGTGTTAACTTGTTTGGGGAAAAAAGTGATTCTGTCTGCGTTTCGGTTTGGTCGATGCACTTGTTAGTGGATTTGCTGCTGGTGAAGTGAGCTGACAGGACAATCCCATAGACTGACGGTCTCTGTCCCCAGCAGACAAAGTGCAGGCAGCCATAGCCCGCTCCACCCCCGAGGGGCCTTCGCCCGGCCGTTCCTATGTGAAAGAGAGGGCTGCATTCCCCAGGGCCTTCTAGGCCTCGGCCTCTTGATGAAGACTCCAAGCAAAGTTTGTGTGGCTAGTGGGTTTTTGGGGCGGCTCCGCAGGAGAGCTCCGTGGCGTGGCTAGCTGCTTGACAGGGCTGCACGGAGACCAGTCTTGCAGAGCGACAGCACCTTGTCTGAGGAGGGAAACCGGAGCCCTCGGGAGCAGCCAGCTAGCGGCTTGGCAGGAAGAGTCACAAGAGGGGCCAACGGTGTCTCACCGTTCCAGGGTTGAGGACCGCGTGTGCGATCCAGAGCTGGGATTTAGTTTCTACCAGAAGCCATGGAGCTGCCCCTGAAAAATAAGCCAGATGCCAGGAACTTTTAACCCCTTTCGCCAGGCTGCTTCTGATGTCGTCTTCCTGCTGCCCTGGCTGGCGGCCGTTGCCGTTGTGGCAGGAACGTCCCCTCCCCTCCCCCCCGTGAGAGTGAAGAGCGGATGGCAAACTCTTTGGTGCGGTGCAGCTGAAGTCACTGGCCTGCAGGGTTACAGCCTCTGCGGGAGCATCATGCAGCCCCCGTTGCACCTGCTGGAGCTGCTCCGCTTGGGCTGTGCTCCAACCGTGCTGGGTTCAAGGAAACATCTGAACAGGCTCAGGATCTGACGCACCAGCCGGCTGGCCTGAGCTTGGCTGCGACTTATCTGAGTTAATGGACGTGAGTAGGAAAATGCAGCATCTGCTCTTCCTCTCCCCGCCGCAGTTTAGTGCTTCTGTGCAGTTTCACCTGCTTAATGAGGAGCAGCTGTCGGTAGGGCTGAGCTGAGACTAATCCAGGAAACTGCTGCGGTAATTAAAGATAGTCAGGCCTTACTGTCCTCGAGTGTGTTCTCGTGGCACTGAAGATGCCTATTGTTCTGAGCGTAAGCCCACGGTGGGCCTGCTAACATGGATGGGGTGCGTACGGGTCAGACAAACCCCTTGTTTCATTTTTTTCCCAGGCTTTCTCTGGAGGATGGGGGCGAGCAACTGGACAGGGCAATGGAGAGCTGAAATTGCACAAGTTACTTTCGCTGTATATACAAATCCTAACCTGTGTGCCAGGGATAGGTCTGTTGTGGGTCGGGGGCTGCTGACCGACAGAAAAATCAGTCGGGGGTCACACAAAGGCAAGAAGAAAAAAAAGAAAAAAAAAGAAAAGAGGAGTGGCCCTCAACTGGAAAACAGAAAACCCTCCCCACATTCCCCCCACACCAATGTCTCCACCCAAGCCAATAGATTTTGTGAGCCCCCCCTACATTCTGAGGTGAGGCTAAAATGAGGGGTTTAGTGTGTGGGAGAGGGCTGCCAAAAAGCAGGCTTGGGGTGTGGGATCTGGGAGGGTGCAGGAGAGCAGGCTGGGGGTGAGGGGTCTGGTTGGGATGGGGGGGCTCAAGGCTGGAGTGCCAACACCAGCTCCCTGATGCTGGCGGGGGGAAGCCCTGAGCCGTGGGTGCCAAATCCAGGCAAGCCAGGGGTCACATCTGGCCCCCGGGCCTTAGGTCCCCCAACCCTGCTATATGCATATCTTTTAGCGACTGGCCAGCGCCCTGCAGAGTGGCACAACAGATCTTACTCGATATGATTTGGCAGTAAAATAGCATCGTACGCAATCCGTTGCTTTAGTTGCTCACTTTGGAGGGTTAAGCTTTCTGCTTTCCCCTCAGAGCATCTGGTGGATGGACCTAGAGTTAGTGGAGTCTGAGAGAGTTTTATTGTGTGTGGACACTGCTATCAAAAGCAATAGTGGATGTTTTTATAAAATTTGTACCTGGGCCAAGATTATTGGGACTGTCATATTTTATAAAAATAAATAACACTTTCTGCTAGAAAATTGACTGCACGGAGCAATCCTTCATGGACCTGGGCCGTAGTGCTGGTGGAGTCGATTATCCGATAGGCCTTGTAGTTTCTATGATTCTGTGGGCCTGCTGGGTGTGTAAGATGTGGGGCCTCAAGACGTGGTGTTTGCTGGTTGAGAGTGTGAAGAACTGTTTTGCAGTGGCTAAATTAAACATCCAAGGTGTTGTGTAGCTCGCTGCTCCTGGACATGGCGTAGTTGTGGTGCTATTTGTGCCTGTTTTGACAACAGGGAGTGTAGTTTGACAAAGCCGTCAGTATTCACACCCTGAAGCATGTATGCCGCCTACTCAAGCGTCTGTAAATGGATCTCTCATCAGCAGGACACCACAGTATTTTTGTGAGATGCTGTTCCATTAGCGCTGCGCGTTTTGAATGACTCTGGGCCAGGCACTGGAAAGGAGAAAACAAAAGGGAAGATAAATAATCCTTTTGACAGCTCTTTCCACACCTCCTTATTCCACCTTCCGCTGCTGTCTCTGTATCAGGCAGGAGCTGGTGTTGGCTCGAGGACTCTGGAGGAGCAGGGGGTGGAAACGCAGCCAGTGGCTGGAGAAAAGCATCACTTTGAAGGGGAAACCACTTGCTGCATAGCCATCCCCTGCTCCTCCGGGATCCTCCAGCCCGTGCTCCTGCTGCTCACCACCTCCTGACGCGCTCACCCAGGCCGGGTTGAAATACCTGTTGCTTTTAGAAATGGACTTTCCTTTGACAAGCGATGGCTGAAATGAGGGGGAAAGCGATGGCACAAAACATCTGCTGGGGATGGGCTAGATCAGTGGGTTTCAAACTTGGTTTTCCATGGGCCACCTGAACATTTCCGAGAGTTTGGGCAGACCCCTTTGGTCTGTCCAAATGGCAGCTACAGAGCTAGGGCTGGGAAAGGTGGACCTCTCTCCCCGGCAGCTACAGCCCTACAGCTAGGGACAATTGCTTTTTCTGGCCACCGCAGCCCTGCAGGTCTCAGATCTTCCCCACCCCTTCTTCTCACACCGCTGCCTCACCCTGATGCCCCCCATCTACCTTCTGTTCCTCCCAGGGCGCCACCTCGCCTTACGTGCTCATCCTCTCCAGGGTTCAGGCACCGAATTAGTGGAGCGACACCTGCATGGCTCTGCTAACTAGGTGGGCAGCCCTTCATTCTCTCATGTGAAGCCACCCAGGTGGGCACCTTGGGGGCACCTTGGGGAAGGGTTAGCTCAGTGGTTTGAGCAGGCTTGCTAAACCCAAGGTGGTGAGTTCAATCCTTGAGGAGGCCATTTAGGGATTTGGGGCCAAAATTGTCAGGGATGGTACTTGGCCCTGCTGTGAGGCCAGGGGACTGGACTCGATGACCTTTCAAGGTCCCTTCCAGTTCTAGCAGATAGGCAATCTCCATTAATTAATTTAATTGTCCCGAATGGAGCTCATGGTCCGCAGACTGTGGTTTGAGAACTTCTGCTCTAGATGGTGCTTAGTCCTGCCAAGACAGGGCTGGACTTGATAGCTTTGTGAGTTTCCTTCCAGGCCTATGCAAACTGCAAAAGAATTAATGACACACAAAAGAAGAAAAGCGTTTGGCTTTTTCTGGAGCCCATTCCCCCGGGTTTTCTCCTCCGTGTTTAAATCTGAGTTGAAAAACATTCGGTTAAGGCCCAAAGTTATTATTCGAATCAGTGGAAAAGTACTGTATTTGAAATTGAATTTTTTTAATTTAGGTGCCACCGTCAGCACTGAATCTTTCCCTGTGCTGCCCTTTCATACTAAACCCTCCTCCTCCGAGGGTTCACGGGGCTTGTGTTTTGTGTTTTAGAACGGCGTACTACACGGACTACAGGCAGGTGTACAGCATGGAGTACCAAACCGTGTACAAGTGCTGCCCGGGATGGTCCCAGCTCGGAGGGGATGCTGGCTGTCTCTACTGTAAGTACCACTGCATACCAATGAGGTTTTACTCTTGGGCCAGTTGCCTTTGCATGCTCATTTTATGGCCTGTGCACTGCAGCAGTTTCTATAAACCCCTCTCTTAGGCCACGTCTCCACTTGCCGTTCTGATCGATCTTCTGGTGTTTGATTTGGCAGTTCTAATAAAGACCTGCTAAATTGAGTGCTGAGGGCTATCCCAGTCGGCACAGGTACTCGTTGTCGCAAGCAGTAAGGGAAGTTGATGGAAACGTTTGCTCCTGTCGACAGGGACGGCCCGTGACTATTGGCGGACTTGGGCGCAACCTATGGCGCTGCTGCCCAGCATGCCCGATGATGATGTCACGGGGTGCGTGGGGTGCCCGATGATGATGTCAGTCAATTGATGGCCCTGCAGGTGGGGGTGCTGATAGTGCGTTCCGCCTGGGGCGCCAGCTGCTGCAGCCGGCCTCGGGCCATTCCTGTCTGTCGACCTTCCACTCTGAAGATGGCACCAAGATTGGCTTAAGGTATATGGACTCCAGCTATGTTATTTACGTAGCTGGAGTTGCAAACCTTAAGCCAACCTTCTGGGTCTAGTATTGACCTGGCCTTAGAAAGATACTTTCTTTTATTAAGAGGGAAAGTTTCTCTCTAAACTCCTATGAAGCCTCTTTATTACCCAGTTGCCAAAAGCTACTAACATTTTAAAGTGCTTCACAGCCTGGTGATTGATACTATCCTTCTGGCAGAAGCGGTGGAAAGCTGTAATCCAAGCTCTGAGTGGAGTTATCATTAAGTATAATACTAATTGTTGGCTGGCTATGTAAGCGAACATGCCAGTGATAGCTAGCTCGGATGCCCAGGAATTCCTCTTGCTTTGTATTCTCTGGAACAACTTTTTGCCTTTTCATCATAGGAGGATGCCTGGGGAGTGAAGTTTCTGAACAAATGAAGTGCCTTGAACTGTTTGCATACAAAGCTGTGCTTCAGTACTGTGTTTCAGGAGCCCTGTGAGATTTGGCTGGAAACGTACTGGCCCTCAGCTGTGTGCTTCCTGTTTTGTTTGCCCCTCCCTGCACTTATAAATGAGACTGAGAGAGAGAGGGAGGGGTTCATTCATGAATTTACGTGTAAAGGGAAATGCCTGCCCTGTCTTGAAAAGGATCAAATGTGTCAAATGATCTTTTGGTTCTAGTTTAGGATTTTTCATGGTTGGGCTTCCACTGGCAGAACTTGAGGCTCTCTCTGTCCCCTTCTTTTAGGCTGGTTTCCTGGGATTTCTTATGCTGCTGGGGTTCAGTACTGTCATGACCTCAACTGAAGATGTTAGTGTCACATTCTGAGAACAGGGAGTAGCCATCCAGTATGAATAAGCTGGGGCTGTGATATCTCGAGTGAGGGACTTGGAGTGAAGACTGCTGGGTACTGCTGTGCTTTACAACTTTTGACAAATTGCCCTTTGCCCCAATTTAACCATCTGTACAATGGGTAGAAAAGTACCTACTTCGTAAGTGTGTTGCAATGCTCCCTTTAATCTTATTTTATAAAATATTTTAAAATTTCTTGATGGATCATGCTATGGAAGTGCAAAATATTATTAGTATTTCCTGTGTTTTTATTATGGAACAAGACTGATTAAATGGTATATTTGGATAGCTTGAAAAAAAAAATCTCCTGGATCATACAGAGATCTAGCCACACACGTACATAGAAATAAAATAGTGATACAGATGTAGCCGTGTTAGTCTGGTGTAGCTGAAACAAAATACAGGACTATATAGCACTTTAAAGACTAACAAGATGGTTTATTAGATGATGAGCTTTCGTGGGCCAGACCCACTTCCTCAGATCAAATAGTGGAAGAAAATAGTCACAGCCATATATACTAAAGGATACAATTAAAAAAAATGAACACATATGAAAAGGACAAATCACATTTCAGAACAGAAGGGAGATGCGGGGGAGGTAAATGTCTGTGAGCTAATGGTATTAGAGGTGATAATTGGGGAAGCTATCTTTGTAATGGGTAAGATAGCTAGAGTCTTTGTTGAGCCCCCCGCGTAGAGTGTCGAATAGCATTCGACACTCTACGCGGGGGGCTCAACAAAGACTCTAGCTATCTTACCCATTACAAAGATAGCTTCCCCAATTATCACCTCTAATACCATTAGCTCACAGACATTTACCTTCCCCCCTCCCCCGCATCTCCCTTCTGTTCTGAAATTTGATTTGTCCTTTTCATATGTGTTCATTTTTTTTAATTGTATCCTTTAGTATATATGGTTGTGACTATTTTCTTCCACTATTTGATCTGAGGAAGTGGGTCTGGCCCACGAAAGCTCATCATCTAATAAACCATCTTGTTAGTCTTTAAAGTGCTACATAGTCCTGTATTTTGTTATAGAAATAAAAGTTACTAGTGAGGGAGTATCACATATGTTGCTTATGATTTTATTATTAATTTCATGCTCAGTAACTGACTAAAATGATCAGGTCCTTTTCTAATTAGCACTAAGAGATTTCATTAAAATTTAGCTTTCATTAAAAGTGACAGGCAGGTGAACTAGCAAAGGCTGTCCTGGCATCAGAAGAATGAATGCCAACAGTTTTCATATCCAATTTTAAAATGATTTTGATTGTAATTGACCCGGCGCGCTGGAAAATGTCTCCTACAGCTAGTGCTCTTTTGTATTCCAGACGGGCTTGCATCACCTTTTCATGCACTGTGCTTCTTGAAGTGAAGGTGAAAGTAGAGTAAGACATGTCTAGTGAGCCAGTTTTTTAGTTTTCTGATGTAATGGATAATAATAAAGGAGACTGAACCCATTGTGTCAAAAGAAACTTTCTGGGTATTTAATAACCCACTGTCAGCAGGCAGATAATGCCCTTAGCTGAACTCAGAAAAGTGAGGACTTTAATGAATTTCCTATCGAGGAAGTGAATAATTCTATCCAGGAAGGGAGTAAGAGGAAGGGAAGGAGAACTGCCTAGCCCTGCCTAGAGAAACCTCTGAACTCATCATCCTGACTATACATACAGGTTGAACCTCTCTAGTCTGGCACCCTCGGGACCTGACCGGTGCCAAACCAGAGAATTTGTTGGACCACGAGAGGTCAATATCGTCTAGCAGCATCACCAGCACTTCTCCTGCTTGCTGGGCTCTTAGAAGACATTGAGGGGTAAATTAGAGCTAAATTACAGCACAGAACACTGAGAGCCAGGACTGGTGGCTGTCAACAAACTTTATGGGACTGTGGGAAACTTGGCCACACCCATGAAAAGTGGACACCTGGCTAACTACAATCATGCCGGACCATGGAGGTTTCTGGACTAGAGAGGTTCAGCCTGTGCTGAAAGTCCAAGGTGCAGGAATAATCTCTCACTGCACTGGACAGTTTGTTGAAGAATTGATTCAGAGGATAATAAGCAGAGATAATGAAGTAAGTCTGGGCCTTCTGAGAACAAAGGCTGTTGAAATATTCATCACGTGCCTGTTGAGGACGTGATTGAAGAAGAAATGCCATTGACTTTCTTAATATGCACAAGTCAATAGACTCTGTTGCTCCCTTTTAAGTTTGTTTGTTTGGGTGTTTTTGTTTATGACTCCTGGGAGGAGCAAAGCGGGCCGTGTTTGCTTTGTGCCTGCAGTGTAGGCTGGAACGCAGACTTCAAAGTCAAGGATTTTCCCTTGCTTCCGTTCACTGGCTTTGGGCTTTCAAAGTGGGGACAAGAATGATTCGGGGAACCAGTTCAAATAATATTTTGGTGGCGGAGGGGCGTAAATATGGAAAATAGCCGGCTCGTGCCTGCAACACACACAACCAGGACGGCGAGGTAAACGCTACATTTCCATTCCTGCATCTCTGCCTTGGCGATGAAAGTCCCTGACTCCCTGTAACTCCAGCAGTCCCACTAACCCCGAACACTTACGAGTATTTCAGGATAATAGTCCCTGTCACAGGCAGCCTCTGTATTTTTTCTTCTTTTTTACCAGCTCCCAGGGTCAGCACAGTTAGTCCTGGCTGTGTCTGTCCGTGGAGTCGCTACCATCAGGAACTCAGGCTGAATCCTGAGGAAAATGAGGCTGTTGATATTTCAGAAAAATTAGAGAGAGAGAGATGTGAAATTATTAGCAGAAACTGAGGTGAGGGGTGTCCTTTGATGTAAACCTCTTTCAAACCGGTAAACCTCATTCCACGAGGCATAATGGAGCGGTCGACAAAGGCTTCCGTTGTCGACCGCGGAGCATCCAGACTGCCCCGCTGTGCCGCCAAACAGCTGATCAGCACAGCGTGGTGGCCATTTTGATGTAAATGAAGCGGCGATTATTTAAATCACCACTTCATTTTCCTATGTCTAGTAAACTCATCTACACGGCTCTATCGATGGAGCCGTGTAGTCTAGACATACTCTAAGGTGCCACAGGACCACTCGTCCTCAGAGAGGCCATAGAGATTGTTTCTGCTCCATGCAGACACTGGGTAAGGTCATCAGTGGTGAAAACATACTTAGAACTGGTGTTGGAGAATGCCAGGCAGAATCAAACCAGCTAAGACCATCTCTTTTTTTTTCTTTCTGTCTTCCTATTGTAGTTAATATTTTTTCACTGCAGCTTCCTTGTTCCTCCAGGCTTCTGAATGCTCCTCTTTGCTTGCTTCTGCCCGGCGATCCCCTTTGTCTGCCTAAAAGCAGAAGCACATGGTGCTCTATTGGGGGAACTTTGCACTCCCCATCTGCCCATATATACTTCTGCCCATAGCTCAGCCACGCCGGTAGCTTCTCTTTCATAGCCAGTAGGTAGTATCCGATGTTCGATGGAATGTGCTAAATAATATTATGGGGGAACAAGGCCCCTGTGCCCGCCTGATTATTAACCCAACCCTGAAGAGTGTGCTTCCCTCAAGGCGGTATTACCTTTCTGCAGGGCCACCCTGAGGGGGGTTCAGGGCCTGGGGCAACTCTATCCCAGTGCCTCAGGTACGGGGCCTGAGACCACCCCCTCACCACAGGCCCTGCCCCTGCTTGGCTCCTCCCCCAAGCTTCACCCCTGCTCTGCCCCCTTGCCACCTCCCCCAAGCAATGTGGCCTGTGGGATTATGGGGGTCTGGCAGAGTGGCAGCAGGGGTCACCCCTCACTCACCATGCAGGTGGTGGGAGCCGGAGCGGCCCGGCAGCCTGCTCGACCATGCTGTACCGCTCTCTCCCGGCTGGCTGCGCCTCCTTTCTCTCAAACCCTGGGGCCAGGGTGCTCTGCTTCCTGACAGAGGAGAAACCTAACGCAGCTCTACCTGGATGGTGAGTGTGGAGGGGCAACCCCTGTTGTGACCCCATGCCAGAGCCCATAATCCCCTGGGTCTCTCCTGTCCCAAGGATGGTTGGAGCGGTTGCTGTGGGGCCTCCAAAAGTCCAGCACCTGGGCCAGCTATGCCCTATGGGTGAAACACCTCTGCCTGCCTGATAGGAGAGTGCTTTGCCCAGACCACCGATCTCACACGCTACCTCGTCCTTGTGTAGCAGGTCTGCAGCTGGCTCGAAGCACTGAGGACTTGATTATTCCAGCCTCCAAAATGTGCAGTGCTTCCAGTCCATGTATGGAGAGGTAGGAGAATGGTCCATACAGCGCCACCAGGCCGGGACCTACTTAACGACCTGCAAGCTCAGTGCCTCTGCTGGGAATGGATAAATGGGAAATGGATGGCAAGATAAAAATTAAGCTGCACATGTTTGCTGCAGAAATTTCTAAAAACAGAAACATTCTGACCTGGTGGAAATCACTAGTTAAGCACCAGGAACCAAAGTGTGTTGAATCATTTTATTCATTTTGGCACCACTAGACTCTTTTGTGGATGCAGAGAGAATATTTTTCATTTCGGTTTGTTCAGCTAGTTCATCTGAATGACTAGTTCAGTCCAATTTAAGAAACCACCAAGAGTTGAAAGGCAAGCTTGTTTTCCTCTTCCCATCTACGAGTAACAATTAAATACAAGAGGATGAGTTCTACAGTCTTGAGGGACATAGCTGCCAGAAATAAACAACTCAATTCACTAACTACAGGTAATACTTCCTATATTTAATAAACCGGTTCATTTTAAATGCAAACGATTCAATAAATTTATATGTGTAGCACATTTAAAAACTTCTATTTCATGAATACAGCAGTTTTACAATGTTGTTTCTATACATTTTTAATTGAGTTCCAATTTCTATCCAAATAGAGCTTGACATAAATCACAGTAATGATCATCATCTAATAAGTGCATTATACACCATTTTCTGATATAATGAAGTACGCAAACATTGATAATTTGAATAAATGCATGTTAATTGCTTAAATATGTATAGCTATATTGTGTTCCTATGCTTAGGAAAAAGTACCAACTTTTATGTAAAGGGCTATATTCAATTGCAAATGAACATTTTTAAGGGTTACTAACCAATGAGATTCAATCTTTCTTTAGGAAAATAACAAAAAAAGAACAATTGCAACACAAGATGAGAATCAATTGTTTAAATTGAGGTTTCCTGTTTGGTGATTCAAATTGTGATTGAAAGATGTGATTTAAATCACTTTGACTTAAAGCACTCCTCCCTGCTTTGCTGCGTCTCCGTTACTATGTCGTTCCTTATTGCATTTTCACCCACCTTTGTCCCGGGCCATTCATCCGCACAACCCGTTTAGAGAGGGAAAAGGTCAGAAGTCACGGCAGCCTTTTTCACTCGTAGTCTGGTATCAGATTCCTTTCCTTAATGATAACTGATAAGATTGGCTTAGAGCTTGTTAGTTTCAGGTGACATCTGAGATGTCACATACATTCCACATGGGTTGAATAATGCAGTAAAGTGCTTGCTGTGCAGGACACGACTTGTGTGTCTGGGTAGCCTCCTGAAGTCCACTGTTAGCTCTAGGATGCTGAAAAGATGGATCCCATTGAGTCTTTACGATTAGTAGCTCTTAATCTGAATGGAGCAACCGGAGTTCAGGAAGAGACACTGCATCTGTGTACCCCTGCTAGTTCCTTCTGTTTTGGTGAATACAACTGCTGGAGGGAGAGGAACTGAGGATGGTGAAAAGGAGGGAACACGAGGAGGCATGGGAAGAAGGATTTAGTGGGTGGTTCCGTAGATTGCGATTTTCCATGTTTACAAGACAGTTCCATTTAAGGGTGTGTCTACACTGTCCCATTATTTCAAGATAACCAGCGTGATTTTGAAATAACAATGTGAGCGTCTACACAGCCATTCTGTGATTTCGAAATAATTTCAAAATAACGGACGGCTTATTCTGAAATCTGTACATCTCATTCTACGAGGAATAACACCTCTTCCAAAATAGCTATTTCAAAACAAGGCGTGTGTAGATGCTCCACTGCTGCTATTTCAAAATAGCCCCTCACCAGGGCCATTCTCAGTTATTCCTCCCCAGTGCCTCCTGGGGCTCTAAATTGAGATAGCACGTCTACATTATGGGAGCCTGCCTCGGACTCCTTTGAGGTTTCTCTGCAGTGTAGACATGCTATTTCAAAATAAGCTCTTCTGGAGTAGTTATTCCAGAATAGTTTATTTCAAAATAGCCGTGCAGTGTAGATGTATCCTAAAAGCCCAAGAAATGCTGGCGCAGACTCTTGTTTGTGTTCCAGCTTCTGAGACACGGGATTGATTGTGGCTAAAGAGGGAGAATAAAACATGCAGTCCAGTGTGGGGGGTGGTTATCAGTGACTGAGGTGGGGATGAAAGACCACGTTGAATATCCCCAGGGGGTGCATAGAAAGCAGCCCAGTTCGAATCGCCTTAGGAGGGGAGCTTTTAATAGTCTCTAATAGCATAAGGGTGTTCCCTTATGCGGAGCTTCATATCTCTGTTTAGCTTTAGCAAATGGTTTAATGAGCACTGCACTCAGACTGCTCTCAGAGGGGCCTGTTCTGGGCAGCCCTGCTCAGCCGTTGGTTTCACTGTGCACACGTGTCAAACCCCTGCGTGGTGCATGACTCTGGGCTGTACAACCCTCCACATAAAACTTGTGCCAGGTCTCCTGCAGGTCTGTGATGGGGGCGGACACAGAAGAACCTTTGGAGCTGCTTCCCGGGCTGCTGACAAAGCCACTGCCCCTCACCCTCCTGCTCTCTGGGGCTTCTCACCACCCTGTCCTGCTGGGCCACATCTCCTGGTCTCCCCCATCCCAGGCACCGAGCTGAGATCACTGCCCGCTCTCCAAGAGCAGTACAGACACTGATACACTTCAGGTCTGAGGAGAATGCAGTTTTGGGCCCAGCTTTCAGGAACCCAACCTGCAAATGGGATCAGAACCCCAAATTAAGCCCCCCTTAACAATGAAAGGAGGATGTACACACTGGTAGCTCCGCAGGTAACAGTTATGTACACTGGGCTTGATAGTAAAGCAAAGTGAGGTTATTAAGTACAAAACCACAGGATTTAAGTGTCTGCGAGAGAAAACAGGCAGAGCAAAGTAGATGACACATTTAAAATAACAACCATGCACAGTTAGTTCTAACGCTAAAAGCTCAGTACAAACTTACCCGAAAACAATTCTTATTTCAGCTACATCTCCAAACCAGGAGCGATCTTTTTTGCTCTGGGGTCTCTGGTTCATTCTCCTGGGAGTGACATGCCAGCCAGAGACAAAGGGACAGCTTGCTTCCCATTGTTTTATAGATTTCACTTTGGGTGGAAACTTTTGTTCTCCTCCCACCTTCCATGGAAAATTTCCTGGTCAGCCCCTACCAGTTGGGGTGGTCACGTGACTTCCTAAGACCAACTACTGCTTAGACTCAAAGGGCAAAAGAAGCAGTTTACAGGTGATCACCCAGACATTGAGGTGTCCAGCACTGGAAGCAACCTTGATGGCTTTCATTTGCACATTTAAAACCATAAACCATCCCATCCCCCATATCTCTAACCTTACATAGAAGAGTGATACATGCACCAAAATATGACATACAGATCCAGCAGACTGGGACATTAAGATTGATGGGTTGCATGAAGTATTTTGTGCAAAGCATCTTTTGAGTTATGCATGTTTGTGTCCGTAAGTCCATTGCGTAAAGCACGTGGGGTGAGGCTGTGAAACCGTCGCAGTCTCCTTGCAGGAAGGCTTGGTTATTTTATGAGATGTCTTGATTTGGACTCATAAGTGTGTGTACGTTGTGGTGCAGTGAATGGAAAATACTTTTCTCAGTTAAGTTTACTCTGTTGTATTTGACTTCCCTATTTTGTGTCACTGCGAGCCTCTACCCCTTGTCTGTTGAAACAGGAATAGGAGTGGCAGGATTCAGTTTAAAGGTGTAGTTCTCTATAAACATCAGTGTCACCTAACAGAAATTAACACCCCAAATATCCGTTGATAGTAGCTGGCAAGCGCAGCCTCTGCTGTGCCTTGCTCTGGCAGGGGTCTGAAAACAAAGGGAGGTCGGTGCTGCAAAAAATACTACAACTGTGTTTTTTGGGTAATATTTCATTGTAAGGGTCACTTCAGAAATAAAACTCTTCGAGTAGGACAGGCATGCTAGTGATCAAGGCCAGAAAGAGGGTAGATCTGCTTCATGAAATAAGAACATTTACGTTCTGAGCAATGTCGACTTTGCCAGATGTAGTGGAAAATAAAAAGGGGGCTTGATTCAGAGACGGGCTGGGCACTGGCAGTTCCCATTTTGCTCAGCCTGGTCTGCCCTCATTAAAGTTGTTGGAAAGACTCCCATCAGCGTCAGGGGGTGCTGGCTCAGACTGCCATTGCATCGCAAGTTAAGAACAAAGTGAGAGACAAAGTTAAACACAAAGGGAGAAAAGTCAAAAGTAAAACAAGTCAAGTGAATGGAGCGCCCCTCTGCACTCACATTTGTCCTCCTTACCGATGCATAGACTTTAAGGCCAGAGGGAACCATCGCGAGTGTTGAGTCTGAGCTCCTGCACATAACGGGCCACAGAACCACACTCTCCTGCCCCAGTAATTGAGCCAGACCGTCCGGCTGAGATACCAAAGTCCTCAAGTCTTTAAATGAAGACTTCAAGTTACAAAGAATCCATCATTTACTCCGGTTATCATCACCGAGTGACCCGTGCCCTAGGCTGCAAAGGAAGGAGTAAATCCAAGAGTCTCTGACAATCTGGCCCAGGGGGGAATTTTTTCCTACGTATGGCGGTCAGTTAGCCCCTGAGCATGTGAGCAAGCCCCACCAGACTGATACCGGGAAAAAATTCACTGTAGTCACTTAGCACCTTCTCCACCAAGCCTCCAATCTCCAACCACTGGAGAGATTTACTAACAGTAGATGTGGGTGAGCCATATGTCACTGTAAGCAGTCGCATCGTACCATTCTGTCCATGCACTTATCACGCTCAGTCTAGAAACAAGCCCGGGTTTTTTTGGTTCCGTTTTAGGATCTCCGAGTTTTCTCACAGGGGAATGTGATTCTTAACAGACAATGGCATAAAGATGCGCACAGCTCACCAGCTCTTGGCCCTGTGGCTTAAACAGGGAGATCTACTTGGTTTTCTCTGGTGCTGCAGTAACATGCTTTCTTTCGAGTGTCTGCCTTCCTGAAGTAGGAAGTGCTGGGCTGGCCATCAGCCAGTGAAGGGTTACATAGTCCCATAGATTGTAAAGTTCATGCCTAACTATAAATATCATTGCCAAGAAATGAGCCAGCGAATAGTGCTACCCCCTCCCCCACTTACCCTGGGTCAGACATAACCCTGATAAAAACAAGTGGTTTGCTGTCTCTGTGGTAGCTATTGTCCATTCCACAGTGTAATACAATATGAAATTTGGATACCGTCTTCTATTGAAGATTCCAATGAACTTTCATAGTCTATACACAACAATCATTGCATCCGGAGACTGGCAGCCATGTCTGGGATAAAATGTGGGAACTGTGTAACAATGGAATGCCATATGCTGCACCTTCAGTCCGAGGATCTCTTTCTAAGCATGAGTGAATTAAGACTTTCAGCCCCCCTTGGACCCTTAGAATAGAATGTTATTATTTCCACTTTACACCCAGGGAAACGGAGGGCTAGAGAGGTGAAGGTACTTGTCAAAGCCTCAGAGGAAATCGGGGGCCTAGAAGAAGTTGAACACAAATCTCCTGATTTCTTGTGTTACATTTCCACAAGGACTTCCAGTAGCCCCTAGAACAGTGGTGGGCAACCTGCAGCCCCCAGACCACATGTGGCTCATTGCCTAAATTGTCCATCACTGCCCTAGCACCGAGCAGTGGCCCTTGCTTGTACAGACTTGGAGGAAACTCAACTTACTGAACTATTAGTACCCGTCCATGCCTCCTGTAGAGGTTCCTTGTGGATGTACAGTCAAACCCCGATCACAACCAGACTCTGTCTATGAGATCTCCCAGGGTCACAGAGTGAAACCTGAAGAGTCTTCATGTTCCACCTGACCTGAAAGTTATTTCCTGCCTGCAGAGAGAATTCCATTGACTAATATTGACGTCCTCTAAAAAACCAAACAAACATGCTCTCAGTCTGTGGGACTAGATTACTAGTTATAGTTTAAGGCTCTTTTCTAAAGAGGAAGTGTGGAATGTGTCTGTGCTGAAAGTTCCAACAAAAATATTTATAGCTTCATGGTCTGTGTGTCTTAATACCTGGGGGAAAAGCTCTATGCATTTGGAAGTAATATATATAAAAGTTGACATTTGTAAGGAGAGCCACCAAAACTGGATTTCTGTGAGTGAGTTTCTGAGCTTCTCCCCAGGTAATATGTACGGGTTTGCAATGGCACCCAATGCTGCATAGTCATAAAAAGTGACTTAAACCTTAGCCAGGAAGATAGATGGATTTCGGAGGTAGCATTTCATCACCGTTTCATTAGCCTGGGTATCGGGGTATTTTAACTTCAATGCTACCTTTGTATTGTTAAGCAGTCTTTTGGGGAGAAAATATAAAGTGGTCAAATCCTGAAACTCTAACTTAACAAGAACTAGCACCCAGGCTAAGTATTTCAGTGATCATGTCTCGAAGGTCTAAGGTGCGGGTTCAGGTGTCGGTCAGAAAGGGATTTAAATCAAGGCAAAGACACAGCTCAGCCTCACCAGTCATGACCTACTCAGCTCCGTGACAAGGGCATGTTTGCTTCTCAGAGTTAACTACCTGAGCCCTTTGAACCTGAAGCAGGTACAAAGGTGGGACAACATGGGACACTTAGATAGAGCCGTGAAGGGTAACTAAATGACACTGTGTCTTTAAAAAAAATTGGAATGCTGCGGGGCTGAGCCACCCGGTTGATGACCATTCTAAAGCAAGTCTCCAGACACACTACACAGTAGCTGAGTTACCCCCTTTGAACGAAAGGGGAACTGCAATTAATACCTGCAACATGCAGTTAAAGACGTGACGCTCCAAGAACATCTCCAAGAAACCCAAGCAGCAAAACTCAACTAAGTTATACCTCTCCAGGGTAGTCTGACCTTCTTGGCTGGGGTTGCTATACCTGTTGCTCATGCCTCTCTCTCCCATAGCCTCACCCTTTAGTCCTTGTGGAGAGGTAAGTCTATTCTGATCTTTGTGGTGAAATTTTTGTGCTCTCACTTATTTTGAGATTGCACACCCAGCTGAATTTAAGGATGAACCCAGTGGTATGTTCTTTCCTGTGTGACAAGAATGGGTGAACTGGTATCCACCATTTCCCTGTGCTACTACTCCAGCAGTCTAATGATCTACTCTGCTAGGAATTTTTTTCTTGATATTCAGCATATATGTCCTTTTATTCACTTATAACTAGAAGTGTTACAGCCCTGGTGTTGCTTGGGTCCATAACTCAAATAAGTTTTGTTTTTCTTTATGTAATGCATTGCTCGGGGTGGGGAGGAGGAAGGAGAGGAGAGAAGGGGATTACGGATGAGGGGTTCAGTCTGCATGCTGCCCTGGGAAGAGAGGACAATCCTAGCCCTCTTTCATCACACCAACTTAGAGCCAGGTGAAAAGCACCTTTCCACGGCCGTGGCAAATGCAGTGGGCACAGCTGGGAAAGGGGCGCATGTCCTCCGACTGGGGGGGCAGACAGGCACACTGACACATAGACACTCAAAAGGGAAAACTCTCTGAAATTTATAGAAGCTAACTGTCCCTTTCTCCACCCCTGCCCCCTATTGGCCAAATGGGGGTATAGCTGTCCTGGTTCCCATGTCTGGTCCCCTTGCTGCCCTCATGTGGTCATTTTACAGTATAACTGTCTCTCCTTCTGAACCTCTCCCTTTCCATTTTATGAAAAACAGTCGCATGTCCTGGCACAACCAAACCCTGACCTTGCTTTAAGCTAGGATAAGAGGAAGCTGCCTACCAAATTTGGTGACTCTTACTGTTTAGGAGGAGTTCTTGAACAAATGGACTCACAGATGGACAGACACACACACTCTCTAAATTATATAGTAGATAACCCCAGAAACCTGAACCCAAAGGGAACTAGTAGGAGAAGAGAAAAAACACAAATTGTTAATATAAACGAGTTTATTTCTTTGTATCAGGTGTCCTGCGTGAGTGTGTATGTGTAGATGGTGGAATGGGAAATTCACACTGTGGAGAAAAGCATGATAAAAGACAATGTTAGGACCTCACATAGAGTGGGAATTTAAGAAGGCAATTGTGTTTCTGTAGGAAAATCAGAGTCAGTATTTAATGCATGCAGCTATCAATGGTAAAAAGAATAACAGGAAACTTAGTAATGGGGAAATTAGTTCTCTATATTATAGTGGATCATAACTGGCTGCAGTCTGATAAAACATTACGATAAGAGAATTCTAATCAAACTTGACAAAGAGAATGTGATTTGAAGGATTGGCCACTAAGCTGTGACCCTAAGATAGCCTCCCTGAGCCATTACACAGAACTGGAATAATTTCCTCCCGCTTATGGCTGATACCTCTTTCCATATCAGTAGAAATAGCTGCTCAGAGCTCCCGTCCCTTTCTGCTAAGAGCTCATTCCTTCGGTCCTTTGATTTTATGCTTGTCTTTCCCTCTTAATTCCAAGCAACCCTGACATTTCCCAGCTGAATCCGTACATTGCCAGGATTCCAAAAAGCTCATCAGTTGACTCCCATCCTTAATGTGTGTTGCAAAATGCCTCCGTGGCTAAGCATGTCCTACGTGGCCTTGGGGGGGTCATCCTAATATCTCAAAGAGCAATATGGAGCTAATGGAGCTTTGCAGAGCCTGAGCAACTGGCTCTGAGCAGTCAGAGATGAAACCAAACCATCAGAAAAGTGTTGTCACCTCAAGTGCGTCTAGATGGCAGGGGGTTTTTCCCCCGGAAAAACAGCCATTTTTCCGAAAAAACTTCACTTACATCCGCACTGCTACTCTGTTCTTTCAAAAAAAAATTGAAAGAACGCAGGGGTTTTTCCAACATTGGTAAACCTCATTCTACAAGGAAGAACACCTTTTCTGAAAGAGCTCTTTCAGCAAAAGGCATGTGTAGACATGGAAGAGGGAGTTTTTTTGAAAGAAGAGGCCTCCAGGAAAAAGCACACGTGCCCTGGTGGTCACTCTGTCCATAGCAATCACACCTTAAATGCAAAATAGCATCCATACAGTGTGGACGCTATCTTTCGATAAAGCAGATCACTTTGGCAGTGTGGACGCTCTCTTTTGGAAGACTTTTTTTGGAAGATCTCTTTCGGAAAAGCTTCTTTTGAAAGAAGCCTGCAGTCTAGATGTACCCCTCATCTCTTGTGTTGCTGGGGTACTGTTGATAGCAGATTTCTTACTGCTTGCACAGTGATAGTTATACCAGCACTGTAATTATACCAGGTAGGTGTAGATCCAGTGGGAACACTCTCTGTTGACCAGAAAATCAAGGGGCGCTGGGGAGCAGAATAGGGAATGAAGTGGGAGACACTGTATTGAATGCTTAGAGAAAGTGAGGATTAGGAGTCCTGCCCCCAACTTGGCCACCAAAGCGGCTGTAGAAGTGCAAACGGTCAGAATCAAAACATAACCGCGGGAGAGGGGGAGGAGGAGGATAGGCATTGTGGCTTACTGCAAAGCTGTCATTGTTTCTTAAAACATCGTATTCGTTGTGACACAGTGAAGAGGGCAGGGGTGAGGTGGTATTTTTTGTATCTCCCAGTAAGAGGAAATGATCTCTTGCGTGCGTTAAAGTGTCTGGCTTCATGTATTTCTTGCTCTCTCCATTGCTTTATGTTAACCAACGGACTGATGCTACGAGCCCCATATCTTCCAGTTTCTCTTTACTTTCTGTATGATGATTGTTTCCAAAGCGTGGTGCGTTCAGAGCACATCAGAATGCCAGTCCTTGCTCTCTGGCTGATCTGGAGCTGGGAGACAATTGACACAGGCTGGCCAAGAATTCATGACATTCTCCTGCTTCTGCCTGTTAACATTCCAGCCTGAGCATTGCAAGAACCTGCGGCGCTATTCCAGCCCTACCACAGTAGCTTCTCATAGATGTAGCAGATGGGCTGGGATGTGCCCATGGAGTATGTACACCCTCCTGCACAACACACATGCAGCCTGCCATTGCCAGCCTGAGAAACAAGGCACATTTAGAATCATAGAGTACTAGGACTGGAAGGGACCGCGAGAGGTCATCAAGTCCAGTCCCCTGCCCTGTCATTTAGACCGTGCGGGGGAGACATGTTCCCTGCTGCTAGACAAATCTCCTGAACTTGTGCTCTCCATAAAACATCCCTCCGTGGGCATGTCTAGACTACCCTCGGCTTCCGAAGGAAGAGATGCAAATTTGGTGCGAATTTTCATATCTTCTTCTAATCCCTTTTTCGGAAGAGGTTTTTTCGGGGGGGAGGGGGAAAAGGCAGCCGAGACGGGGGGGGGGGTTTCGTGCAACCCCCTCCTTTTTTGAAAGAACCCTGTAAACCTCATTTTTGAGGAATAACGGTTCTTTTGAAAATGGGAGGGTTTGCGTGAAAACCCCCATCTAGACTGCTATTCCCCCCCCCTCCCCGAAAAAACCTCTTCCAAAAAAGGGATCAGAAGAAGATATTCAAATTCATGCCAAATTTGCATATCTTCTTTAGGAAGCCGAGGGTAGACATGCCCACGGAGGGGTGTTTTATGGAGAGCACAAGTTCAGGAGATTTGTCTAGCAGCAGGGAACATGTCTCCTCCGCACGGTGCTGATGCACTTTACATGCACACTGCCATTGTTGTCAGACGTGTTGCGAGCCCCACATAGCTTTGGCAGCACCAAGATGCGGTTGCATACTGTGGTGTTGCAGCAATATAGCTTGTATAAAGCTACAGGGTCCTTTGGGGAAGTATGGAGAGGATGCTTGTGCAGTATCATTATGCTTGGTACTGGGATCTGGGGAGAGGAAGACCTGGTACCTCCTGGTGGGTCTTTGTTTCAAGGCTCAGTTATACAAGAGGCCCATTTTTAAAGGCGTGTCTGCATTGTGCTGCTCAGGACCCTGTTCATAGCTTATAAAGGCAGAAGGGGCCACTGTGGCCATGTGATCTGACCCCTTCATAGCACTGGCCAGAGAGCTTGCTGAAGTAATTCCTGTTTGAGCCAGAGAATGTCTCTTCGAAAAAACATCCAGACTTGAAAATCAATCACTCTTCTGCTCCTACGTGCCTTAGTCACTTTTGAAAATGGGACTTCACAGATGAAGTCCCTTAGGCCTTGCAAAGCTGAATGGAGCAAAGCCCTAAATACTCTCAGCCCTGGTTTACACTAGGGAGTTATTTGGAAATAATAAGCGGAGCAGCCACACTACTAAGTCTGTTATTTTGAAATAACGGACTGGTTATTTCGACATCTGAACTCCTGCTCTCCTCAGGCAAGAATGCTCATTTTGAAATAGTTATTTCAAAATAGCAGTAGTGAGGGTGCTCTTCTGCTGCTATTTTGAAATGATGACTCCCCAGAGTCATTTAAACTAATTACTCCCCCGTGCTTTCTGGGGCTCTGTGGTGAGGTAGCACGTCCACATTAATGGAGTCTACCTCAGACTTGTTGTGAGGCTCCCCCGTAGCATGGACATGCTATTTTGATTTTGTTATTTTGGGAGTTGTTATTTTGAATTTAGTTATTTAGAAAGAATTTCCTAGTGTAGACATGCCCTCAGAAATTGGGGCCGGAGGTCAGTTTTTTAAAAGTATTTAGGCACTTCATGGGGTTTTGAGAAGTGTCTAGGCACCAAACCCCTGTTGAAATCAAGGAATCATAGACATTTCGGTGCTTCTGAAAACCCCGCTAAATACCTACGTATCTGTCCCTTAGTGCCATGAGTTACAGTTTACTTTCGTCAGAGTGGAATGTGCTCAGCCCGTAATTAGACCGAAAACACTGACAGAGCTATCTATTGAAGGGTTTCCTCAGACATATAATTCAGACACTTAATACACTGGCTGACCAGATGAAGGGTCAGTCCTAGATTGCTGCCAGATGGATTTTGTTGGTTGAACAGTGTTCAAGTGTGTTTTTAAGAAGGGTTGGATGCAGAGCAGCTGGCTGACACAGCCCCTTTGCTGCTGCTTCCATGGATGGAGCTGTACTGGTCTTACAGCTATGCTGGGAGGCTTTCGGGAGGAGGAGGGGGAGAGGAAGGGCGGGGGGGGGGGGGGGGAGGAAAGCTCATTTGTAGAGACAGCCAGTGTCCCTGGGCCTTGGAAATCCCCAGCTGGTTACATTTTACATACCTGAGAGAGTTATAAGGTCTAATCCACTGAAACTGTAGGTCTCTGTAGGCGCCAAGGCCAGCAAGTCAGAGTGATAAGAAGAGTTCACAATCGGGTGATTTCAAGAGCTGTGTGTGCTTCATGGAGTTGTTTAGTTCGGAACAATTCTGTCTTTTCCTGTATAATGTCCCCCTCCACCAAGGGAGTTGTGCATGAAAACAGGCTCTTTGTTCTTTGGGGTTTTACTCAATCCTGCTGCTTAATCCCCACCTGAAACCCTCATATTTTCTTTTGATCATCACGGGCAATTGCCTTGTTGAAGATTATGCTAGCACAACAAATGGACTATGATTGTGGTTGAGAAGTAAGCAGTGGGAACCACTGAATTTTAAAGTATGTATTTACTTACCATAAACAGCAAATGAGCTTATGCATATTCCTAATTACATCATAAAAATAAAACCCCTGACAACCCAGGGCAGAAATGCCTCTGGATTTTTCAGTGATGTCTCAGGCCAGGTGTACACTGGGTGGCCAAGTCAAACTAAAGTACACAACTGCAGCTATGTGAGTAACATAGCTGGAGTCGATGTACCTTAGTTTAAATTCCCACTGGGGGGGAGGGAGGTCTTCCCTTAGGGTATGTCTACACTACCCCCCTAGTTCGAACTAGGGGGGGTAATGTAGTCATACGGAGTTGCAAATGAAGCCCGGGATTTGAATTTCCCGGGCTTCATTTGCATAAAGCCGGCCGGCGCCATTTTTAAATGCCGGCTAGTTCAGACTGCGTGCCGCGCGGCTACACGCGGCACGGACTAGCTAGTTCGGATTAGGCTTCCTAAAACTAACTAGCTGTACACCTCGTTCCATGAGGCGTACAGCTAGTTCGGATAGGAAGCCTAATCCGAACTAGCTAGTCCGTGCCGCATGTAGCCGCGCGGCACGGGGTCCGACCTAGCCGGCATTTAAAAATGGCGCCGGCCGGCTTTATGCAAATGAAGCCTGGGAAATTCAAATCCCGGGCTTCATTTGCAACTCCGTATGACTACATTACCCCCCCTAGTTCGAACTAGGGGGGTAGTGTAGACATACCCTTACTCCTTGTCACCTAGTGGAGTATGGGAGTTGAGGGGAGCCTGATCAGCAGTTGATTTAGCAGGTCCTTTCTAGACCCACTAAATCAACCCCCAGGAAATTGATCTCTGAAGCCTTGATCTCCCAGTAAGTGGAGACAAGGCCTCAGCTGCTGTATATCAGTCACCTTGTTAATTAACATTATTTCTGTTCTTGGTACATTGCTTCTTAAGGACATAAGTGAAAATATTGGCTTTGTTCCTTAGATTCCTTGATTTTTGTGTCAAGCTGCAGAAAAAAAATAGAGTGCTTGTCTCCCTCCTCCCCTACTTTCCTTGCATTTAACATTTGCAGCCTGGATGCAGAGTTTCAGTATGTAGATTCCATGTACTCCATTCAGGTTCTTATCTGACATGGGCCCTCTCTCTCCCTTCCCCCTCTCACTACTTTTCTGTGGTAGCAATATGTCTTCACCACAGGCTGGAGGTTTTGTTCTGTCCCTTTACTCTTTGGTTGCAGGCGCTCACAAGAAATGCTTTGATCTCCTTCACACCACTGATTGATCCTCCAAAGCTCCTATGTCAGATCTGCTAGTTATCCTCTTGCCAATAAGTTCAAAGGCTCTGTGAGCTGCTCCTTGGAGCCAGGTGAATCCCCAGATTCTGAAGGCACATCCCCATCTCTTGACCTAGATGCGCTTTGTCAATGCCAGGGGACAGGTTCTTTTCGTGTTGCTCCAGGTGGCATAATGACACTTCTCTCCGGCATTAGGCCCTATCCCAGGCTAGATTTATCTCTCTCCAGCCCAACTTCAAGAAGCAACATTTTTCAGCGAGTCTCTGTGCCATTTAAGAATCTTTTCAACATTCTGAATGTTGTATTTTGTATGTTTCGGGGGAAAGCAGTGGCACACGTTCATGAGACAAAGGCCACATTGTGTTAGAGTCACTGTGTGTCTAGAATGGGCACAGGAGTTGGGAGGAGCAATGAGGAGAAAGGAAGATGACCTGTCGTGCCCACACAAATACCCCTCTCTGATCACATGCCATCTTGCTGCCATGCAGGTAACATTCCAATCAGTACAAGTATTATCAGTGCTGTGAGCTAGAGAAGAGGTATTGTTCCCACACCTGGCTTGTGGGTACCTGTGTGGGTTTGGTTTCCTTTGTCCTGCTGGTATACAATGGATCTTCAGATGAGTGTGGCTTTAAAGGCAAATTTTCAAAGGGTTTCTGAAATGGCATTGATAATGTTTACATCCGTTTGTGTGTGCAAAGCTTCTGACTGGTATGTGTGAAACAAGTATTCATGATCTTCACTGCACATTTTTCCATGAGCAAATACTTTTGTTTTTCTATATGCAATTATACAAATATCTGTAAATATTATGGAGATGTTTTGGGCTGTCCCTGTTACTATAATAATATGCCACAAATGGATGGGAACTATAAGTCCAGTAGCTCTGCTATTTAAACTGAATATTGTTAGTTTGGGTAACAGGAAGGGGAGTGTACCAGACTGGATATTGCTACGTTGCCTGGAAGGAGTAATACATACTCGGAACACTGCTTTGATTTATTCTACAGCTTGAACCTCTCTCGTCCGGCACCCTCAAGACCTGGTCGTTGCCGAACCAGAGAATTTGCTGAACCACAAGAGGTCAATATTGTCTAGCAGCATTACCAACACTTCCACTGCTTGCTGGGCTCTTAGCAGACATTTGGGGTAAATTAGAGCTAATTAACAGCACAGAACACTGAGAGCCAGGGCTGGTAACTGTAAATAAACTTTATGGGATCACGGCAAACTTGGCCAGACCCATGATAAGTGGACATCCAGCTAACTACCATCACGTTGGGATATGGATGTTGCCGAACCAGAGAGTGTCAGACTAGAGAGGTGCAACCTGAAGTAATTTGAGTCTTGGGAGTGACTGTGCGAAGAATACAACCTCCCAGGAATTGCTCACCAGAATTCTTGAAGCCAGATAGAAACTTGAGAGGTTCCTAACTAGAGGAGTGCTGGGTGAGAGGGATGGGGATAGGAGGGATTGGGATATTTGCCTGTATTTTAACCATCTGCTTTTACATGCCTGGTCACTGACCACGAAGAGGGACAGTGCACCAACTCAGTCCTGGGCTTTGAGTTGGTTTTAGTGCTTGTCCGTTGCGGAGTTCTTCCATTATGCTAGTGCCCTGGGCTGAGCCCGGAACATCATGCCAACAGGGGTCACCCTCGTCCCTTCAGATCCTGACAGATATAGTTAAATACCTGAAGACAATCAGGCCTTGTCTACATTAAAAGGAAGATCATTGCTGCTGCTGTGATTGATCTTCTGGCATTTGATTTAGTGAGTCTAGTTAAAACTTGCTAAATCAAAGTCAGAGAGCATTCTCAGTGGCATACAGTATTCCTCCTTTTGCGAGAAGTTAGGGAAACTGACAGGAGTATTTCCTTCCATCGAACTCCTGCTGTGGGGATGCCTTCAAGCTCGGCTTAAGGTAAGCCGACTGCAGCTATGTAATGTCTGTTGTCTCAGTATTAATTTAGTGTGGAGAATCACAAAGACTTTACTAGGAGTGGCCATAAACACACAAGAAATGTCCAGTCCATATGTAATTTCCCAGAGGCAATGAGATGGAGCTGGACAGTCTGTATTTTAAATAGATTCACAATTGGGCTACGTCTACACTAGCATGATTTTCCGGAAATGCTTTTAACGGAAAAGTTTTCCGTTAAAAGCATTTTCAGAAAAGCACGTCTAGATTGGCAGGACGCTTTTCTGCGAAAGCACTTTTTGCGGAAAAGCATCCGTGGCCAATCTAGACGCACTTTTCCGCAAAAAAGCCCCGATCGCCATTTTCGCGATCGGGGCTTTTTTGCAGAAAACAAATCTCTGCTGTCTATACTGGCCCTTTTGCTCAATAGTTTTTCGGAAAAAGACTTTTGCCCGAACGGGAGCAGCATAGTATTTCCACAAAAGCACTGAAAATCTTACATGAGATCGTCAGTAAGCCTTGAAGTTTTCCTCAACCATTTCTTCATGAAATAAGGTGCTACATGCTAGCAAATGAAAAACGTAAAGTTTCCTTGTAATCTGAGTCCAGGATACGGAAGTTTGTATGTTTGGAAGAGAGATAAGCTGCGATAACAAATTTAAAAATGGAAATTAAACTATGGTGATTAACAGAGAAAAACATTTGGCAATATCAGTAATTCCCAGTGGAGCAAGAGCCTCAAGGATGAAATGTTGAAACTAATTAAAGCCTCATCACAGTTGGACTTTTTGCACTCTTGGTGTTGCTCATGGTAAGTTCAGGTATTTTTTCTATGGTTATGTGTAGCCCTGCTGAGAGCCAGACTAGTGCTAGACAAAACGAAAACCAAGAAACCTTGTGTTCTCCACAATTCATGGTGTATTTAATTTCCTCCTAAGAAAACATCGGTCCCAAGCTGTGAAGCAGAAGGAGTGCTCCCATGAGTGGGCAGGATGGGTGTTAAATTATATACTCAAACACCAGCTTGATAACAAAAGCCAACAATAAAGTCTCGAAAAAGCATCAGATGTTGCTTTCTTCAGTAGGACCCTGGTATCACTGGGCTCATTGCTGGACTTAAGGAACAATCAAGATATTCGATAGAATAAAATAAAATCAGGTGGATAAATCATCACCAAGTTAGAAAGTCAAACCTAGAGAGACAAGGGCTACGTCTAGACTGCAGGCTTCTTGCGCAAGAAGCTTTTGTCAGAAGAGATCTTCCGCAAAAACTTCTTGCACAAGACTGCGTCCACACCTCAAAAGCTCATCAAAAAAGCGATGCGCTTTTGCGAAAGACAGCATCCAGACTGCATGGACGCTCTCTTGAAGGTAAGCAATGATTGGTATGCACAGAATGGCCACCTGCCAGAAGGCGAAAATACCAGACACCTGGCAACCCTAAGACACACTCGGCAACTGGGCCCAACCCCTGCCCTCCCCTGGCCTCCAGTCCCCGCCCCTCTGCTTACCTGGGGAGGGAGGCTCGATCATGAAAACAAGATGGCCGCCGGCAAAAAAGACCTGAAGCAAAGGGGAAGCAATGCCTTCCCTGGGTCTTAGTGCTCAACCTCTCTCCTTTCGCACTTAAAGGGGCCATGCGATATCAATGCTGTTTTGTTTTATTTATTTATTTATTTTTTGCTTAATAACTTTCGCGGTCTCTTTTTTTTTCCCTCAACAACTTTGGTCTTCTCCCTTTTTTTCCCCCACTGGTGTTTTTTTTTGGGGGGGGGCGGGGTGTGTTCGGTATTTTTGGTTAAACCATCTGGCAACCCTAGTGATTAGTCAGGATGGCAGCCTATGTTAGTCGTAAGAGTTCAGGACAATCTAAACCAAGCCCCCCATCTAAGCTGCGTTTGGCTTTCATTGAACTGTTAATATTTGTAAGGGTCACTTGCTTTCTCTGCTAGTTCTAATAAATGTACGTTTCTGAGCTAATACTTTTTGGATCACCAGCCCCGTCTCTTGTAATTTCAGCTACTTGAATAATTATGGTCTCTGGACTCATAAATTGGATCAATGGGACAGGAGGGCCCCTAAAATGGATGATCACAACAGAATTGGCAGTAGCAGTACATTCCTCTCCGAAATGCATAAGCTGTAATCCATCATTTCACACTCCCACTTTTGCACCAGTCTGGGCCCAGACGCACTCCATACTCAAGCAAAAGTCCCATTGGAGTCAGACTGAGTGAGCACTGTTGGATCAGGCCCTATGTAAAGGTTCATTTCAAATGCACAGAGCTGCAAAGTCTTATGCTCATCTAGACATCGTGTACACTTTGTCTCCCCCACCTGCCCAATGTTAATAATTATCTGAGTCCTGATTGCCCTTGTGAAATGCATTAGCATTGACTTCCGTTGTAAATAGTGCCCTGCAAATCTGCGCACATCTGCTTTATGTGGATGCATATCTCCACGGGTCACTTTTGCGGATATGGATGTGGATACAAATTGCAGATCTAAACCCCCACAAATTTGCAAATATCTGCAACTCATTTTTTGTGGATACAGATGCGTCTGCAGATTTTGTATCCGTGCAGAGCTCCAGCTATAAAGCTTAGTTTTGGACTTTGTTACAGAATTTGTTTAGTCTAAGTAAGAAATTATTATTACGGTGACTCACAGCATTGTAAGACCCCACAGATAGACAATTTTATTGTAGGAAAGGAAGGAAGGAGGGAAGGAACTGTCAGTGTATTCTTATTTTTACACAATTCTGCTTACATTGGATTAATATTATCCAAGTGGGAGGTATTAACTAATTACACTGTGCTTAGATAAATCCTAGGAAACATACATTTAATGGGAAAAGAACTGTTCATATTTAAAAATGTTTCCCCTAACTTTGGTTAACAATAAGTTATATTATGAAAAAGGAAGGATTTCAATACCTTAACTGAATGCTCACCATCTGTGTACATTTTTGCATTTCACTTGGCTAGAACAATGAAACTTGAGTGCTCAGTTTTATTACTTGTTTATGCTCAATGTTGTTTTCTCATCTGCTAGAATGGTGATGTTCTGACCATCCAGTAGAAAGTAGTTTCTACTGATATGTTTTTTTATAACTCAAAATTTTGGTCAATGCTAGTTATGAAATAGTTAAGACTATTAGTGTTATTTTGTCTTATACAGGCAATAGTTCTGGCTCATTTGCCCAACTGTGGGGAGTAAGCTCCACAGTTTAGTACAGCCATAGAGACAGTACAAAATCGAGACTGTACCAAATCTTCATTGAATGTTGACTCTGTCTAACTAACCCATAAGCAAGTAGATGGTAGCTCTGATGCCATGTTTATCTATCACCTCCCCTACCCCAGAAAAGCAGCTAGGAGAATCTGCATTTCTCTAAACACTCAGTATTTTTTCAATAAATAGCAACACTAGCTCTGCTCTTTATGCATTATTTTGAGCAAAGAATTTACAATGAGAATTAACCACACTGGGCTCATTGGTGGAAAGCAGCAAGTTGGGAACAGGGTTCCTTTGGCATTCCAAAAGAAGAAGTTGGGAAAGAGACTTAATTGCATTTTTAATCTCTGGTTCAGGGACAGAATAGCCTGAGCCTTGAAAGAGAAGGTTAATTAGTAATTATACAGCAGCTTTCCTCCTGCAAGATGCAGAAGTCCATCTGCTCTGATGTAATTTGGTCTTTCACCCCTGCCACTCTGGGACAGTTTGATGTTTTGGAGTATAATTTTCTTGATTTGTTAACCAGTTATTTTGCAACAACACGTTCCACCCGGAAACTAGGTAGCTCCAAGGATTGGGAATAAGAAATGCAGCTTTTCAGCTCTCTGGCATTGTTTATATTTACTGAAAGATCAACACTCCAGATTGATCTTCTGGGGTTTGATTTAGCGGGTCTAAGTAAGGACCCACTAAATCGAATACTGAAGGCACCCCTGTCAACTCCAAGACTCCTCAGCATCAAGAGCAGTAAGGGAAGAAGACAGAAGAGTTTCTCCCATCGACCTCCCACTGTGGGGCCGCCCCAGAAAATCAGTTTAAGGTGTGTCAACTCCAGCTACGCAATTCTCATTGCTGGTGTTGCGTATCTTAAGTTAAATTTCTCTCCCAATGTAGACTTAGCCTGAGTCTCTGAAGTAAACGATTCCCTAATTGGTACTGAAAGTTCTTGCCATCTAATGTCTGACCTATGTGAACTGGTAGCATCAATCCAGTTGCCAAATATTTAAGTGTCCACTTGATTGCAAACAGATAGGTGATCCCCACTTCTTGTTTGTTGACACTTTCAAAAGAAAGAGCCAGGGAGTAAGTGGTCCATGGCAATGTTCCCTCCAGGGCAGGGCTAGTTTCTCATTCTAGATCTAGAGTAAATAACCAAGGTAATTCACTGGTAGAGGAAAGAGCTGTTGTTTATGTTAAAAAAACCAAAAATGACACTTGCATATGGATTCATTCAACAAGGCATATGGGGGACAGATTCCAGAAGTGGACATACGTTCCCAATAATAAGAAGAAATGCAAAAGGAAATTCACATTATACTGGAAGATGGGATCAGAAAATGAGACCATATGAAGACTAAGCAGAAGAAAGCTTCAGCGCCAGACAGGAAAAAGGGGAGATACATTCCCTCCTTTCCAGACTCGTTGTAACCACTCAATACATTGTCAAAATGTGCAGAAAAAGACCAAGAGTCTGCCTGGAAACCATACTGGGTGTGCTGGTCAGACACAGGCTGACGGAGCACCTGGAATGCTCGCATTTCATTAGGCTGGGTTCTTGAAAGGGAAATCACACCTAACAAATCTAATGGCATTTTGTTGGAGGGAAAGCAGCAAAGAATTGCAAGGGAAAGCAGCTGTGGATACAATTTAACTCAGCTTTAGGAAAGGGTTGGTTGATAGGAGAATTGTACAAAGAACTAATCAGAAAGTCATAAATACAGCACATTGCATTGCATTAAAGAGCTTATACACTTGTATGTTAGGGATGTAAAATTCTGTTTAATTAGGCAACCAGTTGCTGCCGTCCCCATTGGTTAACCATTCACATCCTTATTATATATAATTGTTCATAATTAGTGCTGTGGATGAATCAAATCATCATCAAAACACCCGTATCTTCATCATATGAATGGGGACTTCTTTTTACCAGACTCTGCTAACAAGGAAGCTGTAGCATCGTTGTAGTAAAATAAACACATACTCCTCATAACAAACTATTCACCAAAGCTAGAAATATTTTCTGTTCATGAATTATCAGCAAGTTTGTATGAACATTTGTTTAAAATGTTCAGCCAAAAAGATGAAGTGAATGTCTTTCTGCTTGTGGATTGCTCATGAACCGTTTGCTGGGCCCATTGCTTAATAGTCACTATTTGTTCTGTATGATTGGTCGCTTAAAAAGTTTGGTATTGTGTCTGCTCTCCCAAATCACAAAGAGCTTTCACAATGGCTACACAAACAGTTCTGTAGTACAGACACCTATCGGTGTTGTTAGATGTATGTTACATCTCTACGTTTGTTGGAATAACGAATATCCAAAGCAATATCTCAGAGTATTCTTTGTGAGTAATCTGTAAGTAATCATACTTCTCTGTTAGAAAACGTCAACCTCTCACCCACATCTGGCTGTGTGCAGATAATTCATGGAGGGAAAACATTGCTAATGTTTTGTTGAACAAATTGTAATGAAGAGTTCATCTAGTTCAAGCAGATGTCGAGACTGTGTGTGACCTAGAGGATTTTAGGGGCAGTGAGGTCTTATTCAAACTAGGGCTGACTTTCAAAATCTCTCCATTTTTAGTTATTTAAAAAAGATTTTACATGCAATGCAGGATTTGAGACCTTGAAAATTCTGGACTGTGGCGATTAACATTTTACCTCTTATAAGCCCCAAATCTTGTCTGTTTAAGTCTCCATGGTAGAGTAGTTTCCTGAGCAACTACCTGTGAGGTTACTTACTGTGTTAGTTTCCCCATGTGCTGCAGTCCAGCACCTGGTTAATCAATGAGACCATCTCTCTGAAGATTTCACGGTACACATGTCAGACAGGAACACATGTTGCCTCTCGCTGCGCCGAGCCGCACGTGTGTCAGCAAATCAGCATGATGGAGCATGATGGAGCCAGGAGAGCACTTTGCTCTGACATGTGGAACCGGACCAGCAGTCAGAGGGCACATTTTAGAGGTGCGCACAGTGAGTTCATCACTGAATCAGAAAGCAAAGAATTTGCTATTGAAGGCACAAAGGGAGCAGATGTGTGGGGATATTTGGAGAAGCATCCAAAACTGAATGAGCAAGGAGTGGCACCAACAAAATTCTGGATGGGGGGCAAATTTGTGCAGCGTCCTTGCTTCGGTCGCCCTGTTGAGGTGACAGCTGCTGACGGGGGGTTAGCAGGCCAGCCCTGTCCAGGGAATGGGGTGGGAGTTTGGGGGGTATCTCCCTGACAGCATCAATGTCTGGCTCAGTCCATGCTAAGCTTTTCCCAGGCATGGGCGGTGGGTGAACGTATGGCTGTGCAAGGCTATGGAAGTGTTTAGAAGAGGAAGTGAAGAAGAAATTGGTATCCCACTGAAACGGCACGGGGCATTTCAGGAGTATTCATACCCGCGCTGGGGCTTTGGCTTGGATGCTGAGTTTTTAATAGTGAAGGTGCCGCCTGCCATGAATAAGGGCCATGTGCTGCCATCTCTGCTTGGGAGGAGATGCAGAACAGCAGGACTTGTGGAGGGCTATGCACATCTCATTCATTTGACCTCACGCTCCGCAGTGGAATGCCCTCAAGCCATTTTGATGTCAGAAATCTGCAGCCCTGCTGTTATGCACAGAATTCAGGAAGTTTACAGAAGATAGAGAGAGCTACTTGCTGTCATCGGCTGGGAGTTCAATGCGATGGTTTCTGTTACAGTGCAGATGGACCTTGTCCAAGGGAACAACTGGCTTTTATAAACCCTGGGCCTTCATAAAAATGCCCCTTTGGATTCTCACTCTTTGACTGTAATTACATTGGATGAGCTACAACTTGGAGCAAAACATGTTTCAGATCAAGCTGATTTTAATGGCCCTGTTGGTAACAAAATGTTGTTTATGGGATTATGCCACAGGATATGTTCCTTTCCGTATGTTTGCTCGGCAGAACTCCCTTAGTTCATGGACAGCTGCGTCTGGAGAGGTGCTGAGGATCTGCACATTCTGGATGCTCAGGCTCTCTCAGAATTTGGCCCTTATCAGCTGCATCTAAATAATAATACTTTGCCCTTTCCTATCTGTCATCTAAGTATCTCAAAGCATTTTACAGGTCAGGATTATTGTTCTCAATTTGCCAACAGAGGCCTTGTCTGCACTAAAAGGAAGAGCGCCGCTGCTGTGATCGATCTTCTGGGGTTCGATTTAGCAAGTCTAGTTAAGGCTTGCTAAATCAAACTCAGAGGGTGCCCTCACTGGCATCTGGTGGTACTCCTTTCATGAGAAGGAAGGGAAGCCGACAGGACCGTTTGCTCCGGTAGCCTCCCACTGTGGGGACACCATCGGACTTGGCTTCAAGTAAGCCATACCATGATCCGAGCTGCCGGGTCTAGTGTAAACGTGACCAGAAAAACTAAAATTCTGAGAGGTGAAGCAACTTGTCCGATGACAGTTCCAACAACAGTACCATGAGTAAACCGTTTCTGATTCTAAGCCACGTGCTTTCTCCGCTGGAGTTTAATGCCCCATAAAAGCCGATATGCACCAACGACACTTGAGAGATGAGCCAAAGGGCTTGTTTCTCTCTCTGTGGGCAGCCATCACATTGCTGGGAAACAAAAGGCTTTTTAATGGCAAAGTGACAAGTGTAAGGTTTTCTGTTTTCCCCACCACAGCCCCTGGGGGCAGGGTAAGGCATGCAGTTACTGGTTGCTGATTTTGGCATTAGTGATGTCAACCATTAGTGATGCAGGAGCAGCACAGAAAGAACCCAGGACTATAAGGCTACATCTAGACTGCAGGCTTTTTGTGCAAGAAGCTTTTGTTGGAAGAGATCTTCCGCAAAAACTTCTTTCACAAGAGCGCATCCACACTGCAAAAGCGCATAGAAAAAGCGATGGGCTTTTGTGGAAGAGAGCGTCCAGACTGCAAGGACGCTCTCTTGAAAGTAAGCACTGGTTGGTATGCACAGAATGGCCACCAGGGCACCTGTGCTTTTTCCTCTTTCCTCTTTTTGCGCAAAAAAACCCTCTTCCACATCCACACACGCCTTTCGATTCTCTTGTGCAAAAACACGTGTGAGGTGTGGACGCGCCGCGAGTTTTTGCAGAATCATAGAATCATAGAATCATAGGACTGGAAGGGACCTCAAGAGGTCATCGAGTCCAGCCCCCCACCCTCAAGGCAGGACCAAGCTCCGTCTACACCGTCCCTGACAGATGTCTATCTAACCTGTTCTTAAATATCTCCAGAGAGGGAGATTCCACCACCTCCCTTGGCAATTTATTCCAATATTTGACCACCCTGACAGTTATGAATTTTTTCCTAATGTCCAATCTAAACCTCCCCTGCTGCACTTTAAGCCCATTACTCCTTGTCCTGTCCTCAGAAACCAAGAGGAACAAATTTTCTCCTTCCTCCTTGTGACACCCTCTTAGCTATTTGAAAACTGCTATCATGTCCCCCCTTAATCTTCTTTTTTCCAAACTAAACAAGCCCAGTTCATGAAGCCTGGCTTCATAGGTCATGTTCTCTAAACCTTTAATCATTCTTGTCGCTCTTCTCTGCACCCTTTCCAATTTCTCCACATCTTTCTTGAAATGTGGCGCCCAGAACTGGACACAGTACTCCAGCTGAGGCCTAACTAGTGCAGAGTAGAGCGGCAGAATGACTTCACGAGTTTTGCTTACAACACACCTGTTGATACAACCTAGAATCATATTTGCTTTTTTTGCAACAGCATCACACTGTTGACTCATATTCAACTTGTGGTCCACAGTGACCCCTAGATCCCTTCATGAAGCTTTGGAAGGCTGGAGTTTAAAACCTCACACACATATCAATTTGGGTAAACGCTTCAAATACATACGCTGCCATGAGGTACGATACGCTTCACCTCCT
The DNA here is from genome assembly GCF_049634645.1 of Pelodiscus sinensis. Classification (NCBI taxonomy): domain Eukaryota; kingdom Metazoa; phylum Chordata; order Testudines; family Trionychidae; genus Pelodiscus; species Pelodiscus sinensis. The sequence goes on along the minus strand of NC_134733.1, from coordinate 21,691,000 downwards.
GTCCTCAATTGCTGGGGCCGTGCTCTGTGTGATATTAAACTACGGCTCTTCTTTAATCCGGAGGGGGTGCGTGGGTTGTACATTGGTTGGGTATCTACTGAAGATTGCCAAACCGCTTTGGGGAGCTGTGGGGATGAACGGGCCTTTCAGTTATTTGGATGGCTGTGCAATTATGATCTTACGGTGTTTCCCTCCCCTTTCAGCTGTCTGCAATTACGGCGTGTGTTTCAATGGAGGACACTGCATGGAAGGATCTTCTCAGCTCTGTCACTGTCCCTTTGGGTTCCAAGGACCCCGCTGTCAGTATGGTAAGTAACCTGCCAGCCCCTTACCTTCAGCCTTACTCTGAATTGAAAGCCAGGGGCACAAGCAATGACAGATGTTTCCCCTGATGTTTTGTTCCTGCCCCAGTATCCTTTTTATCTTTTGCAAGCTGCGGTTTTATCTGCAGAGTGCCATTAATTTGCTCAACGCTTACTCTGGCTCCTGCGTGTGATGTTTTGGGAATGGGATATTTGGGAAGGAAATGCCGGTCATGCCTTGCTGTGAATACAGCCCAAGCGCTGCGTAATGTACAGTGGCCTTTATTCCTGGCCACCCCCAGTAGCAGTGGTTGGCTGGAGTCTGAGAAGGAAGCTGATTAACACGGGGTTGAACAAAGCACCCCGGGGTCATTTCCCGTGAACTGAGCTGCTAGCCATTGGATGCCATTGGAAAGTGGCAGGAATGGTTAAGCTATTTCCAGCCAGGGTTTCAGCCCATGTTTTCGCATGGAGATGTTGTTTAAACAGTGAGTGAGTCTACAACAGAAAGGACCAGCCAGAGCAGTTCTGTCTTCTCTCCGAGCTTATGGATTTTGAATTGTTAAACTCTCTGCAACTAGCTCCTTACACAATACACACACTCTGTCTTGAGTAGGTTAGTGAACTTCTTATATTACGCCATTCAGCATCTTCTTGTTCCTGAATATGCTGTTCTGCTGCTGGCGAGCTGGGCAGACGCTCAGAGCCGGGGCGGTTTGCTATATTCCTCAGTCCTTGTACTCGTTCCACTGCTGCAGAATAAATGAGCAGCGGAATACTGCACTTTGAAGAGGGTGAGGGGACAGGTTCCTCCCATTCTGGTGTACCAGAAAGCAGGTAATTACTTGCTCACCTGCAAGGTGGCCAGCGAGGTTTCAGCTGCTGAGTCAGCATGTTAGAGCCTATTTTTCATGCCACATCTGTTGTAAGGAACTTTAATGATTGTTACAGGTATCAATTAAGAAGTGCTTAAAAGGCCTTTAAGTCTCATTCAGATAATCCTGTTAAAGAAAAAAAAAACCACCCCTGGTTTGTGCTCATTCAGAAATACAATTGCATGTTCATCCAGAAAGTTTTTGCTGCTGTAAAAGTGTTTGTTCTCAGCGTTAGATTGTGTTTTCAACTGGCTCTGGAGCCAACCTGGGCAGGCCGGAGGAGGGGAATTGTTCTCTCCCAGAGAACCTGAGGCCACGTCTTCACTTGCTGTGCCAGAGATTGATCTTCTGGCATTTGATTTAGCAGGTGTAGTTAAGACCCACTAAATCGAATGCTGAGGGCAGCTCCAGTCAACACTGGCACTCCTGCTCCCATCAGCCTCCCTCTATGAAGACAGCGCCAAGCTTGGCTTAAGGGAAGCCGACTCCAGTTTCTTATTTCATGCAACTGGAGTTGTGAACCTTAACCCGACCTTCCAAGTCTAGCGTTGACCTGGCCTGAGTCTTCCTTAGGACTTGATGGGGCTGATGAACAGCAAGTGCACGCTGAGTTGGCTCGTGATCCTGTATTTAGTGCTCCCCCCATTTTCCTAGTGTAAAATACACCAGTTTCCCCAGTCATTGAAACAGGAATTTCTTTGAAGACCCAGCTGTGCCGGCAGCAACCATTTGGTGCTGCGATTTTGCTGAAGGGCATCTACCCCTGAATTATCTTCAGCCACAGAGGCTTCATTTGAAACCAAATGGTTTCTTGAACCTGGAGCTCACTGTGCTGTCCTGTTCAATGGGCTGCTGGCGGAGTTAGTAACCAGCTTTGAGCAGGCCTGCTGGCATACGGGGTCCAGCACCAACATACCCGCCAATGTTTCATTCTGTGCATGGGGCTGCTTGAAGCTGTCTGCACAGCCTCCCCTCCCTCGGCAGAGAAAACGAACCAACAAGCGGCTGGCTTCCTTACGCCTTGGTGAAAGAGAACAGAACCACTAAACGTGGGTTGTGGCTTGGTACTTGCATTGGTGCGATACAAAGTGGGATGTTGTGGAAGTGCAGACACAAAAGTTTAACCAACTTTTCCCTTCTCCAAAGTGTCCCGCCAATGACTAGGAAACCTGTGTGAATCAAGCCTTTACAAAAATGGAGGGCAAGGTGCTAAGCAGGATTAAAATTCTGACCTCCCCGGAAGTAAATAGCAAAACTCCCATTGACTTCAGCAGAGCCTGTTCTTTATTGCTCTGCAAGCTGAGTTTTGGCACAGCCAACCATGGGGCAAACCTCCCTAATCTGCAGGATTTCAGTGTGTGATGATAATTCAGTTGGTGTTTTGTGAAATCTGCAATAGTACTGCAGATTGCACTGATACTTGTGATGTAGATGCTCCTCTGTTAGGTGCTAGACTGTGTCCGCTAGCTAATTTCACTTTGGGCTTATCTCCACTTGCTGGGAGATTGATGCTCTGGAGATCGATCTCCCAGGGTTTGACTTAGTGGGTCTAATAAAGACCTGATAAATCAACCACAGATTGTGCCCCTGTCGACTATGGTACTCCACCGGGTTGCAAAGAATAAGGGAAGTTGATGGCATGCAGAGGGACGCCATGGAAATTCAACCTAAGGTACACCAATTCCAGCGACACTATTTGTGTAGCTGAAGATGTGTATCTTAGGTTGACTTTCTCCCCTAGTACAGGCCTGGCCTTATCTTTTAAAATAGTAGTGGCTCACATTCACAACATAATAGAGGTGTTGTCTCCTATTACCCATTTGTTTTAGGCCATGTCTTCACTCTGGGAAGATCTATGCTACCACGATCAATCTTCCGGAGTTCAATTTAGTAGGTCTAGTAAAAAACTCAGAGGCCACTCTTGTTGGTGTCCAGTACTCCTGCGAGGACTAAGGGAAGCAGACAGGAATGTTTACTCCCATCAGCCTTCCACTGTGGGGACATTGGGGAAACTCGAATCAAGGTGCGTCGACTCCAGCTACGTAATTAACATAGCTGGAGTTGCCTAACTTGATTTTGACCTTTCCCCTTTAATGTAGACCTGGCCTTTCTCATCCAGTCCTCGGCTTGAAGTTTCTCCCCCTTCCCCCCCCTTACTGAACCTCTTGAAGCTGTTGAAGGGGGTTGCAGTTTTGTGGTTTTCCTTGCCCTTTCAGGCCTTGACTCTGCAATCACATGACCCAGAGGGCTGAAAGACAGCCTTTGCCAGACCTTGGCATCATCTATTGCCTGCCCTGAACAACCCTTTGAGATTGCATCTCTCAACTGAAGATAAGCACCGGGCAGCATACGTTGAAAGGGCAAAGATAGCGAGTTTTGCCAAAGATGCCAGAATGTCTAGTCCGCACATGTCATCTCCTCATCTGATTTGTCACTCATCACAGCTGAACGTTCATTTTAATAATGAGCTGCATTCCAGGGCAGTTGGAAACACCATGAAATACACTGAAACATCCAGAATGACTCTGCACATAGTTCAGAGCAAAAGCTTTAACCGTTTGCCTGGCTGTTTGAAGTAGCGAGGGAAATAGGAGCTGAGCCCTGGAGTCCAGCAGCCTCGCCATGCTTTCTGGCCTCCCCTAGGCTGCAGCAAGAGGCCATTCCAAAAAGCAGAGAGGTTGGTTTACTGGGTCAGGTAACACTCCAGGGCATGTGGCTTTGGGGAGATACTGGGTTTCTCTTGCGTGTGCGTTTGCCTTCTCTGCAAGAGACACTGGCGGTGCACTGACCTGTAGCAGGGGGGCTTTCAAACGTTTGGCCTCATGACCCAGCTGAAGAAAATTGTTGATGCCGCAACCCAACGTAATGTGACTGGAGGCATGGGGCTGAGGAGGGAGCTTTGAAGTGTAGGAGGGGGCTCTGGCTTTGGGGCATCAGGGCTGGGGCAGGAGGAGCTGACCTTGAGCGACACCCGGGCAGCGGCATTGAGGGGGGGCTAAGGCAGCTTCCTGCCTCTCCTGGCACCACAGACCATGCTGCCCCCAGAGGCAGCGAGCAGCAGGTTCCCAGCCAATGGGAGTGCGGGGGTAGCGCTCCGGGCAGGGGCCGTGCATAGAGCCCTGTGCACTTTCCCCTCCCTGTCTCACCTAGGAGCCGGGCCTGCTGCCGGCCGTTTCTGAGGCTCAGCACAGTCTGTGGTGCCAGGCAGGGCTGGTCCTAATCAATTGGCAGCCCTGGGCGACCCCTGGGGGAAATTTGTTGAACAAAAAAAACCCAACAAAAAATGACAAAAGTTGTCAAGCAAAAAAAAAAAAGAAAAAAAAGAGCCGAAATGCGGTCATGGCCCCTTTAATAGCCGTGTGTCCAGCTCTGTCAGCAGCCCCTCGAACATAGTGGCACTGGGCAACCGCCCGGCTTGCCTGCCCCTAAGACCGGCTCTGGTGCCAGGATGGGCAGGGAGCTGCTTTAGCTCCCCCACTGCTCATCTGACCCCCCTGCAGCAAGGAGACCCAGCGCCCGGCATCCCACTCACCAATACTAGGTCGCGAGCCGTCGTTTGAAAACTAGAGTCTGAGCTCGCACATTGACCTCTGGTCTCCTGCGTGGCAGAGCAGGGCATTAAGCACAAGCACTGTGCTGCAATGGGCTACCAGAGCACGCCCTGCCACCTGCCAGTTTAAATTGGACGCCTGCCCCGAAGGGCGCTAGTGCTCCCTGAGAGGAAGGCAGGTAGACTTGGACCCATGGAATTGCCAGCCTCGAATGTCTCCAGGTTTGCACCTGGCTTTCTGTGGAGGGCCGGGATCTGTGTTCCACACTGGTTCCCACATGTCACCAGTGCACCTTCCCTGCGAAGCCACAGTGAGGCAGCGCAGGACGTCACCCCTAGGTTCATCGTCCCTCGAGCTAACACGTTTTCAAAGACCTCACCGGGTAGCAGTGACAGATGAATGCACACAGGGTGGTCTATCCTACCATAGATGTTTTTTGTAAGACCTCCTCTCATAGAGACACTTCATTCCACGAGCCTTAAGCAACGATCCACTTTGTGTGCGTTTTGAACATAGTACTGCAGGGGGCTGTCGTATGTTTCATTGTCTGGACAGACTACAGGACAGCAGGAATGTCCTTCAGCCCTGGTTTTTTTGTTTTATATTGCACCGGAGCAGATGTGGAAAAGAATTTAGAGCTGCTCCAAATTCTGCTGACAGAGCAGGCACAGAACTTGACTGGCATCGCTTTCCCCTTCCCGGAGCTGCCTGCAGGAAACTCAGCATTCCAGTTTTAACCTGCTGCTCACTTAACATTCTAGGACAGGGTCAAGATGAAATGTTAAATTGAAATTTTAGTGTAGGAAGAAAAAGGATTCACTCAACAAATCATTTGCAATTGGCATTCTTGCTTTTGGTTTTGCAGCTAACGAATATTTCCAAAATACCCAACAGTTCATTTTTTTTGGTAATAACATAGCCCCAGGGAATGATCTGTGCATGCAGCCATTCTTCAACATCTGCCATCCCCATCCCCTTGTTAACATTGTGTTTATCTCTCGTTCTCTCCACGAGGAGGGATCAGAAGAGCGGTAATTCACAGGTGACGTCCTCTCGGCAGAATGCTTGGAAGTGTGTGTGTGTCTAAGAAAGAGAGATTAGTGTCCTTTGAAAGTAAACATTCCTCAAAGAGTCACTCACTAATTTTTTCATATCTTCCCTTGCACCAAATCATAAAATAAACACGGAGCACCTTCCCATCTAGAACCTGGGAAATTGCCAGCATGGCCACATTTGCAAATGTTTAACACATCCCTAAATTATAATGGATTGCAGCTTTAAAAATAAAAAGCATCTCTTCTGGTACCCCAAAATAGTGTTGCCTGGAGGGGAAAAAAGGGGAACTGACTGGTTTGTTTGGCGAGCAAGAAAACACATCTGTAAATTCCACTAATGTCCCCTCCCCCCATTGGAGAAGGGGCCTGAAGTCAGTGCTTTCGGCTTTAAAAGGTCAAACTTTGTAGTGCCGGAGATTAGCCTTTATTTTCCTTCTCTGTGAAGCTTATGCAGGAACAGCATGAGACAGAAAGGGAGGGACAGTGGTAGCTTGTGTTAGTGGCACATTCAACCCTGCACGCCTTATTCAGACACTTCCATGGGGTTGGCCAGGGAAGAAAAAAACCAGGACCTTTACAAAGGTGGAAGAATAGAACACAGCAATGGAACCCTAAATCGCTAGTCATCATCCCTGTTAGACCAGCGTGTTCCTCGCTTCCCCAGGATCGTAACCGATTTGCAGGCAAGCTGAAGCATCTGCTGGAAAGGGGCACTTCCTAGCTAGATAATTAGAGGTGGAGTGGAAAGGGAGTGGAAATTATGGTCCTCTATTAAAACCTAGTGCTGGGTCAACCTCCAAAGAGCCAGTTTCAACCTTTTCTCTGTGCTGTAAAGGAGTGCAACATTGGGTAGGAAAACTTGTGAAACAGCTGAATTCGACAAGATCTCCTGTCAGGTTGAGTATCCTGGCAGAGCAGTCTTTTGGCTGGAGGTTCAGGATTTGTTTTTAGAAAGAACCAGAAAGCGAAGTGTCAATCACAAAAATGAAAAAAAATCAAAGAATGTTACCCAAGCTTGTCTGTTGAACATTACAAATGGCTTGATTCAGACTGAGCTTTGAATGGCAGCGTAGAGAATCCACTCGTCTGTAATTATGTTGTTAATTTTTAAATAACTCTCCAAAACGCAAACCCTGGGAGTTGCCCGGTGTATCACAGCATAGCTTCATTGATGTCAACAGAGGGAGGCTGAAGTTACACCAATGTTCTCTCAATTTTTTTTCCATCCATGAGCAGAATAAATTGTGTTATATGCACCCAGGCATATGCAGATGTGCACCACCAGTAGAAACACATGCTGCCAGTTGTGGGTGGCTGTGAGCACTCTGGTAATCAGCTGGGTGGCACCTGACTCTCTCTTGGGCACCCACCCAATCCCTCAGTGTACAAGGAAAACTGAGTTACACCAGCCAAGGAAGGAAGCCCAGAATGTGCAAAAGGCAAAATGCTGCACTCCCAAAGTGATCCTTAACTGAAGTTAGGAAAAAAACCTTGTTACATTGAAATAAGCTAATTAAGGAAAAGTGGAGAGGAGACCAGGGCATGGTGGGTGAGTCATTCTTCATGGCTCTTAATCTCAATCTATAAAACATTCAGTTTTTTTAAATTTCCTTTTTAAAACAACAGAACCCAGTTGAACTGAGCGGATTGTTTCTGTTTGCTTCCTCAAATTATTTTAATTCCCAGTGAAGCATGTCTCATAGTGAATGGCAGGAGCAACCTTCTAAAGTCCCATTGCACTAAGATAACTGTGTACTGTTTGTTAGTCCTATGGTTTGTAAACTTTCCAAAGGCCCGGCCTTCCTGCTCCTTTCAGGGAACACATCCAGACACGAATGTCTACTCACTTCAAGGGTTAGAAGGAAGTGATAGAACGTTTGAAAGTCAGACCTAAACAGGAAATGCTGCATTGTTTATGATTTCTATCGCTTCCCTGTTCTTATGTTAAAGTCACGGAAGATGTAAGGTAACCAATGCTGAATTTGGATCCTGAGTGAATTCCAAGAAAAGGACTAGAGGGTGAGCATGTACAAAATCTGACAGAAGAAGAAATTGCCTTTCGCAGCAAATATTTTCGTTTCTGAGTGAAAATCAGGAAGCACAAAGAAAGGCACACAGAAGTTCACGTTTTAATTTATGTCTGTTTATTGCATGAAGAGGAAAAGCACCATGAGTGTGAAGTAAGATAAATCCCAGACAGACAAGCACTGAATGAAACCAGGGTGATCATTTATTTTAAGGCTACCTTGATCTTACCAAATATTACAAAGAGTTTAGAGCTTGATTCAGATTTCAAGTAAAGTTTTGGACTTGTTTTTATTTTATCCCAGCTCTCCTGTCTCTCATTGTGCAGATACTCTTACAGCAAGCCTGCCCGAGGCAAAGGGAAAATACACTCATATGAAACGTAGAATAGATGGAAAAGTGCCTGTTTGAAACCCTTAAGCACCAGCTCATCATGTGTTCATAGTAGCTGCATTCCTGGAATGGCAGGGTGTAAATCAGTTCTCTTAATGCCGGGCGTTAGGTGTAAAAGATTATGTGATTGGTTGTTACTGAAGGTGAGAGAGGTCTGCCAGGTTGTATAAAGTCTACATGCTGAGGAGCACAATCTGGATCAGCAACAACACAGAGACTGTATCCCAACCGTTGTACTGGCTTGCTCTAATGACTTGGATTTGTCAATCCTAATATTTGAATGATATTGAGATCCCAGAGTTGAGCATCACCTGTTTGGAATACACCCTGTATTCATGTATCCTGCCTCAGCATTCCTCGATTTTCCCTGCTTCCCATCAGAATTTGCCTCTCCCTTCCCTTACTCGAAGAGACCCTAGAATAGAATCATAGAACACTAGAACTGGAAGGGACCTCAAAAGGTCATCAAGTCCTGTCCCCTGTCCTCATGGCGGGACCAAGCACCGTCTAGATCATCCCTGATAGATGTCTATCCAACCTGCTCTTGAATAGCTCCAATGATGGAGATTCCACAACCTCCCCAGACAATTTATTCCTGTGTTTAACCACCCTGACAGTTAGGAAGTTTTTTCTAGTGTCCAACCTAAATCTCCATTGCTGCAATTTAAGCTCATTGTGTCTTGTCCTATCCTCGGAAGTCAAGGAGAACAATTTTAATCTCTCCTCCTTGTAACACCCTTTCAGATACTAGAAAACTGCTATCATGTTCCCTCTCAGGGTACGTCTAGACTACATGCCTCTGTCGCCAGAGGCATGTAGATTAGGCTACCAGACATAGTAAAATGAAGCGGCGATTTAAATAATTGCCGCTTCATTTAAATTTACATGGCTGCCGTGCTGAGCCGACAAACAGCTGATCAGCTGTTTGTCGGCTCAGCGCGATAGTCTGGACGCACGGGTGTTGACATCAAAGGTATTTGTCGACCACCCAGGTAAGCCTCCTAGGATGAGGTTTACCTGGGTGGTCGACAAATACCTTTGATGTCGATACCCGCGCGTCCAGACTGTCGCGCTGAGCCGACAAACAGCTGATCAGCTGTTTGTTGGCTCAGCGTGGCAGCCATGTAAATTTAAATGAAGCGGCGATTATTTAAATCGCCGCTTCATTTTACTATGTCTGGTAGCCTAATCTACATGACTCTGGCGACTGAGGCATGTAGTCTAGACGTACCCTCAGTCTTCTCTTTTCTAAACTGAACAAGCCCAGTTCTTTCAGTCTTCCCTTCTAGCCCACGTTCTCTAGATCTTTAATAATTTGTGTGCTCTTTTTTGGGCCCTCTCCAAATTCCCCACATCTTTCTTGAAATATGGGACCCAGAAATGGATAGATTACTCTAACTGAGGCCTAATCCACAGAGTAGAGCAGAAGAATGACTTCTCATGTCTTGCTCACAACACTCCTGTTACTTCATGCCAGAATCATGTTTACTTTTTTTCGCAACAGCGTCACGCTGTTGACTCATATTTAGCTTGTGGTCCACTGTGACCCCTAGATCACTTTCTGCAGAACTCCTTCCTAGACAGTTGCTTTCCATTCTGTACGTGTGAAACGGATTGTTCCTTCCTAAGTGGAGCACTTTGCATTTGTCCTTATTGAACTCCATCCTATTTATCTTAGGCCATTTCTCCAGCTTTTCAAAGTTGTTTTGAATTATGAGCCTACCCTCCAAAGCACTTGCAACCCCTCCCAGCTTGGTATCATCTGTAAACTTTATAAAGATCTTGCATGATCTAAAAATAAAAAAGGAGTCATATAAAAATGGAAAGTAGGACACGTTACAAAGGATGAATATAGGCAAACAACACAGGAATGCAGGGGCAAGATTAGAAAGGCAAAGGCTCAAAATGAGCTCAAACTAGCTACGGGAAACAAGAAGACTTTTGATAAATACATTAGAAGCAAGAGGAAGACCAAGGACAGGGTAGGCCCACTGGTCATTGAGGAGGAAGAAACAGTAACAGGAAACTTGAAAATGGCAGAGATGCTTAATGACTTCTTTGTTTCGGTCTTCACCAAGAAGTCTGAAGGAATATCATGCCTAACATAGTGATAGAAATGTAGTCGTGTTAGTCTGGTGTAGCTGAAACAAAATACAGGACTATGTAGCACTTTAAAGACTAACAAGATGGTTTATTAGATGATGAGCTTTCGTGGGCCGGACTATTTGATCTGAGGAAGTGGGTCTGGCCCACGAAAGCTCATCATCTAATAAACCATCTTGTTAGTCTTTAAAGTGCTACATAGTCCTGTATTTTGTTTCATGCCTAACATAGTGAATGCTAGTGGGAAGGGGGTAGATGTAGAAGATAAAATAGAAAACCAACAAGTTAAAAATCACCTAGAAAAGTTAGATGCCTGCAAGTCACCAGGGCCTGATGAAATGCATCCTAGAATACTCAAGGAGCTGACAGAGGAGGTATCTGAGCCTCTAAGCTATCATCTTTGGAAAATCATGGGAGACAGGAGAGATTCCAGAAGACTGGAAAAGGGCAAATATAGTGCCCATTTATAAAAAGGGAAATAAGAACAACCCAGGAAACTACAGACCAGTTAGTTTAACTTCTGTGCCAGGGAAGATAATGGAGCAAGTAATTAAGGAAATCATCTGTAAACACTTGGAAGGTGGCAAGGTGATAGGGAACAGCCAGCATGGATTTGTAAAGAACAAATCATGTCAAACCAATCTGATAGCTTTCTTTGATAGGATAATGAGTCTTGTGGATAAAGGAGAAGCGGTGGATGTGGTATACCTAGACTTTAGTAAGTCATTTGATACCGTCTCACATGATATTCTTATCAATAAACTAGGCAAATACAACTTAGATGGGGCTACTGTAAGGTGGGTGCATAACTGGCTGGATAACCATTCTCAGAGAGTAGTTATTAATGGTTCACAATCCTGCTGGAAAGGTATAACAAGTGGGGTTCCACAGGGGTCTGTTTTGGGACCGGCTCTGTTCAATATCTTCATCAATGATTTACATTTTGGCATAGAAAGTACGCTTATTAAGTTTGCAGATGATACCAAGCTGGGCGGGGTTGTGACTGCTCTGGAGGATAGGGTCATAATTCAAAATGATCTGGACAAATTGGAGAAATGGTCTGAGGTAAACAGGATGAAGTTTAATAAGGACAAATGCAAAGTGCTCCACTTAGGATGGAACAGTCAGTTTCACACATATAGAATGGGAAGCGACTGTCTAGGAAGGAGTACGGCAGAAAGGGATCTAAGGGTTACCACAAGCTGAATATGAGTCAGCAGTGTGATGCTGTTGCAAAGAAAGCAAACATGATTCTGGGATGCATTAACAGGTGTGTTGTGAGCAAGACATGAGAAGTCATTCTTCTGCTCTACTCTGCGCTAGTTAGGCCTCAGTTGGAGTATTGTGTCCAGGTCATTTCAAGAAAGATGTGGAGAGATTGGAGAGGGTCCAGAGAAGAGCAACAAGAATGATTAACGGTCTAGAGAACATGACCTATGAAGGAAGGCTGAAGGAATTGGGTTTGTTTAGTTTAGAAAAGAGAAGACTGAGGGGGGACATGATGGCAGTTTTCAGGTATCTAAAGGGTATCATAAGGAGGAGGAAGAAAACTTGTTCATCTTGGCCTCTGAGGTTAGAACAAGAAGCAATGGGCTTAAACTGCAGCAAGGGAGGTTTAGGTTGGACATTAGGAAAAAGTTCCTAACTGTCAGGGTGGTCAAACACTGGAATAAATTGCCCAGGAAGGTTGTGGAATCCCCATCTCTGGAGATATTTAAGAGTAGGTTAGATAAATGTCTAGCAGGGATGGTCTAGACAGTATTTGGTCCTGCCATGAGAGTAGGGGACTGGACTCGATGACCTCTCGAGGTCCCTTCCAGTCCTAGTATTCTATGATTCTATGAAACCTTAAAGATACTTTGCCTGAGGGCTGACCTTAGACATACCTGGCTGCGTGGTGAACCTGAAAATTTCAAGCACCTCTGGGTCTTCATGTTCATCCTCCTGCCGCCTCTATCCCAGTACTGACCCTTACCGCAGACTCCCTCCACAGCTGACTGCTGCCGCCTGTCATGTCTTCCTCCTGAATGGTTCTAGTTGAAATGACCAAAGAGCCATGGGGGTGGTAATGAAACCATTTAACAGGCATTTGCTGACCCACAGATACATACTGTCACTTTCCGAATTTTTTGACAAAAGCAGGTGCGCATTACTGTAATAATGAATCCGAACATGTCAGCAGGACCCGAGTTTAAAATTTACTTTAAAATGTTTCATTCACGTGTTGCTGAAGATTACAAATCACAGTTCTAAAAAAATCTGGGCGTAGATTTTGAGACGTACAATCTGAGTCTTTCGCCCTAAATGTTTGGATCTTCAGACTTGTCGTTTCCTTCAAAAGACGACCCTTATCTAAAACGTGTGTGTGAGCCTGGCCTGCTATCAGGCATGGGGACACCAATTTAATAATTCTGCATAGGGCCCCGTAAATCCTGAGAACAGCCCTGCTTTGTGCCCTCTCTTCCCCTTCCCCCAGGATCTGCAGGATGCTCCCCATATCCGTGGGGGTGGTGGTGGTGGTGTCTGGGAGCCAGTTTGGCCCATTGTCACTCTTGAAAATGGTACAGTTTGGATCACTCACCTTCAGAGGTCAGATCTGTTACTTTCCTGCTGCTCTTCAGTTCGTGTTGATCTCTGCAGAGTGTCCTGCTTGAGAAGTTGAACTACATTTTCTACATGCAGTTAGAATGGCACCTGCTCTGGGACTGTCATGTTGTGATAAATGGGGCGCGTCTGTAGGGAGGGTAATCCCTGTGAAAGGTTAAAAAAAAGACAGGAATTGCAGGTGTCCTATTCTGAGTCAGCTGATTTGGATTCAGAAAGGAGGGCAGAGCACACAGAGAGGATCCTACTGTGAAAGCGCAGGTACTCAGTATAAAGGAAACAGTTTAGTAACCTAGTCAGGTGCCCACTTTGGTTTATTTCCCAGTGCAGTCAGTGGCTGGCAGGTTCTGAAGCTTCGGGTCAGGGGAACTGATCAACCATCATAAAAGCAATAGTGATGTGGTTGGAGAGCAAGCGAAGGGGTGAAACCAGAAACTGTGTTGCTTTCTCAGAGCACTCAGTATGTTAGCAGAACTGTGTGAGCCGCGGAGATTGTTAGTGTGCTGGCAATTCCAAAACCAAAGGAACAAGATAATCATTTCAGATCAATCAAACACAATTTTTAAACATTTTGGTTAATTGAAAAGGGCAGGGAGGGAAACATTGCTTTGGGTAGAATGACGTTTTTGTTGCACCAAAAATGAAAGGGTACGTTTTGATTTCAAGCCTTTTTTCCTTTTAAAAAAAATAATAATAAGAGTAATTTCAAAACAAAAAGTTGTTTCAAACCGCAATGTTGAAATAATTTTTTGGAATGTTTAAGACGTTTTTTTGACTGAACTAATTCCTGGAATTTGACACATACTAGTGAAGTGTTTCCATCAACCCATATCTGCATTTTTTTTTTTTGGAGAAAAGTTCCTGTAGCAAAATTTCACCTAGCTCTATCTAGAATTGTTGGGAAGGTGTTTGGGGGGAGACAGTAGGGGTCACCAAATGAAATTAATAGGTAGCAGGTTTAAAACACACAAAAGGAAGTTTTTCTTGGCGCAGCGCATAGTCAACTTGTGGAACTCCTTGCCAGAGGATGTTGTGAAGGCCAGGACTTTAACAGGGTTCCAAAAAAGAACTAGATAAATTCATGGAGGTTAGGTCCATGAATGCTTATTAGCCAGAAGGAGTAAGAATGGTGTCCCGTGTCTCTGTTTGTCAGAGGCTGGAAATGGGTAACAGAATGGATCACTTGATGATTCCCTGTTCTGTTCACTCCCTTTGGGGCACCTGGCATTAGCTGCTGCCGGCAGTCAGGACACTGGGCGAGATGGATTTTGGTCTGACCCAGTCTGGCCGTTCTTCTGTTTTGTGTTCCTATATGAGTTTCGGGGTGAGAAAATATCCTCCTCTTGAAGGGTGCTAAACACATCTTGCAGAGTTGCGCTTTCTCTCCTTATCTGACACTCGGCTAATTTTGTGTCTGTGAAGTGAATGAATGGGGACAGTTTGTGCTCCTCTAACCCAGCAGCCATTAGTCCTTTCTCGCATATTGATACAGGTTTCCTATTGTGCAAACCGACGACACAAGTGAAGCGTTTCATGTTTGCTACAGATGGAGAAAACGATACCTAGACAAAAGTACAGGTTGTACCTGCTCCTGCGAGGAGTAAGGGAAGCCAAAGGGCGTGTTTGCTCCTGTTGGCTTCCCACTGTGGAGATGGTGAGGAAATTCGAATGAAGGTTCAATCACTCCAGCTCCATAATTAACGTAGCTGGGGTTGCGTATCTTGATTCAAACTTTCCCTTTATTGTAGACCTGGCCTCAAAGTGTGATGCTAAATAGCTTTATCTAAACAGATGCTAAATTCTATGTTAAATTTCAGGGGCAAGCTAAAGCAGCCTTTGCCAGGGCTAAACCTGTGTATGAATGTCCACTCATCACGGTGCACTGGTTTAAAGAAGCTGTTTGATGTCACATCTCTAGTTAAACTGGTGTGTTCTCTGGGCAAGGCAGCCTACAGCCCGTGCAGGCCAGAGATAATCACTGTCTCTTTCCAACTGCTTTAAGAGGGGTCTCTGTGGAATTAATAAAACCTAGTCTATACTTAAAACTTATGCTGGCCTAGGCCATGCTCTGATTATAGACCGTAGTCAGTTTTCCCTCTAATCTTTTCCACCCATGTGTGGAATAAATTTTGTCATGTGCACCAGTGCATGTGCAAATGTGCACTACCAGATAACTGTGCCGGCTGTGGGCACTTGCGGACACCTGGCTAATCAGCTGGGCGGCATTTGAAACTCTTCTTCATGGCCACTCAAGTGCTCTGCTTACAGTGAACATTGGCTACAGTATAGATACTCTAATAATGGCATAAAAGTGCTCTGCTAGCACAATCAACATCTCTCAAAGAACTGGTGTAGGCCAGGACATTTCATATCCAGCATGCGCCTGTTCTCGAGTGGGATAGAAGCCATTGTTTACAAAAAGTAGCTAACAACTTTGACATATAAATATCCTGGGCCAAATGGATGAATATAACCCATTGACTGGGAAGCTTTCCTTTTTTGTTTTGAAGTATAATATTTAGTTATTGGCAGATAAAGCTGGGGAGGTGGCACCAATGGATAGATTACTTTGATTCTAAGACCCTCCATCCAGGGCTGGTCCCAAGATGGGTAGCCATCTAGCAATAGTATTCTTGGGGGTAGAGGTCTCAGGGCTGGGTTGTTCTATACGGAAGCTTACATTTAAGCTCTGTTGGCTGGAACATGGATGATCTTCTGAGTAAAGCCCGAGATTGGGGAGAGGAGAGTGCAGAAGACAGGTTCTGTTCTTGGCTCCGCTACAGACCTTGGGCACATCTCTTGACTTGCAGTGTCTCCGGTTCCCCATTGAGAGCAGGGGCTGAATTCTGATTGGTTTGTAAATAACTTTGAGACATTTGAAGGGAAAGGGTTAGATGGGCAACGTTATTGAGTGCAGGCTGGACCTCCCTGGCCCTGCACCCTTGAGACCCGACTGGCCTCCAACGAGGGAGTTTGCCGGACCAGAGGAGATCAATTCTGGGAGGTCCACTCAGGCTGTTGGCCCCGGCCGGGCTCCTGATCACTGGCCCTGGCTGGGCTGCCACTAGCTCTGCTGTGGCTGCTGCTGGCCCCTCTGTGGCTGCTGGGCCTGGCTGGACTCCGGGCTCCGGCAGGGTGCCTGGCTGCCGGGCCAAATCCTGGCCACCAGGTCTGTCTGATGTCAGGAATATCCATGGTCCGGCACGGATGTAGCCCGACCAGAGTGTCCCAGTTTTTAGAGGTTCATCCTGTATCATTATTGGTGGTGTTTCCTCCGCAGAAAATGGCAGCAGTTCCAAATGAGAACCGGCGTCTTTTCAATCCTGCCCCCTCGCTCTCCTCTCCCGGCAGCAGCCGCAGGGCTGTTATGCTCCCGCTAATGGGATGGCTCAGCAGCCTTGTCGCCAGGCAGCATGGCCTGGAGCATTGATCCAGAGGTCTGCTAGCGGGAGGGCAGCTCTTACAAGCTGCCAGTTAGCCGCCCAAACCGTCTGTTTGCCCACCCTTGCTGCATGGCTGAATGGATCGGCTGCACCTGGGCAATACGCGCTGAAGGAGCTGCCGAATGTAACCGGTTCTCTCTCTCCCACATCGCTTGCTGTTCCATTTTCAGGAGACTGCAGAAACAACTTTCCACACCTTGGTTGCTAGCTACGGCCTAGCGCCAGGCCCTGTGCCTTCTGAGACCAAAGTGTTTTTCTGTGAACTTTTGTGATCTGGAGTGAAAGCCACGAAGGCCTTTGTTTTTGTTTTACACGGCAAATCAGTTACTTGGCTGGATTTCACAGGAGGTTAATTGCCTTGGCTTTGTGTTTGCTGACTAAATATTTCATTGTACAATGGACGGTTTCCACCGCACGGCATTTGGGAGGGCTTTTCTGGTTGAACATTGCTGTGCTTTGGAGGCTGACCTTTCTAATTAGGCTGGCTGTGCTCTGAGTGGCCTGCCAGACCAACCCAAACCTCCTTCAGCCACATAAAGCAGAGGCTGGCTAACAAAGGGAGGAAGGCCCTGTTATTAGCATCCTCCTTTTCAAAGCCCTCTGAAAGAGTTTTTCTTTGTCTTGTAGGACGTCACTGTTTCTTTCCTTTGTGTGGCTGTCCTCCTTTGCACAAATGTTTGACTTGCCCCGCGAGCGCCTTGATTGACTAATGACGCTGCTTCTTTCACTAATCCCTTCAAATTGTTCAGCTGGAAGTATCTGGAAGGTTTCTGTAGAGGCTGGAGCAGGGGCAGGGAACCTTTTTTGGGTCGGGGGCCGCTGACCCACAGAAAAATCAGTCAGGGGCTGCACACAAGAGAGGAGCAACACCCCCTCCCCCAAAAAACAACCCTCACTGACGTGGCCCCTGAGGGAGAAGGAAAAAGACATTCCCCTCAGGCACCAGTGCCTAGGAGGGCCCAGGCTAGTAGATTTTATGGGCTCCAGTCCTGCGAGGGGGGGGGCCGGAGCCCTGAGCCTCAGGGGCTGGATCTAGGCAAGCCAGGGGTCACATCCGGCCCCTGGGCCTTAGGCTCCCCACCCCTGTGCTGCAGAGACGGATTTATCGTAGAGTTCTCAGAGGTGGCTGTCGAGGCAGGAAGAGGCAGCCAAAACCACTCGATTGCAAAACATGTCCAGAGCATTCTAGGCACACCTGGAAAGGGGTTGGAGTCTCCCCTTTTGGGAGCAGAAGAAAATGCCTTCTTGGGGGGGGAGCAGCCAGCGTTGTCGTTCCAGCATCAGAACAAAACTCAGGGCTGCCTTGGATGTGTGTAGAATCAGAAGACCTTGAATTCAGTTCGGGTCGCTGGTCCAGTCCAAATCCACTGAGCCCCCCGCAAAGGTTCATTGGTTTGAGAGTCGCAGGATATTGTGTTGCATGTTTCACGGTTTTACAGTGGACGAGGCTGATTTAAAAGCTGTTTGTGGGGCTAAGGAGCAGCTGTTGTTCCTGAATTCTCCTCGGAGTCCTGGAGAGATGCCGCTGTTCATAACACCTCCACTAAAGGAGACAGAACCCTTTTTCCTCCAGCAGCCAAGAAGTCACAATGCTCATATTGACAAACAACTCACAGCAAGTGGCTTTTTCTAATCCCGCTGGAGGCGGGGAGCAGAGGAGTGCAGGAGCCTGGGCTAGTTTGCTGGGGTTGGGGTTAGGTTTAGTGGCCTGTGTGCACATCCTCACTCCTACCTTAGGCAGTATCCAGGCAACACTGGGTAAGTCTTCTACAGGTTGAACCTCTCTAGTCTGGCACCCTCAGGACCTGACCAGTGCTGAACCAGTTCTTCACACAGCGTGTAGTCAACCTGTGGAACTCCTTGCCAGAGGAGGCTGTGAAGGCTAGGACTATAACAGAGTTTAAAGAGAAGCTAGATAATTTCATGGAGGTTAGGTCCATAAAAGGCCTAGGGGATAGAAATGGTGTCCCTGGCCTCTGTTTGTCAGAGGCTGGAGAAGGATGGCAGGAGACAAATTGCTTGATCATTGTCTTTGGTCCACCCCCTCCAGGGCACCTGGTGCTGGCCTCTGTCGGCGGACAGCCTGCTGGGCTAGATGGACCTTTGGTCTGACCCAGTACGGCCGTTCTTATGTTCTTATGAACCAGAGAGTTTGCTGGACCGTGGGAGGTCAATATTGTCTAACAGTATTGTCAACACTACCACTGCTTACTGGGCTCTGAGAATATATGTAGGGGTCAGTTAACACTAAATCACAGCACAGAACACTGAGAGCCAGGACTGGGGGCTGGAAACAAACTTTATGGGATGGTGGGAAACTTGGCCACCCCCATGTTAAGTGGACATCCGGAGAACTGAAATCACGCTGGACCACGGATGTCGCCAGATAAGAAAGTGTCGGACTAGAGAGGTTCAACCTGTAGCATTAAATGTTTAGTATTTGACAGATAGGTAGCTCTGAACTCTTTGAAGAAGCCCATGAGAGGAGAATCAGCCAAAGTCATGTGGGAGTGTATTTAGTTCAAAAAGAGATCTAGTAAATAAGTTTTAAATGGAAAAGCAAACATGTTGAAATAGAGAGAATAGCTGGGGTTCTGTCTGAGAACCCCATTTCCCTCCAGTCCCTTTCCTGATGTGTGTTTGCTGTCAGACCCAGTTGTTAACACATTTCATGTCAACTCCCCATCCCCCCACACACATACCTCTTAAGTTTCTGGTGGGATGTGTCTGGAAATGAGAAATATGTTTTTAAATGATCTGGATGTACGCACTGGGGCTTGGCCTATAACTAATGAAATTATTTACATGCTTTTGAGTGTTTGAATGTTAAATGACAATTTTTTAAAATAAATTAAGACACAGAAATTGTCCAAGTCCAACACCCTAGATCAATAACATCATAGATTCAGAGGCTTAAAATTATTACCAGACACTTGCAGTAGGACTTTTCAGCCTATCTCCCCACAAATTCAGGAAAAATCTCTGTTTATTTCAGACTTCTCTTGGGTTGAATCCAGCCCTTATTTACCAGACAAAAGCCAGACAAGGTTCATGATTTTGTGTTTCTCTTGAATGAGTTGATGACAGTGGAGCCGACAGCCTCCGATGGCTCCAGGGGTTTGAGGCAGCCTGGCTCCCTGCCCCTGGAAAGGGCGGGGTGAGGGCAAAAGGGGCGGGGCTGAGGACAAGTGCCCCTCACTGCTGCCCGTAGCACAGTGCACTTCCAGCCCTTAGCACTGCCCGGCGCTCCGGCGGTGATGTAAAGGGACCAGGGCACCCGCCAGGAGTCCTGGGCCCTTTTGAAATGCTGAGTCCTGGGGCACTTACTGCCTTTGTCCCCCTCCTCAGTGGGCCTGGTTGATTACATCAGTTAAAAGAATATGCAAAGCTGCTGGGTTTGGATGTCTGGCAGTGCTTTACTAACTCCTCAATAGATAAATAAAGAAGGAACTGATCTGCAGATAATGCATATTAGTAATATTTAGTTCTGAATCGGTTTAAAATTGTCATGCAGACTTTTGAGCTGCGTCTAGACTGGCATGATTTTGCGGAAAGACTTTTAACTGAAAAGTTTTTCTGTTAAAAGTATTTCCGCAAAATCGCATTTAGATTGGCATGGATGCTTTTGCATAAAAAGTGCTTTCGCGCAAAAGCATCCGTGGCCAGTCTAGACGCGATTTTGCACAAGAAAGTCCCGATCGCCATTTTAGCCATCAGGGCTTTTTTGCGCAAAACAGTTCTTCGCTGTCTACACTGGCTCTCTTGCTCAAGTATTTTTGCGCAAGAGGGCTTTTTCCCGAGCAGGAGCATGAAAATATTTGCGCAAGAAGCACTGATTTTGTACATCAGTGCTCTTGCGCAAATTCAAGCAGCCAGTGTAGACAGCTGGCAAGTTTTTGTGCAAAAGTGGTTGCTTTTGAGCAAAATCTTGCCAGTCTAGACGCAGCCTTACTGTTTATAATATTGCCTGTATCAGGAGGTGTTGTGAATCTTCTGCGCCTTTCACAGGAAAGGAAACAAAATTATTCACTCGGCATATGTCAAGTTGCATTTTTTGCCACTTTCATGCTTTCACATAGGGCTCTGCTAGTGATTTTGGATCATGAGCCGATTTTGATAGCTGTTTTCATGTTTTAGACATGTTTGACAAGCCAGGATTTTAAGAGTCATGCAAACTTCTAGAACCTGCAAAACCAGCCTGGAACTCTTTTTGAGAGTTTGAGCTCCTCTCATGTTCATAGGGAGACTAGAAATATTGTGTACGCTTCCTGGTACTGTAGTACAAAGGGTTCTGTGCTTTCTGCCTGGGACCAGAAGTGTGTGAAATTGTAATGGAAAAATGTAACCCCGTATTTCAGAAACATAAAGTTCTGTTCAGATTCATTTCTGGAGCTGACAGAGGTCTGGCAGTATGCAGAAGAGAAAGTTCTTATTTTGTCCAACCGGTTTTGCTGTCTTTAAGAGCAAGCTGGGCGCAGATTACCCAAGCATTTGCAGCATAATCCTCACTAATAACTGTCCTTCAGTGGTGCTGTTTTATATCATTATGCTCCCACTAGCCCCAGCAAATTCCAGCCAGCAGGTGCACAGAAAAAGGTGACTTGCATTTCTGTTATTGGGTGATAAAAGCTCTTGCAGACAGCAGTTGTCTCTGAATGGTGCGGCTGAGAGGAATCCTACATTTCTGAGCCCAGAGAAAACAGACTGAGTTTGAGTTTTGCAGGGAGATGGGGGCAGTAGCTTGTTAGCTTAGGACCTGATGCTAATAAGAGAGATGGGGAGAACCAGCCTGTTTATGTCCCGGTGTCTAAGCTTTGTTACTAGTTATTCTAACTGTAGGCCCAGCCATGTGATGTGCCTAATGTCACCCTCATAAAGCCGCTTGTCTTCAGCTTCCATCGACTGCAGTGGGAACAGAGGCTGTTGAGTGTCTCACATGGCCAGGTCCTTAATCATTAAGTACAATAGCTGACTGTCAGTCCCGGCTCTAATCTTCCCCACAAGGATTTCAAGCGGATGATTACACTCGGCTGTGACCAGTTGAAAAGGGGATGGGAGGCGTTTATATGCAAAACCTTCATGACTTTGGAAAATCTAGATGGGGATCCAGAGAGCAATTATAGGGTTTTCTCTTTTGTTTGTGATTTGTGAGCTGTGTGAGAACCTAAACATTTTGCTCCCATAAACCATCTGTCGAAGGCCAGAATGTACGCACCGAGGTGAGTCAAATGATATTTATATGGGGAAAGCAGATCATTTCCCAAGCAATGAAAACATAATCAAGTCTGAAAATGGACTCCTGGTGTCTCGGAGCATAATTGGTACTAAGGGAAACGTGACGAATGGTTGCCAAATGGAGAGAATGAGTATGGAGTCTATGACCCATTACATGGAGACGGCGATGGCTCCCAAAGTCAGGAAGTTAAAGACCAGTGGAAAATGACACACACTAGTCCACCGAGCTGGCTTGTCTGAACAGTATATAATTAATAATAATACAGGTTGAACCTCTCTAGCCTGGCACCCTTGGGATCTGACCGGTGCTGAACCCTGGGAGGTCAATATTGTCTAGCAGCATCACCAACACTTCCCCTGCTTGCTGGGCTCTTAGAAGACATCGAGGGGTAAATTAGAGCTAAATTACAGCACAGAACACTGAGAGCCAGGACTGGTAACTGTAAATAAACTTTATGGGACTGCAGGAAACTTGGCCACACCCCTGATAAGTGACCATCTGGCTAACTAAGATCACACTGGACCATGGGTGTTGCTGGACCAGAGAGTGCTGGACTAGAGAGGCTCTACCTGTAGTATTATATTTGTTCAAAAATTAAAAGGTTTAGACCATTTGGGGCAGAATAATCAGCTGTGGGGATGTGTGTGAAACACACATCTATTCAACAGAATCTATATTCAACAGAATTGTATGGTTATTGGAGTGATCAAGTGCTAGATGAACTGATTAAAGGAGAAAATAAAACACATCAAACTTTTGTTTATGTTTAAAAGCAAATCTAAATCAAACCTCAGGAAGCCCTAAAATATTTGCTCAACGTTTCTTATTTATTTCACTCTTTATTTCATTTCTTCAGCTCCTAGAGGTTCAAGTAGTTTGAGTGAGTAGCCAGACTTCTGGATGCTTATCAAAATTGAACCCCAGTTCTGAATTTATTGTGGTTCACCCATGGCTGGATAGTGATTGCCATCAGGGATGGGGCGTGAGGTACCCAGGATGCTGACGCTTTGGGAGCCAAGAGTTTGACTTTCGTGTTACCTGAAACATTCTGTGATAATATCCTCTTGATCGGAATGAGCCAGCACAGTATCTTTTTTTTTAAAGTTAATAGGAATTTTGGGCCAGTCTTCTGCTACTCTTTCAAGAGCTGCTATTTTCCACTTGAACAGTGTTTGTTGCAAACCAGAGGAAAGAATTTGCCTGTAACAAATCTAAGATTTAAAACTGGGGACAGCAAAATTCTATCAGGAGGAAATGCAATTGTCATAACTGGGAGCTGCTAAGCATCTGACTTACCTGAAGAATGCGGAAAGGGTTGAGCAACTGGAGAGACACCTATGCGGGACAAGGGATTCAGGCTGTGAGCGAATAAAAATGCAGGTAGGTATTTCAAACTGGAAAAGTGGGGTTTTCTCTCTCTCTTCTTTGTCTGAGATCAGAGCAGTTTCTCCCAGGTATTGAGGGAGATGGGAGATGCTTTCTTTCTCCAAGAGTGGACTTCTTAAAATGCGAAAGTAGGGAAAGGTTTATTGTTTTCCTTGTTTGAGGGTTTGGAAATCATGTCTGAGCTGGCTAATTGTTTTTCTCTTTTGTAACTCAGGATTACAGCCCAGGGACTTTCTCTGAGTCTATGTCAATTGTGGCAATTTACCACCTAGTCAGTTTACTATGCTTGCAACAGTAATTTTGTTTTGATAATAAAAGAGTTTTAGTTTTCTTTTTATTCTAATTAACCAGTATTGGTAGATTGTTGTGTCCTTGGGATTAAGTGCCTAGTTAGAAGGGCAGAGTCCATTGCTGTGTGTGGATTCCCTCTGTTTTCCCAACTCCAAGCAAAAAGGAGGTTGGGGCAAGGGGAAGAGTTTTACTTTAGGGAGGGGATTCCCAAGAGATCTCTCCCTGGAAAAGGGTATATTTTTGTATTTTCTTGTAATCACTTGGATGGTGGCAACGAGGAACCAGTCTTGTCTTTTTTGGATCTCAGGGGGACTGAGATTGAATAAGTTTGTCTCTGGGAATCACAGAGACAGGCTTTGCAAGTGTTTATTCTGCTAGCCGCCCCCCGCCCCCCCCCCATCTCTACATGTCGAGTGTCAGGTTGGGGGATTGAGCCCTGACAATAATACAGGGAGAATGCCTGCTCTGAAGCTTGCTGAGGAAAGCCCAGTAAAGGCTCTGATCTTCAAAGGTGAATCTGCTACCTGTAGCGTTGTGCTAGAGTGACCAGATGTCCCAATATTCGGGGCTTTTTCTTATATAAACTTCTTTTACCCCAACCCTTTGTCCCTAATGTTTACACTTTCTCTCTGGTCACCCTACTTTGTGCAGCCCTTCATGGTTTCATAGATTCATAAATATAAAGGCCGGAAAATACCAGGGTGATCATAGACTTTCTCAAAATAAATCCTCCCGCAGATCTTTTAGAAAAAATCATCTAATGTTGGCTGGAGACTCCACTATGATTCTTGGTAAATTTCTAGTTCCAGTTATCCTCTCTGTCAAATATTGACTCCTTATTTCCAGTCTTGAATTTGTCTAGCTTCAACTTACAGTGACGAGGTCACATTAGGCCTTTCTCTGCTAGGCCAAAGAGATCATTGTTAAGCATTTGTTTCCCATGAAGGTAGTTTCATACTGTAATCAAGTAATCTCTTAACCTTCTATTTGTTAAGCTAAATGGATGGATTTCCTTGAGTCTAGCACTACAAGGTAGGTTTTCTAACCCTTTCATCACTCTTGATTCTTTGAATTGTCTCCAGTTTATCAAGACTCTTCTTGAATTGTGGGCACCCAAACTGGACACAGGACTCCAGGCCCCCATACATATATTCTGCAGTACTGAGTCAAATGCCTCATAGAAGTCTCACTGAATTATCCACATCCACCCTGATTGAATTAGCTCTGAGGTAAGACTCCCATCTCTGTACTACGACTATCTGTTTCTTTTTCTTTCCCTTCAAGAATCTGATGGAGTGAGCTGTATCTCATGAAAGCTTACACCATAATAACATTTTTAGTCTTTAAGGTGCCACTGGACTCCTTGTTGTTTTTGATGAAACAGATTAACAGGGCTACCTCTGGAACTTACATCAACACTATTCCCTTTATCCACCAATCTTGTAATCTCCTCAAAGAAGATTAGGTTAGTGTGACAGGGTCTGTTTTCCATAAACCCATGCTGATTTGCATTAATTACATTAACCTCCTTTAATTCTTTATCAATAGAGTACTGTACCCATCACTCCATTATCTTGTCCAGGACTGATTCCAGGCTGACAGACCTCTAATTATCTGTGCCATCTAATTTATACTTTTAAAAAGTTTGGCAACATTACCTTTCTTTGAGCTCGTCTATCCTTACCGGAAGATCAATGCTCCGAAGATAGATCTCGTGTTCGATTTAGTGGGTCTAGTATAGACCCATAAATCGAATGCTGAGGGAAGCACCAGTCGGTGTCTGGTACTCCCTCCTTTTGCGAGGCGTAAGGGAAGCTGACAAGAGTGTTTGCTTCCATCAGACTCCTGCAGTGTGGCCGTCACCAGGACTCGGCTTCAGGTAATCGGACTCCAGCTATGCATTTCACATAGCTGGAGGTTGTGTACCTTGAGCCGACCTGTCGGGTCTAGTGTAGACCTGGCCTTTCAGTCTTTTGGAACTTCCCCAGCACTCCAGGACTTACTGAAAATCAGTATGAATAGTCCAGTAAGCTCCTCAGTCAGTTTTTTGATTTATGCTCTAAAAAGATTTCACTGGAAACTCTAAAATGAGGCTTTAGCCTCGGAGTCCAGGTGGTAGAGGACTGGTCAACATGTATTTGTTTTTGCATCAGATACATCAATTCGATTAATAATATTACCCTAAGGCTATGTCTATACTGCACCCTTCTTCCGCAAAAGCTTATGCAAATGAAGCATGGAGTAAAATATCACCATGTTTCATTTGCATAATTAATTGGGACTGTTTTTGTGCAAGAGACTTTTGCATAAAAAGGAGCTGTGTAGACGGCTCCTTTTTGCGCAAAACCCCCCTCTTGCGCAAGAGCCATTCTTCCTAATTTTTTCAGGAAGAACAGCTCTTGCACAAGAGGGGATTTTTGCGCAAAAAGGAGCCATCTACACAGCTGCTTTTTGCACAAAAATGGCCCCTAATTCATTATGCAAACAAAGCACGGTGATATTCTACTTTGCACTTCATTTGCATAAGCTTTGCAGAAAAAGGGTGCAGTATAGACGTAGCCTAAGTGTTTAACGGTTCTCTTTTATGCCTCCTGAGATATGCTGAGACATTGTACAGAGGATGAAATAACAAACCAGAGTAGGCTTTTCATTTCAGTTTCCTAGAAGAGCTTATCTAATTGCTTTGGGAATGTCAAGCAAATTCCAGCTTCAGAGGTCTGTCCCTACGTTCCCCTGCTTTCAGACTGATCCCTGTAGTTGTTGAGTGGTTTCTATTCTGTACCCTGCTGGGAATTTTTAAGTCTCTCAGTCCTTTTACATCATAGAAAAAAAAAGTGTCTTAAGAAAGTTTCTTTCTCATGATCTTTCATTAGGAGTTATCTCCAGGAGACTTCTGAAAAGCCCCAGATCATTTCAAAATACTTCTCAAAGTAGTATTAAGCATTCAGCAGAGCTTGGTGTAATTTGTGATCATGTTGCATTAGGATTCATAGCTCAGTAAAATGTAGAAAAATTCAAAACTACTCAAAATGCAAGGGTTTTTTTTTCTCTTTTGATTCTAATTGGAAAATGGGACAATTTCCAGTGAAAATAGACCCGTTTCATAGTGAAATGAGGAATGGCGGTTGAAGAAGAAAGGGTAGAAGTTGGCTCACTCTTTGTAGAAATGGTCAGAATTGTCATATGTTTAAAGATGATTTATGTACTGGTCCAAATGTCACAAAGCATGTTTGCGGAGCTAGATGGTCTTTATGTGGCTTTTGTCTCAAGAGTGTGTGGCGGTTTCTAAGGAACCCAATTAGAAGGTCATTTTGTGCCAGTTCATATCACCTTTTAATTCTGTTTCTGAAACAGTCAGCTCAGCTGAAGGGTTTGCCTTAATCTTTATTCTTCTTCATTGCATTGAATCCTAACACATGTTCTTCTCTCCCCCCCATGGTCCCAGTGTGAACGGAGCCCCATATGAATAGAAATGTAACGTTTATTTTTAAGCAACTAATGTAAAAATTCAAGAAGCTGATAAGTGGGAATGTCAAAATGTCTTTGAGATGCTGTGTGTTCCGGGAAGAGACCCTGAAGGTTGCAGCTTCCAGTCATATAATTAATGAGGGGCGTGTGGGAAAATAGGACAATTTCCCCATATCCGTGAATCAAATTCAAGTTCTTGGCGGCTCTGTGCATTCCAGTGGCTCGCTGGAATTCTTTCACTGCAGAGGAGCCTTGCTCTTCTGTATATTATCAAGCCAGAAGAAGTGGTTTGATAACCGAGCCCTTCGGAGGAGGGGGAGAAACTTTCTCTAGCAACCGCCGTAACCAGATCAACAGCTGGCACCAGCCAGAGAGAAAAATAATTTCTTACAATCGTTTTTTTATTGCCCAACATCTGTTAGTGAATGCCAGTGAAAAATGATACCGCAGGAAACAGGAGTTCTCCTTATTCTGGTATCTTTATATCAAGTTCAAATGGGAGGCTAGTGTTATCAATTTGCCTTTGTCCGCCTCTTTTCTTCGACGTCTGACACCTGTTGGCTTGACAAAATTAATTATTTGAAAGCCTCACAGGAACAGATGTGTGAATCAGTTGGGGTTTAACCCCACCCTCCCCCCAAAAACCCATAGACCAGCCTTTCTGCTCTGCGCCTTTGCCTAATTTTGGAGCCAAACACAAAAATCATCCATGACTGAAGTTCTGAGATGTTCAAATTAGGGATGTTAGCGACTAACCGACTAGTCGACTAACCGATAAAGAGGAGCTTATCGATTAGCACTGTCCATTAGTTAAATCCCCCCAGCTGCCGCTCTGCATTGTACAGCACACACACACACACACACACACACACCAGCTGCCGCTCTGCATTGTACAGCACACGTGCGCGCGCGCGCACACAGACACACACACACACGCGCGTACGCCAGCTGCTGCTCTGCAT
The DNA here is from genome assembly GCF_049634645.1 of Pelodiscus sinensis. Lineage (NCBI taxonomy): Eukaryota > Metazoa > Chordata > Testudines > Trionychidae > Pelodiscus > Pelodiscus sinensis. The sequence goes on along the minus strand of NC_134733.1, from coordinate 21,663,306 downwards.
TGCCCAACCGAGGGAAGCCATGTGCTGAGTTGGTCCCTGCTCCATGTGTTTCTTTTCATTCAGCCTGGTGTCTCGGTGTGTGTGGTGATGGATAAAAAGAAATGGGTGGAGCAGGAACCAACTCAGCACCTTTGCCTGCGGTTTCCCTCGGCTGTGCAATGCAGAGTGGCAGCTGGGGAGGTGAGGCTGTGAACCGGTGCTAGCCAGACTCAGCACTAGGACTGCCTACCCTTATCGACTAGTTGACAAAATCTGTCGACTAATCGATTAGGAAAGTAATTGCATTTTAACATCCCTAGTTCCAGTAGTTGTATTTTCTCTCATTTCATGCTGAGATGGGAGCTGAAAGTGTTAAAATAGCCCCCAAAAGGCCATTCTTGAAGGATCTCCTGTTGGGTCCGGAAGCTGATCCCACCAGAAGTCTCTTGATGTTCTAGGTGGTATCTGGCCCGTTTTGGAGCTGGAAGAGGTTCAGATAGTAATTATTGAAATTGAACCTAATTGACATTCACTGAACACAACTAGCAGCACCGTTCAAAGGGAGATACTATTACATCAGTGTTTCAGAAGGTTAATTTGATGCTCAGAGAGTTTTACTGGTTGGTTGATAGTAGTCCATTCTGAGGAGGGACCGGCTTGCAAGCAGTGGTACCTGTGGAACATGCCCTCACCTTTGCCAATTAGGTTGGTTAAAATTCATTAACTAGAACTGCTGACCCCGGGTATACTTAATTTCCCTGAATTGGAGACCTCAAACCCAGCCCAGCTGGATCACAGAAAATAGTAAGACATTCTGTGCGTGATTAAATGGAGAATGTCTTGGTGCTCTGGTTGAGAAGTGGGATTTCAGAAATCTTTTGAGGTAGCCAGTGGTCTGTAATGAGTAAGTCTACCAAATGTTGTGATTACTCCTGCAAAGGTGACTGGAATGTACGATGATGGCTAAGAAAGATCGACGCCCTTTGATGATCTTGGATGGGTTAGCCTAATGACGGGGACTAATTTAGCTATAACCACTCCTCAGAGAGATCTTGGAGTCACTGAGGAAAGTTCTCTGAAAACATCCACTCAATGTGCAGCAGCAGCCAAAAAAGCAAATAGAATGTTAGGAGTCATTAAAAAAGGGATAGAGAATAAGACAGAGAGTATCTTATTGCCTCTATATAAAACCATGGTTCACCCACATTTTGAATACAGTGTACAGATGTGGTTGCCTCATCTCAAAAAAGATCTATTGGCATTGGAAAAGGTTCAGAAAGGGCAACAAAATGATTAGAGGTTTGGAATGGGTCTCATATGAAAAGAAATTAACTAGACTGGGACTTTTCAGCTTAGAAAAGAGGAGACTAAGGAGGGATAGGATAGAGTCTATAAAACCGTGACCTGTGAGGGAGAAAGTGAATAAGAAAAAGTTATTTACTTGTTCCCATAACACAAGAGCTCGGGGCCATCAAATGAAATGAATCGGTATCAGCTTTAAAACAAACAAAAGGAAGTTTGTCTTCACTCAGTGCATAGTCAACCTGTGGAACTCCTTGCCAGAGGATGTTGTGAAGACCAGGCCTTTAACAGGGTTCAAAAAAGAGCTTGATAAACTTATGGGGTGGAGGTGTCCATCAATGGCTATTAGCCAGAATGGGTAGGAGTGCTGTCTCTAGCCTCTATTTTCAGGGGCTGGAAAGGTACGATAGGAGAGGGATCACTTCTGTTTCTGTTCACTCCCTCTGGGGCACCTGGCAGTGGCCACTGTCAGAAGACAAGATACTGGGCTAGCTGGACCTTTGGTCTGACCCACTCTGGCTGTTCTTATGTTCTGATGGCCAAAGGTCTTAACTGGCCTTAGAGAAAACACATATCATATTTCAAGATTTTACCTCAGTGGAAATGAGGTAATGGTAATCAGGCAGTCTCCCCATTACAAAGTCCTATATAATTCCTGTCCTCAGGAGTTAACACTGTCCATCCCGTCTCACAGAATTAGTATGTGTGCAGCTGTTAATTCTTTGTAATACCAGCCATTGATGTCTGTGCCTAGAAGGACAATAGAATCCTTAGGAAACTAAATCAAATTGGTACAGTAGGCTACAGGGTTGCATGTCTGGAGTCATGGGTTTTTTTCCCCACCTGGCTGAGGAGTGGGGTCAGAATGCTTGCAAGCTGAAAGGAGGCGCACTGCATTTTTGCCAGCAGACACAGCGAGAGGTTGGCTGGTGTATCCAATCAGCATTTGCTGTTTAGGGGGCGAGGTTTTCCATTCTCAACTGCATTCATTTCCTCTCAGACACCCAACTGCGTGCTTCACTTTACGGGCCCGCTGGTTCTTATGGTTTAATGTACATACATGTGCGTGCGGGCTGCATGCAATTATGCAGACATTTTTCTTCGCGTAGCTAAATGTTTGTGGGGCCTCTGAACCCACGTTAGCTATTCCCATTGGCTGCAGTGACACCTGCTAGACGCTCAGTCGGCAAGAGCCAGCCAAGGCACTGTTCTGAATGCCAACAGGTGTTTCTGGTTTATGGGAATGCACAGAAATTGGCTTTCTTTCCATCTCCTGGGCAAATGAAAACACAACTGGGATCTGGAAACTCTCCACTTGACACCAGAACAGGAGGCCGTGCTGTGCACGAGTGCCAAGAAATCAAATAAGTCCCTCTTCTGACTCTGACAGACCTAGGGGTTAGATTTCTGTGCTGGTCTCCTTCAGCCGGTACCGTAAAAATACATTTTTTCTTTCCACGGCTTTTATTTTGGAACATGTAGTTCAAGGCTTTTAGAGCGGCTGGTTTTGCCAGTGTCCTGTCTGCCGACTTTGGTCAATACCAAATGGCCCAGAGGGAGGGGACACAACAGGTAATCCTCACCTGATCCCTCCCCTGTCACCCATTTCCAGACAAACAGGCGTTAGGGACACCATCCCTATCCATCCTGGCTAATATCCATTGATGGACCTAACCTCCATGAATCTATCTAGCTCTTTTTGAACCCTGTTCAAGTCCTAGCCTTCACCAGATCCTTTGGCAAGGAGTTCCACAGGTTGACTGTGCATTGAGTGAAGAAAAACTTTCTTCTGTTTGTTTTAAACCTGCTGCCTATTAATTTCATTTGGCGACCCCATATTCTTATATTCTGGGAATAAGTAAATAAGTTATCCTTATTCACTTTTTCCACACCAGTCAGCCTGGACCTCCCTGGTGGCTAGGGAAGTTGGGTTGCAGTGCTGCAGCCCCCGCCTTCCTCCAGTGGCCGGGGAAGTGGGACTGCTGTGACACGGCCCCCGCCTTCCTCCAGTGGCTGGGGAAATGGGACTGCTGTGACACGGCCCCCGCCTTCCTCCAGTGGCCGGGGAAATGGGACTGCTGTGACACGGCCCCCGCCTTCCTCCAGTGGCCGGGGAAGTGGGACTGCCGTGCCATGGCCCCCGCCTTCCTCCAGTGTTCCGAAGTAATGCTGCTGTGTAGACATACCCTTAGAAGGACGATGTTCCGGGAAGTTTGTGCTGCTGCCACCCATACTTTACCAGGGAGTGTTATTTTCCAGGGGTAGACACATTTACTGGGCACTGGAAATCTCCTCAGAAGCACTGCAGGAAAAGCAGGTCTGTGTCCTGCACACAAAGGATGTGCCGGTGCTGCCACTTCTGCTCTCTCCCTTGGCCTCCTAAGAACTGGAAGGACTAGTAGGATTCCATTCACGTTCGTGCTCTCTGGCATCATTTGTGGTGTAACCGGAATGGCTTTGGTGGAATTGCTCCAGGTAGCTCATGCCACGTTCCACTCCTCGTGCTCTTGGCCACCCAAGGGTCAGGTGCTGCAGGTCTGTAGTTACAGAACATCCATTTTGAGCCTGGCCTTCCGAGGGTGTCAAAATGCTTTTCCAAACAAGATATGTGGCCTGGCTGGACAGGAAATGGCCACTTGGCTTATTGGGGCCGTTCCCTTTAGCTTCCATGTGGACTAACTGTAATAACATTTGTGTGACCGGGTCATTTCCAGTTAATACACCAGCAGGGCTAAAATGCGAAGGTCCTTAGTAGGTTACACACCGAAGATAAGCTCATCAGGAAAATGTGCAGCCACAGAGAAGCCTCTGGGTCATTCTCCAGTCTGCAAGTGATGGCACCGTCTAGCTTGCTGATCCCTGTGCCACAGTCTTTTTGGCACAGCCATAGCCTTGGTTCTTTCACCAGCCTCGTGGATGCAGTCGGCAGGGGTGGAGCTTACAAACAAAGTTCCCTTCTTGCACGGAGTGGGCTTTGCGGCAGCTGCAGCGGCATTGCAGCCGGTCCCTCTGAACACGGGGTTAATCTGATGGGCTGCGATACCAGTTGCTTCCACCCCCCGGGGACGGAGGGCGGGAACTCTTCAGCTGCAGATTGCTGTGCCGATATGGTGTAACTGATTTCCTGTAAGTCACAGCAGCTATTTCCTTATCCTGGTTTGGGGGCCAACCCTGAAACAATTCTGGAATAGTGTCCCAGAGAGCAGTCTGCGCAGAAACACACCTTGCAGCAGCACTCAGGTTTTGTGGCTTCCGGGTTTGATTATTACAGCTTACGTGCGACATAAAATTATCCAGCAAAGTGCACAATAAAAATACCCCCTCGAGCATGGAATCCACCATTCTACAGATACTGCAGCTTTGGCAAGTCCTGTAACTGCTACAGGGAGAGAGGTTTCTAACATTTGAACACATTACTGGCATGCTCCACTAGACTACAGTATATTATGCCTTTGCAGGAGTGTATGTCTGTTCAAGCGCGTATCACACAGGCATCAACTCCAAACCCATTTATCCCAGATACTTAGCTAAGAGATAGTCGGGGATGATCTAAATTGGGATAGGCAAATACTGGCCCACCAGCCTGATTTGGTCCATCACGGTGAGCCTCTGGCAGGCCCCCACTGCTATATTTGCTGCACCTCCACAGATACCGGCGATCGCAGCTCCTGTTGGCTGCGGGTTGAAGTTCTCAGCCAGTGGGAGCTGTGAGAAGCCGTGTGCCAGTCTGCATCACTTTCTGCCACTTCCATTGGGTGGGAACAGCAATCCCCGGCCAATGGGAGCCGTGATCGCTCGTACCTGCGGAGGCACAGCTAAATATAGCAGCGGTGGCCTGCATGGGGCTAACCTTGTTGAACTGCTGCCATTTTGTTGGCCACCTCTGATCTAGATGGTGCTTGTTCCTGCCATGAAGGCAGGAGACTGGACTTGACGACCTCTCGAGGTCCCTTCTAATTCTGGTATTCGGTGATTGTATGAATCTCTGCCTTGTATTTTTGTAGTCTTGTGTGACCATACCCCCACAAAAGTGGGTTTTGAGTGATTTTGGGACAGTTTTGAGACAAATCCTCGGCGGCTGTAAGGTGGCGTCACTAGAGCTGTGGAGATTTATGCGAGCTCAGAATGTAGCCATGCGTGTTTGTCTGAACACCCCAGGCTCTCTTACATGTCCAGAATGGAGGCTCTAACGTTGAAGAATGGGCTTTCACGGGAGAGGGGGGTACTGCGTGTCCGCTTTCGGAATACAAACACCTTTTCTCATAGTGTTGTGGCTCTTGAGTTTTTGTTATTAGATGGTGAGATGCCAAATAGAATGGTAAGAGAAGTGCATCTTGAAATGTTCCACGGCGTTTTGGTTCAGGAGCCGTTTGAGACATGGGGGTAAGTTTGCAGAGTTTCCCACTTTCTCGGTTGGCGTTTGCCCAGTCCTGGTTTTAACCCGTGCCAGGAATGCACTCAGCCAGGGTTCCCTTTAAAAGTGCCGAGAAGGCCCAGAAGAAAAGTGAGATGTTATGCCTGATACCCAGGCCCAGACCTGCAGGCATCTGGCTTTGTGAAGCTGGTTCCCATCTGTGGTAGATGAAGTCTTTGTTACCATGGTAATATAGAGCATGTGAGAGGAGAATGGTTGGGAGAGGGCTTTTAACTCTCCTTTTATCTTCCGGCTGTATGACATGGAAACAGTTTGTTCATTCCTCACTCTCCGGCACGAGTGACTGGCATATAGATAGAGCCCTGCAAATCTGTGGAGATCTGCTTTATATCCGTGGGTATCCATAGCTGCTGCTCATTTTTGCAGATATGCACGTAGTTGTGGATACAAATGTTGTATCTAGAACCCTGCAAATCTGCAGATATCCACTTTATAGCCCCTGGTATCCCCATCTGGGCGTGTCAATGCAGATATCTGTGGCAAATTTTTGCGGATACAGAGGCGGATGAGGATACACATTTTGTATCCACACAGGGCTCTTCAGGGCATATCAAGGGGCAAGTAGCCTTGCCGGAGTAGCTGCTTCATGTCGGCTGTGTAGCTCAGTAGAGGGCGTTACTAGTTAAAGAAGTCCAGGTTCATTTACTGGAATCCAGGTGACGTTTAAAGAGGGGAGGCAAAGCTGACATATAAAAGTGTCCCTCAGAGCCAATGGATGAAGGCAATTTTTCTGATTTTTCATCAAGATGGGCACTGCCCACTCTCACCTGGTTCCCGTTGTCATGCTTTCGGGAGATTAAACCTTAAAATGGTTTTGTGGCAAGTTCCCTTCAAAAAGTGGCCATTGTCCATGTTGTTTCTTACATATGAGATCGTTTTGACCCATTCTAAATAAACTTTCAAATGATCAATCTTATTTTTTCATAGAATCATAGAACCACAGAGCTGGAAGAGACCTCAGAAGGCCATCAAGTTCAGCCCCCTGCTCTAGGCAGGACCAATCCCAACTAATTCAACCCGGCCAGGGCTTTGTCAAGCCAAGACTTAAACACCTCTAGGGATGGAGACTCCACTGCTTCCCTAGGTAACCCATTCCAGTGCTTCACTACCCTCCTAGGGAAATAGTTTTTCCTAATATCCAACCTGGACCTCTCTCACCAGAACTTGAGACCATTGCTCCTTGTTGTGCCATCTGTCACTAATGAGAACAGCCTTTCTCCATCCTCTTTGGAACCTCCCTTCAGGAAGTTGAAGGGCTGCTAATAAATCCCCCCTCAGTCAGTACATCTTTAATTTCATAGGACATGTCTACACTAAAGGGGGAGGTTGAAACAAGAGACGCAACTCCAGTTATTCTAATTATGAAGCTGGAGTCGATGTATCTTGTTTCAAGTTTCCCGGCCATGCCTACAGCAGGAGGTTGATGGGAGCAAATGCTCCCGTTGGCTTCCCTTACTCCTTGCAGAAGCAGGAGTACTAGCCACTGATGGAGGAGCCCTTTGCATTTGATTTAGCAAGTCTTAACTAGACTTGCTAAATCAAACTCTGGAAGATCAATCATGGCAGCATCAATCTTCCACTTAGTAAAGACATGGCCTAAGGGTATATCAATGCTGTTCCCCACTCTGGCACTTCAAGGGCAGAAGGTGGGAGTTTGCATGAGACTTTAAAAATACCCTGCCATGGAAGGCTTATGTTAAAATTCCTCCAGGCCTCAGATTCCCTGGCCGTGGCTTGGTATCTCTGCCACCACCCAAATGCAAAAATCCCCTCTGAGAACTCAGGAAGCCACAGTTGGGAATTCTTTCCTGTGAGGTATCTTTAAGCTCTTTAACCTTCCTCCTTGAGAGAGCCTGAAAAATTGGTAATTTTTGCTAGTAGTATGGCTTGCAGTCTCAGGCCTGTGCCCGCAGAACCTTCTGCCTTCTAGGACACAGAAATCAGCTCATGGTCTTAAAAAGGTGATTTTTATTAACAACCACACAAAAGAGAAAACTCACTTGGTGAAACATGACTGGGTTGCTAGGTGTTACAGGGCAACTGAAAAAAAAAAGGATTAAAACACAGAGAATTACTTCCCTGGGATTATTTCCCTGGGATTCAGCTGGGAAAGTTGCAGGATAAGGGAGTAGTTATTTATGCTCAGCAACAAACCCAAAGTAAAAAAAATAACCTGACTGCATCTGGCTAAACATTCCCTGTTCTACTCTTATATCTGTAGTCCCAAGATTTAGTACTTCCTTAGGCATGGAAGTTGCTGGATTCTCCATACCTTGCTCCTGGCTCCTCACCAGTCCTTTCAGGGGCTGCCGTTACACATTGGCAGGAACAGGAAGGCTGCTGATTTAAACTGAAAAGCCTACACTCTGTTTCCATTGGCTCTCTTGGCCTCCTGCCAACTTACTTCCTGCTTCCTTAGCTTTGCTGGGGACTCTCTAGAACCCACTGTCTATGGTTTTAACCCTCACTGGCAAGACAATTAGGGCTAGGTCTCAAAAGTTAACTTCTGAGAAAGAGTTTAGTTAACTACATGGCTGGAATGTCCATAAAAGGGTGTTATCCCTCCCATTCATCACAGGGTATGTCTCCACTATGCAGTGCATCTATGCTGTGGTGATTGAGCCATCTGGGCTTGATTTAGGAGGTCTAGCAAAGACCTGGTTCTCGTGGGGGACTTTAATCACCCTGACATCTGCTGGGGAACCTATACGGCAGTACACAGGCAATCCAGGAAGTTTTTGGAGAATTTTGGGGATAACTTCTTGACACAGGTGCTGAAGGATCCGACCAGGGGCCGTGCGCAGCTTGACCTTCTGCTCACAAACAGGGAGGAACTAATAGGGGAAGTGGAGGTGGGTGACAACCTGGGAAGCAGTGATCATGAGATGGTAGATTTCAGGATCCTGACCAAAGGAAGAAAAGAGAGTAGTAAAATACACACCTTGGACTTCAAAAAAGCAGATTTTGACTCCCTCCGAGATCTGATGGGCAGAATCCCCTGGGATGTTAACATGAAGGGGAAAGGAGTCCAGGACAGCTGGCAGTATTTTAAAGAAGCCTTATTGAAGGCACAGAAAGAAACCATCCCGACGCGTAGCAAGAGAGGCAAACATGTTAGGAGACCGGACTGGCTTACAGGGGAAATCCTTGGTAAACTTAAGCACAAAAAGGAAGCTTACAAAGAGTGGAAACTTGGACAAATGACCAGGGAGGAGTTTAAAGGTATAGCTCGAGAATGCCGGGGGGTTATCAGGAAGGCGAAAGCACAAATGGAATTGCGACTGGCTAAGACTGTGAAGGATAACAAGAAAGGTTTCTACAGGCATGTTAACAAGAAGAAGGTGATCAGAGAGGGTGTGCGGCCCCTAATGGATGAAGGAGGTAACCTAGTGACAGATGATGTGGGGAAAGCTGAAGTACTCAATGCTTTCTTTGCCTCTGTATTCACGGACAAGGTCGGCTCCTGGACTTCTGCGCCAAGTGACGCAAGATGGGATGAAGATGGACAGCCCGTGGTGGGTAAAGAACAGGTTAGGAACTATTTAGAAAAGCTAAACGTACATAAATCCATGGGTCCGGACTTAGTGCATCCGAGGGTACTGAGGGAGTTGACAAATGTCATTGTGGAGCCTTTGGCTATTATCTTTGAAAAGTTGTGGAGATCGGGAGAAATCCCGGATGACTGGAAAAAGGCAAATGTAGTGCCCATCTTCAAAAAAGGGAAGAAGGATGATTCAGGGAACTATAGGCCGGTCAGTCTTACCTCGGTTCCTGGAAAAATCATGGAAGGGATCCTTAAGGAATCCATATTGAGGCACTTGGATGAGAGGAAAGTGATTAGGAATAGTCAGCATAGATTCGCAAAGGGAAAGTCGTGCCTGACCAATCTGATTAGCTTCTATGATGAGGTAACTGGCTCGGTGGACATTGGGAAGTCAGTGGATGTTATATACCTTGACTTTAGCAAGGCTTTTGATACGTTCTCCCACAATATTCTTGCCAGCAAGTTAAGGGATTGTGGATTGGATAAATGGACGGTAAGATGGATAGAAAGATGGCTAGAAGGCCGGGACCAGCGGGTAGTGATCAATGGCTCGATGTCAGGATAGCGGTCGGTTTCTAGCGGAGTGCCCCAAGGTTCGGTTCTAGGACCGGTTTTGTTCAATATCTTTATTAATTATCTGGATGAGGGGATGGATTGCACCCTCAGCAAGTTTGCGGATGACACTAAGCTGGGGGGAGATGTAGATACGCTTAAGGGCAGAGATAGGGTACAGAATGACTTAGACATATTGGAGGATTGGGCCACAAGAAATCTGATGAGGTTCAACAAGGACAAGTGTAGAGTCCTGCACTTGGGACGGAAGAATCCCAAGCATAGTTACAAGCTGGGGACCAACCGGTTAAGTAGTAGTTCTGCAGAAAAGGACCTGGGGGTTACAGTGGATGAGAAGCTAGATATGAGTCAACAGTGTGCCCTTGTAGCCAAGAAGGCTAATGGCATATTAGGTTGCATTAAGAGGAGCATTGCCAGCAGATCCAGAGATGTCATCATTCCCCTTTATTTGGCTTTGGTGAGGCCGCATCTGGAGTATTGTGTCCAGTTCTGGGCCCCCCACTACAAAAAGGATGTGGATGCATTGGAGAGGGTCCAGCGGAGGGCAACCAAAATGATTAGGGGGCTGGAGCATATGACTTATGAGGAGAGCCTGAGGGACTTGGGTCTGTTTAGTCTGCAGAAATGAAGAGTGAGGGGAGATTTGATAGCAGCCTTCAACTTCCTGAAGGGAGGTTCCAAAGAGGATGGAGAGAGGCTGTTCTCAGTAGTGACAGATGGCAGAACAAGGAGCAATGGTCTCAAGTTGTGGTGGGAGTGGTCCAGGTTGGATATTAGGAAAAACTATTTCACTAGGAGGGTGGTGAAGCACTGGAATGGGTTACCTAGGGAAGTAGTGGAGTCTCCATCACTAGAGATTTTTAAGTCTCGGCTTGACAAAGCCCTGGCAGGGTTGATTTAGTTGGGATTGGTCCTGCCTAGAGCAGGGGGCTGGACTTGATGGCCTTCTGAGGTCTCTTCCAGTTCTATGATACTATGAAAAGAAATCAAGTCCCATTTGCGCCTCGTTTTGGTCATGGTGATTACTTGATAATAGATTGTCAGGTCTTTACTTCCTGGTTAAACACACTCTGGCTGTTACCCAGGGACACAGGCTAGCACCTCCATTACAGCTCACAGCTGAGAGAATGCCGTGTTCTTACTGGCATGGGAGCAGGGGCTTTAACTTCTATAGGCCCTTTTGGAAGCCTCAATCTAGAAGCCCAATCAACGTGTATCTGGGTGAGCTTCATGCAACTACTTCTTGAGAATACATCGTTTAGTCACTGTAAACTGCTGTCAGGGAATCTGTCAGCTCACTGATTCTGGGCCTTTTGGAAGGGATTGGACAAGAAGCAGCTGTTTATTATCAAGAAAAGAAAGGTTTGACAAATGGGCTTTTAATGGATGTTTATGTGCAGGATCAAAGGCAAAGAGAAACGCGTGAAGGGCTTTATTATGGCCAATCAGTTCTGCTCTGATGTTTAACTGGTGTGCTCATCTATTGATCTTGCCTGTCATCCTGATAAACAAAAAGCTTAGCTGGCTTTTACAGGTACCAGCTCTCCCGTTCGTATTGTGCAGGGATGCGGAAAAATACATCCGTCATTTTAAAAAGGGAGGCCAGAAGTTAACTTCCGTGTTGGGTTTACTCCATTGCTCTTCACCATTTATTTGTGATATTTATGTATGTCGCTGCAATCCATTAACCCCCCCCCCCCCACACACACAAGATGCAGTTCTGTAACAGACGTTCCCAGGAGGGACGTGGTTGTGACCGTGTTTTCGTTTTTAAACAGAAAGCAACAGGGTTTTGCGGTTCCCATTCTTAGAGGCAGGTGGAGGGAGAGAGCCTGCCTCGGTTTCTAGCCAGAAGCTGCTTAGGTAAGACCCTCCCGGCCAGAGTCTGCCCACCCTCTCCGTACTCCAACTCCCTGCCCTAGGTCATCATCGCTCCCTCCTGCTCTAGGTCACGACCCAAATCCTTTGCACATACACCCAGCTCCAGGTCACAACTCCTTCTCAGACCTCCATCCCCTCCTCCATCCCACCTCCAGTCCAGAATCCTCTCATGCACCCATCCCCTGTCCTGGACCCTGCACGCCAATCACTTGCCCCAGATCACAACTCCCGCCTTCCCCCGAACAGACCTCATACCCTCTTCTACACTCCAAACCCCTCAATCCTTCTACACCCAACCTCCGCCCCAAGCCCCGCACTCCCTCCGTAGAAAAGTGCAGCCTTTGACCACTTAAATCTTGGAGTGCCCCCCACCCCTAAAAATTTACTGCCCACCCCACCCTAGAGAGTATGCAGGGAACACACTTACCCTGGAAGCCAATGAGCTAGTTCTTTCTGAAACTTCTCTGGGCTTGGTTATGACAAGTGAACCTCAACTTGGAGAGGTCCTCTTCAGTTTGGATAAGAACCTGTAGTTTTAGATGCTTCTCCCAAAGCTTTGGGATTGTGAAATTGCCCTGGAAAGCTCCTGAGGACTTGTTCTCTCATACGATTTCCAACCCAGATTACTCTGAGTTGTGCTAGAAACACTCCCAGGAGCATAATCCCTCTTGGGGTCTTTTGGCACGTCTGACCCAGAACTGCTTGAACTGCAGTGCAAAGACATCTGAAGGATGGTTTTATTTGGGGAGCCCTGTGCTGATACATTTGTGTCCCCAAAAATGAGCTGTGGATGCCCCCCCTGGATATAGAGTGAATAGCCGCTGACTTGTTTAAACACCACCACGGCAGCTTTGAACCTGGGACCTCGGGAGCTGACTCTAGGACCCTCTGAGCTAAAAGCCAGCTGGCTCCCAGCCCATGCTGTAGAGGTCTCTTGATCTTAACTGTTGCAGTGCTCTAGGTGCCACTTGCACTACTCAGTAACCACACTAGGGCTATGTCTACACTTGCGGCTTCTTGCACGAGTAATATGCAAATGAGGCTAAGCATGGACTATCACTGAGCCTCATTAGCATACCTAATGAGCCACCATTTTTTTCAGAAGAGGTTCTTGTGCAAGAAGGAACGTCTACACTGCCCCTTCTTGTGCAAGAAAAACCCTCTTGCACAATTCCGTTACACTTATTACTTTCAGGAAGAACGGCATTGCGCAAGAGGGTTTTTCTTGCACAAGAAGGGGAAGTGTAGACGTTCCTTCTTGCGCAAGAGCCTCTTCTGAAAAAAATGGCAGCTCATTAGGTATGCAAATGAGGCTCGGCGATATTCCATGCTTAGCCTCATTTGCATATTACTAGCGCAAAAAGCCCCGAGTGTAGACATAGCCTAGGTGTGTGGGTTACACTAGCAGGGCTTGGTTTGAAGCAATTGCCCCACCTCTCACCTGATCAAAATATCCTAATTCTCTGCTGTTTACGTCAGTGCCTTGTTGTCTTTTCATGCTCCCCAAGTTCTCTGGATGTCCAGGGCAAAATTTTCAAACCAGACATGAAGCCACTGCTGAGGGCTGAACAGCCTGCTCTGCTACCTTCTCCGACAAGCCTTTCTCTTTGCTGAAGCCATCAGAACAGCCTTTTGAAATGAGGGCTAATTGAATGATCAGATCTTATTAGATGGAAGAGGATGAATGAGACTTAGACAGACCTAGGGAGACCTATAAAATCTTTGTGACCGGCAGACACTGCCAATTAAATCAAAGAAGTCCCTCCTCCGTCGTCTGTGGAAAAACCGCAGTCTGTCTGGAGGCGAGCTTGAGGACTCCCTGGCTGTCCCAGTAGATATACAGGGCAGGTATTGTGATTCTTTTTCTACTCGCATAGTTGGGCACGCACTATGGATGTGCTGCAGACTTCTTTACAAAGATCTGGGGGCCCGAAAGGGAGGGGGTTGAGTGAACCAGTTTTTCCAAATGTAAAAGAAACATCCCTCTGTTTGGATAAATGAAGCTTGAAGGAGGGAGGGAGGAGGGGGATGCCGATTGTATGCCTTTTGCTGCCATGTTTGTGTCACCACGTTTGTGTCGTCGTTGCGGTTTTAAAAGGGCTCGTCTTCCTGGTTTGACTTGACTTGCAGAAGCAGCTTTTTTTTTTTATATTCCACCCAGGTCTTAGTTGAAATTACTGGTGAAACTTCCTGGTGAAGACCAGAGAGATTTGCATTTTCAAGGCAGTTGAACATCAAACTTCTGGGCCTGATGCTTTCCGCAGCTGTATCTTGAAACCATAGTGGTGTAAAACCATAGTGCATCTCCAGGCCTGGCAAGGAAGGAGGGTGTAGGGTATAATGGCTCGCATAGGTGACCCGTGGTAGCATGCGGGTGATGTACTGCCCCTCTGGGCCCTGTCAACATTTTTATTGCTAAGTGGGGTGCCCCCCATGCTGCTTCCCTGCTCCTCTGGGTGCCCCCCGCAGCATATGATGCATAGACGTAACACATCAGATTTTAGGGTGTTTGATAGGATGGGTTTCAGAGACATTGGTTAAATGAAGGGACAAGACACTCGGTGAAGTTGTGAATGGGGTCGTATTTTCCTGTCAGTGTCCACATGCACATCTCTGTTCTCTTTTTCCGATTGCCCATCTTGCAGCACAAAAGAATCAGAGAGATTGAGCAAAGCTCCTCAGTCTGGTGCCTTGTTTCCTGGAGGAATGTTAAAATGCGGGAAAATTTCAGCAGTTACATGGTTTCATGCGAGGCGGCTGTCGGCTCCCTTTGAGCCAGTGTACACGGCTCCCTGCGCACACCGGCTCCTGCCTGCCACTCCGAGCTGCTGCTTCTAATGGAGAGACAGCAGTGCAGGGCGGCAGTCAGCTTCCTGGGAGCCGTTGCGCACCAGGAACTGTCTTTTAAGCCAGCTCCCCCCGTGTACTGGGAGCCTGCGTGTAACCGTGAACGTTAACTGATGAGCCCAGACTCATTGCTTAACCGTTTACACAGTCACACTCTCACATCCCTTGTTTCCTGTGAGGCCCATGCTGAATTAACTGATGTTTTAGCTAATGTGACCTGCAACAGAAATGAAAAACCTGAACGTGAAAGGTTTAGACTCCATGGCAGAGGTCACAGTATTTTTAGACGTAGGCTTACAGAATGATCTGACAGTTTCAGGGGAGAAGCCTTGTAGGTCTGGTTCAGAGGGGTGGCTTGTTAGTCTGTTTTAGGAAAAACAAGGAGTCCTGTGGCATCTTCAAGACTATCAGAGATGTGTCTGGGCATTCGCTGTCGTGGAGCGCACGTCATCAGATGCATTAAATGGAAACTTCTGAGAGTGACACCTGATGAAGTGGGCTCCAGTTCACGAAAGCTTTTGCCCAAATAAATTAGACTTCCAAGTGCCACATGACTCCTCGTTATCCTTCAAAGTGCTTCTTCTCCCCCCAGCCCAAAGTACATTAGAAATTTTTCATGTAGAGTTTTCACTTCATTCACCATTGAAGTGCAGCCATTGATGCAACAATTTTGATGAACAATGAAGAATACTCTCGTGTCCCAAGAACCCATAAGAACATAAGAACAGCCATGCTGGGTCAGACCAAAGGTCCATCCAGCCCAGTATCCTGTCTGCCGACAGTGGCCAATGCCATTCCTACCCATTCTGGCTAATAAGTATTGATGGACCTAATCTCCATTAATTTATCTAGTTCTTTTTTGAACACTGTTCATAGACTCATCGAGCTAGAAGAGACCTCAGAAGATCATCAAGTCCAGCCCTCTGCCCAAGGCAGGACCAATCCCAACTAAATCAACCCAGCCAGGGCTTTATCAAGCCGAGACTTAAAAACCTCTAGGGATCGAGAAGTCCTGGCCTTCACAACATCCTCTGGCAAGGAGTCCCACAGGTTGACTGTGTGCTGCGCCAAGAAAAACTTCCTTTTGTTTGTTTTAAACCTGCTACCCATTCATTTAATTTGGTCACCCCTAGTTCTGATGTTAGGGGAACAAATAAATAACTTTTCCTTAGTCACTTTCTCCACACTGGTCATATAACCCACATAGGTTATATTAGGAGGTGGAATCTGCAGTATCCATTCCCCTGCTTTCATGTACCGTGACCTCTAACGACCGTGAATAGTCAGGGTCTTAGATTTAGGTCTTATCCACCAGGGAGACTAGTTGTATTGTTAAGGAGTTATAAATAGCGGAGTGGGCTGTTTTGACAGCACTGAAGAACTGTGGTATTTCCACAGCATCCCATTGTGAGACATTTGCCAGCTTTGCGTGCGATCAGCCAAGAAGGAAGAGCTGAGAAGCAGCCAATTAACATCTACGTAGGCACTGCCTCATGGAGAAAACCATAGGACACTTTCCACACTTCAGGATGAAGGGTTTTTATTGCAAGGTGGCTTGTTTACAAGGAAGAAGCAAGTCTCCTCAAGGGGGCTTGAGTCCTAGGGTGTGAGGTATAACCCTGCGTGTGACATCTGGCTCCGCTTGCCAGTATATTCCCTAGAATTGGAAAGCTATCACACCACGCCTGGAGCACTGGAAGGAGCCAGTCTGACAGCGCGTGCCTCTGGACATGTACGAGCCGTATGCTACTGGCCACTAGTGCATAGCCAGACTCACATGGACTCCCGCCTGTGGGGCCATGTGTAAACCAGGAGTTCTCTGGCCGGCGGTGGTGACGAATGTATGGACCCACTCTGAGCAAAGCAGCCCAGTCTAGTGTAAGGCACATTCTTCCCGTCTCTTGGCACGGTACCGCACTCGCCTCATCCAAAAGACTCGCTAGTACATGGGCGTGAGGTGAATGGTGAAAATAGAGACGAGATCCAGTGGGAAACGATGTGGCGCCAAAGAGCTCTCTTGAAATGTTCAGGTGGTAGCTTGCCAGGCCAGAGGGTGAACAATTAATAGTCTGGAAAAGGCCCCCCCTGGGGAGGTAATCAGATTGGCAGGGATGTTACTTGGTCCTGCCATGACGGGAGGGGCCTGGACTTGATGACCTCTCGAGATCCCTTCCAGTTTTATGAGGTAGGTATATCTCCATATGTTATATTATACGATAGATTCTCGGATTTCTATTTACATGTCCACGCTGTGCTGTTGATATGTGTGTTCCAAGCTTTTGAAATGCCAAGGGGAGCCATTCATGGCTCCAACACAACATGGGGTCTGATCTGATGTGATACAGCTGGAACCTCTAAAATCTGGGTCTCTGGTCCGGCAACATCCATGATCCGGCAGGACCATGGATATTGCTGGAGCAGAGAGCTCCGGCTGTCCAGGTTCAGAATCCTAACCCGGGCTGGGCTGGAGGTGGGGAGTCCAGCACCAGCGGGAGAGCAATGGCTGGAGGTGGCAGGACCGGTGGCCAGGAGTGCAGTCCCACCCGGGGTAGGTGCTATGAGAAGTGCAGCCTCAGTAGGGGCTGGTGTGGTGCCGGAGCGCAGTCCAGGCTGGCGCTAGCAGCAGAGAGCTCATCCCTGCTCGGAGCTGGAGTCAGCTGGGCATGCAGTCTGGACCGGCGCCAAGGCAGGGGCGGGGTCGCAATCATTGCCAGGGCTGGAGGCAGGAGGGCCGGCCCCTGTGTGGGACTGGCGTGATGGGAGGACGCAGGCCTAGCACAGTGGGGGGCTGGAGGCAGCAGCAGCAGGTGGCAGGGATTGTAGCTCCACCCAGAAACAGAGCCTGCAGCTGGGTAGGGAGCCTTGACCTCCCTCGTCTGGCAAACTCCATTGTTCGGGACCCCTTAGGTCCCGTGGGTGCCAGGCAAGGGAGGTCCGACCTGTATTTCAGTTCCCCTGTGGTAGAGGAGACAGTGGAATCGCTAGAGTCCGTGTCATCTCAGATCCATAAATGGCTCATTTGGGAGGGCAGTGGAAGAGAAACACGCACACATCGGTAACAGAGTGGTGTTTATTTGGGTCACCCGAATACCTAACAATCAGAGTTTTCAGGCCTCTGTTTAACGTCGCTTCTGAACCCCATGTTTTCTGCTGGTTTCTCACTCGTTAGTCCCTGGCATTTATGGCAAAAGATGAATACTCGGATTGTGCATCTGGAAATCTATGCAAGGGTTTTTAGAGTATTATAATTGTCAGCATCAAACTAATGAAATATTTAAAACAAATTTTAAACTAAGGTCATGCAGACTAACAGGTTCTGAGTAAATATGTAATACCGCACAGCTGTTTTTTGGTCAGTAAATGTATACATCTGGATTGGCAAATTCTTGTTAAAATGGCTTCATTACCCCTTAATGACTCTTTTAATTGTTTCAGTGTTATGCTAATAGGTCTGGCAAGCTGGAAGAATTTTCACTTAGCAGGCTGTTGCAGCCTGGTAAGTCTATGGGAGCCTGCAGGAAGAGTTGGAATAGGAAGAGGCGAGAGGTTGGGTATTAAGACCCAGGAGAGGCAAAGCCTTCCCTTGCCTCTTGTACCCTCTGCCCATGCTGAGGAAGGTTTTTTTTTTTTAAAAAAGGCATCCTTTCTTGAAATTTTGCCCTTCATCTGTTTTCAGAGCAGCTAGATTTATGGCTCTGACACATTTGCTTAAAACATTATCATATTTTATTTTGTTTCTATGCACTTCTGCATATCCTAGTTCTGGCTGGACAGTGAAAGTGTTACACCACATACGACAGCCACTGAGTAAGCTAGAAGCAAGGAGGAACCAGAAAGTAAAAAAAAACCCAAACAATTCTCATAAGATGTTTAGATAGCTGGGATAGTGTTCCGGCAAGCAGCAAGACTGTTCGCTGCATATGCTCTGAAGCATTTGAACTTCCATGACTATTTCTTTTGAACCAGAAAAAGACTGAACCTTCACACTTTCCCTGGGAGCATTTAGAAGGGAATGTTTGGCCTCTTTAAAATTTCTCCCTGCTCAGCCTGGTGTACAACCTCCAGGGGCTGAGTTAAGGAGCCGTACTAGACTTATGGCCAGGATGGGGCAAATCATTTCTTGAGTCCTACAACTTGAAGGTTCATTTGAGAATGGATCCCACCATTTGTACTCTGCCTTAAAAACTCTGCAGTGTGTTAAACCTACAGGTTTCCTGAATCAGTCTAGACAACTCAGAAACATTAACCCTGTAATACATGTACACTTGTTCTGAGATACTACTGGATTGTAATTTATCTGTATTGAATATTTACATTTGTAGAGAAATTTAACAGAAGCTGGTAATTTATCCTTTTCAGAAAGGCAGTTTAAGGTGCTATATATCCGGTATCTGTGGAGATTATATCCATGTGATAAAATGAATTTATTACTCAACTTTGACCAGCATACCTGAACTCTGCATACTCCTCCATCTCCATCGGGACTTTTTCTAGCATTCCAAAACTCTGAGCTGATTCAAATAAATGCCATTTTTTTAAAAATCAGCCTGCCAGAAGAGGACTCCTTTTCCCTTCCCAAATGTAGAATTTTCCCTTCCTTGAAGCAATATTCTGATCTGACTCTTAGGCTGAACGGTATTCAGTCCTGTACAAGTGACACATTTCAGACCAATGTTTTTTTCCCTGCAGGGCTAAAAATGGGGCTTTTAAAATCAATCATTAGAAAGTCAGGACTCTTCCTTCGCAATGAGATGCACAATACTTAATCAGGAAATTTTCTGAGATATTGGACCATAAAATTCCCAGATTACTGAATTAGCATAAGCAAAAGATACATTTATAAAATGTTATAGTTACATTTTTCTCTTTTTGAGCATGATGCGCATGTGCACAGAGCTACCAGAGGAAGAAGGATTATTATGCACAGGACTGGGAGTCAGGTAGTCTGGATTCTGCTCCATCTTGGCCATACGCCGAGGCCACAGTTTTCAAACGTGGCCATTGATTTTGAGTGTCTCATTCTCTGTGGGGCTTAATTTGGGCTTGATCTTTCAAGGTGCCATAAGTTGGACACCCAACGTCAGTGGCCACTTCTGAAAAGTTTGATCCTGCTGCATGACCAAAATCATAGAATCATAGAATACTAGGACTGGAAGGGACCTCAAGAGGTCATCGAGTCCAGTCCCCTGCCTGCACAGCAGGGCCCAGTGCTGTCTAGACCATCCCTGATACATGTCTATCTAACCTGCTCTTAAATATTGCTAGAGATGGAGATTCCACAACCTCCCTGGGCAATTTATTCCAGTGTTTGACCACCCTGACAGTTAGGAACTTTTTCCCAACGTCCAACCTAAGCCTCCCTTGCTGCAGTTTAAGCCCATTGCTTCTTGTTCGTGAGGGCCAGGAAGAACAAGTTTTCTCCCTCCTCCTTGTGACACCCTTTTAGATACCTGAAAACCACTATCATGTCCCTTCTCAATCTTCTCTTTTCCAAACTAAACAAGCCCAATTCTTTCAGTCTTACTTCATAGGTTATGTCCTTTAGACATTTAATCATTCTTGTTGCTCTTCTCTGGACCCTCTCCAATCTCTCCACGTCCTTCTTGAAATGCGGTGCCCAGAACTGGACACAATACTCCAACTGAGGCCTAATCAGCGCAGAGTAGAGCAGAAGAATGACTTCTCATGTCTTGCTTACAACACTCCTGTTAATGCATCCTAGAATCATGTTTGCTATTTTTGCAACAGCATCACACTGCTGACTCATATTTAGCTTGTGGTCCACTATAACCCCTAGATCCCTTTCTGCAGGAATCCTTCCTAGACAGTCGCTTCCCATTCTGTATGTGTGAAATTGATTGTTCCTGCCTTTGCATTTGTCCTTATTAAACTTCATCAGGGCTTGATATTCAGAGGTGCAGAACACCCTCTGCTCTGATTGTCTGCAGTTGTAGCTGTGGGTGCTCAGCACCCTTTGCAGTTCAGGCCATACACTTTCCATCCCCAGTCTGGAGGAGCGGTTTGGTTGTGGCGTTGTTCACTAACTTTCCTAAAGCTCTGTAAGATTCAGAAATGCATATAAAGTGTGTGTGTAAGTAAATGTACTATGTGATAGTAGGTCCCATAGCAGTTATAATTTGAGTAGAGTTGATCCCATGGCTGCTACTTCTTCAAGCATAGGAACAATGGAGTTGAGAGGTTGTCGGCCAGATTTCAGATAAACTGATGAGGTCACACTTGCATGATACTGTGGAATCTCCATCACTGGAGTTATTTAAGAGGAGGTTGGATAGACATCTATCAGGAATGGTCTAGACTAGTGTTTCTCAATTTTTTTTTTATAAAGTACCCCTTTAAAAAAATTATAAGTACCCCCCGTACCCAGACACACCATTTTTTTTCTACCATTATGTCACATTTGTTTAAACAACTTAATCGTAGCTGGGTGGGCGTTGACATTTTTGAGTGTAAAAAGTACAAAAATAATAAAGCGCTGTAAAACTTAAAACAAAAATTCAGTTTTGTCCAAATTTCAGTTGTGTTGATGTACCCTCCAGACTTCCTTCGAGTACTCTTAAGGGTACTTGTAGCACTGGTTGAGAAAAGCTGGTCTAGACAGTGCTTGGTCCTGAGGGCAGGGGACAGTGCTTGGTCCTGAGGGCAGGGGACTGGACTTGATGCCCTCTCGAGGTCTCTTCCAGTTCTAGTGTTCCATGATTCTATGATCTGTCTTCCCTATACCTGTGTTGTACCTCTATTTATGCCCACTCAGAGTGTGTTTAAACTACATGGCTCCGTCAATGGAACCATGTAGACTAGGCTGATCGGCAGAGGGAAATGAAGCTGCGATTTAAGTAATCGTGGCTTCATTTAAATTTAAATGGCTGCCGCGCTCTGCCGACCAGCTGATAATCAGCTGTTTGTCGGCAGATCAGGGCAGTCTGACTCAGGTGATTCAACAGAAGATTGAACAACTGTAGGGTTGGTCCTGTTATTTATAGTTTGCCGAGATGAAATGAACAGCTTGTTGTTAGAATCTGTTGTTGCCCCTAGAGGGCTCATCTGGAGAGCAAGGACCCTTTGCGCTAGGCACTGTACACACATAGGGAAATGAGGCTTCCTGCTTCAGAGAGGTTATCAGGTAGACACTGCAAACAGATGGGGAGCACAAAGTGACAGTGAAAGGGTTACAGACAGTGGAATTAGTAGCAGTTGCAATTTCTGCAGTAAGGAGGAAAGCTCTGCATGGAGTTTTTGAACAAAGTTTGGCCCTGGGAATGTCTCCTGGCATTTGGGCTGGGAAGCTAGTTTATCCTGCTGCTTTTTTATCAGCATGGCCTGGCATACTGCCTAGCACAACCCATGTATTCATCCTGTCTCTCTTCCTCTCTTGGTAGACATCACCAGTATATCTTAGGGCTGCAGTGTTGTTTATAGACCTAATTAGTGAAGCTTGGATGAACTGATCATTCGGGAATACGATTGGGCACAAATCCAATGGTGTTGAGTGTTTTACTTCTTACTCCTGAACATTGGGCTGCAAAGGCGAGGCTGAAAACCGTGTGCATTTTGATAACCACCGTTATTCATCTTGATCTCCCCTTCTCTGCTCCTGAAACCTTCACGTCAACCCTGATTTGCTGCTTTACAGGAACTACTCACGGTCATTCATCTCCCGTCTCTGGCACCGGCATGACAGCATAGTTGCTTATTATGTCCCCAAATGGTGGAATTCAACCTGTCTTTTCACATCCTCTGACAATTTGAAACCGCTTTTAAAAAATAGCTGTCTGCTAAACTGATTTACTATCCACTGCTGATACCACACACGCCAAAATCTCACTAGCCTGAGGAGCAAGGCAGCAAATTCAATCCCTTAATCTGGAAACGGGCTTCTTTCCATCCACGATAAGGGGAGCTAAATGCTGGATGTTTGGGGCCAGTTTGGATTCCATCCAGCAGGTATTTATCTGAAGATCTTTTGGCTTAGAAAAGTTGCATCGGTACATCCCATTGCAAATGCCAAGAGGATAAACTTCTTCATACCATTTGTTATCCTTGGTCCTCATCTGAATTCTGGAATTTGGAACATTCACCACTAAAAAGTCAACCTAATCTTTTCCAGCCTCAGGACAGTTTTAAACATCAGTCAGGGTTGTGGGCAGGAATTCAGGTCTGTTGGGATTTTTTTCCACGTCACTTTGTGTGTCTCTAATTTCTGTCACAAACTTCCTTCCAGTCTGACATCTGTAGTAGGATGAAGGCCTAAAACATAAGCCAATGTAGCACACAGGCCTGGTTTGAGGCCTGAGGCCTAGCTAACAATGGGCAAAACATGGCTAACATAAAGCAAAGCTAAGCTGTGAGCAAGAGGCAGGCCCCAGCTCACAGAACTTGGCACAAACTGGGCTGAGAGTGCAAACCACTAATTGGTAATCAGCCCAGGTGTAGAACAGTCATTGCTCATAAGTTGAAAGCACATGGTACAAGCAGCTCATTAAAAAAGACCTTGGTACACATTCCCGTCAGATACAGATCCAGGTTCAGGAAAGGGTCTAAAATGACAGCATGATGGATAGAGATGATCTAATTAAACCAGGTTCAGGGGGATGTGTAACTAAGCAGTGTCAGAGGGTGGCAACCTGACACGTCAGCAGTGAGGTGTGAGTTGTTTGTACCTGTATATAAAGTGGTGCCTTGGGGGGGGTCGACAGTTTTGTCCAGCCGGGGGGCAGTGGGAGTTTCCCACTGGTTGAGCTGAGACTGTTGTTGTAAGTACATGTGCGTAGTGGTTCAGTGGAGTCTGTCGTCAGCTTTGACTATACTTCGCTTAGCAATAAACCTAGCCAGGTGCCTTCGATCCGTTTCTGGACTTTGGGGGCCCTATCGGGGTCTGCTGAGGTCATTGGGCCCACATTAGTGAGCACACACGCAAGCAGCCTTCTGGTTATCCTCATCGACGGAGCCAGAGACCTGTGAGGACACCACAGCCGTAAATCCTCCTCACTACAACATCAAACTCTACCTTGACAGGTCACATGTGACTAGCTGTTCAAACACCTCTGAGATATTTGGCCTTTTCTCATTTCTTCTTCCTCATAATCCCTTTGATCCGTTTTTGGTAAATAGCAGCTGGCTACCCCAAGCCCAGTGGTGTGCCTACTAGACCTCCCCCCCCATGAAGGATTAGATGTGGGGATTAGGCGAGAGGATCTGCTGGGTCTCTAAGAAGCTGGGGATGGTATTTTGTAAACAATGGACTCCGAATATATTCCAAGGGTGAACGTCATTCCCTTGTATGACGCTGACTCTTGAAGCAGGAGTTATTGCTGTTAAGAGCTTTGGAGAGATTTTCAGTCTAATGTAGGCCTGTTTGTCACATTTCTAGTGTGACAAGGACTGCTGTGTCCTAGCCAATCATACTTTGTTTTCGACCCAAGAATCCCCAAGTGCTTAAAATCTACAATATATTTGAGAGAATTTGTCTGTGCACCTGTCTGTCTGTCTGTCTGTTCAAGAGCTAGGACTGCCAAATTCCTTTTATCACAACACAAAGCAAGGTCAGGGGTTGGTTGTGCCAGGACAATGGGATGTGCCTGGAATGGGATTGCGTCTCCAAGTACCATACGGAAAGAGAGCAGGCAGGTGAAAGGGGCTGGCTGGAGGTGCATCCCTCCTGTCTGGGACTGCCCCACCCCAAGCCTCCCACCTCCCAGGTGCCCTTTAGCAAGGGCAGGGGGACTGAAGCTCTCCCTGCTGATTCATGTGGGAACATTGCTGGCTGTTCCCCTTCATCAGGGCGCAAGAGGAAAGTGCCCAGTTCACTATATTCCTCACTCTGGCTAGGGAGCATGGGGGCAGATGAACCTCAGCCTGCCCCAGGCGGTGGTCACGTACCCCTCCCCTGGCTGTGCCTGCTGGAG
Source organism: Pelodiscus sinensis (assembly GCF_049634645.1). Taxonomy (NCBI): domain Eukaryota; kingdom Metazoa; phylum Chordata; order Testudines; family Trionychidae; genus Pelodiscus; species Pelodiscus sinensis. The sequence continues at coordinate 21,638,822 of NC_134733.1, read as the reverse complement.
CTGCACTGGTCATGGAGAGGCGCTTCTTACCTGGCCCCAAGCGGCTGTGGTACGAGAGGGCTGGGGCTGTCCTCTCTGCATGGGCCAGCCTGCAGACTGAACCCCTCCTCTCCAGCCCTCCCCCCGAATAATGATTGAAGGGAAGCCTGGACATGTTCATTTTATTTTCCAAAAACCAATAATTAATTGAGTTAAGAACCCGAGGAACACTGGGTAAATCTTCTAGTTAATATACTAATCATTACACCTGACAACAGCCCTCGAGGTAGGGAAGTGCTATCACCCCTACTTTACAGCAGGGAAAACTGAGGCACGAGTCAGTGACATGGCATAGCAGTGTCGCATCCAGTGTATAGCAGAGGCAAGACTAGAATTCAGATGATGAAGTGGGCTCCAGCCCACAAAAGTTTATGCCATATACCTTTAAAAAACAACGAATGGTCCTGCAGCACCTTAGAGACTAACAAAACATGTAGATGGTCTCATGAGCTTTCGTGGACACAACCCACTTCTTCAGATGAATGGAGCAAGGGGTCCAGAGGTACAAAGAAATAGCAGAAAAAGATGGGAGATGGGGAGAGAAAGGGAAAAAAATCTTGTCAATTAGAGTGTCCGTGCTAAATGAGGCTAATAGAGTCGTCCGTAAGTGCCTGATACTTAGCTTCTGATGTCATTTGGGTGTTGAATGTAGTGGCCCATCTAGTTCAAATCTATGTTCAAACCTTGATTAAATGTGTCAAATTTGCATAGGAAGACAAGTTCTGCCGTTTCTCTCTCAAGCTGGTTTTTGAAATTGCTTTATGAGGGGATAGTCACTTTCGATCCATTAGGGAGTGCTCGGGCAGGTTAAAATGTTCCCCAACAGTTTTCTGTGTCACCATTTTGAATGTCTGATTTGTGTCGATTAATCTTTTGTCACAGAGACTGTCCAGTGTGGCCAATGTACACGGCAGAGGCACGTTGCTGGCACTTGATGGCATAGGTCAGATTGGTGGGTGTGCAGTTGTATGAGCTTCTGATGTGGCAGTTTATGTGGTTAGGACCTGAGATGGTGTCGCTTGTATAGATGTGTGGGCAGGGTTGGCCCTGGAGTTGATTGCAGGGGTGGGATCCTGGCTGTGTGTGATGGAGGGGTGCTGTGTGGTTGCTGGAGAGAATTTGTTTCAGGTAGGGAGTTGTCTGTAGGTGAGGGCTGGACTGTCTCCCAAGGCTTGTGTGAGTGAGGGGTCATTTTCCAGGAGTGGTTGTAGATTGTCAATTATGTGCTGGAGGGGTTCAAGTTGGGGCTGTGGGTGATGACTGTTGCTGTAGGTGTTCTGTTGCTTAGTTTATTTTGTTGTTTTTAAGTGGGTTTTTTTTCAGTTACAGACTAACACAGCTCCCCCCTGAGACTTTTAAACATGCAAGGCTCTGCCATGTACATTTGTTAGTCCTTAAGTGCCACAAGACTCTTGTTGTTTTCCCTTTTAGCAAAATTGACCATTCCCGTCTCTTCTAAGCAAGGAAATCGCTGCATGTTGTTCAAAACCCTTGAATCTGCCGGTTCCCTGCTGGCTGGCAAGAGCCGAAGGGGTTGAGGGACAATAGTGTGATGTGCACCCAGACACCAGAACAAACCACCTGTCATTTAGGCTTCAGGGCCAAGCTGGTGCTCCCTTTAAGTGGTTTTCTTTAACTGTGGTTGTTGTTAAGGTCAAAAGGTGCATTTGTAGCCAGTCTCTGGCCGTGTTTAAGGTCAATCGCAGAAGGAGAACCAAGTGGAAATTGAAACCATTTTCAGAGTCCACCTGTGATGTTTGGTGCTTACTTTTGTCTGGCCATTTCTCATTGCTGCATCTGTTTGGCCTGTAGGCTTCTCAGGGCCTAGCCTGCTTGGATTCTGCCTGTTTACCATTCCTAGTCTAATGAGCCCCCAACCTTGATGCCGACCTCCAGGTGCCCCTCCGGTGTTATAGCTGTAATAAGAGGTCACTAGCCACAGAGAGCTCAGAAAAGTCTTTCTTTAGTCTTTTTGTGCAGCAGCTGTAGGACATTTTATCCAGAACATAGCTTGTGTCAAAGAGAACCTGAAGGAGTAAGATGCTCCCCAAAGATGTCTCGGTTGGCTGGTTCTGTCTTTCCACCTGCCATAGAAATATGATGGCAGAAAAGCAGGAGGAACCCAGGACCACCGAACAGAGAGGGATTTTGTGAAATAAGGCCAACGTGGGATGCAGCATCTTGCCATGTCAGCATGTACATTGGATACACTCCGGCTAGGTCTACACTGCAGCGCTGTTTCGGGAGACTGGAGTATCTCCAAATAGCTATCCCGTGTCTTCACAGCAAGCCCGTGAATAGAACAGGCTCACTATTCTGATGGCCCTGTAAACCTCATTCCACGAGGAGTGAGGGATGCTTTGGAATGGTGGCTTATTTTGAAATTTGGCGCCAATTATGAAGTAAGCTGTTTCTAAATAAGATCAAAATAAGATGTGCAATTTGCGTAGCTGAAATTGCATATCTTAATTTGAGCCAGCGGCGGATTTGGGGCAGGGCGAGCGGGGCGACTGCCCCGGGCCCCACGTTTGCAGAAGCCCCGCGCATGCGCCGTGTCGAAGGAGGGGGGCCCCGTGAAATTTTGCTGCCCGGGGCCCCGCCGCGCTGCCCGGGGCCTCGCGGCACTCTCATCCGCCCCTGATTTGAGCTACAGTGCAGTGTAGACGCACCTGTCTGACTACTCCTGGGAACTACAGCCTTTTAAAGGGAACCCTGTACCCCACAGATATGACAGAACGTGTCTAGGCATATTCTTGGCAAGGGCAGGGATGTAAAGTTATTTTAAACGGTGACTGTGTGACCACTAAAAATCTCCGTGGGTACACATTACACACAGTGCGGGCTCTGCAGTGTATAACTTAGCTTTACACCTCAGAACCTGCAGTGAAGTCTCCCTAGGAGCGGGACTGGCAGGGGCTGCCGGCCCTACTCCTGGGAAGGTTTTGCTGTGGGCTCCTGCTGGCTCTGCTCCCAGGGAGCCACAGTCTGTAACATGTGGTGGGTGGGCCAGTCCAGTCAGACAGGGGCTGCTCCTGGTAGGCCCTGCAGAGCTGGAGAAGCCCCATGGCCAGAGCAGGTGGAAAGCTACTCCAGTCCCGACAAGTTAACTGGAACCGGTAAGCCTCCCCCGTTAAGGGTGCATCTAGACTGCAGGGTTTTTTGGGGAAAACGTCCATTTTTTTGAAAAAACTTATGTCCACACTGCTATTGCGTTCTTTCAAAAGAAAATCGAAAGAACGCAGGGGTTTTTCCCACATTGGTAAACCTCATTCTACGAGGAAGAACACCTTTTCCGAAAAAGCTCTCCTGCAAAAAGGCGTGTGTGGATGCGGAAGAGGGAGTTTTTTCGAAAGAAGAGGCCTCCAGGAAAAAGCACAGGTGCCCTGGTGGCTACTTTGTCCATAGTAATCACAGTGAGAGAGCATCCAATGAGTGTGGACACTCTCTTTCTAAAGAGCAGATCGCTTTTTCGATTTGCTTTTGCAGTGTGGACGCTTTCTTTTGGAAGAAATTTGTTTTGGAAGATCTCTTCCAAAAAAGCTTCTTTCGAAAGAAGCTTTCAGTCTAGATGTAGCCTGAGTGAGGTTAGCCTTTTACATCCCTAGTTAAGCCATGCTTTTTCCTAGACTTCCTGAAGGTGCTGCCTGGGACCCATGTTTTGTTGAGTCTTTGTTGTTTGCAGCGTATATAGAGGGAGGCAGGCTGAGCTTGTGTGATCCCTGGAAAGGCAGCACATTATAAATGGCCAGCCTGATAAGAGCATTTGAAAGAGGGGAAATGATAAGCTTGGAAGGGTAAAAAAAAATCACATTTATCAAGGAAACATATCTGGTCATACCCTGATAAAGTTACCCAGACAGAGCTTAACTGTGCATTAGTTTTGTCTGCCACATTCCTGCTACAATGGGTTCTTTTAATAATACATTTTACCCTAAAACCAGCTTCCTAAACAGTTGTCTCATCCCATCTCCATTTATTTTTAAAAAAGGGCCTTTCTAGTACTCTGAAAAGGAAACAGACAAAGATCTATCTGGAAGTTTGGTATCTATTATATTTACGATTGTTATCTAAAACCCCTCAACTGAGGGTGGGAATAACAATACATACATTTTTCAGTGTGTTTACTTTGTACGTTTGAATATAGACATTTAGCAAGGGATAGTCCATTTTAAAATATCTGTAAAGATGTAGAAAAAACCCTTGTAATGTGTTAAAATAGGAAAACAAAAATGCATACATTTCAGGACATGCTGTTTAAAGGGCTCTTGATTATAAACTGGTTATATTTTGAAAATGTGCACTTAAAAAAATCAGGTTTCTAGTATTTTTCAAAGCATGTACGCGAGAGCAAAAGGAAGGAACCATGTGAGGCAAAAACCACACTGACCTCAGAGAGTGAAATTTATTTCTGTGCTGCTAAATGCACGTCTACACTAGGAAATAAGTAAAATCAACTCCCGAAATAACAAATTGAACTAGCGTGTCCTCACTATGGGGAACCCTTGAAATGAGTCCAAGGCAGGCTGCATTAATGTGGATGTGCTACCTCGACGTGGAGCCCCAGGAAGCACTGAGGAGTAATTAGTTCGAATTACTCTGGGGAGTCGTTATTTCGAAATAGCGGCACTGGAACATCCACACTCCCGCTGTTTCAAGATAACTATTTTGGAATTAGCTTTATTCCCTGAGGAAAGGAGGAGCACAAATTTCAAAATAAGCGGCCTGTTATTTTGAAATAACGGGCTTGGCAGTGTGGCCGCTTGCTTATTAATTCGACCCAAGGGGGGTTATTTTGAAATAAAGCCCTTGTGTGACCAGTGCTGGGAGAAAACCAAACTCACAGCTTAGGAAGATGGCGGCTAAGCACCCTAAAACCAGAGGCCCATGGAGACTTGGCAGGAAGCCTGACATCGGTAACAGCCTGTCCCCAGTAACACTGCCTAGAACCCCTTCCCTCTTAGGTTTGTGCTGTGTCGCTGCCTATCTTCCCTTTGATATGCTCCTCCCACCAGGACGTCCTCTCTGACAGGGCTTAGAATCATAGAACCATAGAGCTGGAAAAGACCTCAGGAGTCATCAAGTCCAGCCCCCTGCCCAAGGCAGGACCAATCCCAACTAAATCAACCCAGCCAGGGCTTTGTCAAGCCGAGACTTAAACACCTCTAGGGATGGAGATTCCACCCCCGCCCTAGGGAACCCAGCCCAGTGCTTCCCCACCCTCCTAGTGAAATAGTTTTTCCTAATATCCAACCTGGACCTCTCCCACCGCAACTTGAGCCCATTGCTCCTTGTTCTGCCATCCGTCACTACTGTGAACAGCCTCTCTCCATCCTCTTTGGAACCCCCCTTCAGGGAGTTGAAGGCTGCTCTCAAATCCCCCCTCACTCTTCGCTTCTGCAGACTAGTGTGCTGAGCTTCTGTTTGGTTGGTTGGTTTGTTGGTTTGTTTGTTTGAAGGAGCTTCTAAAAGGTTTGAAATCTAGAAGCCTCTGTTAATTGGCTGAGCCTCAGTCGGGGGAGGGGCTACCAGAGCAATATAAACCTGTGACTCAGTGACCAGGGAGCTTGAGAACAGAAACAGCTAACAGGAGAGTTTGGAGAGGGAGTTCTCCAGGTAAAAGAGGAGTAAAAATGAGACCCTTGTGGTAAGTGGCTGTCTGGAGTGTGTGTGTGTGTGGGGGGGGGAGTTATTTGCTGTGTGCTGAGCTTGTGTTTGGTTGGTTGGTTTGTTTGTTTGTTTGTTTGTTTGAAGGAGCTTCTAAAAGGTTTGAAATCTAGAAGCCTCTGTTAATTGGCTGAGCCTCAGTCAGGGGGAGGGGCTACCAGAGCTATATAAGCCTGTGACTCAGCGACCAGGAACAGCTAACAGGAGAGTTTGGAGAGGGAGTTCTCCAGGTAAAAGAGGAGTAAAAATGAGACCCTTGTGGTAAGTGGCTGTCTGGAGTGTGTGTGTGTGTGTGTGTGGGGGGGGGGGGGGGGGGGGGGGGAGGGGAGTTATTTGCTGTGTGCTGAGCTTGTGTTTGGTTGGTTGGTTTGTTTGTTTGTTTGTTTGTAGGAGCTTCTAAAAGGTTTGAAATCTAGAAGCCTCTGTTAATTGGCTGAGCCTCAGTCAGGGGGAGGGGCTACCAGAGCTATATAAGCCTGTGACTCAGCGACCAGGAACAGCTAACAGGAGAGTTTGGAGAGGGAGTTTAGAGGGGGAGGTTAGAGGACACTAGTGACTTCTGACCTTCTTTAAAAAGTAACTCTTAGAATAATCTATATTCCATAGGTTTAAAAAGAATCCCAATTTTCCTTAACTTATTCGTTAGAAAAATGGAGACAAAAGCCCAGCAGCAGAGTGGGGGCTATCCTGTTTATTGCGTCGAGTGTAACATGTATGATTACCTGCCCTGTGGCATATGTGTGCACCCGTTGCAAGGAGCTCCTGACCCTCAGAGACCGAGTTCGGGCTTTGGAGGCTAAGGTGGCTGAACTGGAGGAGCTAAGGGACGTAGAGAGCTATGTCGATGAGACTTTCCGGGACACTGTAGTACTGTCCCACCTCCAGTCTGAGAGCCCCAGTGCTCTTAAGGAGGATGAAAGTCTCAAGGGAACAGAGCATTCAATGGGAGCAGAGGGAAACCATCCCGTAGTTGGGACCCTGCTCCCAGAGGATGTTGCGGTATCCTCTCGCACTGAGGATACCTCTGAGGGGGAGGGAATGCCAGTTAGGAGGAGGCAGGTGTTAGTAGTGGGTGATTCGATCGTTAGAAACATAGATAGTTGGGTTTGTGATGACCGGGAGAACCGTATGGTCACTTTCCTGCCTGGTGCGGAGGTTGCGGATCTCTCGAGGCATCTAGATAGACTTATGTGTAGTGCTGGGGAGGAGCCGGTGGTCGTGGTACATGTAGGTACCAATGACGTAGGGAAGGGTAGGAGAGATGTCCTGGAGGCCAAATTTAGGCTGATAGGAAAGAGACTGAAATCCAGGACCTCTATGGTGGCATTCTCGGAAATGCTTCCAGTTCCATGCGCAGGGCCAGGTAGGCAGGCAGAGCTTCAAAGTCTCAATGCGTGGATGAGACGATGGTGTAGGGAAGAGGGGTTTAGATTTATTAGGAACTGGGGACACTTTTGGGGGACGGGGAGCCTATACAGGAAGGATGGGCTCCATCTAAACCAGGGTGGAACCAGACTGCTGGCACTAAACATTAAAAAGGCCGTAGAGCAGTTTTTAAACTAAGATATGGGGGAAAGCCGATTGGTGCGGAGATGCATGTAAATCGGAGGGAGACTTCTCTTAGAGGAGAATCCATTGATAGAGATTCTCTAAACTGTAGTCAGAAAGAGAGGAGGGGAGAGGGCAAACCATGGGCCAGAGCAGACAAACAACCGCATAGAAAGGAATCCAATGCATCAGGGAAGGGCAGACAAATAAGCAGTGGTCAATTTTTAAAGTGCTTGTACACAAATGCTAGGAGTCTGACTAATAAGATGGGTGAACTAGAGTACCTCGTATTAAATGAGGAGATTGACATAATAGGCATCACTGAAACCTGGTGGAATGAGGAAAATCTGTGGGACACAATCATACCGGGATATAAAATATATAGAAAGGATAGAGCAGGCCGGGTGGGTGGCGGAGTGGCACTGTATGTGAAAGATAATGTAGAATCAAATGAAATAAAAATATTAAGTAAATCAACATGTTCCATAGAATCGCTATAGATAGTAATTCCATGCTCCAAAAATAAGAAATTAGCAGTAGGGATATATTACCGACCACCTGACCAGGACAGCGATACTGACATTGAAATGCTGAGGGAGATTAGAGAGGCTACCAAAATAGATAACTCTATAATAATGGGGGATTTTAATTACCCCCATATTGACTGGATACATGTTACCTCAGGAAGAGAAGCAGAGATAAAATTTCTCAATGGCTTAAATGACTGCTTCTTGGAGCAGCTAGTGCAGGAACCCACAAGGGGAGAGGCAATTCTCGATTTAGTCCTGAGTGGAGTGCAGGATCAGGTCCAGGATATAACCGTTACAGGACTGCTTGGGAATAGTGACCATAATATAATAACATTCAACATTCCTGTGGTGGGAAGAACATCTCAGCAGTCCAGCACCCTGGCATTTAATTTCAAAAAGGGGAATTACACAAAAATGAGGAGGTTAGTTAAACAGAAATTAAAAGGCACAGTGACTAGAGCCAAATCCCTGAAAGCTACATGGAAACTTTTTAAAGACACCATAATAGAGGCCCAACTTAAATGTATACCCCAAATTAAAAAACATAGCAAGAGACCTAAAAAAGAGTCACTGTGGCTTAACCACCATGTAAAAGAAGCAGTGAGGGACAAAAAGGTATCTTTTAAGAAGTGGAAGTCCAATCCTAGTGAGATAAATAGAAAGGAACATAAACACTGTCAAACCAAGTGTAAAAATGTAATAAGAAAAGCAAAAAAAGATTTTGAGGAACAGCTAGCCAAAAACTCAAAAAGAAATAACAAAATGTTTTTTAAGTACATTAGAAGCAGGAACCCTGCTAAAAAACCTGTGGGTCCCCTAGATGATCGATCTATAAAAGGAGCAATCAAGGACGATAAAGCCACTGCTTCGGTCTTCACAGCTGAGGACATTGGGGAGATTCTGAATCTGCACTGTCCTTTCTGGGTGATGAATCTGAGGAACTGTTCCGGACTGAAGTGTCATTAGAGGAGGTTTTGGAACAAATAGAAAAACTTAATGTTAACAAATCTCCGGGACCGGATGGCATTCATCCAAGGGTTCTAAAGGAACTTAAATGGGAAATTGCTGAGCTACTATCTGTGGTTTGTAACCTATCCTTTAAATCGGCTTCCGTACCTAATGACTGGAAGGTAGCCAACGTGACACCAATATTTAAAAAGGGCTCTAGAGGCGATCCTGGCAATTACAGACCGGTAAGTCTAACTTCAGTACCGGGCAAATTAGTCGAAACAATAGTAAAGAATAAAATTGTGAAGCATGTAGAAGAACATAATTTGTTGGACAAAAGTCAACATGGTTTCTGTAAAGGGAAATCCTGTCTTACTAATCTATTAGAGTTCTTTGAAGGGGTTAACAAACATGCGGATAAGGGGTATCCAGTAGATATAGTATACTTGGATTTTAAGAAAGCCTTTGACAAGGTCCCTCACCAAAGGTTCTTGTGTAAATTACATGGCCATGGGATAAGAGGGAAGGTCCTTTCTTGGATTGCGAACTGGTTAAAAGACAGGAAACAAAGGGTAGGAATAAATGGTAAATTTTCAGATTGGAGAGGGGTAACTAGTGGTGTTCCCCAAGGGTCAGTCTTCGGACCAATCCTTTTCAACTTATTCGTAAATGATCTGGAGAAAGGGGTAAGCAGTGAGGTAGTAAAGTTTGCGGATGATACAAAACTGTTTAGGATAGTCAAGACAGAAGCAGACTGTGAGGGACTCCAAGAAGATCTCACCAAACTGAGTGATTGGGCAACAAAATGGCAAATGAAATTTAATGTGGATAAGTGTAAAGTAATGCACATCGGGAATAATAACCCCAACTATACGTACAGTATGATGGGGGCTAATTTGGCTATGACAAATCAGGAAAGAGATCTTGGAGTTATCGTGGACAGTTCTCTGAAAACTTCCACGCAGTGTGCAGTGGCGGTCAAAAAGGCAAATAGGATGCTAGGAATTATTAGGAAAGGGGTAGAAAATAAGACCCAGAATATCTTACTGCCCCTGTATAAAACTATAGTACGCCCACATCTTGAATACTGTGTACAGATGTGGTCTCCTCACCTCAAAAAAGATATTTTGGCCTTGGAAAGAGTTCAGAAAAGTGCAACTAAAATAATTAGGGGTTTGGAATGGGTCCCATATGAGGAGAGGTTAAAGCGACTGGGACTTTTCAGTTTAGAAAAGAGGAGACTAGTGGGGGATATGATAGAGGTCTATAAAATCATGAGTGGTGTGGAGAGGTCTGATAAAGAAAAGTTATGTATTAGTTCCCTAAATAGAAGAACTAGAGGACACCAAATGAAATTAATGGGTAGCAGGTTTAAAACTAATAAAAGAAAGTTCTTCTTCACACAGCGTGTAGTCAACCTGTGGAACTCCTTGCCAGAGGAGGCTGTGAAGGCTAGGACTATAACAGAGTTTAAAGAGAAGCTAAATAATTTCATGGAGGTTAGGTCCATAAAAGGCTATTAGCCAGGGGATAAAATGGTGTCCTTGGCCTCTGTCTGTCAGTGGCTGGAGAGGGATGGCAGGAGACAAATCATTTGATCATTGTCTTCGGTCCACCCTCTCTGGGGCACCTGGTGCTGGCCACTGTCGGCAGACAGGATACTGGGCTAGAAGGACCTTTGGTCTGACACAGTACGGCCGTTCTTATGTTCTTATGTTCTTATGACTAAACAGACCCAACTCCCTCAGCCGCTCCTCATAGGTCATATGCTCCAGCCCCCTAATCATTTTGGTTGCCCTCCATTGGACCCTCTCCAATGCATCCACATCCTTTTTGTAGTGGGGGGCCCAGAACTGGACATAATATTCCAGATGTGGCCTCACCAGAGCCGAATAAAGGGGAATAATGACATCTCTGGATCTGCTGGCAATGCTCCTCTTAATGCAACCTAATATGCCATTAGCCTTCTTGGCTACAAGGCACATTGTTGACTCATATCCAGCTTCTCATCCACTGTAACCCCCAGGTCCTTTTCTGCAGAACTACTACTTAGCTGGTTGGTCCCCAATCTGTAACTATGCTTGGGATTCTTCCGTCCCAAGTGCAGGACTCTGCATTTGTCCTTGTTGAACCTCATCAGATTTCTTGTGGCTCAATCCTCCAATTTGTTTATGTCACTCTGGACCCTATCTCTGCCCTCAACCATATCTACCTCTCCCCCTAGCTTAGTGTCATCTGCAAACTTGCTGAGGGTGCAATCCATCCTCTCATCCAGGTCATTCATAAAGATATTGAACAAAACCGATCCTTGGGGCACTCTGCTAGAAACCGACCGCCATCCTGACATCGAGCTGTTGATCACTACCTGCTGGGCCCGGCCTTCTAACCATCTTTCTATCCTTCTTACTGGCCATTTATCCAATCCACATTCCCTTAACTTGCTGGCAAGAATATTGTGGAAGACCATATCAAAAGCCTTGCTAAAGTCAAGGTATATCATCACATCCACTGACTTTCCCATATCCACAGAGCCAGTTACCTCAAAGTGTGTACAACCTTACACAAAGCTTTCACCAGGGGGGATTCTGTCCTGGCTAGATCCAAGGCCCTAGTGGACATTATATTTTGAGGTAGGGCAAAAGGGCTGTAATAATAGAGATGCAAATTGTTTGGCTTCATACCCCGCTTTTTCCAACCCTCTCTGGTTTATCTTGTTTAATTGTCGGTCTAGGTAAAACCACAATCCTTGCCTGGTGTCAGTGGTAGCCAGTCAATTGTCTTTGGAATCATTCAGGATAAAGCTTTTTTGAATATCAGGAATACTGAACAATCAAACCCTCCTCCGATTCCAGTTGGCAAAGAAACCCTCCATGGGAGTCATTTGTGCACTTTCTGGTTTGGTGGGAACGTTCTCATACAGGCCTGGTGAAGAAGAAGCAGAAGTGCAGGAGTGTGGAGCAGCACGCCCTTGGCCGGTCAGTCTTGTCGAATTTTCAGAGACTCGCTGGCAAATATCTTCTCTTTTCCCTCCTCAGGGTGCATGGACCAAATCCAGCCCCGGGTAAATGCCTCCAGCACTAATGCGGTTACATTAGGGCAAGAGTGAAACCCAGGCATTTTAGCATCCAGTGCATCTGCTTTTATTTTGTTTTAGATGATCCCAACTGCTTTTTCATTGGAATGATGCTATAAAAAAATGTAACTAAATGCTTATACATCCGTGATGGGCAGCCTGTGGCCCAGGGACCACATGCATCCCATTGGGGTTCTGTGGGTGGCCCAGGAGACATTTAGTTGACCCACAGCATTGCTAGATTCCACTGGGTTTCATCTGCATAGTTTTTCCCCTACTCCTATTGCAAAAGTGACGTGCATGTAAAACAAGGGCACGTGGAGTGAGGCAAGGGCTTTATTGCGCACAGCACTGACTGTGAGACGCGTGCGCACCCTCTCCATATAAAACGCTGCTACGGGTCAATCAGGACACCCTACAAATTCTAGGAATGCAAGTGAGCAAAATTCCCTTATCTCAGGAGACCATCTAAGATACAACAATCTTGCAGCCCACTGAGATGAAGGAGGCCATGCATGCGGCCCGCTCCCTAGCCTAATTTGCCCCTCGCTGCTAAATATGCTACATATAAAATAAAGGAGAGCAGCTCTAATTCTCGGAACACTGCGGCTTCTCCCCAGCGCAGCTGTTTTCACAGAGATATGCTGCAGTAACTCGCGTTTTAGAAACGCATTATGCAACGTTTCATCTCAGAGCTGAATGAATTCAGTTCATTAGCACTAAGAGCATTGTCACTTGGTGAAATTGACCCTTGTTTGAAGGCAAGAGGAGAGTCCTCTCTGTTCTGCGTGTGGAGCTAGTCTTTGAGGGTAGAATCCCTTGAAAGCATGGACCATAACTAAGAATTATTGTATTTTAAAGGAAAACAAAAAGCACAAGGGGCGGATACTTCAGCAGACCCTGGAATATCGCAGCATGTGATCATGTGGGGTAGGGTGCTGCGGGCCATATGCTGGCAAAATACCCATCGAGAGCAGGCTGCAGGATCGGAGCTATGGAGTGGAAGCAAAGTACATTATTTATCCAAACTGCAGCAAGTCCCGTTATAGAAAGGTGCACAAAAATAGAGATCTTTCTGCTGACTCACCAGACCAGGGGTGTCCTGTTAGTGCAGGAATGGGCTATAATTTTTGCAGGGGGCTACTTAATGAATTTTGATCACGGGCATGGTCCACACACATCCTGCCCCCTGAAGGGGCGGGGCTTGAAGTGGAAGGGGCAGGACTGGAGACCACCCTCCTCTCAGAGTTCTCTGTGGCTGAAGGCTTTGGAATAAAAACACAGCAGAGAGCTCCCAGCTCCTGGCCCCACCACTAAGGCATTGCATGGCAGCGAGGTGGGGTTGCTGCGGCTGTTTAAAAGACTCGTGGCAACCGAGAGCTGTGTGGCATTTAAATAGGATCCTGCTGCCTGAGCCACTGCCTGGAGATAGCACCTTATATATGAAGTTTTAATATGTATTTAACATTTGTTATTATTTCAAAATAATTATGCGAGCGTCTTCACAGCAATTCTGTTATTTTGAAATAATGGACAGCTTATTCCGACTTCTGTAAACCTCATTCTAGAAGAATAACGCCTCTTCCGAAATAGCTATTTTGAAATAAGGCCTGTGTAGATGCTCCACTTCTGCTATTTTGAAATAGCCCCTCCCCAGGGCCATTCTAAGTAATTCCTCCTGGGGATCTAAATCGAGATAGCACGTCTACATTAGGAAAACCTGCCTCGGACTCATTTTGAGGCTTCCCTGCAGTGTAGACGTGCTCTTTCGAAATAAGCTATTTTGGAATAACTAGGTCCATCTAGCCCAGTATCCTGTCTGCCAACAGTGGCCAGCACCAGGTGCCCCAGAGAGGGTGGACCGAAGACAATGATCAAGCAATTTGTCTCCTGCCATCTCTCTCCAGCCTCTGACAAACAGAGGCCAAGGACACCATTTTATCCCCGGGCTAATAGCCTTTTATGGACCTAACCTCCATGAAATTATCTAGCTTCTCTTTAAACTCTATTATAGTCCTAGCCTTCACAGCCTCCTCTGGCAAGGAGGAGCACAGGTTAGATATTCTGAGGGCTACTGATCCATATGTTTCAGGGCATAAAAGTTCTCTATTGTTGTATTGCGCTACTGGATGTATTATAAAGGATTTTTACCTTCTCCTGATGCCTCGGTCCTTGGCCACTCTCAGAAAGAACATACTGGAGAAGGGGGAGCTGAGATCGAGTGATTGGGTTCTTCCATCATGCAAAGTTTCTGCTCCTAAGAGCCTTCTCTCTGTACCATTCATCTGGAACTTGGCTGCTCCTGCATCACAGGAACTGTGGAGACCCCTTGTCTGGTAGACTCGCCTGTTCAGAGTCTCTGCTTTTCAGTTGCTTTTGGCTCTTCCGTTGATTTGTTTCACTCTTGAACTCATTTCAGTTAATCATGGGGAAAGGACACCGTCCCACTGTTTCCTGTCTGCCGCAGGAAGCGGCAGGCAGGTCATTGCAGGTGTTTCAGCATCTGCAGACTGGTCCTGGCTCTCCTCCATTTCCTTGTCTTACCTGATCTCAGGCCAGCAGCTCATTAAGTGCAAAGGGATATTATTGCAGGATTATGTTCTCAGCAGACACTGTCTGGACTACTCCAAACTCAGGGCTTCCTGAGATGAATGTGTGCTCTCTGTCTCCCTTTCTCAGGCTGTCATGTCATGCAAACATTTACACATAAGGAAAGGAATGAGTTCACAGGAATACAGAACACTGGCATATTGTGTCTCGTTGTGTCCTCTGTTTGGGACATGGCATGGGATGCTGCATAATGCAGTAGGATTTGGCAGGGGTGTTATTCCTGGTACTGAGTACACCTGTAGGGGCCAATTCTCCTCACTTACGACAATATAAATCAAGAGCCACATACTTGGAGTCAGTAGAGTTACACCTTTGTAATGCTAAGGAAGAGCGAGTGGGGATGAAGAAGAAGGCTAGAGGCAGTGTAGTAGAATGAGGGGAAGCTCTGAGTGTCTCCACTGTGAATTGGGGATATTAATACTTCCTTTCTCCCAGTCTTTGACTGCCTTGTGTGTTTAAATGTTAAGCTCTTTGGGGCAGGGACTGTGTTTTACTCTGGTATGTACAGCTCCTAGCACAATTGGGCGCTGATCTCAGTTAAGGTTTATAGGATGATGATTTATTTATTTACTACTACTCCTATTTGAATTGGATCTGCAGTCTAGAAAAATGGAAGCAAAAGAGCATCTGCACCGATACAGTCTGAACCTGTGACTCCAGCCCCAGAAATAACCAGACAGAACAGTTTTATACACGAACATGTAGAGGGGGTCGCTAGAGTTAATAGCCTACAATTCTTTAAAATGAAGTGTTCGCACACCTCTGTGCTTCCTGGTTCTGCCTGGGCCTAGCAGCGAAGAAATAAAATCCCATGAGAAAGCCAGCTCCGGAAGTTTCCAGGGAGACTCAGGAAAAAAAAAAGCCACCCACACTGCACTCTGGGACCTTTCATTTTGTAGTTATTTTGTGTGAAGGTCTTGGGAAGGCTATGAAATAGGGTAACTGGAGCATTGCAAAATGTGGCGGTTTGAATTCACAGATGCCTAGAGTCCAAGTCCATAAGGGATCGTTGCGATCACCCCTGACCTGCTGTATAACATGCGCCATAGAACTTCCCAAAATAATCCCTAGAACAGAGCGTTAGTGAAAAACATCCAACCGTCATTAAAAAATTATCAGTGATGGAGCTTCCACCAGGACCCTTGGTAAATTGTTCTAATGGTTAATTACCCTCATTGTTGATAATTTATGCTTTATTTCCCCTTCGAGTTCCAAGAGGTTTGTGTGAAAACTTCCTCCAGTTTTGTTTTATGTAGTGTCCAATCTCCTGCTCTTAGCTTTGCTGACAATAACATAACACATGCTGTACTCGCTATTATTTAGAAACAACCAGCTGTCCTGTGCACCTTGGAGACTAACAGATTTAGTAGGGTATGAGCTTTCGTGGGTAAAACCCACTTACTCAGATGTGTTGGAGAAGTGGGTTTTACCCACTATGACCTAATAAATTTGTTAGTCTCCAAGGTGCCACAAGACTGCACGTTGTTTTTAAAGTTACAGTAAAGTTTAAGTTTAATAGCTACCCATTCCTAGCTATTATTGAGTTAGTTAATGAGTTAATATATTTAATATATAATACAATATATTTTTAATAGCCTGTAACTTTGCTTTTTAAACATCTTTTTTCTAATTTAATAAAGCAACTGCTTTTTACTCCTGATATGAAAAAATTGCCATTTTAAAATCTTTTTGGAAAACATACAAATCACATACATGTTTGTTTGGTTTTGCAGTATAAAAGCTAGTTCACCAGTCTTGTCTTTTGCAGACTGCGCCTTTTTGGGGCAGGTTTCCTGGCTTTTTCCCAGTGTGCTGCCCCTGGGCTGTCTGATTCACGCTGCTCCCTATTTTGCCCATGAGTCACAGGTAGGAGTCAAGAGTTGAGTTGAAAGTGGTTGGAGTTACTCAGTGAATCTCTTCATGGATGGGGGCACAGAAGTATGTGGAAAATAACTCCGTCCAAATCTCCTACCTAATTATGGCGCCAATCCTATCGCTGGACTCTTGTTCCGTAAAGCAGAAAAATGTTTTGTGCTGGACCCAAGTCTGTGCTATGGAGCTAGAGGGCTGCAGTTGAAGATTTAAGTTGCCAATGAGCCCCTATTTATAGATGTATGCAAGCTGAGTGTGTGTGTGGGGGGGGGCGGGGATTGCTGGGGTGAAATCCTCACTCCATTGAGGTCAGTGGAAAACTCCCATTCACTTAAACAGGCCAAGATTTCCCCCTTGGTGAGCAAAAACAAGTCAATCTATTTAGCTTTAATAAAATATTTTGCAGCGCCTTGCACTCTTGTTTGTTGTTAAAAACAGAGCGATTCCATTACTGCTTAATCCATTCTCTGTTGTGTTCAGCTACTGGCCTCAGTCCCATCTTGCTGGGAGCTGGGCATCTCGCTCGTGTAGAGGGACTTTGCATCCACAGACCTCCGTGTGCGTCGCAGGGGAAGGTAGCTCCTGGGGTGAGAGCGTGTCCTCTCAGGAAGAAAGAGGCCTGCAGAGGAACAGACCCCACTCCAGCTGCCCTTATCTTGACATTTCCCCACCAAGAGCCATAGGTAAAATCTTGCACCGTATGGGATGGTTCTTGGGGAATGCAGGACTGTGGGTCACCTTGTTACCCTCTGTCTCTAGCAAGAAGGAGTCTTCCCAGTAGACCATTAATTGGGAAGATGGCTTCTTTCTGGGTGTCAGCTCCAGAACTCTGCCAGCCTTTCAGCCAAACTGGTACTGTGCTCTAACCTTGGCAGCCCTCACTTTGCCTTGCCGGACAGCAGTCCCTGCATCCCAATCCACGAGTCCCCAGCGTTCCCTTGTAGTTCCTAGCCCTTGGCATGGGGCACGCGCAGAAATTCCAGATCCTCTGCCCAAAGATGCAGCGTAGCCCAATTTACCGGTTATAAGCCACCTCTCCTGTAACCCACACAGCATTTGTAAGCACTTAGAATCAAGCAAAAGTTGGGTTATTTAAGAAAGACGAAGGATTTAACTAGCGACAAGAGTTGTAGGCCTTGTGGCAACTGGCAAGAGAAGAAAGCTGCAGCCAGAAACAAAATTGATACTAAGGAAGGTGGATGGTCTTCTGAGATCCAATGACTGAGCTGTTGCTTTTGCCACCAAGGTTAAACCTTCACTATTAACACAGGAGACAGAGGCAAGAGCTGAACCATGAACAGCTAAGAAGCTGGCTGCCAAACTCCTTCTCCTTTCAGGGTCAGGAACCAATCCCCAGATTTCAACTTCCATTTTTGTGAGAGTGTTCAGCAAATGCTTTCTCTCCCCCAGTGGCCTGGGATGCTACCGGGGGGTCAGTATTGGTGCTGGGCTGTTAATTGGGAAGATGCTTCTTCCTGGCATGAGGCAAAGTTACCCAGCTGCTTTGCCGTGGCTAAGGGCTGATGATCAAAAGGACAGAAACCAGTTGCAAATTCTTCTTGTAGGGAGGACAGGGAAGTGTAGTCCTCAGAGGCGCTTTGCAGAGAGCAAAGGGACTTTGTCAGAGGCCATGCAGGCGGGGTGTGAATTAGCCAAGCTTGCCCACGCTGTGAGGCAAATAAGCATTAGGTAAGGTCCAGGCCTTTGGAAGCTTTAACCCTGGTCTGTGATTGCTGTGCACCTCTGGGCAAATACACCCTGGGTGTGTGGGAAAAGCTGTGTTGAGTTGGGAAGTTGCTGGCTGGGGTCTCGTAGAGTTGAGCCTCTCATGTTAAATGGTTGGGAAACAGGGCTGCAACCCAGATATTAGTCTAAGAATGGTTGAATTTGAGGCAGGGAAAGGAAGGAAAATTTGTCCCCTGAGGTTGACACTGAGGAGGTCCTGAAAAGCGTCTGAAGCATCACTTGTCTTGTAACCACGACGATTAACCTTTGCTAACACTCTAGATACAGTGTTTGTGACCGAGAATCCATAGGCTGGCTCTGTCTTGTGAAATAATATTTATATTTTCTTTGAGTCTAAATGTGACCAGCCATTATGTTATGCAAAATGACCGTCTTGTTTGTGCATTTAGGGGACAAGGACAGAAAATGCCATCCATGAAAGATTGAAAGAATTGGGCTTGTTTAGTTTGGAAAAGACTGAGAGAGGACATGATAGTAGCTTTCAAGTACCTAAAAAGAGTGTTCCAGAGAGGAGAAAGAAAAAATTATTCTCCTTAACATCTGATGCTAGGACAAGAAGCAATGGGCTTAGATTGTAGGAAGGGAGGTTTAGGTGAGAGATTAGGAAAAAACCCTGGGGCAGCTCCGTGCATGCTCCACGCACTCAGGGCAGGGGCCGTGCATGCCCTGTGCGCCTGGTGGCAGCACCGCGCATGCGCCACGTGCCCAGAGACGGGGGCTGTGCATGCGCTGTGCGCCCGGGGGTGGCACCGTGTATGCACTGTGCGCCCGGTGGTGGGAGCAGCGCATGTGCCGGGTGCCTGGGGTGCAAGAATGGCTCGGGCTGGCCCTGGTCACTAGGCAGGTGTACATTAATGCCCCGGCAGGTGCCATGGCGCCCATGGATACCGCGTTGGGGACCACTGATCTAGATACTGCTTGGTCCTGCCATTTACCAATATCTCTGAGAGTGAAACTTCCTGACTGTCAGGGTGGTTAAACACTGGAATAAATTGCCTAGGGAGGTTGTGGAATCTTCATGACTGGAGATAGTTAAGAGCAGGTTGGACAGACATCTCTCAGGGATGATCTTAGACGGTGCTTGGTCCTGCTGTGAGGGCAGGGGACTGGACTTGATGACCTCTTGAGTTCCCTTCCAGTTTCTAGTGTTCTATGATTCTATCTCTTCTAAAACAAAGGTCACTTACAAGAGGCATGAGTCCAGGTCATAGGGAAGTTTTGTGTACAGGCTGAGGATGGCCAGCAGCTTTGGTAGCTTGTCTAATATCTTGCCAGATGATTTGCTTTGCCAGTGCTGGTACATTGTCTTTGGGAAACTGCTGGGACTGAGTCAACTGTTGACAGGCACTTCAATGTGCTATTAAGTATCCACTTTTCCCAAGAAACCTTGCCATTTAGCCAAAAGAATGAAAAACATCCAGCTGAGTCGGTCAGAAATATGCTCTCTTGTGTTATGACAAAAGATGTGTTTAAATCTATATTTATAGAGCTACAGACACAGAGAGAGACATAGACCAGAGCTGCCTGTAATTAGCGGTCAGCATACATAGTGGCTTTGTGGTTCGCAGGCTGGCCGCTGTGATATTCAGCAGGGACATTTTAGTTAGTAGTGACTGGAGGAAAGAGTCAGGGAAGTAACCTTGTGTGGGTCATGGAGGAAGAGGAATTCCAGCAGCAGGAGAGATTGCCAGAATTGTTGGCAACACTGCTGAAAAATGCAATGTGCCTTTGCGTGGATAAATGGAGACAAGAGGCCCAAATGATCCGAGGTTGCCGTGTTTTTTCTCACTACAGCTAAAAAGAATCACTGGAGATATTTAAGAGCAGGTTGGATAGGCATCTATCAGGGATGGTCTAGATGGTGCTTGGTCCTGCCGTGAGGGCAGGGGACTGGACTTGATGACCTCTCGAGGTCCCTTCCTGTTCTAGGATTCTATGAGTCTATGACTATGATTAGCACAGTTAAACAAGAATTAGACAGTAAGCTGTCTAAGAATTGTAGCATGTTCTAGTGGCTAGTGCAGGAGTCCGGCATTTGGGACTTCTGGGTTCTATTCCCAGCTTTTCCACTGACTTTGGATGATGATGTTATTTCTTTGTATAATCGTAGTACCTAAAAGCATTGTGTCTGGAATTGGATCCATTGCCACAGACACAGAACAGAAGACAATCCCGCTGGGATGTTGGGCCGGCCACTTTACCACTTTGTTTCCTTCCTGTTGCTTTCTGTAAAATGGGCGCAATGCTCAGTCTGGTGGGGGTGCAGAAGGGAGGGGGAGAGGGGACTGGAGGGCTTGTTTAAGGTTTGTTTTTCAGCACTTTGGTTTTCTTGGCTAAATGAGGTTGTGCAAGGAAAACGCATTATCGGTTGAGCAGGGTGGAGCCTGCGAGAATGCCCCTTTGCACGAGAGCTGGGAAGGGTATGATGAAGACAGCAAGCACCTATTGCACGAAGAGGCCATCCTGTCTCAGCCTGGTGAGGGAGGACCTTAGTGATTCAGCTCTGATGAGAGAGCAAATGTTGTTTCTTCTCTGATCACCTGGGCCCTCCAAGACTGAATATCTACAGCGCCAAGGCTCTCTTAGGAGAGTCTTGGAGCAGTCCCACCTTGGGCCGGGAATGCTAGAGCAGCACTTCAGTCTCTCCTCCTGCCCCATCCAGAGCAAACCTGAAGCTACTTTTCATATTTGTGCTGGGCAGGGCCTGGGACGCTCCCTCGCACAACGATTTCAACCCTAACGGTTTCTCACACGCATCAGAAGTTTAAGATTAAGATGCTCATTACTCCTTCCGATCGCCTTTGGCTCTCATACGCAGCCTGATGTCGGATTAATCAGTGAAAGCTGGTATGTGACATGCCAGCTATTGTAGGTACTTGGTGCATCTCTGGAATTAATGACTTGGAGACCCGTGGCCTAACACTCCAGTAGGAGTAGCAGGACCCAGGGGAGTCCCATATCTGTTACTGCCTAAGGTGATGTCTGTTTTACTAAGGCCAGGGAGGGTTGAATTCAGATATGCACGTCTAGCTACTTTAATGACATAGCTGAAGCCGACGTACCTTAATTAGAGTTTCCACTCAGTCTCCACAGTGGGAGGTCGATGGGGGCAAAGGCTCCTGTCAACTTCCCTTACTCCTCGTGAGGAGTACCAGTGCCAATGGGGGTGCCCTCTGAGATTGATTTAGTGAGTCTTTAATAGACCCGCTAAATCGAACTCTGGAAGGTCAACCGCAGTAGCGTCCATTTTCCATGTAGTGAAGACGTGGTTTAAGTCGTTTAAGAAGTTTTGACTCAACCTGCGAGTAGTGATGCAGGGGTTTTTGGGTTCACCATCTTACCAAGATGCAGAGTTGGATCTCATCTGTATTCTGTTATTGGAAAGAGAACAATGGGGTGATTTTGAATCATAGACTTGGGCCATCTCACCTGAGAGGTAACTAATTGACCATTCATTATCAGTGGTAAATAGGTCAATGGAGGGATGATAGGAGTTACTATAGAGAACTTTCTGGGTGTCTGGCTGGTGAGTCTTGCCCACATGCTCAGGGTTTAGTTGATCGCCATATTTGGGGTCGGGAAGGAATTTTCGTCCAGGGTAGATTGGCAGAGGCCCCACAAATTCTAGGGACTCAAGTGATGTGAGCATAGAGTTGGTCCTGGTTACAACAATCTTGCAGCTCATGGAGATGAAGGAGGGCCACTCATGCAGCCCACACAAACCAGGTTGCCCATTGCTGGTGCAGCCTTTCATACTTACCCATCCTTTCCCTATTCTGTACCCCCATATTGCAGTGATTTCCTATTCTACTGGTTTTGGGCAATAGCCTGTGGTTGGTTTGGAAGGGTTAACTAAGCAGCACTCCCTCCGAATGCATTATATCATAGAATCATGGAACACTAGAACTGGAAGGACTTCGAGAGGTCATCAAGTCCAGTCCCCTGCCCTCACGGCAGGACCAAGCACCATCCAGATCATCCCTGATAGATGTCTATCTAACCAGCTCTTAAATCTCCACTGATGGAGATCCCACAACCTCCCTAGGCAATTTATTCCAGTGTTTAACCACCCTGACAGTTTTGGAAGTTTTTCCTAATGTTCAACCTAAACCTCCCTTGCTGCAGTTTAAGCCCATTGCTTCCTGTCCTGTCCGCAGAGGCTAAGTAGAACAATCCCCCCCACCACTCCCTGTGACACCCATTTAGATACCTGAAAGCTGCTATCATGTCCCCTCTCAGTCTTCTCTTTTCCAAACTAAACAAGACCAATTCCAGCCTTCCCTCATAGCTCATATTTTCATATAATCATAGAGCTGGAAGAGAACTCAGGAGGTCATCAAGTCCAACCCCCTGCCCAAGGCAGGACCAATCCTAACTAGACCTTTAATCATTTTTGTTGCTCTTTTCTGGACCCTCTCCAGTCTCTCCACATCTTTCTTGAAATGTGGTGCCCAAAACTGAACACAATACTCCAACTGAGGCCTAATCAGTGCAGAGCAGAGCGGAAGAATGACTTCTCATGTCTTGCTCACAACACTTCCATTAATGCATCCGAGAATCATGTTTGCTTTTTTTTTTTTTTTTGCAACAGTGTCACGCTGTTGACTAGTATTTAGCTTGTGGTCCACTGTGACCGCTAGTCACTTTCTGCAGTGCTCCTTGTTAGACAGTTGCTTCCCATTCTGCATGTGTGAAACTGATTGCTCCTTCCAAAGTGGAGCACTTTGCATTTGTCCTTATTAAACTTCATCCCATTTAATTTCACCCAGACCATTTCTCTAGTTTGTCCAGATCATTTTGAATTATGACCCTATTCTTCAAAGCACTTGCCACCCCTCCCAGCTTGGTGTCATCTGCAAACTTAATAAGAGTACTCTCTATCTATGCCATCATCTAAATTGTTGATGAAGATATTGAACAGACCCAGTCCCAAAACAGAGCCCCGTAGAACCCTACTTGTTATGCCCTTCCAGCATAACTGTGAACTGTTAATAACTACTCCCTGAGAACAGTTATCCAGCCAGTTATACACCCACCTTCTAGTAGCCCCATCTGCGTTGTAGGCTTTGTCTATTTTATTGATAAGAGACCGTATCAAAAGTCTTACTAAAGTCTAGTAATACCACATCTAGCGCTTCTCCCTTATCCACAAGGCTTGTTATCCTATCAATGAAAGCTATCAGATTGGTTTGGCATGATTTGTTCTTTACAAATCCACGGTGGCTGTTACTTATCACCTTATATTCTTCCAGAAGTTTGCAGATGAATTCTTAATTGCCTGCTCCATTATCTTTCCTGGCACAGAAGCTAAACTGACTGGTCTGTAGTTTCCTGGGTTGTTCTTATTTCCCTTTTTATAGATGGGCACTATATTTGCCATTTTCTGGTCTTCTGGAATTTCTCCCTACTTCCATGATTTTTCAAAGATGATGGCTAAAGCCTCAGATACCTTCTATATCAGCTCCTTGAGTATTCTAGGATACATTTAATCAGGCCCTGGTGACTTGCAGACATCTACTTTTTCTAAGTAATTTTTAACTTGTTCTTTTTTTATTTTAACTTCTAATCCTACTGCTTTTCCACTAGCATTCACTATGTTAGGCATTCCTTCATCAGACTTCTTGGTGAAGATCAAAACAAACAAGTCATTAAGCACCTCTGCCATTTCCAAGTTTCCTGTTATTGTTTCTCCCTTTTCACTGAGCAATGGGCCTACCCTGTCTTTGGTCTTCCTCTTGCTTCTAATATATTTATAGAATGCTTCTTGTTACTCTTTATGTCTCTAGCTAGTTTGAGCTCGTTTTGTGCCTTTGCCTTTCTAATTTTGCCCCTGCATACGTGTGTTGTTTACTTGTTTACATCCTTTGTAGTTTGTCCTAGTTTCCACTTTTTATATGACTCCTTTTTGATTTTTAGATCATGCAAGATCTCCTGGTTAAGCCAAGGTGGTCTTTTGCCATACTTTCTATCCTTCGTATGCAATGGAATAATTTTCCTTTGGGCCTTTAATAATGTCCCTTTGAAAAACTAGCCACTCTCTTCCGTTGTTTTTCCTCTTAGTCTTGCTTCCCATGGGACCTTACCTACCAGCTCTCTGAGTTTACTAAAATCTGCCTTCCTGAAATCTATTGTCTCTATTTTGCTGTTCTCCCTTCTACCATTCCTTAGTATCATGAACTCTGTGAATTCATGATCACTTTCACCCAAGTTGCCTTCCACTTTCAAATTCTCAACCAGTTCCTCCCTATTTGTTAAAATCAAATCTAGAACAGCTCTACAACTCTACAAATAACAATAGACATAAGCATTATACTTAAGTATTAGGGAGCAGTGAACCAGTTCAAGAAATGAACTGACTGGAACCATCACCTTTTCTCTAGGGACACACTTCTAAAGGATCCGTTACATCTTTTCAGGTTGGCTCAGAAGTGTCAGAAATCTCCAGAGAAAAACTATTCTTGTGAACTTTCCTACCCAGTTTTGGCGACTTAGGAGTTCTGTGTAATTTGGAGAAGCTGCCTTTTTGGAGACTTAGGGACACCGAACCCAAGCTAGTCTGAATAATTGCTCCCTCACACAAAAAGTTTCTTTTTTGGTCAGTTAAGATATACGGCCATGAATCTTCCTCTCTCCTGATTTTCATCAACTCTGCTTCAGGGTTTTGACAGCCCTCACTGGAATGTCTTGTCTCTGTGGTGTTTCTGACTGGGTATGAAAGTTACAATTCTTTGGGGGTCGGTGACAGTTCTGAAACCAAATTCTCTCAGCTTTTCTAGTAGAGAGCATGGAATTATACACCAAGGCAGATGAACACTGGGTATGAACTAGAAATACACAAATCCTCTTTGCCTTGAAGAATGCCATTAGCGATTGAACGGCACTTGGAAAAATTCAACATCAGCATCAAAATTGAACTGGGCCTGGTATCTGCATGTTCACCTCCTTGGAAGTTTGATACAAAATATTTAATGTAAAACTTTATACTGTGATTTTTTTTTAAAGAAGTGTGTTTAGTCCTGAGACACTTGGTGTTCCCTGTGCACCCAGACAAAAGAATTCAACTTCTCTGCTGTTCCAAAAGAGAGAATGAGAGCAACTGGTTCCCTCTTCTGGTTTGCATTAAAATTGCAAGTAACTTGGAAAGTATGCCTCCCAAATGCCTTTGTTGGTGAATCAAAAGTCTCACAGGTAGCCGTGTTAGTCTATAACTTTAAAAACAACTTTATTTTTAAAAAAGAGTAGTTCTGTGACACCATAGAGACTGACGAGCAAACTAACTAATGAACAAAGTAACTAAACATATATTTTTGTTAATGTCTAAGGAGCCACAGGGCCACTCTTTTTTTATTTTAAAAGTTGTTTGTCAGTGAATGGATCCTTGGCTTGCGCACAGCAAGTGAAGCAGAGTGAGGGTATGTCTAGACTACAGATTTCTTTTGAAAGAAGCTTTTTCAGAAAAGAACTTCCAAAAAAACTTCTTCTGACAGAGAGCGTCCATGTTTCAAAAGTGCATCAAAAAAGCGATCTGCTTTTTCGAAAGAGAGTGTCCACACTCGTTGGACGCTCTTTCGTATGGAAGCTGTGATTACTATGGATGGAATGGCCACCAGGGCACCTGTGCTTTTTCCTCTTTCCTCTTCTTTTGAAAGAACTCCCTCTTCTGCATCCACATGCCTTTTTCTGATAGAGCTCTTTCGGAAAAGGCGTTTTTCCTCATAGAATTTGGTTTACTAATGTCAGAAAAAACCCTCTGTTCTTTCGATTTTCTTTCAAAAGAACGCAATAGCAGTGTGAACTTAAGTGACGTTTTTTTAAAAAACGGCCATTTTTCTGAAAAAAATCCTGTAGGCTAGATGCACCCTGAGAGAAGGAAAAAGAACGTGACAAAGCATCAGAGAAAGAGGGAGAAACCTCAAAACATTGGGCTTTGTGGAGTCATAGTTTCTTGCTATCTGTTCCTAGAGGAGAACCGGTCCAGGAGTCATTCTTTTTACAGAAGACAGCCTAGGGAAATTGCAACATGATTTGCATTTCAGAAACCAAAGGCTTCCTTCCAAGGTGCTGCTGAACCAGGGGTTGGCAATTCATTACCCCGTAAATAGTTGGATCTCACCCCTCTGTGCCCTTGTGGGCTGTAGTCCGATACGAATGGCCATAGAAGCATAAAATTCATTTGCTCTATTGGAAGTACACGCAAGCTGCTCCAATACCTCTTGGGGAATTCTCAGGAGGATTGTTCACACACAAGGCCTGGCTTGCTTTTCCTTGCTGCAAAGGGCCAACACATTTCAACGTAGGTTCTCCTGTAGTGCAGGGAAGCTTCCCGTTCTCCTGAGGCAACTAGACTGAGTAGATACCCGTGTCACGTCCGTCCCAACAGCCTCTGAGCTAATCAGGATTTTCAAGGACTGACAACCTGAGCCAATTTGGAACCGCAACGTAGGTGTGAAAATTTCCATTTCCCATCCACTGGGCCATCCAGCCTCCGTCAGTGCTGAGGGCAACTCGTGCTAAACAGACACGGGTTTGGCGTAGTTAATACGAGGAAGACTATGTGTCTGAGAAAGCTGCCGTGACCGATGGAAGGGCTTGAAGTTGGTGTACAGCGCCATGCACCCTGGAACAGCCCCCTCCAGGGCTCCAGCAGCGTGTAGGCTGTGAAGGCGAGCCTGTTAATCTGTGGCTCTGTTCCAGTCCATAGATGTTCTTTAGTTAGTAAGGCTTCTGCAACACCCTCCTTTTCCCTTCACGGAGAGGGTCAACTAACCAGCTACTCCTCTTGTCTAGTGGGGTTTTGGGTGACGACTTGGCTGGTGCCTTGACATGTGTGGTCCCTTTTGATTTGCTTTTTATTGGCCTGTAAGAAAAACGTACAAAGACATTCCCGTCTTTCTTGCAGGTCAAGTTCCCTGATCTCTGCTGCTGCAGTGCCCTGGGTGCCCCAGAATTTCCTTGATGTGTGTGTTTTAGAATTGGGAAATTGGCTGTGCATTGATAAGGGGCAGCATTGTTCAGGACTCAGACAGATGCCCTGCACTTGGGGCTCTCCATTCTTAATGCTTCCTCCAGGCCTTTTCACGAGATGCTGTAAAGTCACTTGACAATAGGTGGGCAGTTGTTAATGGGCTCTTAGCCCAAAGGCAGGTGGAAAGTCAGGGCGTTTTTTGTTATCAGTTTAATTGGGTGGGTTTCTTTCATCTGGGAATGTTGATTCTCCATAAATAAAGTACCAGATGTGCTCAAATTGCTTTTCTTTGAAATCAGTTTGCTTTTCTTTATGAGCATCCCCAATCTTTGCTGTTGCTCGGTACTTCCTTTCAGTGGGTTGGCTGGTAAAAAGGCGTCAGAAGGACCATTCTGGAGTCTGTCAGCTGCCTCGGTACAGCATGGGCAAGAGGGCACATTTAGCCATAACCCCCTCCTTCCAAGGGATGAGCAGGCAGTTCGGCATCCATGCTCCATTCCCTCTCTGGTCATGGTGTCCAGCCAGTTCTGAAGCAGTAGCCACTAGAGTGGCTGTTTCTGTAGGAAACTAGCCGCACTCAACCGGCCAAATAGCCACATTGTTCAAGCCAACCAGCCACACTCAACTAGCCAAATAACCATGTGGCTTGTGGCTAGTGTGTTGGACACCACGGTGTCTAGGCCTCTCTGCTGGGGCTCCTACCAAAGGGATTATTAGGCTAATTATGAAGGTTTTTTGTGGGACCTAGACCGTTGTCTGCTAGAAACTGAACTGACACACAACTGGTTTCACAGAGAATCCAAAAATCCCTCTAAGGCTAATAGCATTTGGGATGACAAGAGCTGACCTCTTCCTTAGACTAGTGACGAAGAAGTGAAAGGCCTCGATATCCCAATACTTATCCTCCACCCATCTGGATCCCATTGTATTCCCTGCCCCCAGTTTTCCTTCTCCTGGGTGACAGCATTTCTTATCGATGGGGCTGGCTTTGTCTCAAGCCACTTTCTGGCCATCAGAGAGTAATGAGGCAAATCTTACAGAAGTTTTAAAAATAAGCCTCCGTCAATTTTTTTTTCTCAAAGAATGTTACAGCTGCTCAGATGTTTTTCCTATTAAAATTTGGAGGGAGCCTATTATTCATCTGAAGCCAGAAGCCAGGCTGGGCAGCTATAACGAAAAGATGGCACTGAATCAAATACTGCTTCTGAATGACCTTGCAACATGTCCCTCAACACTGCAAATAAAATACGTGCGGAGGTGATGACAGTGTGTCATTTGTACCAAGGGGGATTGTGATCACTTTCCAAACACAGCGATTTAAAGAGAGAGAGATTAAAAATCATTAGACTCTCTGAAGTGGGGGAACCTTTCTCAGTCTTACAAGAGCAAGTAGACAGGGAACCAATCTGCATATTATTGTGGATGGGCTGATCTGTTCAGATCAAACAAAACCAGCCCGAGATTTCACCCCAAAACTAAAAAAGGTATCTCTGCAGTTGAGGTAGGAGATGTGAGTCAGCTGATGGAAATGTGCTCAGTCTAGCTAGGCCGAACTAGCACCTAACAGCAGCAACATGCCTACGGTGGCCTGGGTGGAGGGTTACCAATAGGTGGAGCAGAGCTAGTGCAGGCATGTCTATCTGAACCGGGAATTGCACCTCCCATGTCCAATGTAGATGTAACCTACATTTGACTCTCAAAAGCGTTGAGAGTTTCACAGAACTTCAATTGACGTTTGGTTTTTTACAATTCCGTATCCATTTCCACTTCCTGCTTTCAAAGAGGTAAAGCATTGGGGGGGACGAGAGGGAGGCTTTTTTGGGTCCGGAGCCACTGAACCACAGGAAAATCAGTCGGTAGCTGCACACAGGTGACATGGCCCCCACATGAGAAGGAGAAAATCACTCTCCACATTCTCCTCCCGCACCAGAGCCTAGGGGGGCTCGGCCTAGTAGATTTTGTGTGCTCCAGCCTCACAGTGCAGCGTTTCTGGCCAGCATTGAGGTATATGGGAAGAGCTGAATGAAGGAACCTAGAACAGCATCTGCTTACGTTGTGTGGATACTACCCCTTTCTTTTTTGTATCAACAACACCAAAAGAGAGATCCAAATTCATTGCTATTTCCTAATTTCAAGTCAGATCCTATTTCCTTTACTAGTTTGGGAATCACCTTACTCTACAGGAAGCCCTATTGGACCGAGTGGAATTACCTGTGGAGTAAAGTGCTACTAATTGGAAATTATGAGTATAAGAATCTAATCTTTACACATTTTTAAGAGATCCTTTCGATATGATTTGGAACAGCACAGGAAGTTCATTTAAGTCTTACTAGAGTTCTGGTTGTACTGGATGTGTCCAGATTCACACCAGACCATTCACCCTGGTGTGTGTGCGCGCGCATGCGTGTGCGTGTATGTGTGATTGGCTGATTTAGTTTGACTTGAGTTGATTGTTGGACTAGATGGGCTCCTGCTGTCCCTTCCAACCCTAGTCCTTCATGATTCTATGGCTGTTTGGGTTTGATGAACCCTGATCTATCCAATAATACTAGGAAGCTTCTTTCCGGGAACAGGTCTGCTGGAATTCCTGGATACTTCCTGTCTATAATCTTAGAAATCAAGAATGGGTGGAGCCTGTTAAATTATTTTAGGCGACCCATACTTGGTTTCAAGGGTTAACAGGGAATCTACAGAAGAAACATAGGAAGTATTTTATTTGCTATTAAATGCTGTGATAGATTCTTCTTAATTATTAAAATGTAAAGAAGGAAAGTGGATGAAATGAATGTGGTTAATATACGGTATTTAAAATTGCAGGGTTTTCTTTCTTATAGAGCATACTTCCACACCAAAATCATTATAATTATTTTAAAAATCACTGTTTTATTCTTTTGAAAAGCCTTTGTGCATTTTTCTGATTCATAGTGAAAAACTTGGTTCTTGGAACTCATCGAGTAATTTACAACCCCAACCAATTTAGATAGTTGAATAAAAAAACCAGGCAACACTTACCTCACAAACCCCAGAGTTAGATTAGATTCAGCAAAAGTTGACTCATGCCCATCAGCCCTTAGTTCTGGCTGGGTTAATTTTTGAGTTGCTGGGTTCATTCAAAGTTCATAGAATCATAGAACCATAGAGCTGGAAGAGACCTTAGAAGGTCATCAAGTCCAGCCCCCTGCTCTAGGCAGGACCAATCCCAACTAAATCAACCCGGCCAGGGCCTTGTCAAGCCGAGACAAACACCTCTAGGGATGGAGACTCCACTACTTCCCTAGGTAACCCATTCCAGTGCTTCACCACCCTCCTAGTGAAATAGTTTTTCCTAATATCCAACCTGGACCTCTCCCACCACAACTTGAGACCATTGCTCCTTGTTCTGCCATCTGTCACTACTGAGAACAGCCTCTCTCCATCCTCTTTGGAACCTCCATCAGGAAGTTGAAGGCTGCTATCAAATCCCCCCTCACTCTTCGCTTCTGCAGAATGAACAAACCCAACTTCCTCAGTCTCTCCTCACAGGTCATGTGCTCCAGCCCCCTAATCATTTTGGTTGCCCTCTGCTGGACCCTCTCCAATGCATCCACATCCTTCTTGTAGTGGGGGCCCCAGAACTAGACACAAAACTCCAGATGTGGCCTCACCAGAACCAAATAAAGGGGAATAATGACATCTCTGGATCTGCTAGCAATGCTCCTCTTAATGCAACCTAATATGCCATTAGCCTTCTTGTCTACAAGGGCCCACAGTTGACTCATATCCAGCTTCTCATCCACTGTAACCCCCAGGTCCTTTTCTGCAGAACTACTATTTAGCTGGTTGGTCCCCAGTCTATAACAATGCTTGGGATTCTTCCGTCCCAAGTGCAGGACTCTGCACTTGTCCTTGTTGAACCTCATCAGATTTCTTGTGGCTCAGTCCTCCAATTTGTCTAAGTCACTCTGCACCCTACCTCTGCCCTCAGGTGTATCTCCCTCTCCCTCTAGCTTAGTATCATCCGCAAACTTGCTGAGGGTGCAATCCATCCCCTCATCCAGATCATTAATAAAGATATTGAACAAAACTGGTCCTAGAACCGAACCTTGGGGCACTCCACTAGAAACCGACCGCCATCCTGACATCGAGCCGTTGATCACTACCCGCAGGGCCCGGCCTTCTAGCCAACTTTCTATCCATCTTACCATCCATTTATCCAATCCACATTCCCTTAACTTGCTGGCAAGAATATTGTGGGAGACTGTATCAAAAGCCTTGCTAAAGTCAAGGTATATAACATCCACTGACTTTCCTACATCCACAGACCCAGTTACCTCATCATAGAAGCTAATCAGATTGGTCAGGCACGACTTTCCCTTTGTGAATCCATGCTGACTATTCCTAATCACTTTCCTCTCTTCCAAGTGCCTCAAAATAGATTCCTTAAGGATTCCTTCCATGATTTTTCCAGGAACCGAGGTAAGACTGACAGGCCTATAGTTCCCTGGATCATCATTCTTCCCTTTTTTGAAGATGGGCACTACATTTGCCCTTTTCCAATCATCCGGGATTTCTCCCGATCTCCACGACTTTTCAAAGATAATGGCCAAAGGCTCCTCAATGACATTTGCCAACTCCTCAGTACCCTCGGATGCATTAAGTCCGGACTCATGGATTTGTGTATGTTTAGCTTTTCTAAATAGTTCCTAACCTGTTCTTTACCCACCAAGGGCTGTCCATCAAGTTAAAACAAAACTCTGGAGTTGTGAACCCCATGTGCAGATTTTCATGAATCTGCCAACTTGTTGCCTGCCGTTAGCGATTCTCAAGTGTCTACAGTAGAGAACCACACAGAAGTCTGTATCTTACTGCATTCCCAGGAATCTACAAGATTCTTCTGGAAGTCTCACAAATACAGGTTTTCTCCATGGCATTTTTGCTAATGGTACCAGCCGGTACCCGGAAATTCATGGGTGAGTGAGCATGAGAAAAGGATCCATCTAATCCCCAAAAGGAGTATTGTTAGAATTCTGTATTGCAGGCTCAAAAGGGTCTCGTTTTACCAAACTAGCTTTCCCATCTCTACTTGTTTCCCTTGGGCCCAGTCCAGGTGCCCATGAATTTCACTAGCCTTTGGATCACTTGTTACATTTTCTGTAGTGCCCTGAATTTCATGCTCCACAATGATACCTCAGGTTGGGCGTTGGATTCTTAGGAGGTAAGACACGGGGACAGAATTTTCCTCTCATGCTTAGTGTTTATTCTTCCAGAGGAGGTTTGAGGTGAATTGTTGAGTCACTTGGACGTTCACTTCCTGGACTGTTTGTGTTTGTATCTTGAGGGCTTCAAACTTAACCCTTTCCACCAACACTAAATTAATTCAATAAATGTCTATATGTAATAATAGAGTAGTGTAGAGATAGCTTCTAATATATGAAATCATGGACAGCCAGACATTGGGAATAACCGTTTTCATTGTGAATGATTTTCACAGCCAACAACGCTCTGCAGAGTGAATGTGGGCCATTTGGAACAACCCCCTTTTGGCTCTTGAAGAATCCAGATCCCTTTACGAAAATGCTAGAAACCCTGTACTTATCATAGGCATCCAGTTACCAGCTTTTAATGACTCTGGCATTTGCCCCGAGAGACAGAATCGTTCCTTGAAAATGCCGTTATCCAACAATTTAATCTGATTTATAAACTGAGACAGTTTTAGCTGGAGCAGAGCCAGTGAAAGGAAACCCCAGTGTGGTCAGTGGGGAGTCATTTTGCAGGGATTTAGATGGATGAAAGAAAGATAGTAAAAGCTGTAGCTACACTATAAGCTGGGGGTATGAGTCCCCTGCTCGGGTAGGCATATATGATCTAGCGCTCAGTGAGTTAGGGTAATTAAATAACTGTATAGCCACAGTAGCAGAGGCCTGGCTAAGCCATGCTGAGTACAAGACCACCTGAAACCAATTGCTATGTAGTTGGCTCCATGTATCTATGTCTACACTGCTCGTTATGCTTGTACTAGCTCAGTGGGAATCACCCTAGGTCAGCATGTAGACATAGCGATGGACAAATCGTATAGACCTGAACAGATCTTGAGTGGTTTGGTTTGCAGGGCATTAACATGAAACCTTTACATTTGTTTCAGTTCTCCCCACCTTCTGCCCCAGGCCTGCCTGTGTTACATTTACTGTGGTTAACATTGGTTATTTATTTCTGGCAGGATCCATCATTTGAGCACTGTAATATGGTGCTGTGTTCAAACAAGCTAGGGAAGGATAAATAGATTTCTCTCTGTTGTCCCCAAGATCTGTCATTATCAGTTTATTTCTTGTAGGGATTAGAGGAGGGAGGAGACCTCGGAAGACTTGTTGAGGAGCAGAGGAGAGCGTCCCGTGTTGGCGGGTTTGCGAAAGATGCTCCGTGCATTGGGATCGGGGCGGGCAAGGACAAGAACGCTGCTGTGGGAGAAGCAAAGATACTGTTTCAAGGTTAATGTCATTGGTAATGTGCAATGATGTGGCTGAGGATTGAAATGCCCACCGTCAAACTCTGTATCATCAGAATTTGCAAGCTTTGGGTAGAAACAATGGGAAATTCTGAATTTCAAATGTTTTCCACCTGAACCAGAAATGGACGCAAGCCCTGCAAATCAGGTTCCCCATAAGCTCTGTGAGCCTCAGAGAAACTCTTCATGAAGCTGAGCCAAGTTTCAAGTGTGTGAAAAAATATATACAAGTTTGCTGTGTGTGTTTCACCTCTATAAACTGGGAAACTCTGGTCTAATAACATCCGTGGTCCTGCTGGTTCCGGGATCAGAGAGTCCCAGCACCATGCGGGTGGTGGGGGGACCTGAGAGCCTAGCACAATGTGGGGGATAGAGGGACACGAGCCAAGCATGCTGTTCAGCTAGGATGCAGCTCAGCTAGGTTGGGAGGAAGCGGGGGGAAGGCCAGTGCATAAGACCCAGATGGGTTGCCCAAGGGAGCCAGGGAGTCCGGTGTACAGCTCAGCTGGCTACGGGGATGGGATCAGGGAAGCCCGATGGGGCAGTAGGGTAGGGGGTTGGGCTGGCAGCAGGGGGGCCAGAAATGACCTTCCCTGGTCTGGCAAAATCCCTCATCTTAGGCCAGTCAGGTCCCGAGGGTGCCAGACCAGGGAGGTCCAACCTGTACTGAGCAGCTCTGCTACCAAACATGGACTCAGTCCTCTTTTCTCTAGCATGTGTGTCACATTTCCTAGCTGTGGCTTTTCTAGAGAGTTTAGTCCTGTGTCTCGTGCTGGAAAAATACTGTTAGTGGGGACTGGAAAAAGTACAGAAATTCAACCGGTTTTCAAACTTCCCCCGCAAATTCTTGGGTTCTCCAGGCTGCAGATTTTCCAGAAATTGATTTCTTAGACCTGTGCTCTGTTGTGAATTGTGGGTGTAAGTGTATCGGGCCAGATCTCCCGCCGCAGTCAGTGAGTACAGATGGATGATTTCACTGACGCGGCGTCTGCTTACAGTCTCAGCCACTTTGCCCCAGTGTCAAAGGGCAGAGCTTTTTGACTTTTTGTGAGAAATTGAGTCTGCCCTAAATACAATTAATCACTTGCCAACAGTGGCTAAGCCTATCACGTACCCAGGAATCTGAAATGAATCTACGGGCCGGGTCTGTCAGCTTCTTGACCTCACGTGCATGATTGTTACCACAGCTGTGTGGCCATGAGGTACTGAGATGGGATGAAAGCTTGTAGAGATCCCCATGTTGTGTGCAGGGAATTAACATTGTGTGCAGTGGTATGATGGCAGAGGCCCATGGCCCCACTTACTGAGGTCTGTTGTAGGAGATGACGGTTGCTGCCAAGTATTCAATATCATAAATCAGTTTATTGAATGGAGATTAGCCACAAACCTTTTAGCAGACTTCAGTATTTAACGAGCTCAGACGGCATCTCAAGATAGCTAATTGCCTTTCAGTTAACACGCTTTTTTCTATCATTGTAGCCTTTTGAAGGATTTAACTTTTTAAAACTTGCTACATGGATTCTTGCTGAAATGCAGTGAAAATGAGAAAGTTGGTATTTTATTTTTGTTGTCACAGCTAAGGGTGTGTCTACACTGCAGAGCTTAACTCGAAATGAGCTACGCAAATTGAGCTATGTCAGTTGTGTAGCTTATTTCAAAATAGGGAGCATCTACACAGCACTTATTTTGAAACAGAGCGCTCTTCCTCCGACTTCTCTTACTCCTTGTACAATGAGGGTTACAGGATTTGGAGTGAGAAGTTCTCCAGCTTGACAGTATTTTGACACTATTTCAAAATAACTGCCTGCTGTGTAGACACGGACTAAGTTATTTCAGAATAGCGCTAGTTATTTCGTGCTAGTGTTGCAGTGTAGATGTTGTCATGATTATGAGGGTTAGCCAGCAGCCTGGGGATTAAGGGGTTAACTACACCTAGCCAGGTGGAGTGACCAGTAGGAATGTAGGTGGGACTTTCAAACTGGGACAAAGGAATTTGGGTTTTTTCCTCTCCCTTTTGTCTTTCTGGGGGAGTTCTCTGCAGCTACAGAGAGGGACAAGCATGTCCCTCTCTCTCTCCAAGACACCATTCTTCATTTTCTGTAAGTAGGGTAAAGTTTAGGTAGTTTCATTAGGCTTTATTGTTTTAAGGATTGGGTATGGGATCTGAGATCTGGCACTGTTTAAAGATGTTTTGGCTTTTCTTTGTAATTAAGTTCTAGGCCCATGGAGTTTCTCCATGAGTATATTTTGTTACCTTCCTATCTAGTCATGCAACAGGAATATTGTTGTAATAATAAAAGTTCTTTCCTTTCTTTTTATTAACCTGGCATTGGTTAATAGTGTGCCCTGATTTTTATGTTAGGGGTGAGATTTCCCAAATGATCTTTCCCCTGGTTTCTTTAGCAACATTTGGGTGGTAGCAGTGGAAGTTTTATTCCCAAGATCTAGGTTTTTAAGATTTTGAGGGAAGTTTTATACCAAAGCCTGGCAGATAAGGCTTTGGGGTATACTTGCCCCCACTTCTGCATTTATCATGCCAGAGTGGGGAAGGAGCCATGACAGATGTACCCTAGATGACTGGATACTAGTTTTATTTCTGTTCCAAGCACACATTATTGGTCCCGTTCACAAGCATTTGGCCCAGGTCTACATTAGGATTTTATTTTGAAATAATCCCTCCAAGGTCGAATTGATAAGCTGAGCATCCATACTACGAAGCTTGTTGTTTCAAAATAACGGGCTGCAGAATTCCAAATCTGTACGTTATTTTGAAATAGTTTTAGTGTGGACGCTCTGGTGCTGTTATTTTGAAATAAATATTCCACAGAGTATTTCAAGCTAATTACTCCCCAGTGCTTTCTGGGGCTCTAAGTCCGAGGTGGCGTATCCACATACGGCCCTGGTCTACATTAAGGATTTATTTGGAAATAACCCCCCCTTAGGTTGGATTAATGAGCGGAGTATCCACACTACCAAGCAAGTTATTTTGAAATAACAGGCTGCTTATTTTGAAATCTGTACTCTTGCTTTCCTTGGGGAATAATGCTTATTTTGAAATAGTTATTTCGAAATAACGGTAGTGTGGACACTCCGGTGCCGCTATTTCGAAATTAGTACTTCCCAGAGTAATTCAAACTAATTTCTCCCCGGTGCTTCTTGGGGCTCTAAGTGAAGGTAGCATGTCCACATTCATGGAGTCTGCCTTGGACTAATTTTGAGGATTCCCGTGGTGTAGACACGTAATTTTGATTTTGTTATTTCAGTAGTTATTAAATCAATTTTAGTTATTTCAAAATAGTTTGCTAGTGTAGACATGCCCTACTGGAGCCTGCCTTGGACTAATTTTGAGGTTTCCCTGTATTGTGGACACGCTAATTCAAATTTGTTATTTCGGGAGTTAAGTCAAATGTAGTAATTTCAAAATAGTTTCCTACTGTAGACATGGCCTTGATATTTAGCTATAGAGCCATATGAAACATGATGCCTTTTTTCCCCCTCAGGGATTTCTTGCAGTTTTTTTCTACTGTTCAGACTTATATGGAATACACATCCTCTGAGTTTTGAGGTGAGTTCTGGATTTTGAAAAGGACCAAACATTCAGTGTGAATGTTAATTTAATTCAATTAATTTGCAAGAATTTGCAAGTTTTCTGATAAATGAATCTTGGCCTTTATTTGTTCAAACTTAGTCCTAGCTTACTTGACAGAATTTCAGAGCTTTCAGTGAACCTGGACTGAGTTTGAATTTGTTTGGAGATATGAATACAGGAGACATTTTACTACAGTTGGGTTTTATAACCAAAGGAAAACATTACTGCAGCTTTAATATTTTACAAATGCAGAGTCACAGGACCAGATTCTGCTCTCGTTTACATTGGTTAAAACATGGCATAACTGAACTGAAGTCAGTGAGAAGTTACACTGGATTTACATTAGTGTAGAAGTCTGACTCATGGGCTGTGTACTGGTTAGCTCTTCGGAATGTCAATTCAAAGTATTTTATTGGAAACGCCTCACAAAGCGAAATGGTTTCTATAACAAAGTTCTTAACACCTAATTCACGGATTTTTTTGCAGGGGGGGTGGGCTTTTAATTTTGGAGGGTGTCTTACATAAGCTCTATAATGGGGCTCAAACACATTTAATGAGGGAATGCCAGCAAGATTCACACTTTGGTGGCAAAATGGAATGAATTGTTTCAAAGATCCATGATCATCTCCTGGGAACGATACAGTCTCTTTTACTGAGCACGCAAAGAGTCTCTTCGCGCTGACTCCCGCCCAGCTGTTTCGAGTTAGCTCAACTTCAGTGGATTCGGGTTTGATTTAGTGACCAACCTCTACCACTGTTTGTTCATGACACCTGGCTGCTGGTGACAGCTGATTCATGGCCATTCAATAGAGGCAAAATAAATCGCACAGTGCCATACTTGTGGGGTTAATTAGAATTCTGTAGGCTGCTTTACATTGAAATCCTATAGCCCTGTAGGTCTATGAGGATAACCCAAGATTATGATAGTAAAATGTTTGACTCTTTCAAATCCTTCTTTTTTACTAAGTATGGAGCCTTAATACAGAATAGTAGAATCCTAGGGCTGGAAGAGACCTCAGGTGTCACCGAGTCCAGCCCCCTGCCCAAAGTAGGACCAACCCAACTCAATCAACCCAGCCAGGGCTTTGTCAAGCCGGGACTTTAAGACCTCTATGGATGGAGATTCCACCCCCTCCCTAGGTAAACCATATCCCTGTTCATTTCCTACTGTTATTGGTGCTAGGCAGTCACACCAGTGTTTATTGGGAGAATTTCGGAGCAGCATTGGGAAGGCATTGGGATAATTCCTATGTATCTGTGGTAAAAAACAATAACAGTAGAGGATTTGGGACAGGTCTGAACCTCCTTGGGACTATCACCTGATGTGTGGCGACCCCACTGAGCCTGCTTCCCCCGACAGCCTGGGCACCCTGTAGATCTGTCTTGCTGGGCCCAGCTCTCCAGCCTGCCTCAGCACAGACACAGGGACAGGATCACACCCCCACGGCTGCAGACACGCTCTGAAAGCAACACAAGGTGAGACCTTTGCCTGGCATTTGAGTACACAGCCCCTCTGGGAGCTAAACACTAGTTAAAAGCTGCCTTATGCTGTACAGTGTAACCTCATGATATTCACCCTCTTTCTCAAGGCGAAGAGAGAGAGAGGTATAGAGTCTTTACTCCCCAGGAAGTAATGACTTACCTGGGGTTTATTACTAAACAAAAGTGATTATATTAAGTATAAGAAGATTTAACTGGCCTTAAGAGGGAGCAGACAGAACAAAGTAAGTAACTGAGTAAAATAAACAAGCATACAAGCTAAGCTTAATACTCTAAAGAAACTAGTTACATGTAAGATCCCACCCTAAATGTGGTTCTAATAATGTGCACAGGCCAAACACCTGGGCCTAGACCCTTCCCACAGTTCAATCTTTGTTGTTTCCAGCAGCCATCTTTGGTGGGGTAGATGGGGAGAACTGAAGACCT
The DNA here is from genome assembly GCF_049634645.1 of Pelodiscus sinensis. Taxonomy (NCBI): domain Eukaryota; kingdom Metazoa; phylum Chordata; order Testudines; family Trionychidae; genus Pelodiscus; species Pelodiscus sinensis. The sequence continues at coordinate 21,599,831 of NC_134733.1, read as the reverse complement.
GGATCACCTCACTCCGCCCCCCCCCATAGCATTTGCATAAGGCCGGAGTCCTTTGTTCCATAGTTTAACCTCCTCCCAGCCTCTTATGGGAATTTACAATGGGTTCCAATGTCAGGTTACATGGTCACATGTCTCTGTAGCCATTCTTCACAGGCTGACGCCTGCGTTCCAAGGAAGGTTAAGCTCTTTTCCATTCATTGTCTCTTGCTGATGGGCGATCAGTCCTGAGGCCTCTTTTATCGTTGCACCTGAACTGTCAGCCCTGGGAACAAGCCAAAGCAGCAAATATGAAATTACAGATACCCAGGTTAATATTCCTAATCTACAAAAACGGTACACACCTACCGAGGGAATAGGCATAGTCAGCGAATTACAACTTTTCCAATGATTTGTTACATGGGCCATCTTCCACCAAATGTATCTGAGTTATGACCAGTGTTCCCCGTAATCTTTTCCATCCGTTATGTGGACTATTTTCATCCGTGGGTGGAATACATTTTGTTATTTGCACTGAGGCATGTGCAGATGTGCACCATCAATAAGAAATACAAAGCCTGCTGATCAGCTGGGCAGCCTTGGAATTTTTCCTGAGCGGCCGCCTCAGTGTTTGTGGCACAATGGGGCTGACAGTCTTGCTGGGCCCCAGGGCAAGGCAGGGGGAGGGGCCTTGCTCCATACTTCAGAAAGGGTGGGGTCTCTGGCAGAAGGGGCGGGGCTGAGAGCAGCCAACCTTCAGTACTGCCTGGACTGTGGTGCCTCCCCCATCCCCGCCAGCCCTCAGTCTGGCCGGAACACACCATGCAGTGCTTAGGAGGACTTAAAGGATCCACGGCTCCAGCTGCTGCTGCTGCTCCAGTAACAGTGGTGGCCGGGCACTCTGGGCCCTTCTGTATTATATTGCCCCGGGGCAGCTGCCCCCTTTGGCGGGCCGGTTATGACATATCCTTATCTTAAGCACGTTTTCACAATGCATATGGCAGGCCCTGTCACAGGTTTATACAGGCGACCCCCGCACTTATGACCTAATTGGTTCCTGGAAAACTGTCGCAAGTTGAGCCGTTGTAAGTTGAACCCTTATTTCCCATAGGCCCAATGTTATAAATGGCCGTTCTGTTCCTGGAAATCAATTTCATACCCTAAAAATACCAAAATTGACGACGGAAATGGAGGAAAACTAAATGAAATAGTTCAAATAATGCACAAAAATAACTAAAAAGTGAAGGCTGATGTGGCGGAGACGTGCGCAGTTCAAGCAGACTGGCATGTCTGACTGACTTTGTACGTTTCCTGCTTTGGGATGATGCGTGGAGTCTGCATCATACACCATCATAAATGCGAGCTGCGGGCGTAAATTAGGGGTTTTAGGAGCTATCTCGCATGAGAAAAATGGTTGTAAATGTGGGGGGTCGTAAGTCGGGCGGTTGTAAGTTGGGGGTCGGCTGTTGGGTCACCCAGTCAACACCCTCACTAATACATGATTGTTCTCTGCAGGTTTCCTTGGGGCACTTCTCAATTTGAAATGACTATACAATGGGGCTTCCAACACTTCGTTTGGGAGGCTAGCCAGAATGTTACCTCAGTTATACGTTCAGGGTCAAACAAAGGAAAGAGCAGGGTGTAATCAAAATGGAGCAAAACAAACGCCAGCTCCCATGCTAGTTCCTGCTGGGAAGGGAGGGAACAAGATAGAAGAATATAAACAAGACCGTTTTGCTTTGGAGGAACAGTGCAAGCGTTGTCATGCATCATCCAGTGACAGCCCCTAACTGAGCACTCTTGACTGTGTGAGTGAATAGCATGCTTCAGAGTTGGAGCAAAGAGCTTTTATAGCCTCCGGTCGTATTCTTTGAGATCTACAAGCTCCAGGAATCTATGTTAATCTATTTAGACCACCCTTGTCACTGTCGAATCTGAATGTGTTATTTTTATGCAAAAAACCCACAAAAACCCATGCTTCTCTCCCTCATGGGAGTTAATTTAATTGTCAGGGAGTTAGATTATCTCTTTATATAAACATTATTTAAAGAGAGATTTCCATACTGAAGAAAATGATGGTAATTTCAAATATACTAGGCTTTTAGCTGGTTACAAACATGACACGACAAACCTGCCTCAAACCTAATGAAATTCATGCCGTTTCAGGCTTATGACAAATGTTTACCTCCACCTGGATCCATCAGAATTTACTAAGATTCATTATGAACCTTTTGAACGCTCTTGGGACTATTTGTGATTTTGCATCACAACTATGTGAAATTCATTTCTGATGTGACGTGGCGAAAGAGGGCAATTTTGACTGAGTTTTCCTTTGGGATTTTAGGTTTATTTGGCTCCGAAACCAAAGACCACACTCAAGAATAGCTACCCCGCATCTTTTAAATGCGCTCGTTATTTCAAAATATTTTTCGAAATAATGGGGGCACTATTCCAGCATCCCTGTAACCATTGTTCCACGAGGGTGGGGTCTCGAAATAGCATGTTATTTCAAAATACAATCGTAATAAGATATGCCATTTGCATAGCGCAAAGAGCGCATTTTAGTTTGAGTGCAGGGTTCTGTGTAGATGCACCCTGAGATAAAAATCACAGATAACCACCAAACCCGATAACCACAGATAACCACAAACAGATTACTCCATCTGCTGCCAAGCGAGCTGCCTAAGTCTATGTGACTTTATTCAGTGCTAGTTCATTACAATTGTTATTTTGGAGGTTAAACTAGGAGTTTTCCAGCTTCTGTTTGATCCTTCAGGGAGGTCATGTTACTGATTTCTGGCTTTACAATTTCTCCCGTAACAGACTGATGCGATAAGTATAGGGTTAGGATTTTGCAGAGAAGTGAAGCCAGGAGGTGAAAACTAATGAAATGATTAAACATTTTAAGGATGAGCTCAACGCAGACTGAAAAACCCTGGCCTCCTAAACGCTTTTCTTTATTAATAAATCTTATTCTGGCTCCCCGCGGCATGAAAAGCCCTCCTTTAATCTGAACTCATTTTTACTACTCTCTTCATATGTAACGCAGCCTGACAGATACTTCATTGCCTTGAGATGCCCTTTGAACTCGTAGAACATCAGTTGGGTTTTCAAATACTGAAGGCCTTTCAAAGCATATCAAAATCCCAAAGGGTTCTATTTCTTAACTCCCTTCTTGTTGCATAATGAAACTCAACATCCCTCATAGAGACCTTCACACTCCAGTTGGCATGTATCTGACCAATCCAGACTCACTGCAGTTTGGACCGAATCGCAACCGTGCCTTTATGGCTTTGTTAATAGTGGACTGGGTCATGGAAATCATTTTTTCTTGTGCTTGTGAGCAAAGTGAAGTTTGCAGCATTTTAGAACCATGTTCTGATTCTGCATAAAACTTGATCTGCCATGTGCCTGGTTAATGAATCCACCAGGGCTGGCCTCTGCTTCCCAAAAAGATTTGTAGTGGCCTAGTGACATGTATCGACTGTATTGGCCCTTTGATGAAAATGCAAGGAAGTTATTTTAGTCTATGAACATTTTCTCCCCAGAGTCGGGTTCAACACATCCTGGGAGAAATTGCTAGAATGACGTCTTTGTGTACACAGCTTCTGCGTTTACAGGGTTAAATCATAAAAGGTTTAATTAAAACTTGTGGGAGTTTTTACTTAATTATCCCTGGGGAATGGAAATCCTTTTGTAGGGATAACACTGAGCGATCGTTATGTACGGCTTCTAGTAGACCCATGGTATCCTGGCTGTGTCCCACGATACGTTTGGAATGAACTGTCCTTCGGGGGTCTCCTAACCCTAGCGGGTTGCTGCAACAAGAGGATTAACTGGATATAAACCCTGGAGGATTTTGTGCAGATTTAAGAAGCCTTAGGATTTTGAAAAAGTAAAACAAAACTTGTGCAGCCGCATGTTTCAGAAGTGGAAAGGGCACCCCGCACCCGGACACATTTGTCAGCCAAGTGGACAGGGAGAGTGGAAGTTATGAATTCATTGCAGGGGAATCATCTGGTTTGTCAGGGAATATAAGAAATGGGAGGTATTCTCTGTGATTGTTAACGCCACAGCACAAGTACCACGGCGTGCAACAGAGAACCGCACCATGTCTTCAGCAGCAGCACACCTTAACGAAGTCCTTTAGGGTGTGTCTTTGGGTGTGCAAGCATGTGTGTGGGTGGGTGTGGCGTTGTGTGGGAACGGAGGACTGGACATTAGGAAACTTAGGTTCTAACCTTGCCTCTGAAACCAGCTCGGTGTGTAAGCCTGAATTAGGCCAAATCTATCCAGGCACTTTAGAGAGCTATAACTTTCTGGCTCAGGGGTGTGAAAAAACACTCCCCCATGTGCCAGGGTGAACCAGTCTACAGTTCTGGGAGAGCTCTCTCCCCACGCTTGTGCCTTGGCCACACATTCAGCTTCAAGTGCTGCCACTGAGGGTGTGTACACACTAGGAAATTATTTTGACATTACTAAAACTCCCTGATTAACAAAATTGAAATAGCATTTCCTATCTACGGGGAAGCCTCAAAATTAGTCCGTTAATGTGGATGTGCTACCTTGACTTAGAGCCCTACAAATCATTGGGGAGTAATTGGTTTGATTACTCTGGGGAGTAGTTATTTTGAAATAGCAGCACCGTAGTCTCCACACTCCTGCTATTTTGGAATTAGTGTTATTCCCCAAGAAAAGTAGGACTACAGATTTCAAAATAAGTGGCCTGTTATTTTGAAATAATGAGCTTGGTAGTGTGGATGCTTTGCTTATAAATTCAACCTAAGGGTGGGTCATTTCAAAATAACTCCCTCGTGTAGACCAGGGCTGAGTGTGGACTTATAAGGCTGTGTCTACACTGCACAGTTATTTTGGAATAAGCTATTCCGGAATAGTTACTCCAAATAGCTTATTTCAAAATAGCACGTCTGCACTGCAGGGAAGCCTCAAAATGAGTCCGAGGCAGGCTCCCCTAATGTAGACGTGCTATCTCGATTTAGAGCTCCAGGAGGAATTACTTAGAATGGCCCTGGTGAGCGGCTATTTTGAAATAGCAGAAGTAGAGCGTCTACACACGCCTTATTTCGAAATAGCAATTTCAGAATAGGCATTATTCTTCATAGAATGAAGTTTGCAGAAGTCGGGATAAGCTGTCCGTTCTTTTGAAATTATTTCAAAATAACAGAATCTCTGTGTACACACTCGCATAGTTAATTTGGAACAACGGCCGTTATTCCAAAATAACGTTATTGTGTAGACGCATCCTCAGTCAGACACCTCTTTTGTCGCAATGTTCTTCTGTTATAAAATATACGTCATCCTTCTCTGCCCAACACGAGTGATCTGTCTCCCAGGGTCAGCATCTGCAGCGCTCTCTGTGCTCCTCACATAAAAGGGGCCGTAGAAGAGCAAAACGTCATTAACGCGAACATCGTGTGGCATAACGGGAATGCCAGCGGCTCTCTCTGAAGTGGTTACAGGTATTGGAGACATGCACAAAAGTAGTTAGACAAGTGCCTGGAAGTCTGGAAGAGAATGGAAAAATTACATCCAGATGAGTGAGCTGACATCTAGGAGTGCGGGAATAATCCAGTTAGGTACCTTCACCCTGGGAAGAACGTCTTGCATAGAGCTACATTCTTTCCCTGACACCGTAAAGCCACAGATATCCCCAGGACCTGTATTTTGCTGAGATGTGGCTCTGTCTCTGAGAAGCAAGTGGCCGGTCTTTGTATATCCACCCCCGTCAATACGTTTCTGTTATTTTGTGTCCTTCCTTCAACCTAGCCCCCAAACTGACAAGGAATATTATGTTTGTTACCACAGCTGTTCTCATTTACTATGTGCTAACTGGTCACAGGCCACATTCCATGCATTCAGAATAAAACACAAGCCCCTATGGACCATGTGAGGCACAATGAGAACCATTCTCTTACCAGCCAGCCCGAACTACCACCAGATGCGGAGAAGTCCCAAACAGCCCCCTGGCCTCAGTAGCCAATCCGATCTGGCCAGGATTGGGGTCCGCAGCACCTTGTAGTGGTGATGGGCTGAGTTTGAGAATTGGGTGGAATTCCCAAAGCAGGAAAAAATATTTGCTTGGGTAGGGGTGACATTGCAAACTGCTGTGCATCTCAAGTATTCGCCTCCTGTGGAAAGCAACTCTCAGCTTCCTTGCTGTGATGTGCACAAAGGCCTGTTTGAAATGTTTCAATATGTAAACAGAGGTGAAGCCGTTGCCTCCACTTTTTCGGGCCTCTTTTGATAAACACGATCACGTTTTGCTAGAAGAACAGTGACTCATGTTGCCCAAACATGTAGATACAGGACTTGGGCAAATAGATTTACATTCAGAAAACTTACTTTGGAATCTGGCAGCTATGAGAGAGAGTAATGTAGCATGCGCTAGTATTGGGAGGTAATGAATCACACAAAAATTAGATTCTGTGCTTTCTAAATCTCTTTTTCAGCCAGTGATATTTGGCAATCTCCTGAGGTCTAAATTAGAAGGGCCTGGGGGAGGTAAAAGAAAGGCCTCGTGGATCGCATGAGCCTTGCTCATTTTACTTTATTTGGCCTCCTTTTCCAACACTGCCATATTTCAACACAGCTTCAGCCAAAAGACGAATGTTGAGTTGTCCTACACCAAGTAATTTGTAAGTCTCCCAGTTTGTAAACTGTCAAAGGTTCAGAATGCACAGTGACTGTTTGACTTGAGAAGAACAGTTCCACATAAGCTGCAGACATAATTTATTAAAGGTAATTGGACAGCATCAGAATAAAAACCACAAACTATTCAGGGCCATTCCTCCCCCCTCCCCCCGAAATCTTCCTGCACAACTTGGAGCTTTTCTCGTTTATTCTTAGTTCTATTTTCCCACTCCCAAAGCCTCATATATTCTTGGCTTTCACAGCCCTCATGTTTAATATACTTAAGTCTCCGTTGGTATTAAGAGGTGAACTTTACAGGTCAGGTCACTACAGACAGCTGGATGGTTTCTCTTATTGCTATAAAAACAATTCACTGCCCATGTTATAATGACTAAAGAATGCCACCCATAGGAACTTCTTGGTGAATCAATTTTCACGGACGGTTCGGATGCCGCTGTCTAGAAATATGGTGTCAGGTCCCAGGTTAATTCTCTTTGCAGGAGTGTGTATGTTGGAATAGTGAACGTGTTTCCACGCTGACATGGATGCACACCTTTACTCTCTTTTTCATGTTTGTATCCTTCTGTTCATTTTAGCCTCCCTCCCCCATTCTTTGGCCTGCCTGCTGCAAAGTCCTCGCAGAGCTTGTGAGACTGTCTTCATCATGGCATCGTAAACAGTTCATATGGAATGTCTGATTCCTCAGCAGAGTGGTTAGCTTAACTCTGGCCCCTTGGGAGTCGTCATTTTGAGAATGCAGGGCTTTCATTTCCTGACGGTGTTCATTGTCTCACTTCCTGGGGATTGTTTCTACATCTCTCTCTCTCCCTCACCTATCTCAGCTGCACGGCTCACATCACTGCCCCATCCGCGCATCTTTTGTTTTGTTTTTAGGGTTGCCAGATACTTTCTCAAAAAATACATGACGGAGAAAAAAATTGGTCGAGAAAAAAAAAACCCAAACCCCGCCCCTTTAAATCCCCATGCGGCCTTCTGTCTGAGAAAAACAGAAAATTTTACACGTCTGGTACTTTCTGTTTTTATTATTGGACAGAGGCCGGGACAACACCGGACCCCTGGCAACCCTATTTGGGACCGGTCTGATGTAGTGAATTCAGATGCAAGGAGCCATGCAATTTTTCCTTGTGGTGGAGGGATCTCAGATGTGAGGAGGATTGCAGTGAGTTTGGAGAAGCTCTCAAAGCGGCTGATGCTCCAGTTGAAGATTATTCAGACTGTTCAGTCTGCTGGGGTGTGCGTATTTGGGCAGGAAATCTCACGAGCGTAGGATCCCTTGAAAATGCTAGATCTGTCGTGATAAAAATACTGCAATGGCAGCCCAAGTCACAGACACAATCTAGAAGCGCAGAGCGAGTGCAGGAATGAAACATGCCAGGAGGACAAAGTGATAAGTCCATTGCAGGATAAGGGATGATCTGAAGGTAGGGAGGTGAGATGGGTTCTGAAGTGGCCTAGTGGATAGGGCATTTGGTTTGACTTTAGAAGAGTGCTCAGACTGAGAGAATCAACATATTCGTTCTGACATGTTTTGTCCAGAGCCAGGGCTCCCTATAAGTTGAGTGGTTGGGTGGCCACCCAGGTGAGTTTCAAAAGCTGTAAGCTGGGTGCTTGTGCAACCACTCAAGGGAGAGTCAGATGCCACCCTGTTGATGAGCAGAGCGCCCACTGCTAGGTGTTTTGTTCCTCCTGGTGGTGCACATTCGTGTATGCCTCGGTGCACAGAAAAATTCATTCTGCACATGGACGGAAAAGATTAGAGGGACCACTGATCATCAGTAGTTCAGTCCAGATTTCATTAACTTGCATTGTCTGCATGATTTAGGTTGACAATAGACACCCACGCTGTCTGTGCATTACTTTTACATGTAACATTACAAAGCAAGACCAGAGTAACTTTCTTCCAAGGTGCAGCTTTCTTCCAGTGTATGGCTTGCCAGCTGTAATGTTCTTGGCCTTACCAGTAAGAACTGTGTCTTACTTTGGTATTTGATACAGTTTATGAGTTTGAATTCAGATCGGTCAAAGTTAACTGCAGTGTGTGTAGAAATGGAGGTGCCTGTCCCCTGCCCCTCTGTAGCTACTTGAACCCAAACACATGATAGTGGGTTATGCCCATGAAAGCTCACAATACCATCTACATGTTTTGTTAGTCTTTAAGATGCAGCTAGACTATTCATGGTTTCTTTAAGTTTTTCTAGCTACGGACTAACTCGGCTACCACTCTGAAGCTTTTGAACATGTTTTGAATGTCTTGTTAGGTGCCAAATGCCAAGAATTTGATAATGAACCAATAAATCTCTTTAAAAGCTCCCCACACATTTCAGATGTCTGATTGGAATGAACATCTCCAAATTTGGGTTTGTTTTGGATTCTGTCGCTGAAAATATGAGATGCCCAGTATTGCCATGGTAGACTGTTCTATCTCTTTTTCATTGACGTGGAGTCTCCTAAAAATCTTCTCTGCGTCCTATGTACATGTGCCATTTTAGAGGTTGCTGCAGAATTTGGTACCTCTGAATTGGTTCTGAGTATGACTCCTGGGTGCGTTCCATGTACCGGATGGACAGGATATATACAGTGACTCTTGTACAAGGGAACATCTTGCTGCTTGGTAACCCCCTATCTAAGCAACAGTGTTACATTATCTGCAGCGTTTCCACTATGGTTTGTTTGATTTTTCGTTTGAATTTTCACCCCTGCCAGGCAGCTGAGTTTTGCTGATCCTGTGATTGTTGGCTGCAGAGAGATGGAAGTGTGAAATGGCAGCTAGTACGAGGTTGTGTAGCAGTCTGATGTGCTGCCTTTAGGAACATTGGCTGCTCATGAATATAGTCTGTTGGTTTTGAATTAATTGAAGTCACTTTGCATGTTTCAGTGAGGCACGAAAATGTTGCAGTGCAGAAAGCAACCCCAGAGGAGTTTCTAAGGCCAGGTCTATGCTGTGGGGGGAAGGTCGGTGTAAAGTACACAACTCCATCTACATAAATAATGTTGCTGGAGTCCATGTACCGTAAGCTGAGCTTGGCACCTTCTCCACAGTGGGAGGTCAATGGGAGAAACACTCCGGCTTCCCTTATGTCTTGTGACAGAGAGGAGTACCAGTGTTGATGGGAGCACTCTCAGTATTTGATTTAGTGAGTCTTTACTAGACCCACTAAATAGAACCTTGGAAGATTGATCGCCAGAGTACTGATCCTCCGGTAAGGGAAGATGTGGCCTAAGAGGATGGGACGTATAGCCAGTTAATGACTTCCAGATGGATTATGGAGAGGACAGTACATCAAGTTTAGGGGAAAGGGATGTGTAAACTTCAGCGGATTTGGGGCTGTTGTTCCTAAATCGATTTCTGATTCTGAAAACTGACCTTATTTTCTGTCCTCATCAGGGCCATTCTAAATAATTCCTTCTGTGCCATTGGCCTAACTACTGTTAAAGAACAGTGTCATCTTGTCTTTAGATAACAAAGGAACCAAAAAAGAATGGTGCTTTTCTCTTCTCTCAATTGGTAATCACACAATCATTTTATGTACTGAAAAAACAGTGAAATACTTATTAAGGATCTCAACTAATGCCTGTTGAAGTCAGAGGGTTATCTTTCTATTGAGTTCAATGGGTTTGGCTTTTCAGAATTAAAAAAAAAGTTCCTTTCTGCATTGAGACAGAACCAGAACCATCTTTTTATTTTTCATCTCTAAACAAATAAAAAACACAACAGAGGGGAGAGAGTGAATTCTGCCCCAGCATAGCTAATAGCCCTAGTGGTTTGTGAAAATGCAGAAACTTGAAACAAGTTTCAGTTTCAGTGAATCAGCATTTTCTGGCAGACTGAAGAACTTCAAAGAGATCTCACAAAACCAGTTGACTGGGCAACAGAATGGCAGATGAATTTTAATGCTGATAAATGCAAAGTAATGCACATTGGGAAGCCTAATCCCAACTAGAAGTATAAAATGATGGGAACTAAATTAACTGTTACCCACTCCTGAGAGAGACCTTGGAGTCACTGTGGGTAGTTCTCTGAAAACAGCCACTCAGTGTGCAGCGGCAGTCCAAAAAGCAAACAGAATGGTAGGAATTAAGAAAGGGATAGAGAATATCTTCCTGCCTCTATGCACGTTAGGGATGTGAATGTTTAATCAGTTAACGATTAACCGGTGGGGGCTGGAGTAGCTCCCTGCTTGCCATGGGAAGGGGGCTACTCCAGCCCCACAGCAGACCCTCTCAGGCAGGGCTCCTCCAGAGCAGTGGCAGGTGAGGGGGGCAGTCCCCCCCCTTAATCATTTAAACAGTTAAACAATATGTTTAACTGGTTAACCAATTAAATGGTATTTTACATCCCTAATATAAAGTCAGTAGAAGATTTAGCCTGTCCTCTGTCACCACAGCAGCTTGGGGTCAGATGAGAAGTGACTGTCCATGGTCGCTGTTGCAGGCACAACTGGGAGAGGGGTGCACATCCCCTGGTTGGGGTACAGACAGACACACAAACAGACAAAGTCTGAAATATATAGTAGCTAGCTGTCCCTTTCTCCACCCTCCCCTCTGCTGGCCCAATGGGGTTATGGATGTCCTGGTCCCCATCTCTGGCCCTTTGCTGCCCCCTGTGGTCATGCTGCAGTATAACTGTCCCTCCTGCTAGACCCCCTCCCTTTCCATTTTATGAGAAACAATCGAATTCCAGGCAGCCCATTGTCCTGGCACAACCAAACCCTGTTCTTGCTTCAAGTTATAATAAGAGGAAGCTTCAGAAATTTGGTGGCCCTAGCTCTTACTGGTTAGGAGTTCTTGAAGAAATGGACTCATAGGTGGACAGACAGACAGACACACACACATTGCTAACATACATAGGTGGCTGGTGTGTGAGATGCATCTTAGCACTGCTGTCAGAAGGTACATTTGGGGCATGTCCTGTGTTCACACAGCTGCTCTTCATGCCAAAGTGTGACTGTAAGTTGCCCAGGTACAAAGAGGGGTGGAACATATGTACGCTGTAGCACTTGTTCCCATTGTGGTGGTACTTCTCTGGTGTTCATCACACAAGAGTAATATGGATTTTAATGTATTCTTTTCAGGGACACTAGTCGCAGGCACCAACCCCTCCTTCAGCTTAGGCCCTGCCCCACCTCTTCTTCCCCGCCTTCCTACTTCCCCCCTCCCCCCATGGTGCCTCTTCCCACCCTGTTCAAACCCCTCCCGCAGCATGCTCTCCCCTTTCTCTACCCCATCCCCATAGCCGCTGAACCACTAATTATGGCAGGTGGGAGGTGCCAAGGAGGGGAGGAGGAGTTGATCTGCAGGGCCACCTGCAGGTGTTCAGCACCCGTTATTTTTTCCCATGGCGTCAGCAACTATGGTTGCAGGTTAGGCCACATATCAATGTCTTTCTGGTTTATTTTTATGGAATTCTGGGTGCAAATGTATCAAAATGGCTCTGCTGTTCTTCAACAGAGAGTGAAAGTTTTGCTTTTTAAAGCTGACCTGGAAATTGAACCCTTTCTGTTGGGTAAGTAATGAAATTTGGTCGCAGAAAGATTCTCTTTCTCTCTCTTTCGATGTGTCTCTCGTCTCTGGGAGTATTTGCTGAAATGAGCAGCTGCTGCCAGCTTTTCACAGTGAAGGTGATTCCCTACCGATGCCCAGCAAGAAACAACGAAGCCAAATGCAGTGGGAAAGAGATCCATTCTGCTGAGGCTTAGTAAACCCATGGCTCGTGAAACTTGCTGGCATCCAGAACGGATCAGGAATTAAAAGTCTGAAAATTGGTGCCGAGTATAAAAACAGAAATGGGGTTTTCGATGGAGAAGCTGAGAGGGGCTTTTTGCTTGTTTTCTTTGATAAAGCGAGCAAAACATGCAGAGTTAACTTTTCGTTGGGGATGATCAGTCTTTCTCTAACTTCTGGACTCTTAGCCCTGGTCTACACTACTTTTTTATTTGGAAATAATCCCCCTTAGGTCAAATTTATAAGCGGAGCATCCACACTACCCAGGCTGTTATTTCAAAATAATGGGTTGCTTAATTTGAAATCTGCACTCCTGCTTTTCATCAGGAATAATGCTCCTTCCGAAACAGCTATTTCAAAATAACAGCAGTGTGGACGCTCCGGCACCTCTCTTTTGAAATAACTACTCCCTCGAATAATTCAAACATGTTACTCCCCAGTGCTTCCTGGGGCTGTCAGTTGATGTAGTGTGTCCACATTAACGGAGCTTGCCTGGACTCATTTTGATGCTTCCGTGTAGTGAGGACGCGCGAGTTTGAATCTGTTAAATCAGGAGTCATTACGTTGAACTTAGTAATTTCGAAATAGTTTCCTAGTTAAGTCGTGGCCTTGGTGGTTGGTGAGAGATGGATCCATGTTATCGCTTGAGCTGTCAGGGTCAAGAAAGATTTCCGCTCTTCTCTCTCTGTTGTGTGTGGTTTTGAAGGATCCTGCTCTATACCATTTGAAGATGGTTTTCTCCTGTTTCCGTCTCATCCCCTTGTTCATCACAATCTGCGATGGGTTGGGCAGGAGCTTTCAAATGGGCTCATTAGACTATTGGGAGACTCCCATGGGGTCAGCCAGGTGACGACCTGCTGTGATCGCTCCCATGTGGAAGACTCAGCGGACATACTACCCTGTATCTGTTGCTCTGTGGGACTGTTCATAGATTCGTAGCTCACAAAGGGCCGGGGTCGTTGCCTGGTTTGACGCCCTGCCCTCCGCCCTGCACGTGTGTCTCAGGATGTCCCTGAACCGATCTGTTTGAACTAGAACTTTAGGAGAGGGGCGAGCCTGTTGCAGGGCTGGAGAGCCGCTGGTCATGAGTGCACTGGGGAAACAGAGAAGTTGGCATCAGCTCAGAGTGGTGCTAGTGTCCTGGGGCCCTATGCAGGAATATTTCCCCTGGCACATGATAAAAGTGAATGAGGGGCCCTGTTTCTGCTCTGGATTAGCCTGTTCCTGCCTAGCACCAACTCTGCATCAGATCAACAGAGGGTGGGGCATGAAAAACGAGAGCCCTTCCAAGAGTCCTTGTTGCCCTGTTGGGCACCGGGATGCAGAAAGGGTCATTGTTACTCCGGGATTGATCTGTGCCGCTGGAACAATCTACTTGATGATGTCACCAGTAGAAACCTGCGACCTTAGATGGATCGTAACCCAGGATGTAAAATCCTCGTGAACCGATTACTGGGATCCTGCTCCCGGCTCCCTTCTCCACCCTCTCTTGGAGCTGCCGCTTCCGGTCCCTCTCCCACTTGGGGCTGTCGCCTGCTACTGCCGTCCCTGAGCCAGCAGCCCCAAGCACAGGGTGGAAGGGCGGCTCCTGCTCCTGGGCCCCCCGTGAACGGAGCGACCAGTTCCTAGGCCATGGAAAAGGGGGCTGTCCTGGGTTCCAGTTAACCGGTGATGTTTACCTGGTTCACATGCATAATAGTAAGAAGCATGGGAGGAAAGGCAGGAGCTGAAATAAAAATTCAGAAAATACAAACTATTCCATGTTCTCCAGGAGAGGGCAGTGGGTGTTTAGCACGTTTGGCTAAGAAGTAGCCCGCTCCTACTAAGCAATTACTTTGCTGTATCTTCTTCTTCCTTAGTGCTGCATGAACCAAGCTCCCTGTCCTTCTGCCCTTCTGCAAATCTGTCGTTTTGAGCAGCTCTGGCAACGGGGATCTCTTTGATAAGGGGATTTGGGCAGGAAGGAATGATGCGGCTCTTGCAGTTTTGATGTTTTCTGTTACTTCCCAGTGCACCCGGGTTTTAACGCACGGCAGTTTGGGGTATGTCAGAGCTGCACGTCTAAATTACCCCACGATAGCACTTTCTCGCCTCTTACTATGGCAATAAACTGCTTTCCTAGGACAAGACTGATGATCTGTGTGTTTGTGGCTCTCTCTGAGTGTTGCAGTGAAATCCTTAAACCTGCCGCTAACTGCAGTGCAATTTGATGACGCAACAAGAAGTTTCTTGTCTTCCAACTGCTGACCAACTTAGATCCTGAAATACAAGGATGATGAATCTTTGTGATTTTTATCCTGCAGCTCTTCTTACCCATGCAAATGTCTGGTCTTTTTTTTTTTTTTTTTTAAATAGTGTATGAGGTTCTTTGGATAAAACTCTCCAACTTTGCCTCATAGATAACTTCTGAAAAATACAATGGTGCGCCTGATGCCACCAATCTGTTTTTTTTCATGCACCTATGAGTGGGAAACAGGATATTTGTGAGTGTAAATAAATATCTCTGCGCATGCAAACACATGTACTGCACATTCAGTGGGGTGAGGGCCTGTTTGGTAGCGACATTTTTAATCTTTAAAATGTGTCCCTTTGTATGCACTCGGGAATTATTTTGTAGTTTCCCTTTATTTTTCCCTATTGGCATTAGATTGATTGAATTAAAAATAAAAAAAGAGAAGCGGATGGAAAAGAGACTCCCTTTATCTTGCGTTAATCATCCCTGCAGTTTGGCGCCCCACTGAAATCTCACGTTTCCCCCCCCATGTCTTGTCTCTTTCAGATGTCAACGAATGCGAAGCTGGGAACGGGGGGTGCGAGTCCCAGTGCTGCAATACTATCGGCAGCTTCTACTGCAAGTGCCCCGAAGGGCGGCGGCTGAAGGGAGACGGGAAGGCGTGTGAAGGTAGGAATGGGATGCTGAGGTGGGCCCACCGTGGGGGCCTTGATGAATTCCCTGGGCTCCTCCAGCTGCATGTGATACAAAATTACCTGAGATAGCACAGAGCCCGGTGTAACAGGGTCTACTCCCTGCTCCGGCGCCACCTGCTGGTCACATTGGGAATTAGTTCAGTTGGTTGGATTGCGCCCCCTTCTGGGTGGTGTCCCACCTGTCTCTACTCTGGTGTCGGTAGCCAGATCCACACCGCTCCCTGGCCTGCGTTGTCCTCTGGCAGTGCCCACTGCTCCTTTCTTGCCCTCTTCCCAGGGGGTATCAGCAGTCCTCAGTCCTTCCACCTGCCTGAGTGGTCAACTTCAGCCCCAAAGTCTTGCCCCTTCCCTCAGGGGCAAGCCACAGTCTGTACAGTGTGACTGGTGCAGTGCAAGGAGAAAGGGGGGGCCCAGGCTCATCCACTTCTCTGGGTCCCGACCCAGGGACTCTGTGGCAGCAGCCGCCTCCTGCCCCCCTTCTCTTCCCTTGACTGCTTGTGTTCCCTGGAGTCACCTCCCCGTGACTCTTGCACCTTGTATCAAGGCCACAGCCTGGGCGGTATCAGGCTGGGGCTTCTCTCTAGCTTCCCTGAACCTGCCCAGCTCTGCTCCATCCCAGGTGCCTCTCCCAGGGAGCCAGTCCTCCCTGATCAGGACCCAACTGTCCTCTGCTCTCCTGAGCCGCTCCTTATAAACAGGACTGCTCCAGCAAGCTGCCCTTTGATTGGCTCCCTATAAGCCTCTCTCTGATTGGAAGCAGTTTATACAGGCTCCTTCTGGCCTGCTCTTAAGCTTTTCTCTGCTGGAGTCGGCTATAGCACAACCCCACCAGGCCTTGACAGCTTTATAGCAGAGTCATGCCTAGCGGTTTTACAGAACCCACCAGACTGCCCTGTGATTTGTAGAGTAGGAGTCAGCTGTTCGGGTGGGTGCTTGTAAGGCTACGTCTAGGATACAAAGGTAAGTCGGAAAAAGATATGCAAATTGCGAACCGCAATTTGTGTATCTTTTTCCCCGCTTTTCTGTCGAAAGAGGCTTTTCCGAAATTTGGCACGTCTACACGGTGCCGAATTTCGGAAAAACCCACTCTTTCGACACATCCCTTCTTCCTCGTAAAACAGGGTTAACAGGGATGGTGAAAGAGCATGTCCGCCTTTTTGAAAAATGTTCCAAAAAAGTGGACACATTCTTTGGATGTGGCATACCAGAGGTATCCCGGAAAAGTGCTGCAGTCTAGCTGTACCCTAAGTGTCTGTAGTAATGAGACCCTTCTGCTGTTCAGAATCCTTATCCTCCTTCTTCTGTACCACCCAGCTGTATTTAAAATAGGGCCTTCCACCGAGATTGTGTCTCAAGTAGGGGTGTGAAATTTAGTTTAATCAACTAATTGACTAGTAGAGGGATTTTCCATTGACTAGTCGATTAGTCGATAAGCAGGGGAGCTAACCCCGCAGCAGATCTGCCTTAACTGTATTAAGAGCCAGCATGCCCTTCATACATTTAAAAGGCTGGTGCGCAGCAGGAGGGACCCGGCGCGAGCTGGGTATCAGCTGTCCCAGTTTGTACTGGGTCCCCCCCCCACTGCGCTTCTGATTTTTAAATGGATTAAGAGCCTACAGGATGTCGAGCCGGGAATCAGCTGATTCCTGGCTCACACCCAGTCCTCTCTACCCCCTGCCTCCTCTGCCCCTGCCCATGGAGACAGTGCTGGGGGGAACCAGCTTTTAAGCTGGCTCCCTCCAGCACTGGCTCCTGCTCCCCTCCCCTCCCCTTGCTGCCTTTAGTAGAGGCAGCACGTGGGAGGGGAAGCAACTAGTCGAGGGACTTGTCACTTACATCCCTAGTCTCAGGATGGTTTGCAAGGTAATAATAGTGTACATGGTGTACATAGGAGGGGGGAAAGTAGGAATAATAGAGTTTGGGCAGGCCGGATGGCGGGTGTGAGGGAGATGTGCACACCAGCAGTACTACTGTGGAACGTATAGGAGAGAGGGGACATATTTCGGGGTGGTGTGTGATTGCACATGGAACAATAGAGTTGTCACTTTTGGCCCCAGCAGGGACGGCAGTTCTGTGCCCCTGAGATCACGCCCCTCCCTCCCCGGCAGCATTCTTCTTCTTTTCGTATTTTTGGGGTGCAAAATAAGATGTGAGTCCTCCGGAGAACCAACCCCCTCCCTTCCTGCGAAGGAGTCAGAGGCAATCAGGTTTAGCTTAAACACAGCGTGGCAGACTAGATGGGAACAAGCCTGGGACTTTTGTTTCCTTTATGACAAGAATTGTAACGAGGAGAGCAAATACAAAACATTCCCCTGCTCCATGAGGGATTGCAGCTTAACCGCTTGGCTTCACGTATGCTCTTAATTACAGTACGTCTTTTCTTCCTTCATCGAGGGTGCCTTCCATTGGAAAGCCCCTTCTGGCTACCGGGAGGCAGCAGTGGTATCTTACATATCAGCCAGATTGCCAAGGGAATGAAAGGCCGTTGGCCGGGAGAGGCCATCTGGTCTCTCTCTCTCGTTTTCTCTGTCAGGCAACATGTTATTATCTCATTCCGCAGAGAACTTCCTTGTGCAACGTGAAATCATGGGATGCTCTCTCTTCGGGAATGGGACGGTTCTGTCAGGGCCTGTTCCCAGCTGTGCACTGTCTGTGACTGAAACAGGGTTGCTTTGTGGTTTCACAAAGCTTGGCCTTCTTGACAATGTTTTAGAAACTTTTTGTGCTGAGCTGGTTTTACGTGGGCTGATTTGTTCAGGTCATTCTAGGAAAGGACGGACGCGGAGGCTTGGAAAACAGGTGGTTGGTTGTATCTGTCGTTGAAAGAAGCCTGCTCTGATTAAATAATAGTATGTTGCTGCGTTCTGCACGGATGCACCCAAGTACTAAAGCGAGCATCAGTCGTATAGTTTAACATATTGCAGGACTGACACCACCAGTGGGGACAATTGCTGTAAGAACATTTTCTTTCGTTTCAATGAGGCAGACAGACTTGCTAATTATTTTAGCTTGTTAAATATCCTTGAATCTCTTCAGCTAGGGGCTGGGAGAGGCGAGAGAAAGAGAGAGCGCTCAATGGAGCAATGTAAAATATGTGAATTTGGAGAGACTTCAAGTGAACTTTGGTGGCGTTTCTAATTCTGGAGAGAAATTTATGGTTTTGAGTGGAAATCTGGCAGAATTTGATACCTCATTCTGGGAGGTTGGAGGGTGATTAGCCAGAGAGAAGCCTCTGTTGAAATATTTCTTCGTTTCTTTCCAGTTTCTGCTAATTTACACATGGTGGCTGAAACCTAAAACAAACATCCTGGAAAGGCAGAATTGCCTTGAGTTTTCCAACATCCAATCCAGACTTGACTAAAACAATCTTAAATCAGCCAGCACCTTTGAGGTTTGAGAGTAAGTTAACAGGCCTCAGTGCGGAGCCTGCGATGCCAAAGAAAAGTCGTCTCTGCGCTCAGGCTGAAATCTCCATTCCTTTTGCTCACTTCCACATAAAACACTCCTCTTACAAGGGCTCACAGATTCCTTTTCTGCCGTGACAGACATGCCACTGGGTGCCACCTAAATGGGGATAAACTGGGACTGGCCTTTGAAAACCAAAACTCTCCATTACAATGGTCAGGGGAACGAGAGAAGTGAGTCCAAATGAAAGGGCATCCAGAATATGGGCTGCTAGTGAATTCATGTGTAAAAGCTGCTCCTATAAGGACATATCCAGCTAAGTTGGCCTTTCTAATTTCCAGATGTCCAATTTTTCTTCCTTTGAACTGGAGACATTGTACCGGTGCTAGTGCAGCAGTGGGAAATTAGAAGGAAGATGCTAGCATTGACTCAGCCATGGCATGTCAATGCTGGTACAGGTTGAACCTCTCGTGTCTGGAACTGTCTGGTCTGGCATCCGTGGTCCAGCATGATTTCAGTTAGCTGGACGTCCACTTATCCTGGGTGCGGCCAAGTTCCCTGTGGTCCCATAAAGTTTGTTTATAGCCACCTGTCCTGGCGCTAAGTGTTCTGTGCTGTTATTTAACTCTAATTTACCCCAAATGTCTTGTAAAAGCCCAGTCAGCAGGAAGTGTTGGTGATGCTGCTAGATCACATTGACCTCCTGTGGTCTGGCAAATTCACTGGTTTGGCACCGGCCAGGTCCTGAGGCTGCCGGAGTAGAGAGTTTCAACCTGTGTATTTATGAATAGAAAATCCAATTTCATCTTCCTCTCTGCTTGCTTACTTCAAAGTCCCTGCCATCCTCCTTCTGCCTGATTTCTATACCTTTGTTTTTGTTTTGATGGTGATATAAGAAAATGCCCTTCATCCGAGGTCCAAGCCATTAAAACACAGTGAGATGATGTCCTTTTCCTCATCCCCTGCTGGGAATTCCTTGTCTCGTGGTGTTGCCTAATAGCCGTTTCATACTGGCTGGACACAGAATGTCATTTGAATGCTCCTCCGAGAGTGGCAGAGTTTGTCCAAAGCCATGTAGCTTTCTGTTTGGTGTCAGTACGGTCACCTCTCCTGCAGTCATCTCTGAGGGACGCGTTTTATTTTTGTGCTTAAGTTACGTTTGGAACAGAAGTTTAGCCATGTGATTGAGGGTGCTATGGAATATAATGGGCAGCTCCGTAGCCATTTGGAAGAATTCATAAATCATTCTACAGAGGCCTGATGGTAACGCTCAACTCCCGAGAGGATTAGTCTTAGTTTCTGCTATGTTAGCAGGCTGTAAGGGCTCAGTTTCTGGGCACAGTCAGCAGCAGGGACATCCCACCTGATATCAGCTGCACCCACAGAGGTGGGGAAGGGGTGTCTAGTTTGAGGCTGGGATGAAAACCCGTTTTTGTGGGTCAGGCTTGGACCTGCTGAAGCCATCTGGAGTTTGCCGTTGTCGTGAGAGGGCAGGGGTTTCCCCCAAAACGTCTGTCTTTATATTAGGGGGCCATTCGTCCTGTCGTATAGAGGGCAGTCCTGGTGTTTGCTACTGTGGCCTCTGTCGATACGAACCAGGATACCTCACCTCTGCTTTTGCCTTGAGACCGGTGAAAGGAAGCCGCTGCGGTGCTCCGGCCAGAAAACGCTCAGCAGGCTGGGGTGCTTGGCTACAGCTGCACCTGCAGGTGGCCTGGCTAAGCAGCAGGTAGCCAGGCAGGTGAAAGGGGCTGGCTGGAGGGGTATGCTCCTCCCTCATCTGGGACTGCCCCAGACCCTAGCCCCCCTGCCGGTACCCTTTCGGGAGGGTTGGGATGGAGGGAGGGCTGCAGCCGGATGGACCAGGTCTTCTTCCCTTCCCGCTGACTGCCAGGGAGCAAGGGGAAAGTGCTCAGTTTGTGCCTTCCCCTTACTCCCACCTGCCAGGGGGGCAGAGGAGGATGCAGCAGCCTGTGCACTTTCCCCTCGCTCCCTGGGAGCTGGGGGAAGAAGGAGGAGAGCAGCAGCAACCTGGTATTGGTATTTGCAATTGCAACCCCCCCTCTTTGCAATTGTGCCCTTGCTCCCTCCCCCGCACTCACCCTATACCCCCCCAGCCTTGACTCCTTAACCCCCCACATCCGCCAACTCCTGGGCCCCCTAGGCACTAAATGCAACTGTCTCGATTCTTGAGGTAGCTTGATGGCCTCCCTGCTTTACCTTGCCCCCATCTCCCACTCTGAAGTTGCTCTTTCCACAAACCAGGCAGGAGAGCTGCACTTGTGTGTTCTGTGCAGTGACAGTACGTGTTACCGCCTGCGGTGTAATAGTCTGGGCCCCTGGGTCGTCTGAATATTTCTTCCTCTAGAGCTTGCATTCATCATCAATCATCATCATCATCATCATCATCATCCCGTCTGTGTAGGTTTTGTTGTCTACTGTACGGCCGAGTCGGTCTGTCGGTGAGCAGGCGAGCGAGTCAGTCTGTCGCTTTCTTTGTTCGAGGACTCCTCCGAAAGGGTAAGAGCTTGGAGCACCGAATTCTGTAGGCAGCTTCTTCTCGTCATATCTGAAAGCAAGGTCGGGGTTTGGCTGCGCGGGGCCTTCGTACAGGGACGCATAAAAGTAATTCCCCCTAAATGGGAAGAGCTAGGAGCACCTAATTCAGTATACCGCTTGCTCTTATCATAACTTAAAACAAGGTCAGGGTTTGGTTGTGTGTGGCGGGGGGGCTCAATCAAGCTCTTCCCCCCATGCATACGGGGATGCATAAAACCATACCGAAAAGAGACAGAATCACCAAGCAGGAGAAAGCGCCTGGTTGGGGGTGGCCCTACTTTGGGACTGCCCTAGTCTCGAGATTCTCACTCCCCATGCACCATTTAGGAAGGGCGGGGGGGGGGGAGCTAAAACTCCCCCCGGATTCATATGGGAACATTGCTGGCTGTGACCTTTCATCAGGGAGTGACAGGAAAGTGCCCAGTTTGCTGCATTCCTCACTCTGGCTGGGGAGCATAGGAGGCAGACGAACCAGGACCTGCCCCAGGCCGGAGACATGCACCCAGGAGCGGCCTGAGGTGGGCTGCAGCAGCTGGTGCCCCAGGCGGAACGCGCAATTGGCACCCCCACAGGGCCGTCAGTCCATTGACGTCATCATCAGGCACCCCGGGTGCTCTGTGATGTCATCACCGGGCGCCCCATTGAAGGCGGTGCCCTAGGCAGGGGCCGAGTCCACCTATAGTCACAGGCTGCCCCTGCATGCACTCCTCCCCTAGCTGTGCCCACTGGAGCTGCAGCAGCCATGGAGAGGCACTTCTCACCTGGCCCCAAGTTGCTGTGTTGAGAGAGGACCAGGGCTGTCCTCTTTCCAGGGGGCAGCCTGCGGACGAACCCCTCCTCCGCAGCCCCACCCTCAAGCAGTGACTGAGTGAAGAAAAACAAACATTAATTGACTTAAGGACCTGAGCAAGGCCGGGTAAATCTTCTACTATTGATACGGGAGGATTGTCACGTTTTGTAATAGAATTATCATCTGTTTCCTGCAACTGATTTGCTTCGTCAGAGGAAGCAGAAACGATTCCAAGTCATTAACAAACATAACTGACATGCTGGGAGAGAGTGAACATTGGTTTGGACATCGAGGAATTTTTGAGAAAAAAATGTTGCCTCTGTGCCAGTTTGGTGTATTTATCATGTTTTGTAGAAAATAGCTGAAAAGTATTTCCTGGCGTCTTACATGCACTATCAAGATGTGTGAAATAAATAGCGTTGGCCTTAGCGGAGCCAAGTTACGGCATTTTGAATTTCCCCAGAATCCTCTAGACAAGGATTTGTTTCTCAGATGATTGAAGGGGTTCGTGATACTAGTGGGAGTGAACCAACCAAGTACAGACCCTTGGGAGCCGTTATACAATACAAATGAACAAAATGATTTGGCTAAAATTAAAATTGACGTGAACCTTGGCCCAAACTTAGACTCCACTCAACTTTTTGTTTTGTTTTTCAATAGCGAGGACCATAAAGGGCAGACGTTTCATGAGCAAGTCAGTTCCTGTGGCATTTCCAGTCCTGTCTACACTGACTTGTGAGATGTCCAGCACCTGTCTCTTATGATATCATCAGTCCAGTTTCCATACTAACGTGGGTTGAATGACCTCATCCAAAGCCTTGGAGTCTGACGCGCCAAAATTGTGACCCTTGAGTGGTCACGTATACCTGTGCAAAGTGGTTTCTGATTTGGGTGGTGGTGTACATGACATTTGTGTTCACTTTCATCATCACCATCATCATCAGCAACTATGGGCTCAATGCCCATTGGAGTCCGATGCCTCCCTCGCTATTTCCTTCCATCTTTCCCTGTCCAGTGCGGAGTGGCTTAGTTTCTGTAGACGAGCTCTGCACCAATCTACTATATTATCTCCCCATTCTCTGTGGGGTCTTCCCCCCCTATTCGGACCATCCATTATGCCGAATACAGGATCTTCACTTTTTGCTCGTCGTTCATTCTGCAGATATACCTGAGTAGCTGTAGCTTCCATTGTATCACCTTCTGCGGTAGGTTCTCTTTTGTCTGTGTCTTCCTATAGAATTCCTTGTTGGTGACCTTCTGTATCTATCCTAGGATCTTTCCATAACACCAATATCCTTCGAACGCCAATATCCTTCTCTTCCAGTCTTTCATTATCACCCATATCTCACATCCGTACAACATGCTGCTGAATACACACACTCAGCTTTGTTCGTTTGGGTGTAATTGTAAGGCTTCCTCCGGGTGTCCAGGACTGTGAGTCACTTCACTGCTTCCTGCAAAGGGAGTCTTTCTTGTAGGTACAGCCTATCACAGAGTTGGGTAATAATTTTAGATGGAGGGGCCACTTCGCTAATTTTTGAAGTGTCCTCGGGCTGCCCCGAAAGGGGCGGGGCCTTTGGAGGAATGGGTGGGGCCAAGAAATTTCTATGCTCCCCCTCGCACTGACCCTGATTTGTCTGGGGGTGAGGGAGCATGTGAAGTCTTTCCTGTCTTCCCTCCCCTTCCTGCCTAGAGAAAACTGCCCGGTGTTCTGAACAGCTGACAGTGCCTTCTAGGCACCTGCCCCCTTGCAGGGCAGGAGGAGACGTGGCGAGCTCCCCCCACTCCCAGGCAAATCAGGGCCTGGGAGTGGGAGGAGCACACAAAGTCTCTTGCTCCCTGCCCCTGCCCCTGCCCCTGCCCTGCAAGGAATGCATGGCTCTTTCACTCTAAGTGCCACGCACCCCATGCAGGACAGGAGGAAACTTCCCCACTCCCCTTCCCCTAGGCCCTGATTGGCCTCGAGGCGAGGGAGTGGCAGGGTGTCCGTGGGCCAGATCCACTGGCTTGGTTGGCTGGAATCGGCCCGCAGAGGCCCCTTTGCCCACCCCTGGCCTATCAGCTGCCAGATACCGCCAGCCCTTCTGCCATTCAACCATTCCCCTCAGAGTTCTGCCAGCTCTTACCTTGCCTTGCAGATATCAAAAGACATACCCCAGCCCCAAGCCCATATAAGCACATTCCCAGCAGAGTTCAGCCCCCGTTGCTGGATACTCACAAAAGCTCATGTATTTCCTTCAGCTGAGGAATCGCACATTGCTTAATAACACAACTCTGAGATGTATTTATAACGGGAAGATTTACACAACATCACTTGGGTACTTAACAGCTTGGGGCCAGGTGAGGAGCACCTCTCCATGGCTGCTGTAGCTGCAGCAGGCACAGCCAAGGGAGGTGGGGGACAGACAGACACATAGACAAATAGACACACAAACAGATACACTCTGTTAAATATATAGTAGATAGCTGTCCCCTTCTCCACCCTGACCCCTGTTGGCCCAGTGGGGATATAACTGTCCCAGTCCCCAGCTCTGACTCCTTGCTGCCCCCTGTGGTCATTCTACAGTATAACTGACCCCCGCTATGAAGCCCCTCCCTTTCAGTTCATGAGAAACAATCACATTCCAGGCACATCCCATTTTTCTGGCACAACTGAACCCTGACCTTGCTTTAAATTACAATAAGAGGAATCTGCTTACCAAATTTGGTGATCCTAGCTCTTACCACTTAGGAGGAGTTCTTGAACATACGGACTCACAGACGGACAGACAGATGCACGTTTCTAAAATACATAGTAAGATAAAACCAAGAACAACTTTAATAAGACAGAACAGAGAATGAAAGACTCAAAGGAGCAGTGAGGAAGCAGGTTGGAAACAACACAGTTACAAACGAAACAAGGGAACAACACTCTTCTTGGAGTCCGAACTTAACTTTGACATGCTAAATTCCCTCTCTGAAGTAAGCATCACCATCCAGCAAGGTAGGGATCCTTTGTTCTTGCGTGCATAAAGTGTTCTCTTTCTTGTTTCCTCAGTGATAGATAATGGGGTGCTGCCCCTATTCCCACAGATATAGTTCAGAAAACCTTTGAAGTGTGTCTTAAAGTGCTCCCCCAGAAAACACTCTTCTCCCCCTCCGCTTTTTCCCCTGTGTGCTCTTTCCTGGTTGATGTCACAGATTTCTGTTATGTAGCTCCTATTGTTATGTAGCTCCTATTGTAGGCTTACAATGGTTAATTGATGTCACAGAAAGGGATAGGTGAATAGACATGCTTTGGGTTAAAAAAAGAGCTAGATAAATTCATGGAGGTTAGGTCCACCAATGACTATTAGCCAGGATGGGTGGGGATGGTGTTCCTAGCCTCTGTTGTCAGGGCCGGGAATGGATGGCAAGGGATGGATCACTAGCTGATTTCTCGTTCTGTTCATCCTCTGTGGGCCACCTGGCATTGGCCACTGTCGGTAGACAGGACACTGGGCTAGATGGACTTTTGGTCTGACCCAGTCTGGCCATTCTTATGTTCTCATGTCGGGCAGAAAACCCAGTTCTGAACTCTGCTTTGTTTCATTTTCATTGTGTACACATATCTCCTTGTATAGTGCCCGTACATCCCCTTTGTGACGATATTCATACCAGCGTGCCACTGGCTTTCATGGGACACCTGACAAGACACTGTTTATGGATAAATACTGTGAAAGTGGTATCGATGTAATGAGTTTGTCAGGCCTCAGAAATCACTTTTACAAAACAGTGAACCCTTTGCCCCCTGGCATTGAGGGGCTCTGAAGGTCGCAGTAAATAACTATTCCAGGGCCAAAATAGTGATGAATCATAGGACTAGGGTTGAGCTCATCGGCAAAAATTCTCATTCCTGTGGCAGGGCGTACTCTCCTTCTTCTGAAGCAGTTTGCCTTTGCTCCTTATTTGTACATCAGAACCAGAAATCACCCTCAGATGCCCTGTTTGTTAAGGGGGATGTAAAAGAAGAGTTAATGGGCCTAGATCCACTTTTGCACATTTTTTAAGGACACAGGAGACACAGAGATAGTTGAAGTTTGAAACTTGCTTTTGTTACTGGATGTCCCGTTGGACTTTGAATTAAACAACCTGGACTCCAAAGCGGAAGGAGTTCAACATCCTGTTCTCGTTGTTGCTTCCATGTTAGAATTCACCTCTTTGCTAAGAACCTGAACCATGGGGGCAAAGGTTGATGTTTTACCATCTCCGCCATGTGATTTGATTAATGGCCCTTGCAATATTTCAGTGACACCAAATCGCAGGTCCCTTTTGGGTTGTCCTCCTTGCTGTATCAGTTACACAGCTGCACATCAGCGGGAGCCTGGGGGAGAAGTGAAAACTTCAGGACTTGATGTTTGAATTCAGGGCAGGAAACTTTACAAAAAACACTTTAATCTCAAGGACCTGCTGTGAGCACTTGGCAGCCCAGAGACAGATGTAATTTAATTCTTGGGGAACCACATGCCTTTCTCTAATTAGTATTGGAGGGATTTGTTACATTGAGTCCCTCACAGCAAAAAGAGATCAACGATGCGAAATGCAGTTGAAACAAAAAGAAGAGGAAAAAAGTCACTTCTTCCATTGCTTGAGAGTGACCGGTGAACGATTGGGATCTAAGAAGCAGGGATGCAAGCCGGAGGGAAGGGTAAAATTTCTGGGAAGTGATTGGCTATCCTAGAGTTTGACAGTTTTGACTGACTTTAATGACACACCGAGAAGCTGTCCTGCAACATCTTCCGCAGATGCGTGATCTTTCAATTAACTCCCGCCATCTGGCATGTTAGCAGTGCCCTTCAGGCGACTGAATTGGAAGGAACATTTCTTTTTCGCAAGTAAAACATAATCTGTTTTTAAAATGAGTTTGCCACTGGTGCTTGGCTCTGGATTGGCAGCCCTTAGGACAGAAGCCCTCTTCTCCATGAAACAGGTACAGCCCAAGAAGTACGTTTCCATACTGTTTTCACCCAGCAGCTGTGGGGAGCACGTCTAGACAGAAGAACTTCCATGAATTATTCAGTCCTGTTTGTTTTTTTCTGCTGAGACTACCACCAATGGAGCCGTTTGGTGTTGGGAAGTACCCAACTATGAATTAGAGGGAGGCTGCCAAACTTACTTCGTTATTAGATTTTCCAGGCATTGCTGGGGTCCTTAACTCAATTAAGTTTGGTTTTCTGGGAAATAAAATGAAAATGTCCAGGCTTCATTTCAATCGTTGCCCTGAGGTGGGGCTGGGAAGGAGGGGTTCAGAAGGCCGGATCTCCCAGAGAGAGAGAGGATAACTCCAGCCCTCTCTCGCTGCAGCAGCTTGGGGCCAGGTGGTAAACATCTCTCCATGGCTGCTGCAGCTTCAGCAGGCACAGCCAGAACCTTTCATCTGCCTGGTGATTCTGTCTCTTTTCTGTCAACTTTTATGAGACACAATCCCATTCCAGGCACATCCCATTGTCCTGGCACAACCAAACCCGGACCTTGCTGTAAGTTATGATAAGAGGAAACTGTCTACTGAATTTGGTTGTCCTAGTCTAATCTGCACATCTATACTGTAGGGATGTTGGATATCTTTTAAGATAATCATCATGTAACCGCACCAAATCTTAGAGGTTTTACAACTATTGGATAATCTCCAGGGGAGTGGCTGGCAGGCACTCCAGGCCCCTCTCCCGGGGATGCATGTGAATGTGGATATCTGCAGCTCATTTTTGCAGATAAGATGCAAAATTTTGTATCTGCACAGCTGTGGGGATAGGGATCCAATACAAAATTAAGAACTCCTCTAAACAGTGGTGCATGAAGTACTGTGTACTGAACATGACTTGCCAGAGGTTCCCAAACCTCCAGAGTGTGGTCTTCACAAACTGTTAGTTTTAGGTCATCTGTCTAAATATTACTCGGAGTCTTGTGTGGCACCTTAAAGACTAAGGGTATGTCTACACTACCACCCTAGTTCGAACTAGGGTGGTAATGTAGGCAACCGGAGTTGCAAATGAAGCCCGGGATTTGAATTTCCCGGGCTTCATTTGCATAAAGCCGGGTACCGCCATTTTTAAATGTCCGCTAGTGCAGACTCCGTGCCGCGCGGCTACACGCGGCATGGACTAGGTAGTTCGGACTAGGCTTCCTAGTCCGAACTACTGTTACTCCTCATGAAACGAGGAGGAACGTTAGTTTGGACTAGGAAGCCTAGTGAAATGAGGAGTAACTGTAGTTCGGACTAGGAAGCCTAGTCCTAACTACTTAGTCCATGCCGCGTGTAGCCGCGCGGCACGGAGTCCGCACTAGCGGACATTTAAAAATGGCGGCGCCTGGCTTTATGCAAATGAAGCCCGGGAAATTCAAATCCCGGGTTTCATTTGCAACTCCGGTTGCCTACATTACCACCCTAGTTCGAACTAGGGTGGTAGTGTAGACATACCCTAACAGATTTAATTGGGCATGAGGTTTTGTGGGTGAAAACCACTTTGTCAGATGTGAAAATTACAGGGGGGGGGGTGCGTGCGTGTGTGTAAATTTCCACTCCAGTGCAGCTGAGAGAGTGTTTTTTACCCACAAAAATTTATGCTCAAATACATTTCTAAGGCTATGTCTTCATTAAACAGAAGATCAACGCTGCCATGATTGATCTTCTGAAGTTTGATTTAGCTGGTCTAGTTAAGTCTTGCTAAATCGAATGTAGAGGGCACCCCCATCAGTGGCTGGTACTCCTGTTTCTGTGAGGAGTGAGAGAAGCTGACAGGAGCATTCGCTTCCATCAGCTTCCTGCTACGAGGAAGGCGGGGAAACTTGAAACTAGGTACGTCAACTCCAGGAACGTAATTAACATAGCTGGAGTTGCGTATCTTGATTTGACCTTCCCTTTTAGTATGGACTAACCTTAGGCTTTAAGGTGTCACAGGACTCCTCATTGTTTTTGCAGATACAGAGTAACACGGTTGCCCCTCTGAGACTAAATATTACTTTTTTTTCATGGAAGAAGCATCTCTGAACTGTTGAAACCCTTCTAAAGACAGGGGCATCATCTGAAATGAAATTTCAAATTTTAGCTAGCTTTTGTGAAACATACAATTCAGCACAAAAGGAGCTCTATTTATTTAATTATCAACTAACATTTTCCTTATGCATATTTAGAAGAGTTCAGAAATCTGTCTGGAACACATTTGGGCATTCAGCAAGGCCTGGTATGTGTTAAATTTCCTGTGCTGTTTATTTACGTGTCTCTTCCAAAGCCAATGTTATAGCACAGCACAGTGATAGAACAGCTGAGTGGCTAATCTGAACAGTCAAAATGTCATAGCTCAACACATTGGAACCTAGGCTTCCTCTAAGTGTGGACAAAGAGCCGAGCGGTGCCAAACCTCTTCATAGCAAAGGTTAGTAGGGAGTCAAAGTGACGAGTGAACACTGTATAAACCGAATCACTCAGTAGTTTTGCTGCTTCTGCTTTGTGCAGTCTCTAAATCTAGGTGAAGCTTCCTCTGTTCTGTCTTTAAATCCCCAGATTATTCTGGAATCCATGTTAGACTAATCTGAGTTTGATCAGGAATTCAGGAAATTTAATGCATACCAATGCTGTACCCCAGTTCATCCACTGATGATACTAAAGGTATAAGCATTTCCTCCTCTTTTTAATACAGGTTGAACCTCACTAATCTGGCACCCTTAGGACCTGACGGGTGCCAAACCAGAGAATTTGCCGGACCACAGGAGGTCAATATTGTAGCGAGTAGATCGCTTTTTATTTGTATGTCTCCAAGGGGGATACATGGAGCAATGCTTGCAGTGCTGCTTAATAATGTCTTCCACACAGAGTGCAGCGGCGGTCAAAAAGGCAAATAGGATGCTAGGAATTATTAGGAAAGGGATAGAAAATAAGACCCAGAATATCTTCCTGCCCCTGTATAAAACTATGGTACGCCCACATCTTGAATACTGTGTACAGATGTGGTCTCCTCACCTCAAAAAAGATATTTTGGCCTTGGAAAGGGTTCCAAAAAGGGCAACTAAAATGATTAGGGGTTTGGAACGGGTCCCATATGAGGAGAGGCTAAAGAGACTGGGACTTTTCAGTTTAGAAAAGAGGAGACTGAGGGGGGATATGATAGAGGTCTATAAAATCATGAGTGGTGTGGAGAGGGCTGATAAAGAAAAGTTATTTATTAGTTCCCATAATAGAAGAACTAGAGGACACCAAATGAAATTAACGGGTAGCAGGTTTAAAACTAATAAAAGGAAGTTCTTCTTCACACAGTGTGTTGTCAACCTGTGGAACTCCTTGCCAGAGGAGCCTGTGAAGGCTAGGACTATAATAGAGTTTAAAGAGAAGCTGGATAAATTCATGGAGGTTAGGTCATAAAAGGCTATTAGCCAGGGGATAAAATGGTGTCCTTGGCCTCTGTTTGTCAGAGGCTGGAGAGGGATGGCAGGAGACAAATCGCTTGATCATTGTCTTCGGTCCACCCTCTCTGGGGCACCTGGTGCTGGCCACTGTAGGTAGACAGGATACTGGGCTAGATGGACCTTTGGTCTGACCCAGTACGGCCGTTCTTATGTTCTTATGTCTGACTGTACTGATACACCCTATATAAGCATACCCAAGTGGCACAAGGAAGTAAGATAAAGCATAAAAACAATGCTCACGCTTAGCAGTGTTACCAGAACTTCCACTGTTTCCTGGGTTCTGAGAAGACATTTAGGAGTAAATTAGAGCTACTAAAATCATGCCAGACCCTGGATGTTGCTGGACCAGAAAGTGCTGGATTAGAGAAGGTAAAGCCTGGACCATTTGAAATGAATTGCATATGGCTCTGGTTCTATTAATGCACTTTGGGTCTAACTGTTATCTATTAAAATATGAACCTTTTTTTTAGCATAATTAGCTAGGTGCCTAGCATAGAATATGGGCATTTGAGTAGAAATAGAGCAGAAGGCTCCGAACAGAAGGCCCCGAGTCTGGACTTTGGGCTTCTAGTCCGGGCTCTGCCACTAATTCACTGTCAGCTTTGTGCCTCAGTTTACCTGTGTACACATGTGCCTCAGTCCTCTCCTGATTGTGCATTGGAAATGACTGCAACACTTGTTAAAACACTGAAGATTGGTAGCAGCATTAAGAACTGGAGTCCGCTGTTTTAGTCACAGCAAGCATGCTGTTTGGGCAGTGACAGGGCAAACTATCCTCACGCAAACTAATCAATGCGCTTCCCATCTGACCTGGCATGAACACCTGTGGGGCGTATTTGTTCCTTTCGTGCTACCGTCTCGTTGCAAGTGAGCACTTGTCTGGGGAGAACAAAGTGTGGGCCATGGCTTTGTTCCCGGGACAAGGCAACAAGCTCGCATCATTTGTCCTTCTCCCTGCCTGTCAGGTACCTCCCCAAAGGCTAAAATACCTGGAGCAGTTCATCGGGCTACATCACTGCGTGCAAGGCAGCGCTGCAGCTGTAATTACAGTGCGCTAGCTATGAAGGGGCTTGGCAATATTTGCCAGCAATGGCACCCAGACTGCCACTGACCCGGAGAAGCACCTGCGTGACACTGGTGTGTTCCCAGGGTTCACAAGCGCCAACACGCAGCTGGGGGATTTGTGCAGAGAGAGTTGTGAATGCACTGACTGTCAATCGCGCTGACAAACGAGAGGCATCCATCCTCTGCCTCTTTGGCATCAGCACATTAAGAGTCAGTATTACCCTCCAATGCATTCGTGGGCACGCAGGTGTACAGACTCAAACAGCTTTGCTAAATGCTTCCAACCTGTGGCTCAGGGTTCAAAGTACAGCCACACAGGTGGGATTGCTGACACCACCTGCATTTTTTTCCCCTCTGTGAAGTTGCTTTGAACAGGTTGAACCTCTCTTGTCCAGAACTCTCATATCTGGAAACACCCGTCGTCCAGCATGATTTCAGTTAGACACATGTCCACTTTTCATGGGGGTGGCCAAGTGTCCCGCAGTCCCATGTAGTTTGTTTACAGGTACCAGGCCTGGCTGTCAGTGTTCTGTGCTGTGATTTAGCTCTAATTCACCCTTCAATGTCCTCTGAAAGCACAGAAAGCAGTGGAAGTGTTGGTAATGCTGCTAGAAAACACTGATCTCCCGTGGTCCGGAAAACTCTCTTGTTCAAAACTGGTCTGGTCCTGAGGGTGCTGGACAAGAGAGCTTCAACCTGGACTAGAAGGTCTCTTCATGCAGTGTCTTCAGTTTCCACTAACGGTGGGCTGTGATGCGCTGGAATTGGTTGATGCTTTCTTCAGGGCCTCCTACAGGACTGGTTCACTTCACAAGCCAGCTCTGCTCAGTTGTTCTCCTGGAACGGTTCTGGGGAAAGCACAATCTCCGTGGAGCAGGGTTGGACTGAAAGCATTTCCAGTGCTTGCCAATTCCTATTCCTTCAGCTAAGGTCACCTTGCAGGGGTAGCCTTTAAGACTAGGGAATAGAATGAAAATCAGACACACAATAGCAGCTGGGATATTGATGGCCAAAAGCATTAACCCTAGAACAGACCAGGCTGCCCCAGGGACAGGAAGAAACACAGCAGCAGGGGAGGGACAGGTGAAGACATGGCAGTAGGGAAAAGGGGAAGACGAGGAGACAGGCATCCCTGACTGCACACTTGGTATGCCAATGAAATGCAGCACATGGGGCTGAGCCCACGCCGTGGGGGGAAGGGGAAAATGGGTCAATGCTGCAGAAGAATCTGGATGGCTGCAATGTGTCCGGGCAGCATGAGAGAGAGAGAAGCAGCGGTTATGGGGAGAGACATGGGGAGCATGGGCTTTTGCTCTCATTCCCTATTGTAGGCGCTCTAAGCCACGCTCCCTATGATGCATGGCGATTGTAACCTTACAGATATTTATGGCTTGGAGAGGGACCTCCTACCTCCGTGTAGCTAACGGCTGGTCTGTGGCTGTCCTCCTCCTTTCCCAGCCCTGGAACGGTCAATCCATTTGCTTAAAACAAACTGAACGCTGAGTGGAACCAAAAAGAAAAGTTCCCCTGTGCGAGGGAATGGTACAAGTAGATTATTATGGCACTTTCATACTGTTCTCTAAAAAGCAGGGGTGGGTAGTAACTTTTTCAGGGGTGGGCCATTTCATGAATTTTGATAGGTGGTGATGGGCCGGTTCTGTCCTGTAAGGGGTGGGGCCTCAAGTGGAAGGGGCGGGGCCTTGAGTGAAAGGGGTGGTTGTTCCCTCTCGGTACCATGTATACCCTGGTAGGAGGAGGAGACTTTGCATGCTCCCCTGTCCCCAGGCCAATCGGGACCTGCGGGAGGGGGAGCGCTCAAAGTCATTCCCTGTTGAAAATGGCTGGTAGCTCCCTCTAGGCTCCGCATGTCCCTGGTAGCGGGAGGGAGCTGCCAGCTGCTTTGAACAGTGAATGACTTCACACACTCCTCTACCCATAGGTCTTGATTGGCCCGGGCGTGGCAGGGCGGGCCACAGGCTGGACAGAGCTGCTTGGCAGACCATATCTTGCCCACTCCTGGTCTAAAGCATCAGGCATTGGTGACTGTTGTAAAAAAGACACTTAGTCTGGAGAGAGCTCTGGTATTGAAAAGTGTCTATTCTCGCTCTCACAACCTGCTCACAAAGGCTCACAATCACTGTAACACAGCAGGGGCTGATAGTCACACATCTAGCAGCATGTGGAACAGATTAAGGAAGGATCCCAAATATGTCGTCTCCAAGGGAGCACGCTCTGTGTCACACCCACATGCCTGCAACCCCCATGAATGCAGGAGCGGCTCTACTCTGCACCTCTAAGCACAATGCCCAGTATTCTTTGAGTTCACATAGGCCTGACACATCGGTGACTTCCACGGTGGATTATTCCGTTGTCTCATGGACCTGCCTGCACAGAATTTGAGTCAGTTTCCCGTCTGATCCCTTTGTTTCCCTTCCTCTTAGTTATCACCCCTTGGGTGTTTCTGGATGTTTTGCATGTTTCTCTCTTCTCCTGCACTTGAAAAAGAATCCTCTGAACTGTAATTCATGCTTAAATTCAACACTTTACGCCTGAGTCTGAATAAAGAATCTAATTACCTTACCCATTACAAAGATAGCTTCCCCAATTATCACCTCTAATATCATTAGCTCGCAGACATTTACCTCCCCCCCCCCCCCCAGCCCCCTTCTGTTCTGAAATTTGATTTGTCCTTTTCATATGTGTTCACTTTTTCTTTAATTGTATCCTTTGGTATATAAGGTTGTGACAATTTTCTTCCACTATTTGATCTGAGGAAGTGGGTCTGGCCCACGAAAGCTCATCATCTAATAAACCATCTTGTTAGTCTTTAAAGTGCTGCATAGTCCTGTATTTTGTTACAGCTACACCAGACTAACACGGCTACATTGCTATCACTCTCCTTTCCTTCAGACTCTCCTCCCCGGTTCTACCCTTTAGTCTTCTCATTATTTCTGTAGCTTGTCCTTGGATACTGCAATGCTGCGTCTATGGGGATAACCTTCCCAGTCCCACGAACAGATTTTCTGTCAACAGTCACAGCTTCCTTGCCATTCGCATTTCCTTATTAGAGATTCACTAGAAAGGCCGCTGGGTTTTCAAAGGTTTTATTCATTTTTTTAGCTGGTACGTTTATTTATTTCATCACTTACCAGTACTGTGCACATCTGCCTTGTCTGTCCCTCAGAAAGGTCTTCACTCAGGGCTGGGACACAACACCTTCTTATTGGGAATCCTGCCTCTGACTCTGATCCCTTCCCAGGAAAGTCTATTAACCTCTATATCATAGAACCATAGAGCTGGAAGAGACCTCAGGAAGTCATCAAGTCCAGCCCTCTGCTCTAGGCAGGACCAATTCCAACTAAATCAACCCAGCCAGGGCTTTGTCAAGCCGAGACTTAAAAACCTCTAGGGATGGAGAGTCCACAACCTAGGTGACCCATTCCACTTGCCTCATTTCCCTTGTCTGTCCAATGGGACATTAAAGGCCCTCACATGGGTGTTGTGTGACGTGTTTAGAAAGCACTCTACAAGTGAAAAGTGCTATAGAAATGCTAAGTATTCCAATTAAACTTGTAGATGTATATTTATCTGTACACTGCATAAGGGGATAGAGATGTAGGCCCAAATCCACAAATGTATTTGAGCTCCTAGTAACTGCCATTGATTGCATACGGGGACAGGGTTAGGCCAGAGGACCATGGAAGAGTGCTAGAAGGAAAGTAGGTTAGCCCTAGATTAAGTAGGTCTCTGTTCCCTGGGTAAAGTGGCAGGAGCTGGCCTAGAACCAGCAGGAACTTTCCAGAATCAGTCTGGACAATCAGGCCAGTTAGAACACCTAGAGCCAATTAGGAGACTTCCAGAGCCACGGGAGTCAGGCTAATTAGAACACCTGGGGCCAATCAGGAACCAGTTGAGACAGATTTAAAAGGGCTCCTCTTCTGTTAGTTCAGGGGCAGACAAGGAGGAAGGAAGGAGCCAAAGTTCTGAGTGTAAGAGGTGTCTGGGTGAGAGCTGAGACCTGCAAGTCAGGCAGAGTGTGGGGGAGGAGCAGGATCGGCTGTTCGAGTATCAGAGGAAAGGTGCTGGGAGGGATTATTTAGAGAAGTGGCCCAGGGAAGTAATTGCCAGACTGGGAGTAGAACAAACCCCATCTGTGAGCTGCCTTAGAGTCCCTGGGCCGGAACCCAGAGTAGCGGACGAGCCCGGATTCCCAAGAAAGGGGCATTCTAACAACTTAGCCTGCTGTATCACATCAGCAATTTTAACTGACTGTTCTTTGTTCAGACTGTTCTTTAAAATAATACATTTTCTGGAAAAAAAAACATGTTTCTTCCAGTGAGTAACGGTTAGTGTTCTGGGTGTAGAACGTTCCTTTTAAATTCAGAATATGAACGACAAGCACGCAGTGTGGTACCATGAATGAACACCTCGTGGAGCTGAATGGGTCATCATGAAGGGTAAGGTAGCTGTTGGCATTGGCAACAGTCTACTCAGGCGACTAGGGACTAGTCACCTTCCTTTGGAAAGTATGTGATGATGGCACGAGGCTGTTGTTTTCCTCCTGCGCTGGACTCCTTCAGTGTTGCGTATTCATCCTGGAGTGCTATTCATTCCTGTCTAAACCACAGATTTCCATCTGGAATTTTCCTGTGACCAAATAATACCACTAATAGGACCTGCAATTCTCCTCCACTCAGATGAACACATGGTATGAAACACTGCAGAAAGCGAACTGTGTTTTATGAGCTGGCCTCTGGAAAATCCAATAAGCTATGCTTACCTCTCTATTTTTTTTTTTTTTTTTTAATTTAGGTGCTCTCCTCCCTAGCACAGGGATTGGGAATATTATTACTTTCTTAGGGTAACTGGTGTGGCTTGAGCAAGGGCCTTCATTTAGAAATATTTCATCAGATCAATACAAACCACTTTACTTTAGTGGTTGCTAGAGAAATATGCCTTAGCCACACTCTGCTCTATTGTTCTCACTTTGCATCGTAGGAGGCCCTAAAGCTTGGGAGATACTATAGTGTTCTCCCATAGCTTTCACTCCCTCAGCCTGTTGCGATAGGGCAAAGAACCGAAACATGCAATTCCCTCTCTCTCTCTCTTTTTACATTTCTACAGGCTTTGTCCCTAACCTTTTCATACCATGTTTTCAATTGCAGGGTTGGAGAGCATTTGATTGGGTGTCACTTGCAAGGGGAGAGAGCCATCAGTTGGCGAGCTAAGTATCGGTCGCACGGAAGTGGAAGAGTAGGCTTTTATGTCATTCCTAAGGAGGATAAGGCAATGACTCTGGTGGCAGGAGGCTTCACCACTTGTGCATCCCAGGGTGGGAGGGATCCTGGTTGGGAGTCAGAAGGGAGAAAGAGAGTTCTTCATGTCAGTGGTGGGTGGGGAATCTTCCTACGTCGTCACTAAAGACTACCACCCACACTGAGTTGGAGCTGTTTTCTGGGACCTGTTACCTTGTAACGTGGAGGGGTCGTAAGTTCTGCTGGGCAATAAGTGAGGGAGGTGTCAGCGTGCTTTGGGATTTTGCTGTTTTCTCTTTGGGAGTATGTCGTTTTGAAGCATAAATTGAAACCCGCTAATGTAAGGACTCTGAGCCACACGCTCCAGTCTACACCACAAAACAGACCAGTCGCCATTGACATTAACTGCCACCCTCAGTGTCCATGTGAGCAGAGACGTCAAGAGAGGAAACATGGTCTTATGGTTAGTTACCTTGCCTGCTACTCAGGAGATGAGGGCTCAATTTCTGGCTTCCCACGTAACTTTATGGCTGTCGCTTCATCACTTCCATCCCTGAGTTCCCTACTATAGGCTGCACCTCTCTAGTCCGGCACCCGCGGGACCTGACTGGTGCTGAACCAGACAATTTCCTGGACCATAGGAGGTCAATATTGTCTAGCAGCATCACCAACACTTCCCCTGCTTGCTGGGCTCTTAGACAACATTGAGGGGTAAATTAGAGCTAAATCACAGCACAGAACACTGAGAGCCAGGACGTAAACAAACTTTATGGGACCCTGTGAAACTTGGCCACATGCATGGTAAGTGGGCATCTGGCTGCTAAAATCATGCCGGACCATGGATGTTGCCGGACCAGAGAGTGCTGGACTAGAGAGGTTCAACTTGTAGTAACAATCCCTACCCCAGGGAGAGGATAAATTATGCTGAGGTGCCTTGGAAAAACCCATACATGAATGAAAAGATGGAATGGGTCATGGAATCCGAACTCTTCTATCACCACCTGTTTCTCCAGGTGTGTGTCAAGGCACGACAGGGTGGGGAGGGTTGGAAGCCGGCTCAGTGGCTGTCTGTGTTGTTCCTATTCCACAGTTAAATAGTGGCACCTTTCACCAGTGGGAGATTGATTGAAAACTGATAATAGGCTAGTAATATTCCGTTTTTCCACAGATGCTGGGTGTGTTAAGGCAGTTAAGGGTCACATAAGGACCAGCACTCAGATGTACAACTTCCAGTGGCCTATCAGAGGACCCTGTAAAGCTCTAAGGAATTGTTTTAATGTTAAAGTTGTGCTGTAGCCCTTTTCATGAACAAAATGAGAAAGACAGTCAGACGGGTTTTTGCTTGGACTGTCATGGTTGGCTCTGGTGCCTGTGTGTGTCGTTTGTGGGCTTCTGTTAGCATTGCGTATGGACAGCAGACAGATGAAATGCATAATGAAACAATGCAAGCCCTTTCTCTTTTTAATGTGCATAGGATGTTTGTTGAGCCTGCGATGGTCTTTTTCTTCATTATCCTTATTCAGAAGCGACCAGTGCAAACATTTAAGGTTCGTCTACACTACAGGTTCGTCTACTGTCGGCAGAGGCATGTAGATTTGTTTGTGCAGCAAAGGCAAATGAAGCCGCGATTTAAATGATCGCGGCTTCATTTACATTTACATGGCTGCCGCGCTGAGCCGACAAACAGCTGATCAGCTGTTTGTCGGCTCGCCGCTAGTCTGGACGTTCCCCCTGTTGACATCAAAGCCCTTTGTTGGCAGCCCCGGTAAACCTCATTCCACGAGGAATAACGGGGCTGCCGACAAAGGGCTTTGATGTCAGCAGGGGAGCGTCCAGACTAGCGGCGAGCCGACAAACAGCTGATCAGCTGTTTGTCAGCTCAGCGCGGCAGTCATGTAAATGTAAACGAAGCCGCGATCATTTAAATCGCGGCTTCATTTGCCTTTGCTGATCTGTCTAATCTACATGCCTCTGCCGACAGAGGCATGTAGTCTAGACACAGCCTTAGGGAAAATGGGTTTGTTTGCTGTAAAGTAAAAAATCCAGAAAGAGATTAGCACCGACTCCTAGACTTCCAGAAGGGAATTGCAAGTATTATTCATGTTTTTGAGCATTCCCGGAGAGATTATATTTGTATTGTTTCATTAGTAAGGCTGGGAACTATATGGGAACAGTTTGCAAGTTTTTCATCCTTCAGCATCTTGATTCCAAAGACAGGTTTGTGCAGAGCTAACCCGTGTTTGATTGTTTTCAACAGTACCCAGTGTTCTCTCTCATATATACACACACACATTTCCACATAAGAATCGTGGCGCTCATAATGCACACAGCCACATGTGCACAACACATGCTGCTCATAGCACACAGGCTGGTAGACATCCCCTCTGACACAGCACATACACACAGGCTCCACCACACACATGCCCATACAAGCATTTGTGTTCACACACACGTACATGTGTGTCAGTCGAAGGCAAGGCTGTTAATCCATGCCTGCCGACAGCCCCTTCCAAGAACTTCCCTCAGAGGCCTTTTGCACCTAGAGGAATTATAAATGGTGCCTTGTGGTATGGGGCTCTGTAGACAGAGTAGGGGAGGGATAGCTCAGTGGTTTGAGCATTGGCCTGCTAAGAACCCAGGGTTGTGAGTTCAATCCTTGCAGAGGCTATTTGGGGCAAAAAATTTTCAGGGATGGTGCTTGGTCCTGCTGTGAAGGCAGGGGACTGGACTCAATGACCTTTCAAGGTCTGTTCTAGGAGATAGGCAATCTCCATTAATTTAATATGTCAGCGTTTCTTCAAACAAGCCCCTCTGTGCTTTCTTCTCTTTTGCCTGGGAGGAGCTACCTGTAACTACCCTCAGGGTACGTCTAGACTACCGCGTTTTGTCGACGGAAGTTTTGTCGACAGTATCTGTCGACAAAACTTCTGTCGACAAAGAGCGTCCAGACACATTGAGTTCTGTCAACAAAGCAAGCTGCTTTGTCGACAGAACCCCGTAGTCTGGACGCAACCCTACAGGCAATAACACCTTCTGTTGACAGAACTCTGTCGACAGAAGGTGTTATGTCTTGTAAAATGAGGTATACCAGCATCGACAAAACTGCTGAGTTCTGTCGACGTTATGTCTACAGAACTCAGCAGTAGTGTAGACGCTGGTATAGTTTTGTCGACAAAAGTCCACTTTTGTTGACAAAACTCAGTAGTCTAGACACACCCTCAGAGTTACCAGATGATCCTTCTTCAAATCGCTTCTTAAAACACGGACCGCGTATTGAAAACATAACTACGTGAACTCCTCTCTGGAGATATTTAAGAACAGGTTAGATAGACATCTGTCAGGGATGGTGTAGACAGAGCTTGGTCCTGCCTCGAGGGCGGGGGGGCTGGACTCGATGACCTCTCGAGGTCCCTTCCAGTCCTATGATTCTATGACTAGTCTCTGTAATGTCCTGTTCAGGGTAATGCCAGAGCATAAACTAGTAAAGCCAAAACTAATGTTTGCCAGTTGTGTAGCTGTCCTGCAACAGGTTGTGTCACCCTTGGGTACAACACAGATAGTGTCACTTTTGGCTTCCTAACTCCCCCAACCACTTGCCTCATCCTATGGAGGAACAGCCTCTAGAACAGTGATGGGCCACCGAGGCTAGTGAGTGGCTCACAAGAGTGGCCTCCTTCATCTCAGGGGGCCACATGATTGTCATACCGAGTTGGTCTCCCGGGTTAGGGCAGTTTTGCTCACTATGCTTGTGTACCTAGAATTTGCGGGGGGTGCTGGTTGAACTGGAGCAGCACTGTGATTAGATGCAGAGGGAGTGCCTGGCTGTCACAGTCAGTGTGGGGTGCAATCAGCCCGCACCTCACTTCACATCCTCTTGCTTTACATGTGTATCACTTAGTAAAACTGGGGGGGGGGACGACCCTACGCACATGGAAACCAGCAGAATCTGGCAACCCTGTGAATGGGCAGTGGGAAACAGAACGTGTTGTGGGCCACATATAGAACCCTGATGGGCCGCATACAGTTCAGGCTGCCCACCGCTGCTCTTGACATGAGTAAAATCTGTGCTACTGATTGAATTCCTGGCCTCTCCACTCGGACAAGAGCACCAAATAGGTTGTGCCATGACCTAGAGGTGCTTAGATGCTGCTCTGAACCACTAGTTCATTTCATACTGATCACACAGTAGTCAGATAGTAATTTTTGGTTGCTAGAGACTTGTATTAGTGCCAGAGACCTAGAAGAGAAAGTCTGTGTCTGACAGATTTTGAGAATGGCAGACACAATTGACCATTTGTGTGCACAAGCTACGTGTGCAAATACGGTACAAATGCCATTACAGGCGACTACTTGAATGAACTGACCCATTGCATGAGCATTTACATGCACAATTACATGTTTGCCCACAAAAGTGACGTGCACCAGAATACACAGAATTGCGTTAGCCAGACTCTGTCAGGCTCAGAATCTTAATTCTGTGAGCCATCAAAATACTTTTCAAAGTTCATTTTATGCAGAGCTTCATTTGTAACATTATCCAGCCCTGAGCAGTGTATAATTATGTTTCTTCCTCACCTAGGCTGGGCTCTACGGTTTTTTTATTTTCCATTTGAAAATTAGGAAGTATGTTCCTGTGCTTCAGTCAGGAACAGATCTGGCCAAATATCTGTAAGGAATTGCTATTTAATTCATTAATTGTTACCTCTCTGGGAATGTCTGCAAACAGATTGTGTTTTTCTTTTCAAATATGTTCCTTGTTTCAAATGTATTTGCTGAATGCTTGCCTCACATAATGAGGTTTGTAACTTGTTTGCAAGCAGTCTGTTTAAAAAGCAACATGACCCAAAATGTTTTGATTAGACACTTACTATGTTTCTGGTTCCTCACTGGATGTGTTGCATTTCTTAGCAGCAATTTCCTGGTGAAATATTCATGACCACAAATTCAGAATTCATTTCCTGTGAATGTTCTGCAATGTGCATTTTCCTTCCCTGAACATTCCTGCCAGGAGTCAGCAAACATAAAGAAGCAAAGACAATCAAAGCAACTTGGTTATTATTTTTGAACACTTCTAGAAGAATATTTTTTGTATTATTCACACAGTTCTAGCCACACACCTATTCAGAAAAGTCCTAATAATATATGAAGATTATCTGCAGGATCTGTACCTATAAATAATGACACCGAATGTTGCAGGTGGGTTCCAAAATACCTGCCTTTGTCGTAAAGATACATGATGTCAACTGAGGTGCTTCTAATGCCAGTTTCTAGAACTGGATGCTGGAGGAAAGAAATTGGGGGTGAAGTCTCCTCGTCTCTGGAATTCAGTCTCCCCGTTTCCTGCCAAGAACAGAGGTCAATGCAATGGGCAGGCCTCCTGGTTTGGGCCAGCATTTGCTTGAATTTGGGGTCGGACTGTGGAGGTCGTGCTGGTTGATAGGGGGGCAGCTGTTAACTAGTCTGGTTGATGTATCATGTTCATATGCACGGTGCTGTAAAGCCACAGCAGTGGGGACATAATTCTCTGCTAATTGATGGCTTATTGTAGGCATCCTCACAAACTCATATTTTGGTTTGTCAGGGTTTTTGCTCCTAGAAGAGCAACCTCTCTTCGTGTTCCACAGCGTGTGAGCGTCTTGGCATATTTACAGTCACTACTAGTGTCTAGGCAGGGCTTTCCAAAATGTGGTGTTGATTTATCCCCCCCACACACACACATTTCCCCCCCCCCCCCAACTCTCCTATTTTCTTTTTTTGCTAACTTAGCCAATTATAGAACTCAAGCTTGGCCCAAACCCAGCTCCCCAAGCATGCTCCAGAGCTGCCTGCCAGGAATGTTTTGGTTTCGTTCAGTGTGTGTGGGGGGGGGGGGGGGGGAGGGAGAGGGAGGTTGGGAGGAATGTGATGTCACGCACAGATCCTGGCTCCTGACAGAAGGAAAAGCAGAGCGGGGCGGGAGGGGAGAGTGAATGAATGCGAGGGTGGAGACTCTTCTGAGGGGTTTGCCCTTTACCTGCAGGGGGCGGGTCGAAAGCTGAGACCGTTCAAGGGAAGGGGTGTGGGAGGGTTTCGAAGAAAGCTTGGCCCCACATGCCACACGTTGTTAGGCAGCAGTCGCTGTTATTACAACGGCACATTGTGCATC
Organism: Pelodiscus sinensis; assembly: GCF_049634645.1. Lineage (NCBI taxonomy): Eukaryota > Metazoa > Chordata > Testudines > Trionychidae > Pelodiscus > Pelodiscus sinensis. The sequence goes on along the minus strand of NC_134733.1, from coordinate 21,556,900 downwards.
TGTGAGTCTTTGCAGGGCAGCTTGGCTCGGTGTGCGGCTTGCCCTGAGGGTGACAGACACGCTCTGGGGTGGTTTTACTTGAACCGAAGCGCTTACTCCCCAGTGGGTAGCGCGACATCGTTGTCTCTGTAGTTGGCTCTGGAATCCTGTTTTTTGGCTTTTTAAAAAATTCTTGTTGGCTTTTCCCCATGGGAGGGGAGCAGAGGGTTTTTTGGATGGTGCTCTGGTGCGGTGGCCTTTTTGGTGCCGCTGGCGTTAACTTCCACTATCTCTGGAGGAGCTGTTACCCCTGTTATGTGGGGCATGCGGGCTATGGAGTTGAGTTGAGGCCAGGTAGGTCTCCCTGCTATATTCACAGTTACAGGGATGCTCTTGAAACACGCGCTCTTGAACAATGAGCCTGTAAGAGGGGAAAATGTTTTTTTTTTCTTTATTAATAGCTTGGAGGCAGGAAACTGCCATATAAGTAGTCACTCCCATCCTGACAACTACTGAAATCGCATACCAGAGATCAGATTGCACATCCGATGACATTTTGGTGTAATTTTGTAGCTTTATAGATCTATTCCTGCTTGACTGGATGTATTATTCTGAAAAGTCATTCTTGGCAGAGAGGGTTACTTTATGGAATTGCTTTTACTTCAGTTGCTATGAAGCTGTGTAGCTGCTGTGCAGCAAGCATATAAAAAAATTAGTATTATGTCATAGGTTGTGCAGGTCTGAGTTGGGTAAACGCCAAAGGGGTACCACTCCGTAGTGCTGGGCAGCAAATGCAAGGGTAGAATGCTGCTTTCTGACTGACAGAATGGGTTGTGTGGACCAGTGCATGGTGGGACCCGATGCAGTTGTGTGGTGTTGTGTTGTCCTAGTGTCATTGCCTGTAATAGGAAATGCTGTTAGCGTGTTCATTATTCTAGCAGTAATTAAAGACAAGAAGTAAGTAGGAGAGATGCTGTTTTCACACAAGTGAGTGCTGAGGGGACAGCCACCGCCTGGAAAGCACAGCCGATTTCATCACGGCATGGGACATCAGTGCCTTTGTTAAAAACAGTGATAGAAATGTAGCCGTGGTAGTCTGGTGTAGCTGGAACAAAAAACAGGACTATGTAGCACTTTAAAGACTAACAAGATGGTTTATTAGATGATGAGCTTTCGTGGGCCAGACCCACTTCCTCAGATCAAATAGTGGAAGAAAATTGTCACAACCATATATACCAAAGGATACAATTAAAAAAAACGAACACATATGAAAAGGACAAATCACATTTCAGAACAGAAGGGGGCGGGGGGGGGGGAAGGTAAATGTCTGTAAATGTCATTTACCTTCCCTCCATCCCCCTTCTGTTCTGAAATGTGATTTGTCCTTTTCATATGTGTTCGTTTTTTTTAATTGTATCCTTTGGTATATATGGTGGTGACAATTTTCTTCCACTATTTGATCTGAGGAAGTGGGTCTGGCCCACAAAAGCTCATCACCTAATAAACCATCTTGTTAGTCTTCAAAGTGCTACATAGTCCTTTTTGTTTGTTAAAAACAAAATTCCCAGCTGCTTTGCCTGGAGCCTGCTGCTGGGTGGCGATTTCCTGGCAAAGCCAAGCAGTTGCATTGATAGAGTCACACTACCGCTTGTCAGGTCGCAGAGGGGGGACCGTGTTAGTCTGTGTCTGCAAGCAGAATGAGGAGTCCGGGAACACCTTAACGAGTAACAGGTTGATCGGGGCACAGGTCTCCTCATTGTGACATCATCTCGTGTGGTTATAAAAATTAAGAACATTCTGCTGCTGTCGTGTAATATGTTGTCCCCTGCTCTACTGATCTGAGTTCTGCAAGTGCTAAAAATAGTAGTGGGTAGGGATGGTGTCTTCAGCCTGTGTCAGAAGCTGGGAATGGCCGACAGAGCTGGGATTGTTTGATGATTCCCTGGTCTGTTCACTCCCTCTGGGGGCACCTGGTATTGGAGACTGTTGGAGGACAGGACACCGGGCTAGATGGACCTTTGGTCTGACCCAGTGTGGCCGCTCTTGTGTTCTTATAACAGCTGCACCCCAAAGCAAATCATTAGCCCCCCATCATTTCCATCTCCTGGATTAGCAAAGAACAGAGGACCAAATTCTGCCCTGATATCCGTGCCAGTGAGAGGTGCGCATTCCGGCACCAGGTCTGGATTCGACTAGTCGCTTGACTGAGATACTTAAGAAATGATTGTGTCCTTCAGAAATTCTCCACTGGATGCTAATCCGAAACAGCCTCTTGCCTATTGGTTTATGTGTGCTGGTTTTAATTGTGCATGATTGGGGAGCAGTGAGAGAACGTGTGTCCTGTTTCAGGGTGACTGGATTTATGTGGGGATTTTTGTGCGCATGCCCACACATGTGTGTCTCTGGCAGCTTGTTTAGCAGATGTGCTGGGCGATAAAGGTTGAGACTGTCTGAAAATTCAGGAAATGACGGAGACTATGTGGAGTCCAGGGTCCACCAAAAGCTTGAAACAACTGACATATGTGAATCATATAATTAGCAAAGAATGCAGTTAGTCAGCATGAGGGAAAACTGATGAATAATGACCACAAGCTGCTGTTTGTGGAGGTGATAATAGTCTTGGGGGGGAGGGGCAATCATTTAGGATGGGTGTGAGCACTACTCTTGCAGCTCCCATTGGCTGGTTTCGAGCCAATGGGAGCTGCAATGATTGAGTTGGTGGCTGGGATGGTATATGGAGACCAGCTTCTCCCCATGGAGCAAGCCCCACTGAAATGGCATGTGGGGCCGCAGCAGGCAGGGAGCGCCTGCTGGGTGGAGGCAGGCTGGATCCAAATATTTAGTGGGCTGGCTGGCCCATGGGCCATATTTCACTTGCTCCTGTACTAGTGTGCTTGCTACATGTCACACACCTTTGGCAAGGGTGTGTGTTAATCTTTCTATTTATAGACCAGTGCTTTGTTTTCAAATTCATCTCGTGTGGACTGTCTCCGTCCCACTCCTGGTTAGTGGCTTCCACAGGTTCAGACTCTCCCTTAGGATATATGCGCTGCACCTGAGGGCAGGCTTCACATCCCAATCTAAGGTTCCAGCAAAAGGAGGATTCACAGAAAGCTTAAAATCTAATGCAAAATTAGCTCACCTGCTTCTTTTTTTTTTATGATATTGCTCACCTGCTTTCTATGCCACTTAAACCAGTTTCACACCCATGTAGCCCTCTGGGGGCATGTCTACACTAGGACACTATTTAAAAAATAACTAAATTGGACTTAATCACGCCTCATTTTGCAAAATTGAACTAGTGTGTCCCCACTATGGCCTTGAAATGAGTCCATGGCTGGCTCTGTTCTTGTGGATGCACTACCTCGGACTCAGAGCCCCAGGAAACACTGGGGAGTAACTGGTTCGAATCACTCTGGGGAGTCGTTATTTCGAACTAGCAGCCCTGGAACATCCACACTGCCTCTCTTTCGAAATAACTATTTTAAAATTAGCATTATTCCCTGAGGAAAGTAAGGGTACGTCTAGACTACAGGCTTTTGTCCACAGAAGTTTTGTTGACAGATACTGCCGACAAAGCTTCTGTTGACAAAGAGAGTCTAGACTATCTCCAGTTCTGTCGACAAAGCAAGACGCTTTGTCGACATGACAGTGTAGACGCAAAGGACAGTGCAGATGCAATAATGCCTTCTGTCGACAGAACTCTATCAACAAAAGGCGTTATTCCTCGTAGAATGAGGATTACAGCCATTGACAAAACTGCTGAGTCCTGTCAACGTTCTGTCGACAGAACTCAGCAGCAGTGTAGACGCAAGTATAGTTTTGTCGACAAAAATCCACTTTTGTCAACAAAACCCTGTAGTCTAGACACTCCTCAAGAGTACAGACGTTGTAATAAACGGCCTGTTATTTTGAAATAACAGGTTTGGTAATGCAGACGCTCTGCTTCTTAATTTGACCCAAGCGAGGTTATTTTGAAATGAAGTCCTAGTGTAGACCAGGGCTGGGTGTGGAGCCTCCCTGATTTACATCAGTGTCAGATGTGAACCGGGCCCGCTGTCTCTGAGAGTCCTCCATAACTGAGCTGCTGCTGGAGGGAGCCCCGAGCCGCAGAGGCCGGATCCAGGCAAGCCGGGGGCTGCATCATGAAGGTAGTTCAGAGCTGGCAGTCACAATACCAGGCTGCTGTCATGCTCTGTCCCATTGGCTACTGTTTCCCAGGTGAAAAAGTCCCCAGCTGCAGAAAAAACTTTGTTCACATAACACTGAAAACGGTGCCATCGACGTAGCCTTAAATCCCTCTTGTGCAGTTCTCTTCCTGCTGTCTTCCAGGCCAAGAGTGGGCCTGAGAGCCAGACGTACTCGCTTGTAGGGCCAAATATCTCAGGTAAGCCAAATATTCCTTTCAGTGACTTATTGGCCAGTTGCACCATGGAGGTTCCAAGAGATAGGTCTCAGGATGTTGCGAGTTTCATGCTGTGAGATGTGTGGATACTAAATCACTCAGGGATAGTGCAGATTTTGTTGGCGGGGGTGAGGCTTTTTTGGCCCAAGAGATGACCATGGGTGTGGAAAACGAACTTGATTTCGGAATTATAATCCTCCTGGATGCATTGGTCATGCCAATAGCTCTCAACAAGGGGTTTAGCACCCCCGAGCAGGTTTTAGGGGTCCGTCAAGGAGAGCCAGCATCAGAGTCATGTGGGGTGAAGTCTGGGGCTCTGAGGCCTGCTACCCGGGGCTGAAGCCAAGGCTGTAGCAACTTAGTTTCATGGGGGCCCCGGATGTGCGTGGGCCCAAGCAGATGCTATGTTTGCTACCCCCTAACACTGGCCCTGGCTTTTAAATGCAGAACATCAGTTTTAGTGACACAGGTGGGCCAGAGAGGTTTTACAACACGCTGGAGGGGCCTCAGAAAGAAAAAGGCTGAGAAGCCCAGGGTGAAAGCCATCTGGTGCTTTCTTCCTACAAGAGCACAGGGTATGTCTACAATACAAAGTTAATTCGAACTAACGGACGTTAGTTCGAATTAACTTTGATAGGCGCTACACTAGCGCTCCGCTAGTTTGAACTTAATTCGAACTAGTGGAGTGCTTAGTTCGAACTAGGTAAACCTCATTCTACGAGGACTAAGCCTAGTTTGAACTTACTAGTTCGAATTAAGGGGTGTGTAGCCACTTAATTCGAACTAGTGGGAGGCTAGCCCTCCCCAGCTTTCCCTGGTGGCCACTCTGGCCAACACCAGGGAAACTCTATTGCCTCCCTCCCAGCCCCGGACGCCTTAAAGGGGCACGGGCTGGCTACAATGCCCGTGCCAGGTGCAAGCCTGCCAGCACCCAGCCAGCAGACCCTGCATCTGGCACGGCTCGAGCCAGCCACCCGATGCCCCCCAGCCCTCCCCCTGTTCCCGGGACCAGGCTGGTGGCTCCCGGGAGCTTGCCCGGGACCGCAAGAGGCGGGCACCTGCCTGGTCTAGTGCGGACATCATGGACCTCGTCCACGACCTCCGCACTAGGCACAGGAAAGTGGCCGTCTAGGGCAGGAGAGCTGCCAGACTGGCCACCCAGGAGCAGGTGTGCATGAAAATCAAGGTGGTCCACTGAGACCCTCGACCCTGAGCCCTGAGCTTACAATGGCCGTACTGGGTCAGACCAAAGGTCCATCTAGCCCAGTAGCCTGTCTGCCGACAGCGGCCAACCCTAGGGACCCTGGAAGGGATGGACCGAAGACAGTGACCAAGCCATTTGTCTCGTGCCATCCCTCTCCAGCCTTCCACAAACTTTGGGCAGGGACACCACTCCTACCCCCTGGCTAATACCACTCCATGGACCCAACCTCCATCACTTGATCTCACTTCTCTTTAAACTCTGTTCTAGTTGTAGCCTTCACAGCCTCCTGCAGCAAGGAATTCCACAGGTTGACTCTTTGCTTTGTGAAGAACAACTTTCTGTTACTAGTTTGAAGCCTGCTACCCATTCCTTTCCTTTGGTGTCCTCTAGTCCTTCTTTATGGGAACTAATGAAGAACTTTTCTTGATGCACCCTCTCCACCCCACTCGTGCTTTTATAGACCTCTATCCTATCCCCACCCAGTCTCCTCTTTTCTAAACTGAAAAGTCCCAGTCTCTTTAGCCTCTCTTCATATGGGACCTGTTCTAAACCTCTGATCATTTTAGTTGCCCTCCCCTCTCCCACCCTCTCTCTTCCCCTCTCCCACCTCCTTTTCCCAGTCTCCCCGAGCTTTGTTCAATAAAGAGAGATTCTATTTTTGAACACACATTTTCTTTATTTTGTACATCAGGAAGGGGGGCTAGGGAAGGGTAAGTGGAAGGAGGTGAGGGAGGAATGGGGTACGAGCCCCTGATGGGGAGGACTGGGCTGGCTCTGCGGGCTTCTGGGGGGTGGAAGCTCTCCTGCAGCCCCCCAATTGCCCCCTCTCCCCAGATGGCAGCCTGCGGCAAGTGCAGCCGGTCTGATGGCCGAGTGCTGTGATGTGCCCAGTGTGGGCACTCAGGGCACTCCAAGCCAGGACTGCTTTGCAAGCGGGGCACCCCGAGAACTGTCTGTCCGGGGTGGGGGTCGGGTCCCTTTAAGCACAGCCCTCGGCTAGCCTGAGGCAGCAACTGCACGCTCTAAGTCCTCATCTGATGCCCTGCTGGCACTGCTTCCGGCCAGCCTTGACCCTGGTTCAGGGTCCACTTAAGGTGGACATGCTAGTTTGAATTAGCAAAACGCTAATTCGAACTAGTTTTTTAGTCTGGATGCGTTAGTTCAAATTAGCTTAGTTCGAATTAACTAATTCGAACTAAGTTAGTTCGAATTAGCGCTGTAGTGTAGACATACCCACAGTGTGTTTGGGCCTAGTTTTGAAGGTGTGTGGACTAATGTATGGAAGTCCCGTGAAATCAGAGAGTTTCAGCTCAGTTTGTTTTTGAGTTGAAGACTTCACATGGAAATACAATCTCAGAAGGTTTGAACTGAGCCCGGGTGGGAAATTAATTTAAATTTCTTACAGATACTGTCATATCACAACCCCCACACCCATTGGGGAAGTCCTTCAGGGCAGAGGGCTGGTAATACAACAGTACCTGTAAGAAATGTAAGTGTGGGGTGGATTGCGGGGGGCTCAGGGCAGGGGAGTGTTGAGGTGCGGGGGGCTCAGGGCAGGGGGTCGGGGTGTGTGTGTGTATGTGTGTAGGGGTATGTGGGGGCAGGGTAGGGAGGCTGAAGCTGCTTGCTGTTCCCCTTGCAGTCCCAGTCAGGGAGCGAGAGTAAAGTGCACAGCTCATCTGTCCCTGCACTCCCCAACCAGAGGGAGAGGATTGCAGCAAACTGGGCGCTTTGCCCTCACTCCCTGACAGTGACAACAATCCAGGTACTGCGTGGCGTATCGGGATGTATGAGTGACGGGATGTACAGTTGGGGACTGGCAGAGCTTCCACCTCATTCCCTCCCTAAAGGATACCTGGAAGGGGGGGGGAGTAGAAGGCTCAAGGGTGGGGCAGTAGCATGCCCCCAGCCAGCCCCTTTCACCTGCCTGGCTGCCTGCTGCTTAATGTGGTAGCCCGGAGCAGAGCCCGGAGCCGGGCTGGGAGCACCCTGAGCCTCTTTCTGCAGCCCAGTGCTGCAGCTGACCGGCTCCTTCCTGGAGCGGCGCAGTGGGACGTACCCTCTGCCTGACGCTGCAGGGGGAGTGTGCGCTCAGAGATGTCTCAGCTGTGTCCTGGGCACCCACCTAGTCTAAGGGCCTCCTGATCTCCGGGAGCTGCATGGTGACTGAATTTGCTGGGTGAGAGGCTCTGAGAGAAGCGCCCCGTGTTGCTGCAGGGGAGTCATTGCAGCTGGGTTAGGCCCGGGAAGATCCTGATGCCCGCCTGTTATGAGGAGCACCCATGTTCCCTTCTGAGTAATGCAAGATAATCATTAGTCCCTTGATGAGACTGAAATCAGTCCCGGCTTTATGCACAAGCTAAGTAAGCTACATTTTAGGGCCTCAGAGTATGAGGGGACTCTAAAAAGGACTAGTTTTTAGTTGCATTCTCGCCTATGTACTGGTATAGATGCCCATCTAAAACTGTATTATTTCTGTTTTCATTGTCCTTTCTGTTAGAATAATACACATTTTTTGGTAATGCTATGGAGCCTCATAAATGTGACATACCTTACCATCTCAGGGTGTCGTAATCTGGTCCTGGCTGAAATGTGAGCAAGAGAAGATCTGAGTTGACTCTCCTGACTGTGTTTCCTTGAGGTAAAATTAAGGTGCTTTAGGGATAAAGCAGGTGACTTGACTATGTATTTGGGAGCCTCTGTTAGTTAAATAACTCCCTTATTATTTAATCAGATTGTGGAATCACAATAGCATACTTTTCTCAGGATGTGGAGAGAGACCGAAGAGCCGTTTTGACCTCTTAGTCTCATGGACAGTTTGGGCTCCAAAGTGAACCCAGATCTGTGGTGGCTTTAGTGCTGACACTGAAAAGCGAAAATATCTCTCCTCCTTTTCCCCAAGGGCTGGAGACTGCTTGCTTGCTTGCTCACCTCCGTGGATCTGCCAGTTTCGTTGGCATTTCTCCCCGGGCCTGGAGCCAAATAGGAGGAGGATTAAGAATAGGAAAAATAAGATCCTGTTCCAAAAGCAAGCTTGCCTGGGGCTGTGTTGGGTGGGACACTGGTTTCTGGGAGTCTCTCCTGTAGGCTGTTGCTATTATTATTTATTCGTGCCCGCAAGCCCCAGTCATGGACAAAGACCCTGTGGTGCACACACAGAACAAAAAGATGGTCTCTACCCCAAAGCGCTTACAGTCAGAATGTAAGACAAGGGTCCAGGCAAGAGGAACATCAGGAAACAATGAGAGGATAATGATCAGTCTGGTGGACAGGTCGGGGGTCTTTTGCCTCACGATTCTGGAAGGCACATAGGGCCGCATTCTACAGCGCTTACTACTGTGTGTAATCAGAGAATCATAGAATACTAGGACTAGAAGGGACCTCGAGAAATCATCGAGTGCAGTCCCCTGCCCTCATGGCAGGACCAAATACTGTCTAGACCATCCCTGATAGACATTTATCCAACCTACTCTTAAATATCCCCACAGATGGAGATTCCACAACCTCCCTGGGCAATTTATTCCAGTGTTTAACCACCCTGACAGTTAGGAACTTTTTCCTAATGTCCAACCTAAACCTCCCTTGCTGCAGTTTAAGCCCCTTGCTTCTTGTTCTATCCTCAGAGGCCAAGATGAACAAGTTTTCTCCCTCCTCCTTATGACACCCTTTTAGATACCTGAAAACTGCTCTCATGTCCCCCCTCAATCTTCTCTTTTCTAAACTAAACAAACCCAATTCCTTCAGTCTTCCCTCATAGCTCATGTTCTCTAGACCTTTCATCTTCTTGTTGCTCTTCTTTGGACCCTCTCCAATTTCTCCCGTCGCCTGCCACAGATCTACTCGTGTGAGTGAAGAGTATGCCCGTGCAGGATGGGATCAGTTCCCTGCAACAACATGAGAGCAGTGGTTCTTATAACACGCTGGCAATACCACTGATGTCTCCCTTTTGCCAGCATGCTTCTGAATGCCTCTTTCCAGCCCCTGCGTCCCTGTGTCCCCCAGGAAACTGGTACCTGGCTGAGGCTTGGTTCTATTACGTAAGTGGCTTTGAGAACCCCAGGGGAAAGGTGCCGCCGGCGGGGAAAGAATGCTGTGCTGTTTTAAGAACACCGCTAGCGGCCAGGCCTGGCAAAGGAGACCACCCACGCAATCAGGATGGAGATCCTCTGGGCGAGCGGGAGGTGCTGAAGCAGGGTGTCCAACCAGTGGCCCCCAGGGGCCACGGCATTAAGAAGAAAACGTGCATTTGGTGATGAATTGGAAGCGTTGCTCCCGAGCAGCACCCTGCAGCGGTTCAGCTGACGTGCCTGCATCAGTCCCACTGCTGCCTGCCACTGTTTCCCCTGCCGTCCCACGATTGGCTCCACCGCTGGGGCGCTCAGCGTGGCCTCTGTCTCTTCCCCATCAGGCTGGTTAGCAGCCCCTCCAGTGGCTGCGTCTTGCACCGTGGGGCAGGGAGGAGAGTAACTTCAGCTGCTCCATTTCTTGCTTCCCCGATGGACTTTGGGCACCTTCCAGCTAGCCCTGCCTCAGCGTGGGGCAGGGCCTAATGAAGGAAGAGTCACCTAGGGCAGCCCAGGAGAAATGGAAGGGAGAAGCCATAACTAACAGCTGGTTATGGCTCCCTGATGCTCTGATCCCGACCCAGTCCTAGGTCAGCTGCTTCTCCTCTGTGCCATGTGGCCTAGGGCTGGGGCGAGCTCCACATCCCCTGGGAGAATCCTGGGCAGAGGCCTTGCAGGTGACTGCCCCTCCGTTTGTCCCATCTCAGGGAAGCAGGACGGATGATCTGCCCTGAAATATTAACTGGGGTACCTTAACCTCTCTGAAATGACCTGTTCGGGCCCTCAGACTGCTCTGAGAACACAGGAATGGCCAGACTGGGTCAGACCAAAGGTCCATCTAGCCCGGTGTCCTGTCTTTCGGCAGTGGCCAATGCCAGGTGCCCCAGAGGAAATCTACAGAGCAGGGAATCATCCAGTGATCCCACTCCTATCTCCCATTCCCATCCTCTGACAAACAGAGGCTAGGGACACCATCCCTACACACCCTGGCTACTAGCCATGCATGGACCTAGCCTCCATGAATTTCTCTAACTCTTTTTTGAGTCCTGTTAAAGTTGTGGCCTTCACAACATCCTCTGGCAAGGAGTTCCACAGGTTGACTGCACGGAGTGAAGAAGTGCTTCCTCTTGTGGAAGCCACACACCTTCTGGGTGTACTCTCTTGTCCCATCTAATGGCGCTGAGACCACTTAGAGAGAATAATGAGTCTATTCTGCAGCCTTAGCTAGTAGCCAGCTAGCTTTTAGCTCATGTGATAGAGGCTCGGATGCTAAGCTCCAGAGGTCCTGGGTTTGACTCTGCCTGTCACTCTTATGACTGCAACTTGGCATTAAACTCCTGGCACAAGCCAACAGCAACTTCCCCTTCCTCCTCCTTGCCCATGTGGCTTTGTGGTGCCCAGAGCACCCAGGGTGAGCAGGAGCTGCAAAGTATGGTCAGGTGTTCTGACACAGGGAGAAGGTGGAGTCCCTCCCAGCGATCGGAGCACAGGAGATGAAAAGGAGGTGGTGAAAACCCTCCTGCCTCCTTGGTGATGCTCTCAAGTTGGAACCTGTTGCTGGTGTGTTTTTCCTGGACTTTGGACAGCAGATGGATGGCTTACTAGAGCCCTCACAATCACCCAGAATGCCCAGAGGGCGGGAGGGGTATGGGATGAGAACAGACGTGACTCAGACTAATTCCTTTTTTTTGTAGTCCCTCTGTGCCACTGATTTCCCAGGGGAATCTGCACAGTAGGCCGCCAGGTCCGTGGGCATCTTTGCAGTGCTCCGAACCATTAGCAGTCTGTCTGATTCTGCTGCCGGCGGCTTTGCTGATCCCACCTCCTGTCAGCCTCAGTATTTCCTGTAATTGCTGCAATCGACGTTACCAAACTGGTACTGAACAGATAAAGTAGCACAGTCCCTCATGCATGTGCCTTTAGAGCGTTCAATTAACTTTTCCACTTGCATCCCTCCTCTCTCATCCTGGCAAATTGCCACAGAGATGAAAACCTGGTTCTGGCTGTTTAGTCAAATACAGCAAAGCCCCAAAGCGTATCTACTACCTGTGCTTACAGCTGGGATTCCTCTTCTCTTCTCCCTTCTCCTCCTCAGCTTTTCACAGAAGATAAACTGCCTCTGTGCAAGTGGTTTAGTGATTTGCAAGCTGCTGCCGCCCTCTGTCTAGTACCGGCTATGTCTAGACGGTACTTGTAAGTCAGAAAAAGATACACAATTTGCAGTCTGTATCTTCTTTCGACTTAGTTTCGAAAGAGACTTTTTCGAAATTTGGTGCGTCTACACGGAACCAAATTTCAGAAAAAAGTGCTCTTTCGAGCCATCCCCTCTTCCTCGTAGAATGAGGTTTATAGGGATGGCGAAAGAGCACGTCCGTTCTAAAGCGGATGTGTTCCTTGGGTGTAGTATTGCCTTTTCTGGATATCAGAGGTATCCCGGAAAAGCAATGCAGTCTAGACGTAGTCTAAGACCCTCTGGATATGTCTACACTGCCACCCTAGTTCGAACTAGGGTGGCTAATGTAGGCATTCAAACTTGCAAATGATTTAAATATCCTGGGCTTCATTTGCACCTTCCCGGGCGCCTTCCCGGGCACCGTGCCCATGGCTACACACGGCATAAAGTAGGTAGTTCAAATTAGGCTCTCTAATTTGAACTACTGTTAATCCTCGTGGAACAAGATGTACCGGTAGTTTGAATTAGAGAGCCTAATTCAAACTACCTACTCCGTGCTGCGTGTAGCCGCGGGCACAGAGTCCGCACTAACGGGGATATAAAAATGGCGGCGCCCGGGAAGATGCGAATGAAGCCCAGGATATTTAAATCCCGGGCTTCATTTGCAACTTCGAATGCCTACGTTAGCCACCCTAGTTCGAACTTGGGTGGCAGTGTAGACATACCCTATGAGAGGGAACTCCTGTGAGAGGAAATAGTTTGGCTAAAGTCAAACAGGAACTCGTGCTCAGTCAGGGCAATGTGGTTAATCACCCTCATCTTCTCACATCGTCCATGGCTTCAGCCTCTGCCTTGTCTTTTGACCTGCCTGCGCTGGATTCGAAACTCTTTGAATTACCAGGCATGTTTGAAGATACGTCTTGGAAAGCGCCACGTACGCACGGCTGTCCCCACCGATAAAGGAGTAACCGGTCATTGGAGATTTCCACCTAGCTCAGGGAGGGAGCTCAGTGAACCCGCTACACAGCGCAGCACTGCGTGAACTGAAGCAGTGGCTGTCAAACGGCGGGTTGCAGCCCAGCACTGGGGGGTGGGATGCCGGGCGCTGGGTCTCGTTGTTGCAAGTGGGGGGCAGGGGAGCAGTGGGGGGGGCTAAGGCAGCTCCCTGCCCGTCCTGGCACTACAGACTGTGCTGAGCCCCAGAAGCGGCCGGCAGCAGGCCCAGCTCCTAGATGGTGGTGGGGAGTAGGGGGGAACGCACAGGGCTCCTCGCACTGCCCCTGTCCCAAGCACTAGGTTCCATGGGCTGGGAACCTGCTGCTGTCTGCTTCTGGGCACAGCCTGGGCTGCAGTGCCAGGACAGGCAGGAAGCGCCTTAGGCCCCTCGCTGCACCGCTGAATGGGAGCTGCTTGAGGACAGCCCCTCCTGCCACAGCCCTGACCCCCCTCCCTGGAACGGAGAGAGGCGTGTGTTGAAGCACTGTTCCCTAGCCCAGCTGGGAAGGGATAGGCCAGGCAGCAGACGCTTACAGAGTTTTCCAGTGTGTGATCATGAAGGGGAAGAGGAGCTATTTGGGGGAGGCAACGGGGTGAAATGAAGAATACATCGCGGTGGACAATCAGGAACTTTTCCTCATGGTGAGCTCTCTGGAGTCAGCCAGGAGGCTCCAGGGGAAATGGTGGAAACATCCCCAGGTGACGCCTTTCAATTTTGACTAAACAATCTACTAGCACGTGTCCCGCAGGGAACTATGCAGATGACTCAGTAGGTCTCTCGGTTGCTTCTGAGATTCTGTGATTGCAAATACATTGAGCAGGGCTTTGTCTTATGACAGGTCCAGCTGTACTTGGCTTTCCTGGCGGTCCATAGAGTCTAAATGGGTCCCATTTGACTCCATGCTAGATTTCCTGCCGTCTGTTGTTAATAGTCACTGCTTTCCTTGTTCCTTTCTTGTTTCCTTTTTCTCTAGTCTGGCCCTTCCCCTTTCTCCCTCACTCCTCTTCACCATTGCATGACAAACGTTCTGTATTTGAAAACCCCACTGAAATGTGCACCCGCATCTTCATTGCCAACCGCTGAAACAGCTTGGTTGTTTCTCCATGCCGTATTGTGTCCTTGTGGGCAGATTCATCAGGCAGCCCAGATGGAAAGGGCTGTAACGATGCTTTCACACCAGAAAGGTTCAAGAATGAAGGCCGTTGGCTGAGTGCATCTCCCTCCGGCGTTGTCCTTGTTTTCTGCCAGACGACGACACACGCGGGGGCTGTGAATCGAGCACGTGTTCGCTTAAAAGAAATGAGTTTTTCACAAGTGCTCCGTGTTGGCCTAACTCTGCTCCCATTGAATGCTCGAGCTCCCATTGACTCCCTTTGGAGCAGAATCGGGCATGTGAATTATTCACATCACAATGTGAATCGCCTGAATGTCGGGTCTTTGGCTCTCCAGCCGTGACAGTGTTTAGGGGCTTGGCTTTTTTCTCCCTGCAGAGCTGTTGGGTTGGCCTTTGCGCCGTCAGTCCAAAACTAAAAGCAGAGAAAGCACCTTCCTTTCCACACTGAGACCTCCACCCCAGGGAGCCGAACACAAATGGGCAGAGCTCAGACCCATCGGTGTCTGAGAGAACTGCAACACCCACGGGAAATGTAGGCTCTGGGGCACACGAACCAACTGGCCAGGTCCTTTCCACAAGCCATGTTGACTTGAATCCCCGCTTCCAAAGAAAGGACGAGGACCCATTGGCTCCCTCGCCCAGTCCCAGCTGTGGCATCCATCTGCAGAGGGCAGGGGAGGAATGAACACAGGACTGGGCACTCACACCAGCAGGGAGCGGGATCCGGCGATGGATGTGCACCGGAACAAGCTCCCGTGAACGGCTTGTGTGCAAAGCCACAAACCATTGTGGGAAACACCCTCGAATGATTAACAACGCGGAATTGTTTCTCGGTGTTATTAGTCACGTGTTTGTTCAGGAGGGGGAGCTGTCTGCCCCGCTCTCTGTGTTAAAAGGACTCGCTCCCTCTGCCGGGCAGCAGGAGAAAAGAGACAGTAGCTGTCGCTGAATAAAGCCATCGGGGAATCTCCATGGCAGTGCGTTGGCCGGCGCGCCCCTGGTGTACTGTAAATCCGGCACATTGGAAACCTCCCAAGTCCATGAATCTTGTGCACTGAAATTCCATTCCTGCCTTAACCGTTTGATTCATTTCATCGCTTCTTCCTTTTGAAAGCTTCCGGGAGGGGAAGGTGGGTTTGACAGGCTCATGAGAGGGAGGGTCCGGAATCACAGGCCAGGGTGTGAAGAGCCCGTAATCTGTCAAGCTGTAGGAGCTCTCTAGGCAGCAGGGAAAGCATGTTAGCTCTGCTACCTCAAATTGGACCGAACTGCAAAGCTCTGAGTGTGAAATTCCCCCACAGTGGGGCTGGAATAGTGGTTCAATGATCCACGCGAGCAGCCACTGCTGTTTGTCTGCATGGCCACCTACGCTAATGAGAGCAACATATGACTCTGTTCCTACCAGCCAGCGTGTCTCTCCTTACACCTCGTGTGTCTGAGCCATGGTCACGGCTTTGGTCAGTTGTCACCATCGGGCCTTTGCTTTTCCATTGATTTCTTTTAGACTCTGTGTGGTAGGAAAGTCATTTGTCCTTCTCCCCCCACACAACTGGTTCGACGAACAGCGCATGCAGCCTCAGCTTTGGTACCTGGTGTGCCCTTTCTTCCGCGTGACCATGTTCCTGCCATGAGGGGAATGAAGCTGCTTACAGGGGAAAGTTCCCCTTAGCTGTGCTCTGTGCTGTGAAACACGCCTTGTCATGCACCATGCTCAAGGAACTCATCTTCCTTGTGGAGTTCAGTGGTGCCTGTTGCATGGTAGTTGTTGCTTTTCTGTACATTTCCAGATGGCTTTTCCCCCCTGCTCTGTCACTTGATAATATCATAGAGCACTAGACCTGGAAGGGACCTCGAGAGGTCATCAAGTCCAGTCCCCTGCCCTCACAGCAGGACCATGCACCATCTAGACCATCCCTGACAGGTGTTTGTCCAACCTGCTCTTAAATATCTCCAGAGATGGAGATTCCACAACCTCCCTAGGCAATTTATTCCAGTGTTTGACCACCCTGACAGGCAGGAAGCTTTTCCTGATGTCCAACCTAAACCTCTCTTGCTGCAATTTAAGCCCATTGCTTCTTGTCCTATCCTCAGAGATTAAGGAGAATAATTTTTCTCCCTCCTCCTTGTAACACCTTTTTAGGTACATAAAAGTTGTTCTCGTGTCCCCTCTCAGTATTTTCTTTTCCAGATTAAAAAACCTCAATTCTTTCAGTCTTCCCTTGTAGGTCATGTTTTGTCTTAACTGCTCCCCCATTAAAAATATCGTTCGTACTTGCATCACCTGTGTTCTTGACTATCATAATACTCTGCATGTAGCATGCAATAGTGTTACTCAAGAAAGGTCTGTCTACCTCCAGGAAGAATGTGTTTTGGTTTGATAACCTATGATTACAGATTAGAATTTTCAGATGAGATTTAATAAAAGGTCTTACGTTTTCCATAGTCTCCTAGGATTAGTGTTGTTCCCTGCTACAGACTGGAGAGAAGTGCATTTAATTATATTGGCCGTTCTTTTCCATGGTGGTTTTCAAATTTCAGCTGCAATTTGATAGAAATATTTCTGGGCTCATTTCTTAGTGTTTTGATACGGTCATGAAAGGAGTGTTGGAGCAATGGAAAAGAAACTGAAGAATAACAACGTATACTGGTTTATTCTCTCAGCCGGGAAGCCGACTGTCTCCAGTGCAGAAGAGAATGGTGTTCTTGCTATTCTAGTCCAGTTACATTGGCCTAATATGACTTTCAGCCTCTCAGTAGGAAGGGAAGAGGGGAATAAAAAACAGAAGAAAAATGAAATCCAGACTTGTAATTTCTCTGTCTGGTTATGTATCTTAGTATGTGTGTGTATGAAAGTGTATGAGAGCTATATATATGCTAATTGACTGATTCTCAAACATAAACTGCTCTTCATGTAAGGAGTCTTGTGTCTCTGAATTTTGCAGTTGCCTTCAGGGTGTGTCTAGCTAAGGCATCAATGGCTATCATGAAGCTCCCGGAGCGGGTACCCTCCTTGTTTCTACAGTGTTTAAGGACAACTAAGTCACTGGGAAAGAGAAATTAATTTCTTGTCTTTAAACACAAATTGTCTATTTTTGCACACCCTTAAATATGAGGGTGGGGTAGGATGTGTGCTCAGGAAAGAATGGTTTGGTTAACGTTTGAACCCTCGAAAAAAAGCTCTTTACTTGTAGGGAAAAAAAAGATCAAGATTGTTCTGGCAGGGAGAATGGCTTTTATTCAAGCCCAGCGAGTTTTAATTAGGCAAATGGACACACAAATGAATGCGGGCTGAATGGATTTATTTTTGTAGAAAACTTTGCCTCAGTTTGCCCGTTTGTTTTGGTGTGAAAGCCACGGTACCGTGAATATCTGTGCAGAAGAAAGAACTAGAAAGGGCAGACAAGAAAGTGGTAACACACACACATTTCTGAGTGTCATACATGGTATTAAGTTGACCTTAAACATGTCATTTCATTAGGAAATATTTCTTATACAAGTCTGTTACACAAACAGTTTCAGTGGACGGCTTGCTTTGCTGTCTGGCATAGAATGACATGTGGAATTACTGGGCGCCGCTTAAACATCTTTCACCTTCCACCCAGGGTTAGCGATCTGGCAACAACATATAAAGTGAAACCAATACATGCTGTTTGTTAAGTGTATGTAGTGCTTTGGGAAAGGGGGGATGAAAGGGATAAGTTGTAATAACATCTATCTATCTATCTATCTATCTATCTATCTATCTATCTATCTATCTATCTATCTATCTATCTATCTATCTATCTATCTAGTCACATGGTTTGGGTTGTGAGTAGCATCCATGCAGACAACTCAGGGAGGGAGTGGGAATGTTGGCCAACATCACATGGACAAACCCACACTTTTTATGTCAGCCTAAATTTTCAAAATTGTATGGACAGCTTCTGTACACTTGTCTTATGTGCATGACCTCCTGCGCTCACCAGGGAGTCCGGCTGGCACTGGCAGATCTACGCCTTGTGTACATGCATCGGAAGTGCCTGCAGGCTTTGGCAGAGTTGAGCTCTGGTGTCCGTACAGAGAAGGGAGGAGCTCAGCTAGCCCAGTCGTTATTACAGAGTAAATGGCGTGGAACCGGGTGTGTCTGGCTCAGAAAGATTCAGGGCCGAGTGCGTCTTGCGAGGATCACGATGCTCAATACCGGGAATCTAGGGATTTAAAACTTGCTGCTTTGAAGGTATTTGTTTAGGCTATAGGCTGTGCATGCTAGATGTCTACTCTTGTCACTATTATAAATAATTTAATACACAAAGAGGAAATGGGATAGCCCAGCCTGGTTAGAGAGAGAGCGCAGCCTCAGAGATGGGATTTCCCCTTGGAGTATTCCAGTTGTTTAATTCAGTCCATCTCTACTCTCTGTACCCGATAGCACGTTCCAGTGTCTGACAGTTGCCCAGAATAACTCCTCCCCTATTGGGGATGATGCTGTTGCAGAGTGAGATCTGCAGGACGACTTATTTTGAATGGCTCGTGATGCACTTTGGTGCTCTTTGCACGTCTGTCCTTGTGATTTTTCACAATGGCTCGAGTGGCGAAACCCGAGGATATGGTGCTCTCCCCTCCTCTCCTCTGCCCATTCCTCAGCTCTGGAGTCAGCCAATAGCCGGGAGCAGTGCTAGGGGCAGCTGTTCTCATGCCCACTTCTCTGACTGTTTCTGTCCCTCCTCCCATCTGCAGATGTCGACGAGTGCCAGGTTCATAACGGGGGCTGCCAGCAGAGATGTGTGAACACTC
This sequence comes from Pelodiscus sinensis, assembly GCF_049634645.1. Classification (NCBI taxonomy): domain Eukaryota; kingdom Metazoa; phylum Chordata; order Testudines; family Trionychidae; genus Pelodiscus; species Pelodiscus sinensis. Next base: position 21,538,191 of record NC_134733.1, on the reverse strand, counting down.
TGGGTTCCTATTACTGCGAGTGCAAGCCAAGCTTTCGCCTGCACACGGATGGCAGGACCTGCATTGGTAAGTGGAGGCTTCCCTTCTTTGGGGAGCCTCTTTTTCTCTTGGCCCCTTTTAGCCCCAGGGCAGCATTGCATGGGACACAAACGTGCTTTCCTTTCGCCCCTCTCTCTTGCTTCCATTGCCCATGCAAGGCGGGGACGTGTGGAAGTGCAGAAATCAGTGGCTGATTTCTTAGAGTGTCCTAACAACCCTACAAAGCTGCTGTGAGGCTTTGAGGTCCTCATGGAAGAGTTTGGAACACTGTTAGTTTACAGATCTAAAGCACGCTCGTTTGCAGCGGGTGAAAGGTGCGCTATGCAGCCAATGGAGGATACCCTCATAGCCCTGAGCCTCGTATGAAATACTGTTTGACAGAGTCTGGTTCTGCCTCTGTACAACAGGCTTCTTTTTCCTTTCTCTAAAACACCTTCTCTACTGCCAGATGGATTCATTAGCCTCCCAGGCACGAACGGGCATGCAGCTCACAGACGCCTTCTCACTGCACCTGACTTGGCTGCCCATCTCTAGGCAGCTCACTAGCATGTGGGTTTGGATTAGACATTCTTCAGACCAGATTACGGAATGACTGAGGTCGGCCTCAACCCAGGCTGGGCACACATGGAGCTAATTGCGTGCATCCGGAGGTTACTGCGGCCACAATGACAGCATGAAGGAAATCCCCCCCCCATGCTCGGTAGCCTCCTTCGACACATCTAGGCAACTACAGCTCATTCCACCAAGCCATGGGCAAAGTGACAGACAAAATCAGGACTCACTTCAATCTTTTGCCCACAATAAGGTCACAAGAAACCTCGGTGTTTGGGGAAGGGGGTGGGGGTTGAGGTTCAAAATGGTTCACTTTGGGGGTTGGGTGGTTTTGAAAATATCATGCCTCGTAGCCACTGGCCCAGACGCAAAACCTTTAAACTTAAGCCAGGCAGCTTAGAGGGGTTGGCTGGAGGCGCCTCCTTCTCCTCTAGGACAGCCCCAGCTCTGAGCCCCCCGCCACCATTTCGGGGAGTGGAGGGGCTGCAGCCACACTTACCCAGTCACTGTGTGTTTTTCCCTGTTTGCTGTGATGAGGGAGCGAGGGGAAAGTGCCAAGCCTGCTGCGTTCCTCTACCTCCCAGCTGCCCAGGTGAGGGGCAGAGGAGGAATGCAGCAGGCTTAGCACTTTCCCCTCGTTCCCTCGTCACAGCAAACAGGGACAAACACACAGCGACTGGGTAAGTGTGGCTGCAGTCCCCCACCCCCTGAAATGGTGCCCTTTCTCCCCTGTACTCATCCCTATACCGCCCAGCCCCCTGCCCTGAATCCTGCACCTCTCACATCCCCCCTGCTCTGAGCTCCCCAGCCCGTCCTGAATCCTACACCCTTACATCCCCCAATTATGAGCTCCCAACCTCCTGCCTTGAGCCCTTTGTACACTCCAACCATGACTCCTGCATCCTCAGCCCCAGCCCTAAGTCCTGCAGCCCCCAACCCAAACCAGTCCTCTGCCCAGAACCCCTGCACTCCTCCCCGCACTCCTCCCTGTGATTTCTTACCACTACTGTTGTATCACCATCCCTACTCCCGCCCGAAAGCACCCTCCAAGGGGGAAGAAGCAGGTTGTGATAAGACAGTACCTATAAGAAATGTAAGTTACTTTCCCCCCTGGTTCTAGATACAAAATTTGTATCTGCATCTGTATCTGCAAAACTGAGCTGTGGCTATCCGCATGCAGATCAGCAGATGCAGGCCCCAGACTTGTAGGGCTCTCTTTGGAGGCTCTGCTCTTTACTGGGTATCTGGGGAGTCCACAACCAGACTGGCAGTGGCCCAAGAACATGTTTTCTAGTGAGGCTTCGGCTACTTCCTGCAGTTTGGGAATTCTGCAGAAACAATCTGCCCTGGGGTGTTCTGGCTCTTCCGCTGCCAGGCACAGCCAGATCCAGAAAGCTGGAACCTTAGCATCTGGGGGGGCTGTCCAAGGAACAAGCACAGCATTCACTTTGTGTGGAGTTTCTGGGCAAATGGGAAGATTCGTTGCTTTTGGATTCTGTTCTGTTGCTAGTTCCTGACGTGTGGCCTCGGGGCGCGCCAGCGTACTCCTCAGCAGCAGCAACGGGTCTCTTGAGTTCTGGTGCCTGCTGGTGTTTGGAAGAGAGACGAAAACTTCTTCATAAAATTGCAATTGATCTCAAAGCAGAAACATCTGGTGGAATTTTGTGTTGCTCTTCAAGAAAAACAGGACTTTATTGCATCCTACAATCAACCTTTATCTGCCAGCTACAGTGGATAGGGAAAGAAGTTAGTGTAAGAAATGCTTTCTAACATATCCTGTGAATGCCTAGTTCATTCTGAATTGGTGTATACTTTTTAAATTGAGTATCCATTTCTGGGTCAGATAGAGCCAAAGGGACCAAGTTAGGTCTTCTGTTCTTTCTTCCCAACTTCCCCCCTTTTCTTAGTTTAAAGTCTATAGGATTTAATCGGAGAGAGAGAAACCTCTGGTTAAGATCCCGTAGAACAAGTTGCGTAAAACGTGCATGTGTTCTGAGTTCCACACACGTAAAATTCATAACAAATTGCTACCCGTATTTTTGTGTGATTTGCTTATGGCATTACATTTACAGTAGGAGGAGAGGAGCCAGAGAAATATGGCATTTCCTAGTTCTCACTAGATCTTTTCCAAAATGTTCCAACCATTTTGTGAAACATTTGTTGAGATTTTTAAAGTCTTTTTCAAAAGTTAAAGAAACGTTTCTCCTTCCCTAATGCTCTGCAATCTTTGAAAGGCGCCATATATTTGGCTTCAGTAATCCAATCCAGTTCCTAGTTCAGTCTGGTTTTCAGACCCAGACCCCAACTGTTAAGTTTTCTTGCATCCCTGGTTCTTGTATTTCAGAGGACATTCTGCAGTAATTAGGATATATTTCTCCCAACAGGGCATAAACTCCATATAGAAATTCTCTTCTCTGGACTGTTTCATGAGCTGAATGGCGCATCGGGAGGGATTAAGAGTTGAGTCCATACTCTCAGTGAATTAAAATACCTGGATGATCCATTAGAAATGAAATTGCCCCCAAGCCTGCATCCATGTAATTCTGCCAGACTTTTATTGTATGAGCGACTGTACACACGTCGTTGTAATTTAAATGCAAAGAGCTTGAGTGTCCCTGACCAAACACAGCACTTGGGGGAGGGTTGTTTTTTCTGCTAGGCAGAAAGCCCTCTTTGTGTTTTGCATCACAACTAAAGAGGCAGAGAGGGGAGAGAACCAACGTCCAGGAACCACAAAAGGCCACGTTTTTAAGGGCGGTAAAGGGGCTGGGTTTTTCTGGTTGGGCCCCAGTTTTTATTGATGCCTCAGTTTTAGAGTCCTTCCCTCAGCCCAAGATCAGCTTTCATGTCAGGGGATCGAGGAAGGGAAGCCAGCCTGCTGCTCGCTTAGGAATGCGCTCGGAATGAGGAGCTGGGGTTTTCAATAGAAAACGGGACGGTTTATACTGAGGCTTCTGAGATAATGAATCTCATTACAAAACAGCCTTTCCCTGAAGCAGAGACGTGTGCAGGGGCTTTGCTCTGGGGGGAGAGGGGTATCTTCCAACCACGTGGCTCCTTATGCAGTGCTTGATTTTGAGAAGCCCAGTGTAGTAATATTCAGATGCACAGCAAAAGGGTCACTTTCCCCCAGGGGCTCTCTTGTACAGTGTTTAGAACCACGGCAACACACCTTGGTTAGAGCCTGGAACAGCAGCGCGTGGAATCTAGCCGTGGACGTGTGCCGTGAAATAAATTCCCCTCTACCTTTCCCCCTGAAAGCCCAGCCATACAGCCCCTTGGCTACTGCAGAGCCAGGCCGCCCCTTCTGAGTGGATGTTGGATTTCAGACATGGTGGCTGGCGTTCGGTTGGTTTCAGCCCTGCCTTCAGCTTGGTGTCAGTCTTCTGGCTCTTGCTGTGGCAGGGTTGGTTCCTGTGGAGTGCTGTTTATTTGCCATTTTTGCACCTTCTTTGAATAAATATTTGCATAAGTGGTACAAGTTCCTGGGTGTAGGGGAATCTGAGAGTTGTCAAGCCACAGAATGCTATAAAAATTTCGTGTGTGTTTGTGTGTGTGTGTGTGAGAGAGAGAGAGAGGGAGAGAACCAGCCAGTATTATGTGACCATCCCTAAATCAAGCCATAAATCTTTTGTGCCGTACTACACCATTACATTATCCTACGTACAGCATTTATTAACGTACTCGTCCTCCCTTGCTATCCATTGGCTCCACACCCCTGTGCACTCCAAAAAACCTGCCCCCCCCCCCGCCCAGTGTACCAGCCACAGTGATTTTTCTAATGTTTCAGGGTTTAGACTGACCGTTGATGGGGTATCATGGGTTGTTGCAAGGGAAATCCAAAGAGAAAGGATGACTTACAGAGCGAAGAAGCCAAAGTCTCCCAGGCCATTTCTATGACCACTTGAACCAACAACCATCCACTTATATCCATCTGCAGCTGTTATGTGTGGAAATGTAGGATTTGTAATCTGAAGGGCCAAATTCCCTTTCTCGGGCCTGAAGGGCGTCTTTTTTTTCACTGACTGAAAAATTCTGATGAGTGAATTCCTCTCATTTGGAAGCATTCGCCTCAGACACAAAGGCCCCCCAGACCAAAAGAATTTCACAAGAAAACATCTAAGGGACAATCATTATTAATGGGAGCATTTAGTTAACTAAAATAGATTTTCCATGAAGTTCCAGGAACCTTCTTGCTTTTTTTTTTAATAAAGAAACTTTACTACTTGTCTGGAACATCTGTGCAAAGAAATTCCAGTGTGAATCTAATCAGGTCTATGCAGGCTGCAAAGCTACTCTGAGTTAGACTTCCCAGGAGGGATTAACGGTAACATGCATGGCTCTGGAGCTCATCTACCAGAACTAAGGTGTCGTCCTCCATTAAACCTGACTTTCCATTAAGGGAAGTATTGAGGAAATTTCTTAAAACTCCTGATCTTGGGGTTGGCAGGGCCTGACATTATTCCAGCATGCCTCTGTGGCAAACAAAGTACAGCTACAGGTTGAACCTCTCTAGTTCATCATCCTCAGGACCTCACCAATGCCGAATGAGAGACTTTACCGGACCATAAGAGGTCAACGTTGTCTTACAGCATTACCAGCACTTCCACTGCTTACTGGGTTCTTAGAACACACTTAGAGGCAAAATAAAACTAAATAACAATACAGAACACTGGGAGCCAGAACTGGTGGCTGTCACCAAATTTTATGGGACCACGAAAAACTTGGCCACACCCATGATAAATGGACATCTCACCAACTAAAATCACATTGCCAGACCAGAGAGTGCCAGGCTAGAGTGGTTTAACCTAAATATGAACTAGAATATGAATGACGAGCTTCTAGAACCTGCCCACTATGTAATTAATAAATTAATGTTTCTAAAAAACTAACCCCACAAGAACAGCTGTAACATTCTCATTCTAGGAGTGATGGTTTTTTTTCCTGTACACACGTTCATGATAGAAGAGTGTACAGTGCACTCATTATAACTCTATATAATAACATGTGAAGCCATTTGTTCACTAGGATCCAAGCTGACAATACGGTAATTTTTAAAAGCTCGGACTAGAATAGAGAAGTAGGGTTTATTTCCTCACACAGTAAATGGGCGATGTTTATGACTCCCTTTCTCTTCTAGGCCTCCGTTTGGCTCCTGTTGTGAACGCTCCCACCCAATGAGTGCCTCTATTTCTGTGTTTGTTTCTGGGTGGTTGGTTTCTACCCTGTCAGTGTGGTGTGGTGGCTGTCTTGGTGCCAGGAGTGGGATACCATCCAGCCGCCAGCTCCCCTTTAGCAGTCATGAACTGCAGCTCACCTGCAGTGTTGCGAGGTGTTTTGAGTTTGCAGACATCACTCAAACACACCCTAGTCATTCCTTCAGTTAAAAAGAATCCACAGAAAGTGCCCTACATTATGAACATGAGGCGGTCAAAGGGACCCTCTTTCTTCCAAGATGTATGTTCCAGGGAACTGTGCAGGGGTTTCCTGTTCATTCACCACACTCTGATACTTAGGCTGATAACACCTCACAGTCTGGAAAATGCAGGGAATCGAGCCAGTCTTCACTCAGTGGGTCACTTTGTAATAATCCCTGGCCCTTGACCGTGTGCCTGCTTTCTGTGGTGTTTTCACAAGTACATGAAAGTAGCTCACTCCGCCAGGGCTCAGGCTGGATAAATATTTACCCTGCAAAGTCAGAGGCTCTGCTATGACTTGATCTTTGAAATCACATGGTTTTTATTAAGCCAACATTCTTGACAAGTCTTACAGGACTGGCTTTTTGAGGGCTGTAGGAAAGTGTGTAGTCTGCAGCAGGCCTCGCTTATCCAAAACCTTCATTTATTCTTTAGCTTTCTTCTTTTACAAACCCCCAGCTTGTGCACCCGTCAGGAAGAGAACGTTTCTCCTTGTTACATGAAAGTCTGCGAGGTCAGGTATGCCTGAAGGTAGAGGGGCTATGCGTGAGAGAGAGAAATGTGAGAGCAAATTAAGCGATAAACCAGCAGATACACTGTTGGCTACATGCGGTGGATCCTCCCTGGCAGCAGGCAAACCGTGGCTGATTTGGAGGTTGGTTCAGAGCTGGATGCGTATGTGTAAACACTCTGTTAAAGGACAGCATAGCAACCTCTATTTGTAGATGCAGTTAGGAAATCGAGCACCTCACTCAGCGATGGGCAGTCCAGGCTAGTGAATGGGCCGCATCAGTAGTCCTCCTTCATCCCAGTGGGCTGCAAGATCGTCGTAACTAAGGCGATCTCCTGAGATAGGATAGTTTTACTCATTGTGCGTGCGCACCTAACATTTGCGGAGTGTGCGGATTGAACCATAAAGCTTTGATTGGCTGCAGAGGGAGCCCATGGCTCTCACAATATTGTGTGCAACTAGCACCCACCTCACTTCACATGCCCCTGCTGTACAGGCGCAGAAGTGAAAGTGAGCAGGGGCGCAAGGGGGCACAACTCCGGCAGGAGCTGGCTGAGCTGTGGCAAAAGCCAGAAGGAAGCATGTTAAAGAGCTGGCAGGGACCCGGGTTGCAATAGGAGAGTGTCTGTAAGAAAGTTTTAGTTACTGTTACCGCTCTACATGCAACCATGCACTACAAGGTCTATGACACACAGCTGAAAAGTTCTGATTCCATCCAGCAGAGTGCAGTGGTGCAGACAACATGCAAGTCACTTTAGCAACACCATCAAGAAACAAACTCTGTGGATGGAAAGCAGCAGAATCTGTCAACCTTGCGCATGCGCCACAGTAAACATGTCTCATGAACCGCACATAGAACCCTGATGGGCTGCATGTGGCCCTCGGGTTGCAAGTTGCCCACCACTGATCTAATTGGCAAGGGAATGTTTCCTAGTTGTTATACAAGTTGCTGCCTGCCAAGATATTCAGTGTCCTGTATGACCATCACCATATTCTAATGAATTGGTTACTAGTTGTGGGCCTGTTGTCTGCACCTCTGCACTCTGCTGGATGGAATCAGAACTTTTCAGCTGTGTGTCATAGACCTCGTATTGCCTGGTTGCTGAAGGACATTTTCCCCTATTTCAGATATGTAGGAGCTTGGGCTTTTGGAGCAGGCGAATCTGGATTGTATCTCAGTGATATTCTCAATGACCTGGGCCCAGTAGCGGTGTCCTAATCCAGGCAAAACTTCCCTTGAGTTCATGGGATTTTTATCTCTGTGGGATCAGGTCACTTTGCATGCATGGGCTGCATTTCAGTATGGGATTTCTTTTGGTTGCAGCACAGAAAAGTCTCAGTGCAGCTAAGGCACCAAATTCCTGCATTTATAGAAAATATCATAATGAAACAAAGAATCTGTATATACATTTTAGAGATGTGTGTGTCCATCTGTCTGTGTGTCTGTCTGCAAGCCCATTTGTTCACAATCTCATCCTAAATGGTAAGAGCTAGGACCACCAAATTTGGCAGGCAGCCTCCTCTTCTCCTAACTTAAAGCGAGGTCAGGGTTTGGTTATGCCAGAAAAACAGGAAGTGACTGGAATGGGACAGTTTTCCATAACTTAGAAAGGGAGGGGCACAGAGAGGAGAGACGCAATACTGAGAGTGACCACTGCAGGCAGCAAGTGCAGCGGGGGAGCTATACTGCAAAGTGGCCACTGGGGTACCACCAAGAGAGTAGGCAGGAGGGCTGGGGCTCCGCCATCTTGCCTGCCATCATACTGGGTAAATAACCCCCCTGCCCCGAGCCCTCCCCACCTGGGACCCCCTGGCACCCCTCAGGAGGCCCCCCCTAAGAGAGGCTGGGGTCCTGGACCAAGCTGCAGGCCAGGGCTAGCCTCCCGAGCCTGGCCACCTGGACAGCCTGCAGTCCTTGGAGGGGGTTTTGCAGCCTGGGCCCCCTGGGAGGAGTCACCCTCTGGGGAGCGTAGCCCTGGCCCCCTGGGAGCTCGCTGCCACTAAGCAGCACCACCCTTGCTGCCATGGGTGTCCCAGTAAGCTCTCACCCTCCTCCCGCCAGCCTCCTAGCCCCCTGGCCTGAGTGCTACACCCCTATGTCCTGCCCTGAGCTTCCCACCTCCTGCCGTGAGCCTCCCCACCCCGAACCCTGTGCCTTGAGCCCTGCCACCCTCTACCCTCACCCTAGCACCTTCAACCCCCTGCCTGTTGTATATTGGGTTGTAGATATAGATCTTGTTGTTATGGTAATTGAGTACGTCACTGGGGTCAGCCCAGCTAGTCTGGGCTTGTTCTGGTGAGTTCTGTGCTATGCAATAAAATGCACACTTGCACCTACTCCAGCTCTCTGCCTTTCCACTGATTTCTTCCTATGCTCTGAAACTCCCCACGACATAACACTGCCCTGAGAACCCCCCAACCCTCCCATGCCCCTGCCCTCACTCCTGCACCCCCACTCCCTTTTTATTCTACCAAAAGAGAGAGAAACTGCAAATAATGTCTCTTCACATGCTCTGTCTATTGTTTGAATCACTTCCCTCCTTTTATTAATACAAACTTCTTTTCCCTTCATTTTTGAAAAAAATAGTCATTGAACTTAAGCCTGTCCGTTTTCCTTTTATTTGCCACACAAACCCCAAACCCATCACTTCATTTACAGACCCAAGCAACCCCGGGTACATCTGCTAGTGAGTAATAAATGCAGTGTCCAAATGGCATATGAGGCTGAAGGAAACATGGAACATATATTGGTTCCTACTGGCGCTCTGAGCCAAGGTATCCAGGAGCCTTGCAGTCCAGCGCCGCTGTCAAGCTAACTCGAGGAAGCTGTTGGCAACACCCGGGAGCAGAAGTGCAGTGCCAGATGGGATTCTGGAGCCAGAAAGAGCATCTTGTGATGAAGTTTCTAGTCGAAAAATATCAGCCCAATTCTCGGAATGCTTTCCTGTCGCCACAAAACCCACAAAACGGTTGATTCATCAGCGGTCCTGACTGCAGCACATCCTGTCTCCCAAGTTCCATGATGGGTTGCCGTTAACCCCGAAGACACAAAACCTGTTGCTGCAGAGCTCAGACTACAAACAGGGTAGCCTAGGGAGAGGACAAACGCTCTTCTAGCTCTTTGTTTGGGTTACTAGTCCGTGTTTGTAATGGGTAACCCTGTCCCCTCTCGTTCTTTCAGATAGCCCCTCCTTTGTGCCCTGTAGATGTTTGCTCCCGGTACTTTTTACAAGAATTCATTCTGCAAAGCAGAGGTGCGGCAGGTCTTTTAGGTTCCTGCAACGTGTAAAATCTGTGGGAAAGAGTTTACCCGGGGAAAAGAGATAACAACAGAATGGGAAGGATGGCAGTTTAATATTTGTAGCTGTCTAGGTAGCAGAGTTACATCTGTTCAATCGGGGCGGTACATTTTGCCTGTCTTCCAAGACTCTCTAAACACTTTACAGGTGTGTTTGCCAACACAAGCTCTTATGAAGCCCGTTTCATTGGTGGTTAAGTTGCTTCACCCAGAGTGTAAATGAATGAACCAGTGTCGCACAGTGAGACAGTGACTCATGAGTCACTCGCCAGGACTCATGGCGCGCCCTTCCCTGCTCACCCCACTAGGCATAACTGCTCCCCTCAAAAAATGCTTCAGCTCCCACACTCACCATATACACTAGACAAAGGGGCCTGGAAAGGCCCAGCTGCTGCCTAGCCCAATTTCCCTGGTGCAGGAGCAGAGGCAGAGAAAGCCACGGGCTGTCTTCCGAAGGTCCCTTTGCAAGCTCTAGCTCCAGTGTGGTGCTGACCTGTGGGGCAGAGAATGAGCCTCAGCGCCATGCAGGTGAGATTCTGGGGCACGTTGCCACCTATAAGCAGCCAGAGCCAGGCTGTTCTACCCTACATAGCCCGGCGGCCACATAGCAGCTGAGGACTGGGAGGGGGCACAATTGTTAAACTCACCTTCCCTGGAACTGATGTGTGTGTGTAATGCCAGCAGCCCCCAGTTGTCTGTGAGCAGAATTGAACCTGGGACCTCTGGAGCTTAGCGCAGGAGCCTCTACCCCCTGAGCTAAAAGCCAGCTGCCATGGAGCTAAGGCTGTAGAGCAGACTCACTCTTCTCTTTCTGTAAGTGGTCTTGGTCCAGAAGGTGAGTGGGTGGCACGTGTGTGCACAGCGAAGTGTAGACTCTCCCCCGGGCTGACAACTCATTGTGTGAGCTGTACCAAGATGGTAAGAAACTCTTGGACATTGTCCTCGTTTTCTGTGCTGCAGTAGCACAGCCCAGGGTGAAGCAGCTTTGGCACAGAAGGAAGGAAAAAGAAATGGAGAGATTTCTCCTAAAGAAAGGAACAAAGTCACCCTATCCTGAAATTACCTCCCGTCCCCTGCTTGGCAATGGAGAGGCTGATGGCAAACTTCTCCCTGTCCTTTTCTGCTGCTTCAGAGAGGGTTTCTTTTTCTCTGGGTTTGGACTCCATAGCAAACTGAGGGATTTGCTTTGAGCCAATTGCTTTCTTTGGCCTGGGATGCTGAGACGGTCCTTATTAGCACTCAACATGCTGCTGGAGCTTAGATTACACATTGGAAGCCTATTTGGATCATTAAGAGTAATTTAGAAGAACTCTTAAGGAGAGCAGGGATTTAAGTGATTGGACGGGAGGAGTGTTTTAAATTTTTGTGTGTGGCTAAAGTTGCACATCCAGCGCATGCCTAGAGTTTTGTTTTTCAACCCCCATGTGTTGTATGGCCAATGTAGACCGATGTGTTTGAAGATTTTTAACCCTTGCTGTGAACAGCGGCGTTTAACACTTAGGGTATGTCTACACTACCACCCTAGTTCGAACTAGGGTGGTAATGTAGGCAACCGGAGTTGCAAATGAAGCCCGGGATTTGAATTTCCCGGGCTTCATTTGCATATTGCCAGGCGCTGCCATTTTTAAATGTCCACTAGTGCGGACTCCGTGCCGCGCGGCTACACGTGGCATGGACTAGGTAGTTCGGACTAGGCTTCCTATTCCGAGGAGTAACGGTAGTTCAGAATAGGAAGCCTAGTCCGAACTACCTAGTCCGTGCCGCGTGTAGCCGCGCAGCACGGAGTCCGCACTAGCGGACATTTAAAAATGGCGGCGCCTGGCAATATGCAAATGAAGCCCAGGAAATTCAAATCCCGAGCTTCATTTGCAGCTCCGGTTGCCTACATTACGAACTAGGGTGGTAGTGTAGACATACCCTTAGACATTTCTTGGAGGTGAAGGCTTTGTGTTAAGCGGCAGGGGACAGAGCCCATGTTCACAGCTTTAATTAAGAGCAATTGTATTTAAAGAATGTCCCTATTACCTTTGATGGCAAGCCGGGTGGACATGAAAGAAAAAACATAGTGTATAAGACATTGAATGAGGACCACAGATTCGTTCCCTGGCTCTACCACCAACTGGCTAAGGTTTGTGGCATTAGGTGGTGATTCAGCAAAACGCTTACGCATGTGTGTGTAGGGCAGTTGCCTCCATGGTTCTACCTAGTGGCTTCAGGGTGGCCCTGGGAGCAGCTCTGTGCCTCAGTTTCCCTGTTCTGGAATCCCCAATAACTCCCCACAAGGTTTCCAAGCACAAGGAGGGTTAATTAGTTTCAGGAGGCCCATAAGCATAATCTGGAATTCCCCCAGAGTCCCAACAGTACATAGAATCTGGCAAGTCTCAGCAAACCAGTGGTCACCAACCCGTTTCGGATGAAGAGCCAAGATCCAGTGCAAAGAGCTGTGGCAAAAAGTTGCAGAGCACGTGATACTCAACATGACATTGGCTTTGGCAGGGTCATCACAGAAAGGTTGAGCTAGGGAAAGCAAGTAGGAATGGGCATTGGTTTTAGTGTGACTTGGTAAAGAAATGGATTAATAATTCAGATAAGGCCGGTAATGAACCTGCCTCCCCTTCACCCACTGCTTTGTGAGATGGCATCCTAAAGAGGCCCAGGATAAATAGGCCTTTCCTTTAAGGAAAAAAAAGAGGAAGCTGTTTACTTCTTAGTTCCTGCCATTCCCTGAGCTTAAATTAAACCAGTCTGCTTCTTTTTCCAGCCTCTCTTAGTGCTGGCATCCGAGATGCTAGTCAGCGTAGTGTGGGTGGTATATATTAACGGCAACATGCTGTTACGGCTTTGATCCTCTCCGCCATAAACTGCTTCATGCTGAATACGCCAGGGGTGCCAACCAGTCCATTTTCTGGCTCCTATGCCTCTTGCCAGACAATGACGTCTGGCTCCGATTACTTGTACCGGGCCAGAATGTACCCGGCATTTTGTCCTCATGTCCACTGTCAGAATGTATGACGCTCAGATGGGATTATTAGCCTTTCATTATATATTTGCCAACCCAATCTACTGCACTTTGGGGAGGAGATTGAGAGGAAATAAAATACCGGTAAGAGCTCAACATTCCTGCTTCTTCACCTTTTGGCTTCTCTTCCTGACTTTTCCTCAAATATTTTGAGTTGGCTTTTACAGTATGGTGTCACGGCACTTCACAACCCGCCATCACACCATATTTGGGTCCAGTGCCACGGAAAAGTCATGGCAAAGACGTGGTAGCAGTTTGTCCAAAGGCTGTCTTTTAAAAGGCTTTTTGTCAAGGAGGACTTGCCATTTAGTTGTTTGCAATGTTCCCACTATTTTTTCCATCCAGGCGCAGAATAAATGTTGTTATATGCACCAAGGCACGTGTGAATGTGCACCACCAATGAAAACACACGCTGCCAGCTGTGGGTGGCTGTGAGCACTCTACTAATCAGCTGTGTGATACCTGAATCTCTCCTGGGTGGCTGCTCAAAATCACAGTTTACAAGGAACACTGGTCACTTTCACTAGTTGCTTATATCCAATGTTGCCTATAATGACCGAAAGTGATTGCTGTCTGACAGTGGATGGCCGTACATGTCATATCCTGGAAGCTTCACTCTGTCTCATTGCATATAATTGTCCCCATCACCATAACAAAACCATGATCGCAATTGCTAGCATGTAGCATCTGATCGGCATGTCTCAATGGGCAGACCAAGGACTAAATGAACGTGGGAGATTGGACCTGATTTTGTTAGCTGTAGAGGCGGTCCTTTCACATCTGCTTTGATAAGCCCACACTGATGTTGTCCATGTTATTGCTGCTGTGTTGCTCTCTTCGAGCACTTGACTGTTCTGGGCTGCCAGTGCCGTGCGGTGTTGCTGTTCAGATGAAAAGAGACAAGAATTTTGACTTGCGGTTTTTAATCTTCAGGAGTCTGGTGTACGGCATTGGTGGGTCACAAAGGCAACTCAGACTCCAAACTCTAATAAATAGTTTCACAACATGAGTTTGTTTCAAACTTGAGACGTCTTATGGATTTGAAACTTTGGCCTTGTGTTTCTCCCATAAGAGGAAATGTGCTGGCTGAGTTTAGCATTATTTTAGTGATTTTTAAAAACAAGAACTATAAAGAGGCTTTGAATATGTCTGTATTAAACATTTTAATATACCAGAACATTTCAAATGGCTACCACCCAGCTCTGTTATAACTCAAGTGATGTAAGTATAACTCTTCAGTGATGCCATCTCAGGACAATGAACACAGGCGGATAGTTCTTCCTCCAGTGTCGTGCAGCATTCTGCAACATTTTGACTCAATTAAGTCAGTTTTATTCCCCCAAAATGTTTAGTTAATCAGAAACTCATGTTTGCCTTGATGCAAATGGAAGTTCAAAGTGTTCTGTATCAGAGAGGTCTTGAGCTCTGGGTTGAGCAGATCTGCTTTGGGGAATTGTAGAAAAATCAGAGCATTTTTGTGGTTTTCCATGTGCGCTGTGGATCACATGCCTGCACAACCACAGTAAAGACTATTGGGGTATCGCTAACATTCTGGTAAAAATAGACTGGTGTAATCAAGCAACTTTCAGTACTTAATCAGTCTCCTTTGCTGCAAGAGAAACTGTTCGAAATGATAGCTGATGGGCAGCAAAAAATGATGCAGGTTCAATTGGGGCTAATTAGGAGGGGGAAAGAAAGGCATTGAACAAGTCAGAGAGGTTTGTTTCCATCCTGCAAAGATCCAACCTCAGAGGTCATTTTTCATAGCTGAGCCAAAGAGCTGTACTGTATGTGACTTCTAAAAGCTGTGAATTGTCGATGGATATAGCTTGTTAGCCTTTTTTTCTGGGCATAGACCTCTGACCTTCTTTCCATCTCTTTGTAACCCTTTCTATGGGAGTAGGACTTTTGGTTTCAAAGCAAGCTCAAAATAACAAATGAAAAATCCATTTACAACGGTGGGGTGTGCTGAATTTCCCTTTGACTAGGTCATTAGGGGGCATTACAGGACTCCTATCCCACTCAGAAGGGGGAGGTGGCCTATGACACCCCAAATCAGGCTAAGTGGGAATTTGCATATCCTCTTTCAAATCTTCGCCGTAGTCTAGACATAGCCTTAAATGAACACTCTGGCTACGTCTAGACTGGCAAGATTATGAGGAAATACTTTTACCAGAAAAGTTTTTCCATTAAAAGTATTTCCGCAAAAGAGCGTCTAGATTGTCAAGGATGCTTTGCGCAAAAAGCGCTTTTGCGCAAGAAAGCTCTGATGTCTATTTAGGCCATCGGGCTTTCTTGTGCAAAAAATGAAGGTGCCTGTCTACACTGCCCTCTTGTGCAAATATTCTTACGCAAGAGGGCTTATCCCTGAGCGGGAGCATGAAAGTATTTGTGCAAGAAGCACTGATTTTGTACGTTACAAAGTCAGTGCTCTTGCGCAAATTCAAGCAGCCAGTGTAGACAGCTGGCAAGTTTTTGCGCAAAAGCAACTGCTTTTGCGCAAAATCTTGCCAGTCTAGACGTACCCAGTATGTTGGGGAAGAGTCAACGTCAGAGCTCCCTGTAAGATGAGCACTTGGGAAGTCACCCAGTAGAGATTCAAATGCCGCCCCAGCTGATAAACAGAGCGCCCACAGCTAACAGCATGTGTTTCTACTGGTGGGGCAAATCCACATATGCCTCAGTGCACATAACAGTTTATTCCACACATGGATAGAAAAAATAGATGGGAACACTGGTCAACATAGCTTTTGTAAAGGAAAATCATGCCTCACCAGACTGTTGGTTTTTTAAAGTGGGTCAACATACATGTTGAGAAGGGTGATCCAATGAATCTTTGAGAATTGGATTTTCAGAAAGCCTTTATTTCTTCATTCAATGCACAGTCAACCTGTGGAACTCCTTGCCAGAGGATGTTGTGAAGACCAGGACTTTAACGGGGTTCAAAAAAGAAATATATACATTCATGGAAGATAGGTCCATCAATGCTTATTATCTAGGATGGGTAGGAATGATGCCCCTAGCCCCTGTTTGTCAAAGGCTGGGAATGGGTGACAGGAGAGGGATCACTTGATGATTGATTACCTGTTCTGTTCATTCCTTCTGGGGCAACTGGTATTGACCACTGTCAGCAGACAGGACACTGGGCTGGGTGGACCTTTGGTCTGACTCAGTATGGCCATTGTTATGTTCTTATGACAAGGTCGATCATCAAAGGTTCTTACATAGTGTAAGTAGTCATGAGATAAGAGGGAAGGTCCTCTCATGGATCAGTGGCTGGTTGAAAGACAGGAAACAAAGAGTAGGGCTAAATAGTCAGCTTTCACAGTGGAGCGTGGTAAGCGGTGAGGATCTGTACTGAGGCCACAGTTCTGACTCAGTTTGGCCATCTTATGTTACTCTATAAGGGTAATTCGCCATCTTGGGGAGTAGGCTAATTCAGGAACCTCAGTGGAGACTTCCTGGCATCCCACATCATACGAGCTGTTTTTTCTTATAGCCGAAACAGAGCCATTTTGTTTTGTTGTTTCCAAATTCCTCAGCACAGAGAGGTGAGTGACTTGCACAGGGCCCCACAGAAACTTCACGGCATGGCCAACAGTAGAGCTCAAGAACCTGGCTTCTCAGTGCCCTGTGTGGTGTTCCCTGTCAGCACATTTCTCGGCACAGCTCTGTGTGAACAGGACGATACCTGAGTGACGTTGATAGCGGTAGCCCTAGCAATAAGGTGGATGGTTAAACAAACCTGCTAACTTCTGTGTGAAGGTCACAATTTCAAAGCCGCAAGTTGGAGGTTAGGAAGTGGGATTTATGTGCAAACCTGCAGGTGTGGCTTAGAACATACATTCCAGAGTCCGGGAAGTAATTTGTTGGCTTTCCCCTGTATCATCAGAATGTCCTTATTTTGCATGTCCAGTCCAGCAAGTGAATTTTCTGTATCGCTTTGCCATGAGGAAGCATTGGGATATGCTGTCGATGCTCATTGACTGTGGACAGTAATTACTGACTTAAACTGACTGGGCTATTGAACCTGCAGTCAGTGCGTTTGAGCACAATTGCAAACAGCCTGTCTCCATTCCCTGCCCACTGCTACTGCCACCTGAGAGGGCGGGATTAGTGTTTATAAAGCTTGTGAACTTCCCTCCCAGGTTGCTTTCTGAATTTAGCGTTTGAAGATGGAATTCAAGAAACGTCCTGGCTTGTGTTCCTTTCCTGGAGGAGCTGGGAGCTGTACCAGGAACTCTTTCTGCCTAGTAAACAGTGTTTTTCAAGATGCTGACTCACGCCGCGGCATAAAGTTGCTCTCATCATTGAAGAACAGTGCGCTGGGTCTGGGTGTGCTGCCCCGAATGCCTTCCTAGCACAATATTAGAGCTGTTTCTTAAGAACTTTAGAACATCAGAACGGCCAGATTGGGTCAGTCCAAAGGTCCATCTAGCCCAGTATCTTATTTTCTGATAGTGGCCCATGCCAGATGCCCCAGAGGGTGTGAACAAAACAGGAAATCATCAAATGATCCCTCTCCTGCCATCCATTTCCAGCCTCTGACCAACAGAGGCTAGGGACACCATTCCTATCCATCCTTGCTAATAGCCATTGATGGACCTAACCTCCATGAATTTATCTAGTTCTTTTTTGAACCCTGTTAAAGTCCTGGTCTTCACCACATCCTCTGGCAAGGAGTTCCACAGGTTGACTGTGCGCTGAGTGAAGAAAAACTTTGGTTTGTTTTAAACCTGTAGCCTATTATTTTCATTTGGTGACTCTTAGTTCTTATGTTTTGGAAACAAGTAAATAACTTTTTCGTATTCACTTTTTCCACACCAGTCAAGATTTTATAGACCTCTATTATATCCTCCCTTAGTCTCCTCTTTTCTTAGCTCTTCTCTTGTATATTGAATGCAAAATAGTTGCTTAAGAGAACAACAGTCTGTGTCTATATAGCACAGTTTAAAGATTCACCAGGAACTGCCAAGGACTGAATATGCCCCAGAGTTTGGAAGTTTAATTAGCCAGTCTGATTCCTGCTGTATTTGTAAATCTGCATATCAGTGCCTGTATTTTGCCCTGGCTCTTGCAAAGCAAACTCTCGTGTATCGCTTGTTAACTTGCTGTAATCATTGGCTTTCCTAGCTGTGAACACCTGTGCCATCAGCAACGGTGGATGTGAACACGACTGTGTGCAGCTGACCCTAACCCAGCATCAGTGCCAGTGCCGGTACAATTACCAGCTGACAGAGGATGGCAAGCACTGTGTCCGTAAGTCTGCTCTGAGCACGTGGAATCAATTGTGAATTCACAGGCGCTGTCCCTCCCATTTGTCTTTGCTTCCCCAGGTTGTAGCCACAGCTGGATGGATTTCAAAGCTCAGTGCAGTGGGAATCCCACATGAGGAGGGCCATTTTTAGGATTTAGGGGGAGGGGAATCCTGTTAAACTGGTGCCCCTATGGCTGACGGCAGCCAGAGGAGGGGATCCTGCACAGTGCTATTCAACTGGTGCAGCAACGTTACCTGGGTAGGCACTATCTCTGAAATGGCTTCATGACTGGCTCTTTCCCAAGTTCGATGTCCTGCCAGTAGCTGTGGCAGGCTTTGTCATTTTTTAAGTTCACTAGATCCTCTCTGGAGGAGGCAGAGCCACAGAACAGGGCTAGGAGGAGGCAGATGGGTGCGTGGACATTAAGGGTGTGTCTAGGCGACATGGTTCTGTCGCCAGAGCCATGTAGATTAGTTTACTAGACATACCCAAATGAAGCGGCGATTTAAATAATTGCCGCTTCCTTTACATTTAAATGGCTGTCGCGCTGTGCCGATGAGCTGTTTGGCGGCACAGCGCTGTAGTCTGGACGCTCCACGGTCAACATCAAAGGCATTTGTCGACCTCCCCGTTATGCCTCGTGGGATGAGTTTACCGGGGAGGTCGACAGATGGCTTTTATGTCGACCGCGGAGCATCCAGACTACAGCGCTGTGCCGCCAAACAGCTGATCGGCAGCCATTTAAATTTAAATGAAGCGGCGATTATTTAAATCGCCACTTCATTTGGGTACGTCTAGTAAACTAATCTACATGGCTCTGGCGCCAGAGCCATGTAGTCTAGACACACCCTAAGACGCAGAGGTGCCCCAAATTTCCAGGTGCCCTGTGTAGCTGTGTGTTCTGCTTATGGGTAAGGACGGCCCTGTGCATGATTCTTCCCATGTTCCCTCTCCCATTCCTAGAGCAGAACCCGACATGAAGCGGGTAATGATGATTTCGAGAGTAGCTTGTGTCGCTACCCGAACACAAACCAGTCAGGGGAAGGAGGGTGGGGGGAGGAGAGGTGCCACCCCAGCAGGCTCAGACGTGGAGCAGATCAGTAGTTGCACTGTAGTGGAAGCTGGTGCCAATTCGGTGTATTACATTGCTTTGGCCATCTTCTGGGAATTCTTTTGGAAGCTGAGGAGGAGCAGAAAGGAGTCTGGCCAACCCAAGTGAAATTGCCCCGGGACATGCTCTCTGGAGGAGGTGAAGGGACAGCAGTCTCTGCCACTGGAAGAGAAAACCCTGCACTTTCCTTCTGCTCTAACCAGGGCTCCTGATGCAGGGGCTAAGGGGGCAGTTGCCCGGGGTTCTGGCAATTCAAAGGGGGCCAAAGCCTCCGGCTGCTGCTGCTACTTTGAATTGCTGCTGGAGTGCTGCTCCACACGGCGCTGAGGGCTTGGGAGGCTGCGTGTGGCGGTTTGGGCGGTGCTAAGGGCTGACTGCCCTTGGCCCCGCCCCTTCCACCCAAGGCCCCACCCCTTCTGGGGTGGAGCCAGCTCCCCACACACGTTGTTTTGGGGCCCAGGGTGGCTGTCGGCCATGCTGGCCCTAACACAGTTTTAAGGCTGTCCTGCCTCCCCTGCCGGGGAGGGATGAAGCTTGAAGGGGGAAGGAACAGAAGCTCAGGCTTCTCATTCATAGTATTTGGCATAAGTTCAGAGAGGGGAGGTCTTTGTTGTGGAGCTGCTGGGAGAATAGGACTCTTTGGGACCTGATACATGGGGCTTCCGGTGCTATTTCACTGTTGCATATCTGCCTGGCTCCTGGAACTGGTCAGAATCAGCTTAGTTCTCCATTAAAAAAAAAAAAAAACCCTGGAAGACATGGGCCCTACTTTTCCTTCCTGATCCTTGCACAGGGATGGTCCTACACCGTGTTCTGCTAGAAAATGCCTCCTTTAGGTCAGCTCATTGCTTTGCCAGGACCTTGGACTAGGCACACCCTTCCTCTCAGGTGAGGCACAAAACCAAGGTCCTGCATATTCCTATTTAGCGCATAAGAATCCCCAGAGCTCACCTCCCTGGTTGTCCTGGCTTAATTACCACTTACTTGCATTCTGACTACCAACAACTCCCCTAGTGATTTCAGGCGGATATGATGGTGGCCTAAAATGTGCAGTGTTTCTGTTAGCTGTTGAATACCTGCCATGCTTCGCCCCAGAAGAGTCGTGCTTTATCGGGGGAAGGGCCTGCGGTGTACATAGAGTCAACAGACTTGGGGATCGTGTGGGGCAGTTGATGCCATGACCATTTTGCGCCCACATCCCGTGGGGCAGGCAGGCTCTGCCAGGGACTGCTTGGTAAATGCATCTCCAGAGAGTCCTTGAAAGAGTTCAGGGATCACTTGGAGCATTGGGCCAAGTCCAGGGCATCCCTCCCAGGGAAGGAGAAGCTTTTCGGCCCGGAATGGTGCTTCTCTCTTGTATTGACAGTCGTATTAAATGAGCGACAGGCTCTCTCTGATATCCATGACCACTCAGTGCTTTGTTCTTCCACTCGGCTCCTGCCAGCAAGAGCAAGGATCTGGCTGAGATGGTGTTCGCTTGCTCCCTGCTCTGTTTCTGCAGTGAGGAACCCATGTGCTGATCGGAACGGAGGCTGCATGCACCAGTGCCAAAACCGCCGGGGAGTAGTTCACTGTGAGTGCCACCCTGGCTACAGACTGGCAGCGGATGGCAAAAGCTGTGAAGGTACGGTTCCCAAAAAGTGCCTTGTAAGGAGAGAGACACGGCCTTTGTCCTGCTCTGCAAACTATTGCTAATGTCATTGGAAAAAGTTCAGAAAAGGCAACATAATGATGAGGGGTTTGGAATTGATGCCATATGAAGAGAGATTAAAAAGTCTGGGTCTTCTCAGCTTAGAAAAGAGGAGACTGGGGGGGGGGGGGGGGGGATAGGCTAGAGGTCTCTAAAATCATAACAGGTGTGCAGAAAGTGAATAAGGAAAAATTATTGACTTGTTTCCATAACGTAAGAACCAGGGGTCACCAAATGAAATTAATAGGCAGCAGGTTTAAAACAAACCAAAGGAAGTTTTTCTTCATGCTGCCCAGAGTCATCCTGGGGAACTCCTTGCCAGATGATGTTGTGCAAACCAGGACTTTAACAAGGTTCAAAAGAGAACTAAATAAATTCATGGAGGTTAGGTCCATCAATGCTTATAGCCAGAATGGGTAGGAATGGTGTCCCTAGTCTCTGTTTTCAGGGGCTGGAAAGCGTCAACAGGAGAGGGATCACATCTGTTTCTGTTCACTCCCTCTGGGGCACCTGGCATTGGCGACTGTCAGCTGACAGGATACCGGGCTAGATGGACCTTTGGTCTGACCCAGTCTGGCCGTTCTTATGTCCATGCATGTTAGTCCAACTAGCCAGTCTAACACAGTGACGAAGGAACCTCAAGCTTTTCCAGAGGTTCAGATCAGGAAAGCATCCAAGATTTCCTGTGATTAGCTGAAATCTGTCCGGCAGCCGTACTTCACTGCAGCAGGGTAGGCAGTCTCCTGTGAAGAGACGAATAGTGCCAGATTTCCAGCCCTTCTCTTTGCCGGCGTCTCGGCTTATGGTCTCAACTCCATTGAGCAAGCGAGGGTGGGAGGTGCAGGAGAATGTAAGAAATTCCCGCCTCCTTTCAAAACCAAGTCAGAAACACCTTCAATGAAATGCTTGGTCTCTGGTTTGAGTCCGGGGCAGAGGTTTTGGAAAAGAAGAAAGCGTGCGACCCGCTATTCCTACCCAGGCAGGCTTCTGAGCCAGGGATCCCAGCTTCCAGAAATGCAGTCATGCAGGGCGAAGGAAAGACCATCACAAGTTTCTGAGCTGTGCTCCAGACCAGTCGAACCATGGATGTTTGCCATACCCCTCTTTGCATCCCTGCTCTCCTGCCGTCCCAGTTAACTCCATCATGCAGTGTCCAGCGTTCACCTTTTGGGAGGGACAAGAAGTCACTCTGCAGTGGGCAGTTCAGAAAGGAGACCCGCAAATAGTCCCTCACTGGAATACATTGGGAGCAAGGAGCTGGGTTTCTTCGGGAGGGCATTCCTCCATCAGAGCTCGGTTTTGGTGATTGCCTTCCTTTTTCTTGCAGATCTGGATGAATGTGCGACCGGGCTGGCCAGGTGTGCGCACAGCTGTCTCAACACCCGTGGCTCCTTTAAATGCACTTGTAACCCTGGCTATGAGCTGGGGGAAGATGGCAAGCAGTGCTACAGTAAGTATAGGCCACCTTGCCAGGGCTCGTTAGCCCCCAGGCAATGAGGGAGAGGTCTCTGTTTTGACCGGGTTAAAAAAAAGGGAGGGGGGAGTAAACAATGAGAAAATCATTGACAAGCCTTTGTGTGACGTTGCTCTACAACGTGAGTCCTAAGCATCTTCAGTGGCATCCCTCAAGGGACACTGAGGGGTCTGCTTATTCTCCCACCAGCACAAGTGCTGGGCCAGGTCTTTAAAGCTGTCATGGAAGCACAGTTTTGATGCTGTATTAACAGCTGTTTAAACCCATTGGACCAAATTCTGCAACTCTCCGTCCTCTCCAGAAGTGGGTGAGACTGCAGAATTGTAACGGAGGCAGAACTTGATCTAATGTGGTCCCATTGATTCCTTGCAGGGGAGAAAGGAGACATTTCAGGTTATGAAATGATGAAGCAAACAAGGGGCTTGAGTACATTGGCACTTCATGTTGCCAAAACGTGCCGTTTGATGACAAAACAGTGAGAGCATTTACACTGTGATGCAACTTTTGTGAGGAAAACCACCTCAGTTTTGGCAACAAAAAACTTCTAGCCCCACAAAAGCCTTTGGTCTTTTCCCCAGTTCTTTTCATTGAGAGAACTGGCTTCCACCAATACCCCACAATTCCTGCCCTGATGGCTCTTCTCAGTGTTTTGTGATCTCTGCTACCCTGCTGGCATGTGCCCCTCCCCTTTCAAAACTCTGGGAAGTATCTGACAGCTGAATGAGCTGCTCTGTTTGGGGAACAAACAAAGAACAAATCATTGGACTGCTCCTGTTCTGCTCAGTTAGGTACACAGCAGCAAACAGACCAGACTTGATGACCTGTCAAGGTCCCTTCCAATTCTAGTGTTCTATGAGTCTGTGATTCTATGAGACTGAAACAGTACCTTTGTTGGCAATGCAAGCTTCACCTACGTACATTGCCCCTGCTGGCATGCCTTAACCTGGCTCTAAAATGACCACTGCTAGACGTGAGGCCAGGTCTACACTCAAAGGGAACGTTAAATCAAGATATGCAACTCCAGCTTCATTAATTACATAGCTGGAGTCAACATACCTTTTTTCACTTTTCCCTGCCATCTCTACAGCGGGAGGTCAATGGGAACAAGCACCCCTGTCGACTTCCCTTACTCCTTGCAGAAGCAGGAGTACCAACATCCAATGGGGGAAGGAAGGCTCTGAGTTTGATTTAGCGGGTCTTAACTAGACTCACTAAATCAAACACCAGAAGATCAATCGTGGCAGTGTTGATCTTCTATCTAGTGAAGCCATGGCCAGAGAGATTAATTCATTTCTGCATCTCTTTGAGGTTTTGGCTGCTTCGCTAAAACTTCCAGAAAGGGCCCAATTTAGGGCTTTTTGTGATGTTAATTTCCTGCAAGAGTCCTCACATGGTGCATGGTTAACATTTCTTATCTCAGCAGAAGGCCTGCCTTTCATAACGACCTAACCACTCTTGCAATGGCAACAAAGGGAAAATCATAGAATCATAGAACACTAGAACTAGAAGGGACCTTGAGAGGTCACAGAATCCAGCCCCCTGCCCTCACAGCAGGACCAAGCACTGTCTATGTTCTTCAAACAACAACAATAATAATCATAATATGTTCTTCATTTTATTCCAAGTGAAAGACAAGCCCTCACTCTACGTCTGGGCATGGCTTTCTGCCCCATGTCAGCAGAGACACAGGGGCAACATTCGTGGCTTTCATGCTCCCACTCCAGGACTTTCCAAGTGCTGAAGATAAATATCGTATAACATATAGTGATGAAAACACCAAAACTGTTGTTTGGAAGCAATGTATGGAACTGAGCCAAAGACTTTTCTGGGACAAGTTCCTTTGTGCTTGCAAAGATTTTAATTAGCTAGCCTGATTTTAAAATATGTAATTAATAGGTTTCATATTGGCCATAAAACAGCTGAATTAAAAAACCCTTTTTATATCATTTGGCAAAACCCCTGTGTCTGTTTGCTACTCATGTTTCTTCCAGCATTACAAAAAGTGGCTCCAACTCTCCTGGCACTCAGTATCTGAATGTTTCTGTAATTAGCTCTGTGCTGCACTGCAGTTTCTAGCTGTCATTAAATCGGTGTGCAGAATCGACAGCAAGGAGATGGGCCAGGTTCTGGCAGATCACAGGCGTTGGAGCTGGTCCGAAAGCAGCAGTCAGCAGCAGGAGTATGCAGCGAGGTTGTCTGCCCATTTTCAAAGCCGTTTGAAAGGTTGCAGAGAAGCTGCCCCGCAATTCGGCCAGATCAGGATTTGTGCAGGGACGTTATGGGGTGTAGGGTTTTATGAAATGCATATGATGTGTAGAGCGCTGCAGATCCACGGATATATGCTTTATGTCCATGGTTCATTTTCGCAGAAGTGGATACACACTTTGCATCTAGAACCTTGCAAATTTGTGGCTCTCTGCTCTATATCCACATCCATGAATGTGGGTTTGGATTTCCATGGCTCATTTTTGTGGATATAGATGTGGGCGCGGATACCAAATTTTATATTCATGCAGGGCTCTAGTAATGTGTTTGTGCATCATTACCTGTCCCTGCTTTGACCTCCACATACTACAGCTACCCCCAAACCCTCTCTCCTGTTCCTGCTCGTATTATTCCCAAGGGCTGGGCAAAGACAGCCATTCGATGTGCACACATCTGTTCTGGGAGTCTGTTATCCTACATGCGGAGTGCCTGCCTCAATGGGGCACTGGAAAGTCAGGTGTGGAAGACATGGCTTGGCCCTGATCCCCTGGGAAAATACTGTGCACATGTTACAAGATGCCCCATCCAGCCTGTGTGTTTGCTTTCTAGGGATAGAGATGGAGATTGTGAATAGCTGTGAGGCCAATAACGGTGGTTGTTCCCACCTCTGCAGTCACACTAGCTCCGGCCCTGTCTGCTCCTGTAACTTTGGTTATCAGCTCGATGAGGACCAGAAAACCTGCACTGGTAAGGGGAGCAGCCTGTCGTGCAGAGATGGCATTGTGGCTTGCTGAGTGATATGTTATTCCCTTAGAACTTGGGTAATTCAGAACATGTCTATGCTATGGAAATCGATCTGCTGAAGGTCAATCTTCTAGCATTTGATTTAGTGAGTCTAGTGTAGACCCCCCAAATCAAACACTGAGGGCAGCCGCTACTGGCGTCTGGTGGTACTTGTTCTGTGAGGAGTGAAGGGAATGTCAGCCTCCTGCAGTGTAGGTCCCAGTACTGGATATTTCTCCTTCCCCAATTTACTTGCTAATGTAACCCACACACCTAGGCTGCATCTAGATTGGCATGATTTTCCGGGAATGCTTTTAATGGAAAAGTTTTCCGTTAAAAGCATTTTCAGAACAGAGCGTCTATATTGGCATGGACGCTTTTCCGCAAAAGCACTTTTTGCGGAAAAGTGCCGGTGACAATCTAGATGTGCTTTTCCACAAAAAAGCCCAATCGCCATTTTCACGATTGGGACTTTTTTGCGGAAAACAAATCTGAGCTGTCTACATTGATTTCTTACAGTAGGAAGTCAGTGCTTTTGCGGAAATTCAAGTGGTCAGTGTAGACAGCTGGCAAGTTTTTCCGGAAAAGCGGCTGATTTTCTGGAAAAACTGGCCAGTCTAGACACAGCCCTAGTGTGGTTCCCTGTCCCATGTAGTGGCACTTAGACAACTTACAGCAGCAGATAAGAACAAGAGACCACTGCAGCCTAGGCTGAGAGCCATCTGGCTTTTAGCTCAAGCCTTAGAGCAGTGTTTCTTAAATTGAGTTCTGCGGCACACTGGTGTGCCCTGAGGCAGTTGGAATAGCGCGGAGAATGACAGAGTTCAAAATGGCAGCCCTTAAAGAGGCAGGTGACCTTTTTTTCTCAATAACTTTCCCTTGGCCTCCCCCCCCCTTTTTTTTGCTTAATAACTTTCCCCCGACCCTTTTTCTCCCGACTTTTTTTTTTTCTCAGCAAAAAATCCTTGGTGTTCCTCTTTAAAAAAAAAGGATTGTTTGGTGTTCCTCGGTCTTAAAAAGTTTAAAAAACATTGCCATAGAGGCTCCTACACTAAGCTCCAGAGTTCCCAGGTTCAAATCTGCCGGGTGGGTATTGAGTCACTTTTCAAATGCAGTCAGATGAAAGGTAAACACCAATGTATTTTTTTTAAAAATCTGTTCTGTTTAGAGACCATTTGAAACATGAAGTTCATGGAGATCTCCGACAAAAAATCCCGACTGATGATTACAGTGCTAGAAGAAATGTCGACTCCATCTTTCTCATTCTTTCCTGCTACATCCAGGGGCCAGGGGACCCTTGCATGCAAGACAGTGCCTGCTTTATTTTAGAGTGGTAGGAAGTTGTCAGCTGCCACAAAGGGAAGGGACTGTCATGTGCAGATATTGGCTGTGTCTACATTGGCACCCCTTTCCGGAAAAGGGATGCTAATGAGACCAGTCGGAATTGCAAATCTGTGGGGGATTTAAATATCCCCCATGGCATTTGCATTTACATTTACATTTACATGGCTGCCGCTTTTTTCCGGCTCGGGGTTTTGCCGGCTCGGGGTTTTGCCGGAGAAAAGCGCCAGTCTAGACACAATTTTCCGGAAAATAAGCCCTTTTCCGGAAGAACCCTTATTCCTACTTGGGCTTATTTTCCGGAAAATTGTGTCTAGACTGGCACTTTTCTCCGGCAAAACCCCGAGCCGGAAAAAAGCGGCAGCCATGTAAATGCAAATGCCATGGGGGATATTTAAATCCCCTGCGGATTTGCAATTCCGACTGGTCTCATTAGCATCCCTTTTCCGGAAAGGGGTGCCAATGTAGACACAGCCATTATGTTTAAAACATAGGTATTGGTGATTTCTAAAATGGCATATTGTTTCCATTATTGATCGGGGATGCAGACCTTTACGCTTTGCCTTTAAACAAATCACAGGCCAGAGAAGGTTGCTCATCAGACAGTTTAGAAAAGAGGGGCTGGGACAGATGCGTGCATCAGCTCTCTACACAGCAGAAACTCTCAGATTTGGGGCTAGCTGATACGTGTTGTTTTCTGTCTTTAGATATCAATGACTGTGAGGCCCATTCTCATTGCTGTCAGCAGGACTGTTACAATTATCCTGGTGGCTACGACTGCGTTTGCTATGCTGGCTACAGGCTCAGCGCCGATGGTTGTGGGTGCGATGGTAAGTAGCAATGCCTAGCTGGGCCATTGTGGGGGACAGAGGAAGGGCATTGGCTCAGCTCTTTTGCATTACAGTACTGGGCGAGGCCACATCGACACTAAATGGAAGATCACTGCTATCATGATCGATCTTCCGGAGTTTGATTTAGCAAGTCTAGCTAAGATTCGCTAAATCAAACTCAGTGTGTGTCCCCACCAGCTGCCAGTACTCCAGCTTGTGTGAGGAGTAAGGGAAGCTGATGGGAGCGTTTGCTCCCATCTGCTTCCCACTGTGAGGATGGCAGGGAAACTCGAATCAAAATACATTGACTTCAGCTACATAATTGACATAGCTGGAGTTGGGTATCTTGCTTTGACATTTCCTGTGAATGTAAACCTGGCCCTATTGACAGCCACAGGCATGACTGTGTGGGTCCTTCCGCTAGTCTTGTTATGCTTAGATTTACAATTATATTGCACTTATGATAAATGTCAAATCAAACGTAAAGGCTTATTTTTGTTGATTCCTCTTAGTAGGAGAAAAGAAGCAAAGAAACACACAAGTAAGACAGAGATTAGCTGCAATATAGTATCAGCTAAAAAGCCTAGTTTGGAGTCAACCCAGATTTTCCCAAAGTTGAAGAGAGTTGGTTTGGACCCACCTCTTCTACCAGTTCATAGAAATGCCCTTTTGTATTGCATGCGATAGACCAATATTCCCCTTAATTTTGGCATTAAAGTTGTCCAGGGAAATGCCAATGTGTCTACAAAAATATAGCTAGGAAGATAGTGATTTATGAGAGCTCTGAAAGGAGTCAACAAGAAATTCTTCCATATAGTCCCAAGCAGTTTTCCATTTCTTCCAATTATTTCCCCCAGTGAATGTCAGTTTTTCCACCAGTTCTATACTGAATAGCTCATTTAGCTAGTCAGAATACAGTGAATGTGTGGGATTTGGGGTTTCCATTCCTTGATGATAGCCTGTTTTGTCACTAGCATAGCTATCCGGCCCCATTTTATGTTATTAGCTAGAAGATTAACTTAATCCAACTGGCCCAGCATCTGTAGGCTGATTCTTAAAACTCAGGGAAACTTTATTTTCCAGTATCTGTGGCTGACTTGCTTGTGTGATCTTTGTTCAGTATAAAGAAATGTTGGCAGGTCCACATGGCTGAATAAGACAGAAAGACGACGTCTGTTTAGGCATAGATATTGGTAGGCTGAATAAATCCCTTAAATGGGAAGGAGAAATTATTCTAATTCCTTCTCTAATGTGGGAGAAACAGAATCTTCAGGCTCCAGAACTCTCAGCCTAGCAATGTCCTCAGCACAAAATTGATTTAATTTTAGAAAGTCAGGCAGGAACAGTAAAACTTGTTGCCAGTCTCTGATTCTATAGCGCCAAGTCTCAGAGGGGCACCCGTGTTAGTCTATATCTGCAAAAACAGCAAGCAGTCCTGTGGCACCCTGGGCCTGGTCTACACTAGGGCTTTATTTCGAAATACCCCCCTAGGTCAAATGAATAAACGGCACATCCATACTGCCAAGGCCGGAATTTCGAAATAATGGGCTGCTTATTTCAAAATCTCTACCCCTGCTTTTCTTGAGAGAATAATGCTCATATCGAAATAGTTATTTCATAATAGCAGTAGTGTGGGTGCTCTGGTGCTGCTATTTTGAAATAGATCCTCCCCAGAGTCCTTCAAATTAATTACATGGAGATATACCATCTCTTAGAGCTGGAAGGGACTTTGAAAGGGCTTTGAGTTGAGTCAAGTCCAGTCCCCTACCCTCATCTCAGGATCAAGTTCCATCCCTGACAGATTTGCCTTGGATCCCTGAATGGCCCCCTCAAGGATTGAGCTCACAACCCTGGGTTTAGCAGGCTAATGCTCAAACCACTGAGCTATCCCTCCCGCACTTCCTAGGCCTCTAAGTCAAGGTAGCATGTCCACATTAAGGGAGCCTGCTTTGGACTCATTTTGAGGCTTTCCTGTAGTGAGGATACAGTATTTCGATTTTGTTATTTCTGGAGTTATTAAATCAATTTTAGTTATTTTGAAATAGTTTCCTACTGTTGACATGCCCTTAGAGACTTACAGATCATTCTGTTAGTCCTAAGGGTGCGTCTACACCAGTCATGTGAAACAGGCATCTGGCAGGCTGCATGTGGCCTAATAGAAGTTTTTTGAGGCTCACCATTACATTTTAATAAAAAACAAAGTGCACTTGGCTAGGTGCAGATCACAGACGGCCGGCCGCTCTGCGCACGGTGCCCCAGCGACTGCTCATGTCAGTTGTGTAGCTTATTTTGAAATTGGGAGCATCTGCACAGCACTTATTTTGAAATAAAGCGCTCTTCCTCCGACTTCCCTTGCTCCTCGTACAATGAGGGTTACAGAAGTCGGAGTAAGAAGTCCTCCAGCTTGACAGTATTTTGACACTATTTCAAAATAACTGCTGGCTGTGTAGACGCGGACTAAGTTATTTTGAAATAATGTTGCTGTGTAGATGTATCCGGTGCCACAGGACTCCTCGTTGTTTCTGAATTCTGTGTATGCCTTGGTGTCTCTGACCTATACGAGACATGGCTCATGTAGCTATCCTCCCGTGTATGTGTTTTAGACGTGGATGAGTGCTCCTCAAATAATGGGGAATGTGAGCACACGTGCCAGAACGTGGTGGGGTCCTTCCAATGCAGCTGCCAGACTGGATACAAACTGGATGAAGATCGGAGGAGCTGTACTTGTAAGAAACAGTGTGTGCGTGTGTGTGTGTGTGTCTGTGTGTATGTGTGTATGTGTGTGTGCGTGAGAGAGAGAGAGAGAGAGGTGATTTCCTGGTGTGTGTATGTGAAAGAGAGAGGTGATTTCCTGGGGTGTGTGACAGAGATTTCCTCTGTGTGTGTGTGTGTGTGTGTGTGTGTGTGTGTGTGTGTGTGTGTGTGTGTGTGTGTGTGCGCACGCGCGCGAGAGAGAGAGATTTCCTGATGAAGGTATTTATATATAAAATCTTCAAGAGGAAATGATAGGAAGTGAAAACAAGGGTTTCTTATATCTCCCCCTTTCCTTCCCTTCCCTTACACTGCTTTCATCTAGTGTCATTTCCTTACGTATTTTTGTGTATAATCCAGTTGTTTTCACTGTAGGGAGGCCAAACCTGAGATTTCCAAAGCAATCTAGGGGGATTTCAATGTGCATCTTTTTAAGGAATGGAAGGCTCATGTCTAAATCCTCCAGGCTGCTTTGAAAGTATGCTGGGTGGCAGATCTAAGATTTATTAAACCCTTTCTGAACCTGTGCTGGCTTCTTCACAGCTCCATTATTGACACGCACTGGTACTGTGAACGGGATTATCAGGCCCCCCACAGCCTGCAGCACAGAGACAGATCTTTTCCCTACTTTCCCAGAGACTTTCCTCCTGGCAGGGTTGAGATACATCTTCCATTAATCTTGTTATAGGATGCAGAGGTTTTTCTGTTGAATTACAATGATGCAGTTCATGGTAGCTGCTGAAGCGCTGTGGAGAAGCCAGGAGAAGGTGGGAAATGGAGGAACCAATCTTGGCTGTACCATGCCACCTCGCGTTTGTGCTCTTTTTGTACATTTTAACCAACATAAGAGTGCCCCTACAGGAGCTTGAGATGGTGGCCTTGCATTGTGTAACAGAAACCTTGCATTGGTTTGCTGTCTCCTGGGAACTCAGATCTCACTGCAAATATAAAATACACACCTTTCAGAGATACATTTGACACTCCCGGGATGGGAGTGGTTTACAGTTCTAGATTGAAAGAAATAAAAGAAAGTGGATGAAGGAAAGAGACAGGGAATGAATCACAGTTCCCAGAGACAGGGACAGTTGTGTGGGACACTGGAGCAGTCTCTAAAGCACGAAATCAGCACCCAACGCCATTGACTGTCCAATCTCGCTCTCCTTTCATTTCACGTTTTCTGTGTCCTTTGCTCATCTCTTGTTTATCTTTCATCTCCCTGGGCCTTGAGTCTCTCCTCTTTGCATTGGTGATTTGCATGGCAATGTTTGCTCTCTCCCCGTGACTTCCCCCAGCTCTAGATGACTTTGTAGAAGCCGTGGATGGACGACATCCCATCCTTCGCACCATCCCTCACGTCGCCGTCCTGCGAGATGAGTACACTCAGCTCCTGGATGAAGAGTATGAAGAGGAAGAGGTGGAAGCAAGAGGAGAGCATACGCTTTCAGAAAAATTTGGTGGGCATTTGGTAGCAAGGGCATGTGGAAAGTTCTCTGGTGCCTTGAGGAGTAGCAGTACTTTTGGAACTAACTTTTGTGTCCAAATTTGCACGTGCCGCTGAGTGCATCCAGAAAGAGGCTCACAAACCTGTGTTGCTGGCGAGACCCCCCGCATTGCTGCACAGATCGGGGGTGCTGCCGTCCATTGAGGCTCTGCAGGTTGGGTGGCAGCGCGCTCAGCACCGGTTGTGGTGGGCAAGTCTTTGCTTGCAGATGGAAAAGTGGCGCGCCCCTGTTCTATAGACACTGCCAGTTATATTATGCAAACGTGAGCATTCCTCATTGCAAAGCTGGGTGGTGGGTGAAGGGGAGGCAAGCCCCCAACCCTGCCCTCAGCCCTGCTCCTTCTGCTCAGGCCCTGCCCTCAGCATCACATGGAGGTGGGGCACTGCGCGACCCCAGCCTCCCGGGCCCTGGAGCATGAGGAGGGTGGGCTGTGCATGGGCCCAACCTCTCTCCCCCAGTATGCGTTCTGGGGCTGGCGCATGGGCAAGGCCAGGCTGGTGGTCTGGGAAGGCTGTGCCTTCCCCCGCCTCACATACCCACCACCCATGGTTGTAAACCAGGGCTAGCAATGTGTCGCTTAACGCCTTAACCTATTTCATGCCAATATCTCATCTCAGAGCATTGGTTTGCTGCCAAGCAGAAGCACCTCCCCAGCCACCTTCTGCGCTTCTGAGTTTGGATTCATGTGTAACCTCTCATTAAACACCGAGTGGGATGTTCTGGCTCTGTTTAAGTCTTATTATTGATTCCAGCAGCGCCAAGACTTCCCCCCAATCATTCCAGGGTCTCGCGGCTTCTGATAGGAATCCTCACAAAGGGAAGACCATTCCCTGGCTCTGTGCTGGGTTCCCCACGTGTCCTAGACACCCCACTCCAGCACCGTTGCTCCACGTGTATTTGCCGGAGGGCCAGTGTCCCTGAGCGCGGTGGGTTTGGCTGCCCAGCGGAACCCGTCAGTTCGCTGAAGCAGCATTGGGAAAGGCCTCTCATTCGCAGCTTCTCTGTGTTCCAGTCTGCTTGGAGGAGACCTTCGGTCCCGACTGCAGCCTGACGTGTGACGATTGCCGCAACGGCGGTACGTGCCGTGAGGACCGGACGGGCTGTGACTGTCCGGAGGGCTGGAGTGGAATCCTATGCAATCAGAGTGAGTTAAGTTGGGGAGGGGACAAGCAAAGGGCAGGGGGATCAGACAGGTTTGGTGTTCCTTCCAAAAGCTGGTCAAACAGAAGTGAGGTGAGCACAGCCTCCCAGCTGGTCTAATTAGCACTAATGACTCCAGCTTTTCTTCACCCATTGCTTGCCTTTGCCATGTGTGTGTTGGCGCAGCATGCGGTAGTCACTGGACAAAATCCCTAATAAAGTTTTTTGCCTCCACTTACCAGATAGATCCCAGAGGGAATGAATCTAGAGTTCAGCCCTGCATATGTCTTCATTTGGGGCTGGAGCTGAGCTTAGCTCTCAGACGGCACATAAACCTATCGGCTGTGAATTCGACATATTACAGACTTGAAGACTAAGAAACTATTTAAGGCACTAAAGGGAGTCGTCCTAATTCCTCCTTCCAACTGAACCTCTGGCTTCAAAGCTGTTGGCAGTTCAGATGAAGGAATATGTTCCCTTTGGGCCTCTTTCAGTGTAGCCATTATTGGCATTTGTTGCCCATTGCAGAGTAGCGGCTGCGCTTAGTGGGTATTTGCAGTTGCAGTTTGAATTTGAACTGCAAAATCTGGATTCTCCAACCGGGACTCTCTGGTCTCCTGACTTTGGTTTTTAAATATTTGGAACTGTGTTTGCAGTGAGTTGAAAGGGAAAGACTAGGTTGCCACCTATCTCTCTGGGTTCATGCTTGTAAATAGAAATAGGACTCCATGATTCTGAGGCAAATCTATTTTTTAAGCAAGTAATTTGAGCTGTCTCTATTTCAGACAAGACTGGATCAAAATGAATATGTGGCTTGACAAAATGGTAATGAAATTGGCAGCTGGATTTCAAGGTTTATTTTCTTAAAAAAAAAAAAAAATTGGAATGTACCTGTCAGTCAACGGTGCCATTTTGGCAGACCATGGGGCGTGAGCAGGAGCTGTGCATACCGGGATGTGGCTGGCTTTTCTTCCCATTCCCCTGACTGTCGGGGAGCGAGGGGAAGTATCCGGCTTCTGTGCAGGCCTCTCACTCCTGGCTGGTGAAGGGAAGGGGCAGAGGAGTAATTCATGGAATCCAAGCACTTTCCCCTCGCTCCCTGATAGTGAGGGGAACGGATGAAAAGCAAGCCGCGTCCCGTCCCCGTACGCATGACTGTCACCCCCGCCTTCCCAAAATGGTGCCCTTACTTTCAGCAAAAGAAGGTAAAGCTGAAAGAGTTTCTTTTTCAGGTATTTTCCATAGGGTAGGGTGCATTGCCAGGGGGTTGCCGGTAGAAAGAGAAGAAGAAAAATTCAGAGGCTTGAATAAGCATCTAAACTGAAGCATAGCTCTGATTTTTGTTCAGCTTTGCCTGGGTTTGTATATACTAGGAACTGTGATCCATTGACATGTTTGGCTTATACCTATTGCTGCCATCATGAATGATGTGTACAGCACCATAGAAGGCAAGATCCCAATCCTGAAGACTTTACAGTCTAATCCAGAAAAATACAATACATGGGATAACAGGCCTCATGCAAGGAGGGAAAAAAACCAGTCAAAGGGTTGAAACTGGCCTGTGTCCCTGCCCTCGCACTGGGATACACTGGAGCAGAGAGGTGCAGGCCAGGAATGAGACGAGTCCAACTTGCACAGTGTATTGGCTTCATACATTCCCACGCCCATTGTTCTGTTTGACTGCGGCCTGTTTGAATCTCTACCATGCCGGGTTTGTGTTTGCTGCACGTCAGGCAGGTAAAGGTCTCACTGAGTTTGCTGGAAAGCCTTCGGAGTGAGTGTCAGAGCTTATTATAACTAATCTGTCAGTCTAGGGCCACAGAAATCAAGAAATGGCCATGACAACCCAGTCACTTTCCTGACTTCTGTCTGTCTCTCCCTTCCCAGCCTGCCCCGAAGGCAGCTTCGGGAGGAACTGCAGCCTCACCTGCCGCTGTAAGAATGGAGGCTCGTGCGATCCAGTGACTGGGAAGTGCCGCTGCCCGCCTGGGGTCAGTGGAGAACTGTGTGAGGATGGTATGGTCACGCTTCCCAATCTCCTGCTTCATGCACCCATGAGATGCCCTCTTGCTGCTCCCCCGAATCCCAGTGAGAGAGTAGCAGGGTGGGGAGGGAGGTTGCTTCTGTGCAGGGAGGCTTGTTTTGTTGCACTAAGTCAGACAGCAGGGTGCTGGAAACAACGGGCTGCTCTTGTGCTCCTGTGCTGTGAATGAGGGCACCCCCTAGCCCTCTGTGGTGTGGATCGTTGTGAGGAATGTTTTCTGCACAGGGTAAGCAGGGTGGGAGCTGGGGAGGGAAGAACAGAAAGTGTCAGCACAGGACTGGGAACCAGGGAGCATCAGTCTCAGCTTTGACACTGACTCTTTTGGTGACCATAGGCAACTCACTTAACCTCTCCCTCCCGCTGCGTCCCCATTTGTGAAATGGCCACAGTGATACTGATCGTCCTCACCAATGGGCTGTGATGGTTAATTAGAGTTTATAAAGCATTGGAAAAAGGAAGGAATTATCGCAGTGCAATGCATATGGGGGACAGACAGAAGGGCTGTGTCTAGACAGGCAAGTTTTTCCGCAAAATCATCTGCTTTTGTGGAAAAACTTGCCAGCTGTCTACACTGGCCGCTTGAATTTCCACAAAAGCACTGATGATCTCATGTAAGATTGTCAGTGCTTTTGAGAAAATACTATGCTGCTCCTGTTTGGGCAAAAGTCTTTTTCTGAAAAACTTTTGCGCAAAAGGGCCAGTGTAGACAGCAGAGATTTGTTTTCCGCAAAAAAGCCCCTATCACGAAAATGGCAATCGGGGCTTTTTTGCGGAAAAGCGCGTCTAGATTGGCCATGGACTCTTTTCCGCAAAAAGTGCTTTTGCGGAAAAGCATCCTTGCCAATCTAGACGCGATTTTCCGAAAATGCTTTTAACGGAAAACTTTTCCGTTAAAAGCATTTCTGGAAAATCATGCCAGTGTAGACGTAGCCAAGGATATGGGCTTGGGATCAGCGTTCACTCCAATTTTTTCCATCCATGTGCAGAATAAATTTTGTTGTGTGTGTGGATGCACACCACCAGTAGAAACACATGCTGCGGCACTCTGCTAATCATCTGGGCAGCACTGGAATCTCTCCTGGGTGGCCACCCCAGCGCTCAGGATACGCATGGTCTCTGCCTCCTAATTGTCTTGCTCTCTTTTCACAATGGAATGTGTTTTAAAGAAAGTGGGGACAGAGCTAGAGGAAAACCGTGTTTCTTACCCGTGTACAAGTTACATTCCCAGCAACGTCGTTCCGTTGCTATTTGAGTTTGTACTTTACAATGCAGTGTTTGCTCTAGTGATAACTGGAGGTCATGGCCAGGTGCGGTGCTGGGGGCTCTCAGGCCTCTTGTGCTTCTGTTAAAACCTAGACGCTCCTTACACGTGATGTGCTCGGTTATTCCGTTTCTAGTCCTTAATCTGTTGCCTGACTCCTGCATTTTATGGGCACCTGGTGCCTTTTAACCCTTTGCTTGGAACATCGCTGTGTGCCCGGGACTGTGACCATCCCTCGATTCTGTCTCACTTGCTGGTCATGTAGCTTTGCGTTTAAAATGTTTTTCTTCCTACGAAAAGACCGATTGAAAGATCCACTTGACATGAATCCGTGTCCTAGCTCCTGCACCCAGCTCCTGCACCCAGCTCCTTGCGGCCCCAGTTGAGCAGAACAGCAGTGTCCTGCATGAGCCAGGGAACAGTAACGGGCACTGACTGCTACAGGTTGGACCTCTCTGGTCTGACACCCTCCGGACCTGACCGGTCCTGAATGGGGGAATTTGCTGGACCAGGGGAGGTCTCCTGCTACCAGCTCCCCAGCCTACTGCCCCTCCTTGCTGTTGCCCCTCCCCCCATACACCTCCCCACCATGATGCAGCTCTCATCTGCCCCGGACCCAGCCCCAGCTCTGGCTCTGCTGCCGGTCCTCCTGCCACCTGGCTCCCAGCCAGGATTCCATAGTCCAGCAACATCTCTGGTCCTGCCAGACCACAGATGTAGCCAGACCAAAGAGTCCCAGTTTTTGGAGGCCCAACCTAGACCGATGATTATGTCTTGGGGAAGCTTCAGTGGGAGGCAGAGGAAAATAAAACGGCCCCAGGGCATAGGAAATAGAAGTGATGCTGCACAACAGGCAGCCGTTAAACTGGTGTAGATACTGATTTGTGTCTCGCCCTTGAACGGTTAAAACACTGTTCAGACCATGAAGAGAGGGAGTCCGTGGGGAATGACTTCATGCTAGTGGCTCGGAGCACATGGAATCCATTCCGGGAGAAGGCAGTTGACGCAGAGAATAAATAAGTTCAAGAGGCACCGGGGTTCAGTGGGAAAGCAGGACAGTGGGGTGAAGAGGAAGAACACAGGCTGGGGAATGGGGCAGCCTTTCTGCTTCCTAAACCGTCTGAGATTATCAGATGGCAGAAGGGTTTGGCGGCCTGCACCTATTCTGGTTGGAGCGTTCTGCTGACACAGTACATTTGGCATGTGCTTCTAATATTGTGTTCTTCAGTGTGAAAAAAACCAACACCCTCGGCAACTGTTTTATTCCTTTGCCTGTTCAAATATGATTGTAATTTTTCCCAGGGGGTGGCTTAGTGGTGTAAATGTCAGGTCTGAAAAAGCTAGGCATCCCAGACGTTTGACTCAGCTCTTCATCCTTCCAGTGTGGACACACTGGCGCCGGGTACCCTGAAAGTACTCTGGATGCAGAGAGGGAGGAAGTACTATGTAATGTGCTGGTCTAGGGGGTGATCAGAAATCACAGGGCACTTGTCTCCTACTGGCCTTTATTCCTAACCTGCTGCGTCTCATCTGGTGCTTCTGTGCATCCCACTTTTGGGGCCATTGTGCTGATGGGGGGTGTGGAACAAGCTAGAAGTGTTACTTTGGCAAGTTTTCTACTTGTTTGCAGAGCGCTGTCTGTAGTTTGGGTTTATTATCATCCTGTAACGTAGCCAGTGTTCCCTGGAAGCTGGGCACTTGTACGGCTGCTTAGGAGAAATTCAAATGCTGCCCAGTTGCTTAGCAGAGCGCCTGCAGCTAGATTCTGTGTTTCTATTGGTGGTGCACATCTGCACATGCCTCGGTGCACATAAAATTATTCCGCACGTGGATGGAATAAATCCACACATGGATGGAAAAGATTGGAGGGAACATTGAACGTAGGGTGTATCAGACTAGATCAAATCACTCTCCAGCAAGTCCAGCATTCTGTGTTGCTATTTGCTGATCCCTGATGCGACAGAGAGCCCCAACACCATCATGCTCCTAATCTAATCAATAGCCCTGTCAACAAGGTGAAAGATGATAATCCTTCCTGACCCCTGCAGCCACTGAATTATGCCCAGAAGCCTGTCATTTGATTATCCCCTTATCAGTTTCTTACCTTGTAGCGATTCAGCCATTACTCTCGGTGACAAAATAATCCATTCCTACCTTCACAGCAGGTGCTGGGTAGGACTGTGGTTGTTTCTTATCCTATACAGCATTGGAGTGGAATTTGCAAGGGGGGTGTTCTTGCCAGGTTCTGCTGTAAGCCCCCCCTGCTGACAATAACGTGATACTCCAGAGCTGGGCGTTCTTACCAGAGTGCGTCTTCCTCTGTCTAGGCTGCCCTAAAGGGTTCTTTGGGAAACAATGCAGGAAGAAATGCAACTGTGCCAACAGAGGTCGGTGCCATCGGATTTATGGGGCCTGTTTGTGTGACCCCGGACTTTATGGACGATACTGCCACTTAGGTGAGTCCGCCCAGCTGTAGAAGGGGTGGCTGACTGCTGGTGTGACCCCTGGTGGCTGAAAATGGCGTAGATAGCTTTTCTCCTCCAGCTGGGGTCTGCTTCTCCTCACGACTTGGCTCTCCAGCCAGGTCGCAGTTTACCCATTCCAGGGTCAAAACTGTCCTTACTCCATCTCTGGGTCCCATGGGTCTCATATCCTTCTCTCAGGGCTTTCTATTATCCTCTTGTCGGGGGCCTCATTCAGGCTTCTTGCTCCTGCTTCCCTGGACTACTACGTCTCTCATTTTCAAACCGTCTTCCCACAGCCTGTCTAGCTTCAGCCTTTTCCAGGGCTGGGACTCGCAGGGTTCTCCTTTGGAATCCCCCCCAACCAAATCCCAAACGAAAAGGACAACAAACCAAGCCAACTTCTGCCTGCCTTGGGCTTGACCTATCATCCCTCTCTCTCCTTCAGCTCTCTCCTCAAAGTCCAGATCCAGCTCTCTGATCAGGACTCACCACTGCAGCTAGCGGAGGCTCCGTGTCTCTCACAGAATCCTGCCAGACGTCTGTACTCAGGGGAGAATCCCCCACGACAGTCATCTCCTGGGTCCCCTCTTAGACCCTGCCGGCCTCTCCCCTCTCTACAGCCAGCAATGGACTGAAACATCCCTTCTCTCTGTCCCTGCCCCCTTCTAATCTGGTCTTCCCTTCTTTATAATTGTCACCCAGCTTCATCTTCAGTTAGGCCCGGTCCCCACCTGGCAGGTGCAGCCAGGGGAGTTCGTTTAGCCTCTCAGGCCTCATTAATCGGCTCAGAACCAGGAGGAGACGTTATCAGGCGGATCTTGGGGAGGGTTCCCTTTGGGCAGGGTCTTTGGAGGGTGATAATAATGCTGCTGGTCTGTCCTCTGCCCCGTGGTTTCCCAAAGCCCTTCCTGATGCTTTCCCGCCCATGTAGCCTGCCCAAAGTGGGCCTACGGGCCGGGCTGCTCCGAGGAATGCCGCTGTGTGCAGCACCACACCCAGGAGTGCGACAAGAAGGATGGCACCTGCAGATGCAAACCGGGTTACCATGGCAACAGCTGTCAGACAAGTGAGTGGTTACAGGGCTGCCCTGCGGCCTGTGCAGCTGCATAGGGCACCGCTACTTTGGGGGCACCAGTGTGTCTAGGGCCACCACCAGCCACAGGCAGCACCGGCTCTGGCGGCCCCATTGACCTGGCCCCACACTCTTCCTCCCAGCCCCGTGGGACCCAATGCCCCAGCCCCACACTCTGCCTCCCAGTCCTGTGGGACCCAATGCCCCAGCCCCACACTCTGCCTCCCAGCCCTATGGGATCCAATGCCCCAGCCCCACACATCGCCTCCCAGCCCTGTGGGACCCAATCCCCTGGCCCCACACATCGCTTCCCAGCCCCGTCAAATTATTGGACCCAATCCCCCAGCCCCACGCTCTGCCTCCCAGCCCCATGGGACCCAATCCCTCAGCCCCACACACCGCTTCCCAGCCCCATCAAACTATTGGACCCAATCCCCCAGCTCCACACTCTGCCTCCCAGCCTCATGGGACCCAATGCCTTGGCCCCACACATCGCCTCCCAGCCTCGTCAAACTATTGGACCCAATCCCCCAGCCCCACACACTGCCTCCCAGCCCTGTGGGACCCAATCCCCCAGCCCCACGCTCTGCCTCCCAGCCCCATGGGACCTAATCCTCTGGCCCCACACACTGCCCCCCAACCCTTCATTCTGCCTCCCAGCCCCGTTAGACCCAATCCCTTGGCCCCCCAGTCTCCTCACCCCAATCCTTTGTCCCCTCCCCCTGCAACCTCACTCCACCTGCCAGCCCACAGTTCCGGCAGGCTGCTCTGCCCCCCAACCCACAGCTCCAGCAGGCTGTGTTATTCAGTCTGCCTGCTCACCCTCCTCCCGCCCCTAAGCCCCCCACACAGCTCCTGTCCACACAGCCCTGAGCACAGATCTACCCTATAGAGTCCCGGCAGGGGATGGAGGGTGCAGGCGTTCCGGCTGCGTAGGGCATTAATAATCACACCGAAGGCCTGAGTGGTTCGGCGACACAGGCTGCTTAGGGGAGTGTTTCCCTTGGCTTTGCTTTTTTAATCTTGCTCAGTAGTTTCACTGGGAGAACAAAGCACCACAAAGATCCTCCTTAAGGACCTCCTGTCACTTACAATAGGAACAAGCCCAATATTCAGCCTGGGTCGGCAAGGTTAGGGTGTGCAGCCCCACACACATGGGCTGCTGGTGGAAACTCCCCAAACTTGTCCAGCCGGGCGGGATGTGTGAGATCGGTCCGGGGTCTGTGAAATTTCCACCCCAAATCCCTCGAGTCCCTGATCCTCAGTGTGGCCTGCATGTTCGTCCCCACGCTGTCTGCTCATGCTGAATGCTCTCTCTTCTCAACAATGATCCTTCCTAGAATGCGACGCCGGCTACTACGGGGCTGGCTGCAAGAACAAATGTCGCTGCCACCCAGGAGTTTCCTGTGACCACGTGAGCGGAGAGTGTCAGAAAGAGTGTCCCCGGGGTTACCATGGAGACAACTGCAACCAAGGTAAAAGCCACACGTGGCGCTGGGCTGCAGAAGGCAGGGTGTTATGCGAGGCAGATGGTGCATGTATCCTGTTCCATTTTTCAGTGTATCCAAACTAGAGGGTGGGAAGGAGGAAAGCTCCCAGGTATGGCAGCCACCAACCTGCTATGAAAGCTGAGAAACAGAATAACTGGGCAGGCAGAGTCCAGACATTTTACACTTTGCAAGGCTGATTCCTCTTGCTACAGCGTCCCTGTGCTGTTTGGGGTCAATAGATGTACATCGCTGTTATACTGGTCTAAAGGCTACTTGTCTCCCAGGTTACAAAGGAGTTAGTGGCACGGGTAACAATTTCCAAGCATGCTGTGGATGCAGGGTAGATTTTTCAAAAGGGCCTATGTGGGTTGGGAACCTAAGTCTCATTGGAAGTACAGTCTAACTGGCTTCCAGATAAGTGCCAAACTATTTAGAAAACCCCCCAGTTTCAATCTGTCAAGACATGCACGGAAGCATTTACAGCCCTTTACATTGAGGGGGGCACATTTCTTTGGAAAATGCGTAGCAGACAAATCAAGGACATAGGCTTGTACAAGGGTGGATGTGAGTGGTTTATTTTTAGGTAGAGGCTTCCTTGAAATGGAGCATTATTAAAGCCATTCATGTGTGGCTTCTGGCCTACATCCTCAAAAGCCGCCATTGGGACATATCTACACTACATGGAAGCTCGATTCTGCCGCGGTCGATCTTCCGGAGTTCAATTTAGCGGGTCTAGTGAAGGCCAGCTAAATCAAACTCAGAGGGTGCCCCTATCGGCGCTGGTGCTCCTGCTCCTTACAAGGAATAAGGGAAGCCTATAGGAGCATTTGTGCCCATCGGTCTCCCACTGTGTGGACAGTGCAGAAACTCTATTTAAGATGCTTCAACTCCAGCTACGCAATTAACACTGCTGGAGTTATGTATCTTAATTGGACTTTCCACTGTAGTGGAGACCATGCCTTAGTGTCTCAGGTTCTGGATTCCCAGAGTGGCACACAGTCACGGGAC
Organism: Pelodiscus sinensis; assembly: GCF_049634645.1. Lineage (NCBI taxonomy): Eukaryota > Metazoa > Chordata > Testudines > Trionychidae > Pelodiscus > Pelodiscus sinensis. Next base: position 21,495,930 of record NC_134733.1, on the reverse strand, counting down.
CCGATGTGGCTTCTTTCAGACACTTCAAGCTGGGCTTTCGGAATCACTAGTCTCCTTGAAAATGTTGCCTTCTGTGTGATGGGGCTGTGTGCCGTGGGTGCAGATTACCTGCCTTAGTCCTCTTTCATCGATCTCCGAAGGGTTTGTGAAGTTCACCGAAGGGTTCATGAAGTTCAGAAATGAACTGGGATAAAGTTCTTCTCTGTCCCAACATCCAGTTCACACGGGCCATCTTCTTGCATACTTCGGCCAAGGAGCTTGCCAGGATGCCTGCCGTGCCCTCTGCCAGCTGCCTGTGCGGAGCCTGAGTATCTGTGAGGCTCAGTTTAACCTTCCCCTCCCTGAAGTAGTGAAGAAGGGACCACGAGAGCTACTTTTCCAACCCTCCAGGCTTGCCCTCTTACAGCGGATCCCATCAGCTGAATCGAAATGGCTTTCGACAGTAAAAGAACAACCAGGCTCTGTATCGAAGTCCTGCAGTTTCTTTAAAGGGTGGAATTTTAAAAATAATGATTCTTAATCAGAGCAGGAGAGAAAAGTTTCACGTTCTCCTGCCCGTGGGCACCTTGGCTTTTGTCAATGATACTATTTAGCCACATTTTCTTTTTATTCCTTCGACATCTATTCATTTTCAGGCATTCCCTCCCTGGCAGAGTGGACTCCCAGTCTCCTTCCTGCCTTTTATCCCATTGTACAGCTTTTTTTTTTTTGATCTGCAGAAGGAAAAGAAAATCTTACATTTCAGTTTCAGTTTAACCTCAGTTTGTCCTCTTTCTCCTCTTTAGAGAAGAGGGCCATCCAGGAGTGTGACAACTGAAATACATATCCTCGGGGCAGTTCTCAGACTGCAAGAGACCTATGGCAGACGTGTGTGTTAGATTTTTTTGCAGGGAATGGCTTAGGTTGATGCAAAAAGGCATGAAACATGGCGGCAACAGAATTTAGAAAATAGCACTTTGGTTCAGACTCTGATTTGGCCCACGATCAAAAAGCACCATCCCCTTTGGGTTGGCTGTTTGGTTCTGTGGCTCATGTTATTATTGTTATTGCATGTGTGTTACATTGGTGCCGATGGGCCAGCCAAGAGGGGCCGGTACTGTTCAAACCCAGAGTGGCAGACAGTCCCTGCACAGAAGAACTTCATTCAGAGTAGACAAGACAGACACCGGGTTGGGGAAGGGCCATAAAACACCATCAGGGTGACCTGCATGGTGGCAGCGTGTGACATATTCATTCCTCAATTCTCGACCCATGAGGATGCTGCGGGGAGAGATGGCCCCATCTGGGCCCCATTTCTCCTCCTCTTACCCCAGAACAAACTACTTGGATCCCATAGGAAATATCCAAGTAGTGGCATCTTCCACAGAAAGTCAAAAACCCACAGCATAAAAACACTTGCTGCCGCACAGCATCCACATTCTTAGTGTAACCACCAAGGGTTTTAGGTTTGGCTCAAGTCTCATATCCAGGCACTTCATCTACACCCCCACTCAGCAGTTACAAACGTTAGTGTAAGTTAGTAGTGTGGACTTGTGCTGAATAATAGCACAGCAAATATAGCCCATTGATCTATAGCTAGAGATTTTCACCAAAATATTCCAGTAGAACAATTCAAAGGGTTTGCTTTTGTATCAGCCCTACATCCCTGTGAAAAGTTAATGACAGCAAATTAGCCATCTCAATAGGCTTTGCCCCGGTGCCTGCAATGCACGTGCTCTGCTGACATGAATATCCTCTTAGTGACAAGATCTGTGGTTTAATTTTGTGTTCGAGTATGACAGTGCTGCAAAAAGAGACAGAGGAAATAAGAAAAGTCCTTACCCCACACACTCTTTTGCCCATCACTTTAACCAAATCAAACTATTTCATTAGAATACTTTCCCTTTTTTTTCCCTTCCAATATTTTTTCATTGGCATGTGCTTCCTGGTATTAGTCAGGCGTATAAATGACTGGGCCAAAACGCAGTAAGAAAAGTTGTTCATTTCAGGTTAATTTCATTCTGATCTTAGGCAGGAGGTGCTTAAAATCTTAAGCCCATTCGTATCAGATTTCTCAATCTAGCAAAGCTTTAGACTCTAGGGATAAACCCTGGATCTGAGCATGCCTCAAAACTTTGGGTAGTCGTGTCCTAGCTTTGCAGCTGGCCCCCTTTTGTGGTAAAAGTCTGATTTTGGGGTTGCACATCTGTACTGAGCAGCTGAGACCTGGGAAGATTGTCCAACACTGTCTGAGATTTAGAAAAGTGCTTTTGTCTCCCATCATGACCAATGTTATGTCCATGGGACTAACCAAATGCTACTGATTTTCTTAGTGATTCTTCCATGCCAAACAAGCATTATTCTCCTGCAGTTCATGCCCTCTTTCTTCTATATGCCGCTCTCCTTGACAAATCTAAGAAAGTTTTTGGAATCTGCCAGAGGAGATGCAGGGATCCTTTGCAAAGTTTGTGCTTCACTCCAGCATTCCTGGCTTCCAGTCACCTAGGAAGTAGAAGTCTTTCCTCGGGTCACTGGTGGCCTCAGATCTTACACATGGCAGAGAAATGTGTTGCCTCCAGAGCAATTGAGCTAATTCAGAGGCTGGAAAATTGGACCAGGAGATGCTTTTGTAAAGAATAAGAAAGGAGCTAAGTCCTCAGGGAAGAGTCACAGGAAATAACACAAATATTTGCATAAAAATAGTGGGCTCTTGACTCTTGTTTGGGTCTGGAAACTATTAAAGAGCGAAGACAAGCATCTGCCATCAATTAACAGAGAAGAGAAACACCAGAAAACTCTGCCCTGTTGCTCTTTAAATCTCTGAACTGGTGTGTTCCCCTCCCCCCTTCATCTTTCGTGAGTGTCCACGTGTTTCACTTCCTGAGTCTCATGAAACTCTGGTGTCTTTGAACAAAACCACTTGGAGCATGGAGCTCTCCTCAGAGAGTCAAATAGGATGTAAGGCTCTTTGCCTTTGAGGCACTCGGTCCACGTGGGACTTAATTACTAAACCAGATCGTCCTGTAAAAAAAATAAGATCTGACTTTCGCAAATCATCCTCGAAGGAAATGAGAACTCTGCAGTCCTCTTGTGCGTGGTAATTCTGTCTCTCGCTTTGCATTAAATTATCCAGTCGACAAGTGCTGTTTCTTGAAGGTTTGACTGTAATGTCTGAGAAATTCCGTCTTAGCCTTTGGGGGTCTTTTGGACATCAGGCTGTGCTCATCATCATCATCATCATCATCATCATTTCGGAGAGTAGAGGTTTGACCCATTTGGAAAATAATGTGCTGCCATGTATGTGTGTGTACAGCTGCCCCCTAGTGGATGGGAGCTCAGAGGTGCTGAGGTGTTGAAAGTCATTCCTGTCGCTCAAGTGGGTGAGGCAGGCAGTTACAGGACCGCTGACAAGGGGGTCAAATGGGGCAGCTGCCTCAGGGCCCAGCAATTTAAAAGGGTTTGGCGCTTCTGTCCCCCACCGCTGCTACAGCGGTAATGACAGCAGCTGGAGCCCTTTAAATTGCCGCCAGAGTCCCGGGCAGTACTGAGGGGCTAGCTGGGGGAGGCTAGCCCCCAACCCCATCCTTTCCACATGAGGCCCTGACCCTTCTAGAAGCCGAGGGCCACTGCCCCGACCTTGCTCAGGGTGCAGTGAAGTCTGTCGGCTGCCCTGAGCAGCTCTGAAGGTTCTTAGTGCCGTTTCTCCTGGCACTTGCATGTGGTTATCTGACATTAGCGGTGTCTGTGTGGGCACCAATATGAATCCATTTTATTTGTGACGTAGGGTATGAAACGGGTGCTTCGTGCATGGCATTAGCTCTCCTATTGTATCCTGCAGCCATGCGATAATGGTGAATTGAGGCCATTGCAATCTTTGGCTGGCAAGAGACTGATATGACAATTGAATGGTTGTGACGTCTCCACAGACTGTACTGTTGAGGCAGGAAACCACTGACCCAAACAGAAATACCCTCCTTCGTTGTTAGGGGGACACCGGGCAAGTTAGATGTGTGAAATCCTTCTCACTCTCTCCTAATTTGCCGTGCTTTTGTCTTGTTTTTTCGGGTGAGCTCTCCCTTTGCTGCACTGACTATTGCGGTTTAACCCTAGATGAATTTGCCAGACGTTTCTTTGGTAAGATGACAGAAACACGTTGCCAGAAAATGGGTCTGCTGCATTTCAGTGCAAGGGAGCCACTGACCTGACGTCTTCCGTGTCAGAAAGACGGGTGGGCTGGTTTGCAGATAATGCCATGTCTCGGCGCTCACGGTGCTAACATCTGGCAGGGCCTGGCTGAATCCATCCCCTGCCTGTGGAAGCATGTGCCTCTGATAAGGCAGGGTCGCATTCATGGCAACGAGCCATAGGCAGCATGGGAGGGCCGTTTGGCCTCGAATGCTAGATTCGGAGCCCCTGTTGCTGGGCCCTGAGCTCTGTGGCGAAAGGGCAGGCAGCAACAGAAGAGCCTCTTTTCAAACAGGAAACTAAAACCAGTGTGGTTGTGTGGAATTTCTGTGCTGCCTCTTTGTCAGGGACCTCCCTGGGGGCATGGAGGCTCGCGGGAGGCCTCGACAGGGGTGGAGGGCACGGTGGCTGGGGTGAAAAACAGAGTGGGAGGCTGGTCTACTGAGGGGGAGGGCATGGTGGAGAGCAAATAACTGAGTGGCTACATGCACAACGTACAAAGGCCCCTTCCTCCCCTGCCCCCCGCTGCAGCATGGAGTGCGTCTGCAGCAGCAATGTCTGGTCCCATGTTCATGCCGCACCCCATAACCGCTCTCCTCAGCAATAAACAGTGCGGTTCTGCTCCTTTCCATTTGAGGGGGCCACGGTCCCTCTCCCCTCCTGATCCATGCACCAGGAAGCAGCCAAAATTAGACCCACCGAGTCAGGGAAGGTTGCTGCTTTGGGATGGTGTGAGGGGTCTGAGCCATGATTGACTGACGCTCTTCTCTTGGGTAACGTGTCATAGTGACCCTGTGGTATCTTCTCCATTATTTTAACTGTAGAGTGTCCAGAAGGGACGTTTGGGGTTAACTGTCTACAAGCCTGCTCCTGCGATGGCTCTCCCTGCGACCCTCTCACTGGAAAATGTATCTGTTTGCCCGGCAGGACAGGACTTGATTGCGGCCGAGGTGAGGAGGCAAGAGGTGTGTGTGTGGGGGGGGGGGGGGCGGGGGAAGTGGGGATAGAGCTTAGCTGGCAATTGGGGCTTTCTTTTCCTTTTACTAAATGATTTTATAACAATCTGCACATAGATTGTGTGGAAGTAAAAAAATAAAGCAGCATTCTCCAAGCGTACAAGACGCTGACAATGAAACCAGCTAGGCAAGGCCCGTTGTCCACGCTGAATGACGTGTAAGCAAGTGATCAATGGCAGGAGGAATGAAACGTGAGATGGAGTTTCCAGTGGTTGCCGTCGAAGGAATTGTTATTTTCAGAGTAGTATTTATTTTTATGGTCCTCACTCTGTCCCCTTGCTGGCTGGAAGACCAGAGATCCCTAAATAAAAAGTTAGATACCACAGCTGGAAGATATGAGTCATCTTGAAATGTCTTAGTTCTAATAGCTTGACTGAGCAATAGAAGACACATAAGTACAGCACTTAATAATCCCCCTCAGCCATTGGAGTGGCTTGTATCACTTTAACTAGGATATCTGACTCAGCTTTTCACTTCTCAGCTTCTTGGCTCCTTTTTGGAATTAAATGCAGATCTTGGGAACACTGAGCAAGGTCTCTGTCTAGCACGTGAAACCCAAATTGCAGGAATGCAGACACCTACTTGACATATTTTCTTACCGAGGCATAGGTCAGAATTCACCTGGAGCAGTGATACGGTGAAGCAGCAGGAACACATTGGCAACGGTTGGGCAAGGGTTTCATGTGTGCATAAAGCAGGCAAGAAAGCAAACCCGTCTCCATACACAAGTGAGCATGGATGGAGAGCAGCATCATGCAGAAGGCTTGCAGGCAGTGGTCCCTCTAAGCTGTGTGGCCGTCCAGCTTTGCAGGTGATTCCTCAGCCCCACCCACTCAGAGCTGACCTACTGGGCGGGGCTGATGAATCACCTGTACAGCTGCACAGCTTAGAGGGAACACTGCTTGCAGGATCAAGCCCCTTTTAAATCTCAGTCAGTGTCTGGCCTGTTTTACTATAGGCTGGACTACACTACAGGGGGGATCGATCTAAGTTATGCAACTTCAGCTTTGTGAAAACCATAGGAGAAGTCAGTGTACTTAGATCTATGTGCCACGGTATCTTCACTGCGGTGTGTTACCAGGCAAGGCTCTCTCATTGAGGTGGAGTACCGGAATCAAGCTGAGAACAATTGGCAATCAATTTATCATGTCTATACTAGACTCAATAAATCGACCTCTGCTGGCTCGATCGCTGCCCATTGATCCATCCAGCAATGTAGATATAGCCTGTATATCCCTCACCATCCCATATTTGATATACTGCAGCTGCCTGCATGCACAGTCACTGCATTGTGTGTGTTCAGCTCCATACTCAGCAGAGCGCTTTGGAATACCTGGACCCTCCAAAGAACTAGAGAAAACTTGGCTCGGCCTAGTTGATCTTAGTAACTCTGGCTGGCATTTCGTTTCACGACCAATCCCCGGCACTGGATGAATTGTTCTTTCTGAAACAGCACTCTCTGAGACTCCCAGCAGTGTTGCTTCGGTAAAGGGCTCGTGGGGTTGGTCCTGTGCCCACCATAAAATTTAATTTTTCCTCTAAAATATCAGAAGAAAATAAAGCAAAATTCAGGTTAAAAATCCCCCCAACAAATGGAGCCTGCTTATACCCATAAGAAGCAAAGTGGACTCACAAAACCGGTTCAGGAATTAATAGCCTTTCCTGTGGGGCCGGCAGCATCTTTGAGTTCCTAGGGGCAACATACCTGTTTTCACTCCCACTTTGTTTCCCTAAAAGGAGCAGAACAGAGAGAGTGTTTTGGCTGCTCAGGGAATGGCGTTCCAGACCCACAGACCTGGGGCAGAATGATGCCATTCCTAGCCCCCGACACTGGGGTGCATGTCGTCTGACCCTCAGCTCCACACATTGTGAGAGAGGAAGTCTGGCTCACAAGAGCACAAGTCTCCCTTAAGTCATCAAGGGTACATCTAGACTACAGGCTTTTGTCGACAGAAGTTTTGTCGACAGGTACTGTCGACAAAACTTCTGTTGACAGAGAGAGTCTAGACTATATCCAGTTCTATCAACAAAGCAAGCCACTTTGTCTACATGACAGTGTAGATGCAATAACGCCTTCTGTCGACAGAACTCTGTCAACAAAAGGCATTATTCCTCACAGAATGAGCTTTACAGCTGTCGACAAAACTGCCGAGTTCTGTCAACGTTATGTCGACAGAACTCAGCGGCAGTGTAGACGCAGGTATAGTTTTGTCGACAAAAGTCCACTTTTGCTGACAAAACCCTGTAGTCTAGACACACCCAAAGAAACAATAAAATAACCCTGTCTCTTCAGTGCCCTTTAAGGGCCTTGTAACGAGGTGCCCAGGGCTGTCGTGTTTGAAGGAATGCTCTTGAATCAAAGAAAGTGATTGCCCAGCTCATTCAGTGTTCCAGCCACTCCCGGAAAGCTTGCCTGCTAGGGGAGGACAAGGCTTGTTAAGTTTACATATGGGACGCGTGCTGTCTTTTTCCTGTCATTAGCTCCCCTCCTGCCCCTGGAGTCAGGTTTCGTTTCGCTCCAGGCACAGGCGCAAGAAGCAGGCCGGGGAGCGTTGCTTTTGTCTGGCTTTGTTTATTTCATGTTCATTCCTCTTTCCCAAATCCAGCGAATCAGGGGGAAAAGCTTGATTCAAAGTAAATAAGAAAAATAAAACTTCCTGGGGAAGGTAAACAGAGCAAATGTGCTCTCTGGAAGCAGGAGGGTGGGATGGGGCCCTGGAATGTGGGCTGGGGGGAGAGAGAAGAGGGGAGCAACAGATCTGGAAACTTCCAAGTGCTTTTGGCAGCATCTTTTGTTTGTGGCATTTGCTTTTGCTACCCCCTGGCCGGGAAGTGAGGAGCAGCAGTAACAAGAAGAGCAGGAAGGTGGAGAGTGAGCAGCATGGGGGTCCTAAGCCACTTCCTAGCAGACAGGTGTCTGCCCCTCCCCTGGCATCCCTCTCTGTGTGTGCTACAGCTTGCCCCGAGGGCCGCTGGGGAGCAGGCTGCCAGCAGATCTGCCCAGAGTGCGAGAACAACGCCAGCTGCGACCCTGCCTCCGGTGTGTGCCGCTGTCCGCCTGGGTTCCTTGGCCGCCGCTGCCAGGACGGTAAGGGGCTGCTGGGGCCGGGTGCGTTCTGCGTCTCCGCCAAGGCATGTGCCTGGTGGTCACTGGGGTCCTCACAGGCGAGGCCTGGAGTGTCCCACCCGGCTGGCTGAACAAGAAAGGGAGCTGAGCATGGAACACCCCAGAGCGCCGGGCCCTTGCTGGTATCCTCACAGCTCCTTCCTGCCAGCTGCCGCGGGCCCCTTCCAGAGGGAACGTGTGGACGCCCCAGGGGCTGTACCGGTGCCGCTGCAGTGCTCGCGCTGTGCTGGCATGGCCCCACGGGGGGGATGCAGCCTCCAGCTACTGTTGAGGGACGGGCACGCCCATCGGCATCACTGCAGCTGGACTGGGTGCCAGTTTGGCAGAGCCACGTCACCTGGGACTGCGCGTCGCTCACGCACTAAATATTAAATGTAGCCTCGTCCCAGAAACCACGGCACCAAGGGGCTGGGCAGCTGGCCCCATCAGTTCCTCGCTCTGCATAGGCACCTGCCCTGGGACCTGGCAAGTCCTGTGGAGCTAAAGCTGAGCAGCTCACGGGTAAGAGGCTTAACCGTCCTTCCCCCCGCACATGGAAAGAAGCAGCACTGCAGGAAGAACGTGGCCCCTCCAGGCAGGTTTCCGGAGCCAGCCAGCCCAGGAGGGAGCCTCCGAGCTCAGGCATGCAAGGTTTTAAAAGCAGGTCACTGGGGGCGGGGGGCCAATGCGAAGGGCCCCGCTCGACAGCCCCGCTGGAAGTCAGGGCGTGTAACGCACACGCTGCCTCTCAGACACGGACCCGCCGCTCCGTTGCTATAGCAGCCGTTTGCGCTTCATCTCTCTCTCCCCCTCGCAGCGTGTCCAGCTGGCTGGTTTGGGCAAGGCTGCCAGACGCGATGCCGCTGTGGGAACGAGGGGCACTGTCACCCGGCGACGGGGAGATGCCGCTGCGCTCCTGGCTGGACTGGGGATACCTGCGGGAGAGGTAGGCTGCCTGGGTGTGTCCTGGGCGTTGTGGTGAGGTCGCCAGTGCTCCGTCTCGGTTCTGTGTCTTCTGTCGGCCTCTGTCCGTGCTGTTCCTGTCAGAGAACCTCGCCCAGCCCCTCTGCCAAGCGGCCCCGGTCCTCCCTCGCCCCTTCCATTTTCTTTGTGGAGATCGTGTTTGCCAAAAGGACCCTGTCCCTGTGCAAAATGCAGTGGTGCCCTCGCCAGGGCCTGAGGCTGCATCCCTCTGGCTGCGTCCACACGACCCAGTCCCATGTCTGGAGGCCGCGCACAGGCAGAGGAGAGAAGAAGAGCCCTCCCTGTGCGGTGTCTTCGCCCAGCGGCGCTGGTGGGGCTTTGCAACTCAGGGAGGGGTCTCCCCTCTGTTTCAGCCTGTGACGCTGGCCACTGGGGCCCAGACTGTGCGCACACGTGCAACTGCAGCAACAGCGATGGGAGCTGCGACATGAGGACTGGACAGTGCATTTGTGACGCCGGCTACACGGGACTCCGTTGTGATCAGAGTGAGTGTCGGCAGCGGGTCGGTCCGGCCCTTAGATTCCCGGCCAGAGCGCTCAACCTCGCTCAATTCTGCTGGCTTGGGTGGTAGGAAAAGGAGCTGGCCTCGCAGCCCTGCCAAGTGAAGATCTCTGCTCGTCCACAGTGGTGAAGGAGCAGGTAGCAGCAGGGCAAACTTTCCCCTCCTGGCGCATTTATTGGGAAATGGAGCTGGTCCTTTTCCCCATACCCAGCCTCTTTGCTGCTCTTGTAGAGCCTCAGTGTTACAAACACCAGAGTTACCGCCTGACCGGTTAACCACATCCTTTATGTGGAACCAAAATAACACGATTGGGTAGCAGAGAAAAAAAAAGGGAGGAAAGAAAAACAAAGTAAATACAGTTCAGTGTGATGTGAAACATAAACTTTAAAAAAAAAGAGAGGAAAGTTAAAAAAAAAGATTTGATACGGCGAGGAAACTGATTTGGTGCTTGTTTCATTTACATTAAGATGTTCAAAGCAGCACTTTTCTTCTGCACAGTGAAGTTTCAAAGCCGCACTAAGTCAGTATTCTGGTGTAAACTGTTGAAAGAACAGCCAACATTTTGTTCAAAGTTACGAATGTTTATTCCCAAGGTGTTCATAACTCTGAGGTTCTGCTGAATGGAGCGCCCATCACGATGGGTGGTTTGGTGACGTGCACCTGTTCCCTAACCACCCGTCTGCTCCCACCAAACAGCTGTCAGCCCGGCTTTCGTTCCCCGCTGCCCTCGCTTGGCTGGGTGCGCCCCAGTGGCCTAGCTTAGCTGTTTAAAGTCTCCCTGACTGGAAGGAGTCGCTGGCCAACATGGGTTTCTTGTATTTGCTAGAGTGTCCTGAAGGCAGGTTTGGGCTAAGCTGCCGACACCGGTGTCAGTGCGACAACGGAGCTGCCTGTGACCACGTCAGTGGGGCGTGTGCTTGCAGCCCTGGCTGGAGTGGGACGTTCTGTGAGCGTGGTGAGTATCCGGGGATTGCTCCATTAGGAGATGAAAGGAGCCTGCTGTGTCTACTGGGATTTGTCCTACTGGAAATGTTGAAAAGAAGCCCCCAGCCAAGCTACAGAGAACAAGTCACTGTCCCAAGCTGGCCCCAGAGTGTGATTCTGGAGAGAACAGGTTCATACAAAGTAACTGAAGGTGCACGTCAGCAAGAGGTTATAGACACAGCCTGATGTTTGCACATGCACACGGGTGGGTATGTTCTGGTCCCATGGAGGGTATCTGAATGTTGCCTGGTGCATGCATTTGAAAAGGATTGCACTGCACGGCCTGCTTCCCACGGAGACTGAAAGAGTCACAAAAGCCTAGTCAGAGGTAAGAAACCCCAGTATCCCACTCCACACAGGTTGGGCACTTTGGCTTTGGGGTAATGATCCAAAGTAACTAGGGGTCTAGAGGTCACCAAATGAAATTAATAGGTAGCAGGTTTAAAACAAACAAAAGGAATTTTTTCTTCATGCAGCACACAGTCAACCTGTGGAACTCCCTGCCAGAGGAAGTTGTGAAGACCAGGACTTTAACAGGGTTCAAAAGAGAACTAGATACATTCATGGAGGTTAGGTCCATCAATGGCTATTAGCCAGGATGGGTAGGAATGGTGTCTCTAGTCTCTGTTGGTCAGAGACTGGAAATGGATGACAGGAGAGGGATCATTTAATGATTCCCTGTTCTGTTCACTCCCTTTGAGGCACTTGGCACTGGCCACCATTGGCAGACAGGACACAGGGCTAGGTGGACCGCTGGTCTGACCCAGTCTGGCTGTTCTTATGTATGCTCTTATCCAAATCAAGCTGATCACAGAACCTAGAAGATGAGAGTTGGAAGATACCTCAGGAGGCCATCTAGTCCAACCCCCTGGTCTAAGCAGGCCCAGCCCCAACTAAATCACTAATGGGTGGCGAGTCCCCTCTGCAGCTGCGAGCCCCTTGGGGCAAGGAACATCTATGTCATTTTGGCTGTGTCTACACTGCACCCCTTTTCCGGAAAAGGGATGCAGATGAGACAAGTCGGAATTGCAAATGAAGCAAGGGATTTAAATATCCCCCGCTTCATTTGTATAAACATGGCTGCCGCTTCTTTCCGGCTCGGGGCTTTGCCGGAGAAAAGCGCCAGTCTAGACGGGATCTTTTGGAAAATAAAGCCTTTTCCGAAAGATCCCTTATTCCTCTTAAAATCAGGATTAAGGGATCTTTCGGAAAAGGCTTTATTTTCCGAAATATCCCGTCTAGACTGGCGCTTTTCTCCGGCAAAGCCCCAAGCCGGAAAAAAGCGGCAGCCATGTTTATACAAATGAAGCGGAGGATATTTAAATCCCCTGCTTCATTTGCAATTCCGACTTGTCTCATCTGCATCCCTTTTCCGGAAAAGGGGTGCAGTGTAGACACAGCCCACGTGTTTGTACGAGATTCCAATCCTTCGCTAGGGCCTATAGACTATCTCAATACTCATCCTAGTCCAATATTTCCAATCATCGTAGCTAAACCCTTAGGCTATATCTAGACTGGCATGATTTTCCGCAAATGCTTTTAACAGAAAAGTTTTCTGTTAAAAGTATTTGCGGAAAAGAGCGTCTAGATTGGCACTGTTAAAAGCACTTTTTGCGGAAAAGCGTCTGTGCCAATCTAGATGCGCTTTTCCGCAAAAAAGCCCCAATCGCCATTTTCGTGAGCAGGGCTTTTTTGCGCAAAACAATTCTGAGCTGTCTACACTGGCCCTTTTGCGCAAAAGTTTTGTGCAAAAGGACTTTTGCCTGAATGGGAGCAGCATAGTATTTCCGCAAGAAGCACTGATTTCAGACAGTAGGAAGTCAGTGCTTTTGCGGAAATTCAAGCGGCCAGTGTAGACAGCTGGCAAGTTTTTCCGCAAAAGCAAGTGATCCCTCTCCTGTCGTCCATTTCCAGCCCCTGACAAACAGAGGCTAGGGGACACCATTCCTACCTATCCCGGCTAATAGCCATGAATGGACCCAACCTCCATGGATTTATCTAGCTCTTTCTTGAACCCTGTTAAAATCCAGGTCTTCACAACATCCTCTGGCAAGTAGCTCCACAGGTTGACTGTGAACTGCATGAAGACAAGCCCACAGTCTCCGTCTTATATTAAAAGGGAAACTGTGGCACAGAGGGGCTAAATGAGTTCTCCAAAATCTGAGGGTGAAATTCATCTGTGCAAAGAACTAGCATCTGGTCCACGTTCCACTTAAGTCCTTGCAAAAATACTTAAATATTAAATAAACTTTGTACAGCTCACTCAGTGAGATCCCAGTCCGCTGCTTTAACCAGTCAGTGTGACTTAAGATACTGTATTGGTTAATACAGTTATATTAACATAGAAAAAGAATTGTGTTTGATAGACAATCTGGGGCAGTAACATACATCTCTCGAATAACCAGTCCTTGCCTTCCCTGGCTCTCATATTGCAGTATTTTGGAGTTCCAGATATGAACTGTGGCGTGGGGCAAGAGTGTAAGAAATTACTTAGGAAGTTGCTACAAATCCATTAGCAAAGCACTTGATTAGCTAAATGAGATATTGTGCAGCGTCCCCCCCTCTTGGGGAGTTTGCCAGCCTTCTGCCCAGTCTGAAATTTATCCAAGTATTTCTGGCCTTTTTCCGTTTTCCCAGCCTGCCCCGATGGATTTTATGGACTGGAGTGTCAGAAAACCTGCATGTGTCTGAACGGAGCCCACTGCGATCACGTGACAGGCCGTTGCGTGTGCTCTGCCGGCTGGATTGGCCCTCACTGCAACCAGAGTAGGTTCCACGGTGCTACCATTCAAGCTGTCCCTGTAGAGGGTCCCCACTGATGCCTTTCGAAGGTGAACCTGGTCAGAAACAGCTTGAAATAGATCCTATAGCAACCTTGTTTCTCTGTTTTAGTGTGTGCTCCAAAGAGAATGGTGCTTGCATGTCTTGTATTGCTTACTCGCACCTACACTGCCATCATGACACAGAAAGCACTGTGACCTCAGGTAGGGAGTAAGCAGCAGGCGGTGACAGATGCTGATTGAGATGTTAAACCCTGTTGGATGTTGCTGCACGAGGACAGTAACCCTTGTGTACCATGGACATAGAATCATAAAATACTAGAATCGGAAGGGACCTCGAGAGGTCATCAAGTCCAGTCCCCTGCCCTCACATCAGGACCAAGCACCGTCTAGACCATCCCAGACAGGTGTCTGTCCAACCTGCTCTTAAATATCTCCAGTGATGGAGATTCTACAACCCCCTTAGGCAATTTATTCCCAAGTTTAACCACCATGACAGTTAGGAAGTTTTTCCTAATGTCTAAACTTCCCTTGCTGGAGTTTAAGCCCGTTGCTTCTTGTCCTGTCCTCAGAGGCCAAGGAGAACAATTTTTCTCCCTCCTCCTTGTAACATACTTTTTAGGTACTTGACAGCTGTTATGTCCCCTCTCCGTTGTCTCTTTTCCAAGATCAGCTTTGATGGTAGACTGTGCCCTTCTAGCCAGAACGCCAAGAAATGTACAAGTGATGGGCCAGATCTCAGGTAGTGTAAATCAACCTAGCTTTACTGAAGCCAACGAACCCGCTCTGATTTCCACCAGCTGACAATCTGGCTCTGCATCCAGGACTCCCCTCTCCAGTGAAACTGCTGCGGAAGCTTTGAATGGCTGCAGGTAATCACTCAACAGGATGAAGTTGTCACTGGCAAATATTTTCCAAAGCTTTTCATGAGATGCCAGCAGCTCCTTAAGAGCATGTGCTGCAGAAACAAACATTGCGGGGGCAGGGGAAGACGTCTTTCCTGCGGGGCACACAAAGTTTTGCTGTTGCCTTCATGTTGCTATGAAGAGTCAGTGCAGTTGCTTATGACAAAATAATCAAAGACCCTGTTAACGTCTTGCAAGAATGAAATCCGTCCTTCTCCCAGCGTGGCTGCCTCTGTAGGAAGGCGGAGGGTTTCGATGTAGTTTGAAGGCAGGTCTCAGACACCAATGTCTCTTGCACCATGGATGGCTTTCACCTTCCCCGGATGTGTGCTGTTTCCATGGGTCTTTGCCACTTTTAGTTGTGCTCTTTATTTGATACTGAGAACAGCTGGGCCAGTCAGGGAGGATGAATGGACTCAGGAAAAACAAGTCCCCTTCTCCCTGGCCTCCCTCTTTTATAACCCCTGCCCCTAGGAAGGCTCTGAAACGCTGAGTTAGCGTCTCTTTTTTTTCCATCTGCCGATTGCTGGCAGATGTGGAAGTGCCAGAGTGGGCAGTTCTTGAGCTGCATCGAGCATGACTGCACTCAGGAAATCCCCAAAGGCTCAGAGAAGGCCTGTTCTTGCAGGATTTCTAGCCCAGTGTTGAAGACTGAAGAAATTCAGAGCCGCTTTGGACCTGGATGGGAGCTGTGCTGCATTTCTCTGACATGTTTATCTCAGGGGAATCGGGCGGGGAGGGGCGAGGGAATTTTGTCTATTTTGCAGTTTCTCTCTCAAAGTTCTGAATGGCTGCGTTTCTGTGACCCTAACTGCGGGGTCATATGGAGGTTTGGGGAGTCTGTATAAACAGCTTACTAATGGATTACTTGCAAAATATCCTGGGAATCAGCAGTAAACAATTTTTGCAACCAATACCGGTTACTTCTTGTTCCGCTCTACTCTGCGCTGATTAGGCCTCAATTGGAGTATTGTGTCGTATGTCCAGTTCTGGGCACCACACTTTAAGAAAGATGTGGAGAAATTGGAAAGGATCCAGAGAAGGGAAACAAAAATGATCAGAGGTCTAGAAAACATGACTGATAAGGGAAGACTGAAAGAATTGGGCTTGTTTAGTTTAGAAAAGAGAAGACTGAGGGGGACATGAGAGCCGTTTTCAAGTATCTGAAAGAGTGTTACAAGGAGGAGGGAGAAAAATTGTTCTCCTTGACCTCTGCGGACAGGACAAGAAGCAAAGGGCTTAAACTGCAGCAAGAGAGGTTTAGGTCGGACATTAGGAAAAACTTCCTGCCTGTCAGGGTGGTTAAACACTGGAATAAATTGCCTCGGAAGATTGTGGAATCTCCATCACTGGAGATATTTAAGAGCAGGTTGGACAGACACCTGTCAGGGATGGTCTAGACGGTGCGTGGTCCTGCCGTGAGGGCAGGGGACTGGACTCGATGATGCTCGAGGTGCCTTCCAGTCCTAGTGCTCTAGGATTCTACTTTCCTTTCTCTACAGCCTGTCAAGATCACTGGTATGGCGAGAACTGCAGTCAGCCCTGCATCTGCTTCAATGATGCCACCTGCGACCCTGTTAGTGGACAGTGTCTCTGTGCGGCTGGATGGACCGGAGCCACCTGCCAGCAAGGTACCGCGTTGGGATCACTCCCTATGCCCGGTCTCTCCTCTGCCTTATCTCGGGGGAAAAAACCAGCCATTGGAAAAACAATCCAGGCCTCTGGGGGAGAGGCGGTTTGCATCTGTCTGGGGGGAGCGCTCTGGTATTGAGCCTGGACTATGGCTGAAATCATCTGCACTCGTGCTAAGAATCAGGCCTTGATCCAGCATGTAGTCCCAAATCTATAGGACTACGTGGGCACTTACAGTTAAGTGTGTGATTGTGTCTGTTTTCTGGGGTCCTACAACCAGCAGGGCCGACAGCCACAGTGGGCTCAGGGGCGAGGTGGAGGGGGGCAGTTGGTCCATTTAATGTCTGTCTAGTCCTGAACCCCCTCCCTTGCTCCCCACGTTACAACAGGCCTGATCTCTGCATTTTAAAACCAGCCTTGATCCGCTTCCTGACTGGTTTTTGTCCTGATTCCCCCTCCCCCCCCCCCAGCGTGCCCATCTGGGTTCTATGGAGAGAACTGCCACCAGCAGTGCCTCTGTCGGAACGGCGGATCGTGTGACCCCGTCACGGGGCACTGCACGTGCCTAGAAGGATGGACGGGATTGGCTTGTGAGCAGGGTAAGTACCAGGAGTGGAGCAGCTGGCCATGTGATGTACGGGCCGCTGGAACCTGCAGAACAGCTGTTGCGCAGTTGGCCTACTCCCAGGAAGTTTTCCCTAATTTCCCTTCAGTCATTCCATGCCCCACGGTTGCAAGGAAACAGTCATTTGGCACAGGCGGCTAGCGGGGAGCGTTGTGTGTTCTCAGGGAACCCAAGTTTGAGCCCCGTTTGTGTTAAATGTAAAGGAAACGGGACTGCCGGTCTGCCGACCCAAAGCAGCCCTGCAGCTCTGACCTGAGCGCGCCCGTCCGGGGAGTCCAATGCACTCTCTGATCCAGCGGTGGCCAGCCTGCGGCCGAGGCCCCCCCTCATGCAGCCCGTTGGGGTTCCAGGGGTGCTCCGTGAGACACTTTGTTTAGCATTGTCCATGCACAGGGTCGCCAGATTCTGCTGGTTTCTGTCCATGTTGTTTTCCCTACCGAGATGACTGAAGTGACACTCATGCAAAGCCGGGGCATGTGTCGTGAGGCAGGGGCTGATGGCACCCACCGTTTTAAGAGCCGTGGGCTCCCTCTGCAGCCAATCCCGGCGCTGCTACGGTTCCGTCGGCACCGCCCGCACGTTCTAGCTACACAAGCGCCGGGAGCACAACTCCCCTATCGCGGGCGACCCTCTTGGCTCTGACAGTCTTGGGGCCCACGGAGAGGCAGGAGGGCCACTCACTGGCCTCGGTTGCTCATGGCTGAACTAATCTAACCCAATCTCAGGTGAGACTGCGCCCCAGAGGCAGATCACCAGTGCTCTATGGAGCCAGAACGCCAGGAGCCAAATGGCTGGTCCTAGGGCAAGCTGGTGAGAGCACGTGCCGACTGCAGGTTGCTGACACTGAAGCTGGGATGTGCCGCCCAGCCCGGACAGGCAGACGTGCAATGGCTTTGCTCCAGCCAGAGCGCTACATCCAGCAACGTGCACACTGCCGGGGGGGGGGGGGGGGGGGCAGCCGGCTAAGCTCAGCCTCTGGGATCAAGTCAGAAAACTCGGCTGGGGGCCACACACAAATGAGAAGCAAAAACAACCCCTCACTGATGTGGCCTCTGGCTGAGAAGCAGAAAGACCCTCCCCACATTCCCCTCGCACACCAGAGCCTGGGGGGCCAGGCCGGTAGATTTTATGTGCGTCAGCCCCATGGTGGGGCAGTAGGGAGGCTGAAGCGCCAGCGTGGGCTCCCCAATGCTGGGGAGGAACTGAGCCTCGGGGGCCGGATCCAGGCAAGTCTGGGGCCACATCTGACCCGGGGCCTTAGGTTCCCCACCCCTGAGTTACATGCTGCGAGCTCTGCGGTGTAAAGATAATACCGGCTCCCTGGAGCAGAGCCTGCTGGCCCCTCTCCCAGGGAGCCAGCTGTGCTGCAGGCTCTGCAGTAGCTTTATACCGCAGACCCCCAGCGTGTGGCAGCAGCCAGTTCTCTGGGAGCCGGTACACGCCAGGAGCTGATTTTGAAGCCGGCTCCCCTTGTGCACCGGCTCCCGCCTGCAGCCCAACTCCCAGAGAACCGGCTGCTGATCCAGAGCCAGCAATGCTGTGTGATAGCTGGCTCCCAGCCCAGCTCCTGGGCTGTGGGCTGTGGGCTCCGTATATTACATCCCTAGGCATGCCAGCTTCAGCACCACTAGTGCGTCTGTCTCCCCGGCTCCCAGCCACAGTGTCGATGCCTCTTTACTCTCCATCCCCCCGAGGCGTTGTGGGTTTGTAATTCTGGACTAAGAGCCTGTCACATTCTGTTTCTAAGACCACTTCAGTCACCTCTCTGGCTTCCCCCTAGAGTGTGCGCAAGGCCGGTATGGTGCCGATTGCCAGCAAGCCTGCGACTGCCGCAACGGGGGGCTGTGTGACCGTCAGACGGGGCTCTGCGTCTGCCAGGCCGGCTGGACCGGGCAACGGTGCCAAAGCCGTAAGTGGAAGCTGCAAGTGCCCCATCCCCCAGTGACAGCTTGGCCGACTTGCCAGGACAAGGAAATGGGTTTGGCCGGTCAGAGCCATCCCACGGATGAAAACATTGTGAGGCTCAAGAGTCTAGTTCCCGTATTTTATCCAAAGGCTGCTTCTGAAACAGCAAGGACAGCACAAGGCCTCCCTGCCGGAGGCAGCAGATACTTTGCTTGCTCCATCTCTTCGAGGTGCCAGGGAATTAGCGAGGAAATCAAGGTCCTAACACTGGGCTTGCGCTGCTGAAGAGAAAACACACCCTGGTTTTAGCTGTGAGGGCTTGTTCTGCCTGGCGCCGTGCGCCCCTCCCGGGCTGAACAAAGGAAAAGTTGGTGGTGCTGTCCCTGCGGGTCCCCAGCGTGCTGTGGTCATGGGAAGGCCACGTCTCTTCCCCGAGACCCGAACGTGGCTCCCTCCTCTCTGAAGTCAGTGGCAAACCTGCAGGAGCAGACACCTAGCGCCACAGGTGGTTCTAAGCAGATGGCAATGGAAGGAAGTGAAGCTGAAATGTCATAGGCAGGCCTGCCGACAGAGGGGGGGATAAAGGGGGCAGTTGCCCTGGGCCTGGTGATTCAGAGGTGCTCTGGGCTCCCAGCCGCCTCTGCTGCTACTCCAGGGCGTCATTTCGGGAGGGCGGGGCAGCCCTGAGTGCCGGGACGCTGTTTGCTTTTCTTCCCCTAGCCCTGGCAATCAGGGAGCGAGGGGAAAGTACTTGGATTCCGTGAACTACTCCTCTGCCCCCTTCCTTCGCCAGCCAGGGGTGAGAGGTGGGCGTGGAATCCAAGTACTTTCCCCTCGCTCCCTGATCACCCGGGATATTGGGAAAAAAAAAACCCACATCTCGGCACGCATGACCCCCTCCTCCCAAAATGGCGCCCTTGATTCTACTGCAGCCAGAGCCTAGGGCTCCTTTGAACCGCCGCCGGAGTGGCTCTGCAGGCTGGCTGGGGGTCCCTTGCCACAGTCCGCGTGGCACTGAGACCTGGCTGCCTGCGGGCCTGCCCCTTCTCACCGAGGGATGGAGCCACCCCCCCAACCTTGCTGTGGGGCTGATCGTAGGAAAACCGCCACCCAACCCATGCTTGAATAGCTTTGTGCTGCTCCAGATCACCTTCCCTCCTCTCCTCTTTCCAGCCTCGGAGCTTTCTCTGTGCAGACCCTGGATACCTGCTGTCTGTCCTACGCCCCAGCAAGCTCGTAGGTCTGTCGTTCTGCAGGGCCTTGTATTCATCTTATCTGCAGGCTTTCTTCTGCGCCCTGGTGATCCTGGGCTATTAGCTAGTGTTGAAGGGGCGGCTGGCTTGAGACAGGAGCCACAGGGACCGAATCAAGTCCCAGATATCACCAAAGATGAGCCCCTCTCCCCCCAGAAGTTCCAGCGCCCACGGCAGGTGGGTAATTAGTCTGAGGATGCTAATCAAGTGCAGGCGAGGGCAGGAGGGAGTTGTCTGCTGCAGCCTTTCCCACCCTCCCCAGCCACATGGTTTTGGTTCTGGGCTTTTGTTGGGATGGTGCATTGTTCTCTGGATGGGCGGCAGGAAGCAGGCTGCCACCTGTGCGGAGATGTTGCTGGAGCATTGCTTGATGTGGGACCGAGGTCAGGCAAGTTGCAAGAGCTGGTTGAGGCTTTCCAAAGCTAAGAAATCCTGAACTTTTCCTTCCTGAGTGTCCCCTTCATTGCTGCATGCTCCAGCTGAGCTGTGTGTACAGTACATGTCCCGCTCCCTTTCAGCCGCTCTGCACACCGGTCATTTGGAAGTCAGGTAGGTTCAGAAGTTAAAACAGGAAAAGAACAAGGTACAAATTACTTCAAGACCCCGGGGCCTGAGGAAATGCACCTTAGAATACGCAAGGAGCCGATAGAGGAGGGATCGGAGCCTTTAGCGAGCATCTTTGAAAAGTCATGGAAAACGGGAGATTCTGGAAGACTGGAAAAGGGCAAATCTAGTGCCCACCCATAAAAAGGGAAATAAGAACAACCCAGGAAACTACAGAGCAGTCAGCTTAACTTCTGTGCCAGGGGAGATAATGGAGCAAGTAATTAAGGAATCCATCTGCACACATCTGGATAAGTAACAGCATGGATTTGTAGAGAACAAATCATATCAAACCAATCTGCTAGTTTCTTTGATAGGAAATCGAGCCTGGTGGATAAGGGGGAAGGGGTGGATGTGATGTACCTAGTCTTTAGTAAGACATTTGCTACGGTCTCACATGCCCTTCTTATCAATAAATTAGGGAAACACAAACTAGAGGGGCTACTATAAGGAGGGTGCATAACTGGATGGATAACGGTTCTCAAAGAGTAGTTATCAATGATTCTTTAAAATTTAGACAAGGAAAGTCTGGCCTGGTTCCCATCTGCTTGAAGAACCAGCCTCTGACGTCCTCCTAGGTGAAAGGATAAGAACATAAAAGAACATATGAATGGCCATACTGGGTCAGACCAATGGTCCATCTAGCCCAGTATCCTGTCTAGCGACAGTTGCCAATACCAGATGCCCCAGAGGGAGGGAACACAACAGGTAATCCTCACGTGAGTCCTCCCCTGTCAACCTGTGGAACTCCTTGCCAGAGGATATGGTGAAGTATGAAACTAGCCCCAATGCTAGTGATGATGCGATTCTACATGGTGCCAGGAGTCCTGCTGTCAGAAAGCTCTGTCAGCCTGGCCCTTTGTGCCCCCACCACAGCACAGAAACAAGTGTGGTCTGTTTGAGCCTGTTCCCAGTCTCGCTAGTCCCAGCCCCGTGGACTGACACATCCCATCGGACTTGTCAAAACACAAAACGAAACATAAACTCCACCCCCCGGCCCGAGCAAACGAAGGGGCCATCAAAGCAACGTCTGATGTGCTTTGTGGCGGGGGAGCATGGTCGGGACGGCCCTGGGCAATGAAACGAGACCAAACCTGTAGCCCCGGTAACCCGCCTCTCCCGGCCTGTTTGGATCTCTGCAGCTTGCCTGGAGGGTTCGTTCGGAGCACGCTGTGCGCAGCAGTGTGCGTGTGGCGATGGAGCCTCGTGCCACCACATCACAGGCGCCTGTGACTGCCCCAGCGGCTGGCGGGGCCAGAGCTGTGCGAAAGGTGAGAGACTCGCACCCTCATCGCACCACCTCGGCATTCCGCTGCTGTGCAGGCTTCCTGATACATTCCCGGCGTGGATAAAACCATGGACACATGGGGAACCCATCTGATCTCCCTAGAGTAACAGACCCCGTGGGCCTAAATGGCTCAGGGGATGGGCAAAAAGTCTCCGAGGGGGAGCCGTGTTAGTCTGTAACTTTAAGAACAGCAAGTAGTCCCGTGGCACCTTAGCGACTAACAAAAATATAGAGATAGTGTCATGAGCTTTCGTGGGCAAAACCCACTTCCTCAGATGAGCTGGAGTGGAAAAAACAGCAACGCAGAATTTATAACAGAAAAAGAAGGGGGGAAAGGCACCTGTCCATGGTAGGACCAGTGCTAATGAGGCTAACTGATGAGCAAGGGGCTGTAGAAAGAGGCTATTGCTGTAAGAAATGATGCCGGCTGTTCGAGCCCCGTAGTCTGGGCACCACAGCATGGCTGGCCCTGATAGACAGCAAGAGTGACGCCTCAGCATGGGGCCCAGACGCTGACTTCCCACTTGCCTCTCTCCTGGTCCCACCAGGCCAAGGCAGCCCTGGGAAGCTAGTCTGGCTGGCGCCCTGCTGTACCTCTGCGGTTCCCAGGGCTGTTTCCTTGGCCTGTCAGTCTGGCGCCTCGCGAGGCACTAGGAAGAGAAAGGGCCAGAGGAAGGGACTGGCTGCGAGAAGCAGCCAGACTTTGAGATTTGTTCCCTTCCAGAGACGTCCGCTTCTTAACAGCTCCTTGGACAGAAGGTGCCCAGTTGGGACACGATATCCCTTCAGCTCCCATCGGTACTGGGGCTTTGCTGTCACGTGTCCAGAAAGACTGCAAGGGTACCGCACAGCCCCCTTGCTTCAGCTGTATTTCAGGGCCGGAGCAGTCCTGTGGGTGCTGGGCCCGAGAGAGAGTTTGCAAATCTTCGGTCTTGATTGTCTTTCCCCCTCCTTGTTTCCTTCCCACAGCCTGCCTGCCTGGTTCGTTTGGGAAGGACTGTGCCGGCCGCTGCAATTGTCCCCCGGGAATGCCTTGCAACCACATCACTGGCCAGTGCGGCTGCCCTCCGGGATTCACGGGCCACGGCTGTGAAAAATGTACGGCGAATGGAGCAGCTGGGTCAATCCATCACTCCTAATAATCCTCATTGGCCAAATAGCCGCTCCTGTGCCGGCCCGCGGCGCATGCCCACTGAGTCCTAGCCACGCGCAGGGAGCCAAAGCCGGGTAGCAGATTCCACCCAACGGGGTAGCAACGCATCAGCATCAGAAAGAGCTGCCTGCCGTGGGTGGGAGCGAGGGCGGGGAGAGACAGACATGGGAGCAAATTCTGCCGTGCCACGAGTGCGGGTTGCAGATTCCTCTCTGCATGGGCGGAGGCACGACGGCAGCGGGAGCCTCCTGTCGGAAAGCACTCCCTGCCCTCTTCGGTCCCACTCCTCTGGGGGTCCTAGCACCTCCCCTGCGCTCCTCGCAGCAGGACACCCCAGGGAGACGGGCTCCCACTGCCCCTTGCTTCGAGTGGCGGAGGACACATGCGCACTAAAGGCCGTTCCAAATCATGGCTCTCTAGGGGAGTCCAACAATGACCTCCGCTAGGCCCGGGGTTTGCCAGCCCTTCGTCTCATGACCCCGTTGAAGAAAATGGTTGATGCCCAGGACCCAGCATCATTATCTCTTTTGACTAGAGGGCAGGCTCCAGGGTGGGGTAGGCAGGGATGGAGGTTGAGGGTGCGGGGGAGGGGGTGAAGGCTTTGCCTGGGGCTGTGGGCTCTGGGGTGGGGCCAGAGATGAGGGGTTTGGGGTGCAGGTCGGGGGCTAGAGGGGTTCAGTATGTAGGCGGGGACTGTGGGCTGGAGTATGGGGGTGAGGCACAAGGGGCGAAGGCTGTGGGATGGGGTTGGGCATGAGGTGTTGAGAGTGCAGGAGGGGGTTCTGCATTGGGGGGCTCGGGGCTCGGGGCTGGGGCACAGGATTGCTGGGGCACAGGCTGACCTCCTGCAGCTCCCAGTCAGTGGTGCAGCGGCATGGTGAGGCAGCTTCCTGCCTATCCTGGTGCAGGGGACTGCACTGCACCCTGGAAGTGGCCAGAATTAGGTCCAGCTCCTTTGGCGCCACACTCCCATTGGCCTGTTCCTGGTTTGGTGCCACTGGTGCCACACTCTCATTGGCTGGTTCCTGGTTTGGCGCTACTGGCTCCACACTCTCATTGGCTGGTTCCTGGTTTGGCGCTACTGGCTCCACACTCCCATTGGCTGGTTCCTGGTTTGGCACCACTGGCTCCACACTCCCATTGGCTGGTTCCTGGTTTGGCGCCACTGGTGCCACACTCCCATTGGCTGGTTCCTGGTTTGGCGCCAATGGCTCCACACTCCCATTGGCTGGTTCCTGGTTTGGCGCCACTGGCTCCACACTCCCATTGGCTGGTTCCTGGTTTGGCGCCACTGGCTCCACGCTCCCATTGGCTGGTTCCTGGTTTGGCACCACTGGCTCCACACTCCCATTGGCTGGTTCCTGCTTTGTCACCAGGCTTTGCCGAGCAGGAATGGGCAGAGCTTGGTTTGAAATGCGACTGGCTTCATTTCTTGGCTTCTTTTGCTTTTTTATCTTGTACGTGTTGGCCACTCGCCGCCACCTAGGAGCTGGGCCTGCTGCCGGCTGCTTCTGGGGCCCAGCACAGTCTGTGGCGGCCAGGACAGGCTGGGAGCTGCCTTAGCCCCCTCCCCCCCACTGCTCATCTGATCCCCCAGCAGCCATGAGACCCAGCGCCCAACATTCCTCTCTTCCCCCCAGTGCTGGGCCGCGCCCCGTCCTTTGAAAATCACTGCACTAGAGCATGGGGCTAAGGGGAGACGTTTGCCCCCCCCAATAACAGTGTGTTGTCTTCATCTCTTCTCTTCCCACAGCCTGTCTGGCAGGGACCTTTGGGCTGAACTGTGCCCAGGCTTGTCAGTGCCCGGCCACGAACCAGGACTGTCACCCTGTCACGGGGGAGTGTATCTGCGCACCTGGTTACCATGGAAACCATTGCCAGCTCAGTGAGTTCGCTCGCCCCTTTGTCTCCCGTGTTGTCGGAACTCACGACACTTCCCCGACAGCATCCCCGCGGGACGCGAGCCAGTCAGGGGCAGCGTTCCGCACGCTGCGCACCCCAAGGAGCATGCGCTGCACGGCGGGTGGGAAGTTTCTTCACAATTCACTTCTCAGAGGACGGGGGGCGCCACCTTTCTCCGCCGCACTGGATACTAGTGAGGGCCACAAACTGAACCCCATGAGCCTTGGGACTGCTCCAGTATGGCACCTCCAGCGTTGCTTGGTCCTTAACGCAAATAAGTTTTGATTTGCTTCATTTCGATCATTGCTCTGGAGTGGGGCTGGGGAGGAGGGGTTTGTATGCAGGCTGCCCCACGGAGAGAGGGCAACCCGAGCCCTCTCTCACCACAACAGCTTAGGGCCTCTCCGTGGCTGCTGCAGAGGAGTGCAGCTGGGGGAGGAGTGCTGGGGGGACAGACAGACACATAGACAAACAGATACACAAACAAACACTCTGAAATATATAATAGCTAGCTGTCCCCTTCTCCACTCCTGCCCCTGCCGGCCCAATGGGGTTATGGCTGTCCTGGTCCCCATCTCTGGCCCTTTGCTGCCCCCCTGAGTTCATTCTGCAGTATAACTGTCCCTGCTAGACTCTCTCCTTTCCATTTTATGAGAACCAATCAAATGCCAGGCACATCCCATTGTCCTGGCACAAGCAAACCCGATCCTTTCTGTAAGTTACGATAAGAGGAAGCTTCCTACTGACTTTGGTGGCCCTAGCTCTTACCATTTAGAAGAAGGTCTTGAAGAAATGGACTCAGCCAGACAGGTGCACATTTCTAAAATCTATAGCAAGATACGATTTGGTTAGTGCGAGATAGAACCTGGGATTTATCTTGCATCTGAGCAGCCAGGCTTTACGGCGGCAGGCACTAGGAGGATGAAGAAACCCAGAATGCCCTTGGCGCTTTGATTATTCCTGTCACACTCTGTGGGTTGTAGCTAATCAAAACAGCCCGTTCCCTCAGGCAGTCCATTAGGCAAGAACAGCCCTGGCTCCCTCAGTCTTCCCTAGCAGCAGGCCTGGTTTCCTTGGCTCTCCGTGCGCTTGTTATTCCGATTAGTCGGGAAATCAGCAGCATCTCACTCAAAATAGACAGGAAATGACCTTCTTCCAGCCTTCTCTGGGTCTTGGGCACTCGTTCGTCTCCACATCACTCATGCCAATGGTCACCGGTTGCGCATGTAAACGGGGTTAACCACGGTTTGCCGTTGAGTAAATTAACGGACGCTGTAGATTGCCAGCGTGCTGCGCCCTGTTTCTAATCAGCTTGCCTTGCCCTCGCCCAGTGAGCGTTTATTAATAAAAATCGGCGGAGACCCTGGCCCTGCGTATGTCATTGCACCGGCAGCATGATCAGTACCTGGGCTGGGTCATTTTTCTAAGCATTGGGGGTTTTCATTTTTCTCCCCCCAGGATGCTCAGCTGGTTGGTACGGCCGCAATTGTCAGCAGCAGTGCAAGTGCAAGAATGGAGGCTATTGTGAGCCCACCACAGGGATGTGCCAGTGCCCCGCCGGGTACGTTGGAGCTGACTGCAGCACGGGTGAGTGGTCAGGGGATCCCTGGGGACGTCTGAGGCTGAGGAGCACGGTGCTTTGAATAACCATGGGGTGAATCTGGAATAACCATGGGGTGAATCCCCATGAATTAGCTGTCTACATGCCACTTCCTTTGCAGCCAGGCACGCGAATGTGATGCTGCCCTTCAGGAAACAGCCGCTGTTATGGTCTATGCCACAGTCTAAGAACACGTCAGGCACATTTCAAGCAGCAAATTTGCCTTCCAGGCCAAGCTTTGCAGAACATTACACAGCGTAGCTTCCCCAGCTTGGTTTAGCAAGGCTCTCAAGAGAGTTCTCAACTGCTACTGAAATGCACAACCCATTCCCTTTTCATCTCACTCCCAGGGACTCCTGGTTTAGCCGATTCATTGTCCAGAACTACCGTAAAAGCAAGAATCCCTTCGTTTGGGGTGTTTCTTACACTTTGAAAGGTTTTAGACATTTGCAGCGGCAGGAGTCACAAAGGAAATAGAATAAGAAAGCACCCACTAATGTCCCCAGTGCCAAACAGTCATGACAGCTTTGGTTCCTCTTCTAAGAACAGATTCATGGAGCCTTTTCCTCTTGGGTTCCAGCAAAATGTTTTCTATCAAAACTGCAGGAGCAGTGATGACCCTGCTAAAAATACCCTGGTGGAAGGGAGTTTTCTTATTGCTGCTTGGGGAGAGCTGGCTTTTTTTCTCCATGCACCGTCATGGTTCCAATGATGCATCAGTGAAATAAAGGGAAAGCAAATCAGTGCAAAAAATTCACATGGTTGCCAAAATGGATTTTACCAGAGGAAGTCACAGCCCTGGGTAGGAGTTTGAGATGCTTGTGCTGCGCAGATAGAGATGATGTGCTGCATGGCACGAGTGGATCGTCTGCAGGGTGGGGATGGAATCCGAGCGCCCCAGTACCACACTGCACCATTGGCCGTGTGCACTAGTTTTGTTTCCTCTGCATCATATGGGTGAGAATAGTGGACCAAGAGCTTGTTCACTATTATGGCTCCTAAACCGCTGACTGAATTTCTTGCTTTTATTGACGTGGAATCGCGTTCTTGCTTGTGTTTCTTTTTCTGCCCCACGATTGTTGCTGTGTGGGATAGTGCGGCGTTAATCCGGCCACTCGCCCTTGCGCTTGGAAGCTCTGGAGCCTCTTAAAATGCTTTCCTGCTCCAGTGCAATGGCTCCAGATGACTCTTTTTTTACCAAATCAGGCTCAAGATCATATGGTTAGTGGCCACGCCTAGAAAAAACCCCAAGAGTCCTGACCACCTAAGCCCTTTCTAAGGCCCCGGCCTGCTTCTAAGAATTCTCTGGCATGAATGTCCCCATCTCTTAAGGAAATGAGACCTCTCCTCTCCCCTCTCCTAGGCTGCCCCGCTGGCAGGTATGGCAAGGACTGCGTGCACCTGTGTTCCTGCGGCAAAGGAGCCACCTGTCACCACGTGACAGGCGTCTGCATTTGTCCAGCAGGAAGAACCGGTCCCAGCTGCGAACACGGTAAACGTTTCACCAGGACCGGGCACTTCACTGCCGGGGCGTGGAAAGGGCGGCGGGGCTGGGTCCAGGCAGACTCCCGCACGCCCACGGGTGCAGTGTCTTTGAGCACGCCGGGATTTGGCTTCCCTCTCTTTGTCTTTTTCAGCCTGCCGGAAGAACCAGTACGGGCCAGGCTGCAGGCAGACGTGCGCCTGCCGGAACGGCGGAATCTGCCACGCAGCCGACGGCTCCTGTGTGTGCGGGCTGGGGCGGACTGGGAAGTTCTGTGAACTGGGTAAGCCCCCTGGAAGGGCCCTGTCCTGGCACCTGTCCGGCCATTGCAAAAGGCATTGAGTGTGTGTGGCGCAGAGACCCCGACCAGCCAGGGGCCACATGCCTCACTGGGTGGTCCCTGCCAGGGCGCCCTGGCGATGGAGCCGGACCAGGCCTCCGGACGTGCTGGCATATGAGCCGTCTCTCTCCCATGCGTCCCCTGCAGAGTGTCCCCCGGGGAAGTACGGCGCCAACTGCCAGCTGACCTGCGCCTGCCGCAATAATGGGACTTGCGAC
The DNA here is from genome assembly GCF_049634645.1 of Pelodiscus sinensis. Taxonomy (NCBI): domain Eukaryota; kingdom Metazoa; phylum Chordata; order Testudines; family Trionychidae; genus Pelodiscus; species Pelodiscus sinensis. The sequence goes on along the minus strand of NC_134733.1, from coordinate 21,467,487 downwards.
CCAGTGACGGGCGCCTGCCGCTGCAGCAGAGGGCACTACGGACACGTGTGCGAACACAGTAAGTGCCAGGCGCAGGGCTGCTGCTCCTGCCCTCCGAGGTTGGGTTTCCTACGGGCGGTTAACGTGGGACGTGGGGCAGATCTGACACGCTTGGGCCATGGGACCATCACAGCAAGAGAAAGGCCCAATGGCACCGACCCTTCCCACCCGCACGCAGCAAGGGCGGGCTCTGGGCTGGCTCCCAGGAGGCCCATCAAGTCCAGTGACCGGCCTCAGCTCACTGCTCGACCTCTTGGGGTGCCCCCCGGCCTGCTCCCCACTGCGCCGTTGGACTGGGCATGTGGACAGAGCAGCACACAAGCCCTGACACCTGACATTGGTCAGCCTAGTGCTGGTCAGCTGAAAGTGCCCTGCGATGTTTCATGGCCCTGTCGCAGCCTCCCTCCCCTTCATGACACAGAACAGGCGCCCGCTGCCGCGCGGCACTTCCCCGGGCTCACAGCTCCCCCCGCGGTTAGTGGGAGGGGGAGGAGCGGGGCCCACCGAGTGGAGCACTGTGCGGTCACTCATGGCCGTCCCTCCTGGGCTCCTTCCCAGCCTGCCCGCCAGGTTTCCATGGACTCGGCTGTCAGGAGTTGTGTGAGTGTCACAACGGAGCCACCTGTGACCCAGTGACCGGGCAGTGTCTGTGTCCTGCCGGCTTCCACAAAGACCGCTGTCAGGCAGGTACGTACCGGCTGGACCTCCCTGGTCCGGAGGAGGGATGCTCCAGACCAGGGGAGGTCATTTCTGGCCCCCCCCTCCCCGCCAGCCCTACAGCCCTTCTCCCACTCCCCTCACAGCCCAGCCCAGGTGTGCCAGCACCTGCCTCGCTGCACCCCCCTCCCCCCCCCACCGGCTGGGACACTCTGCCCCTGGACCATTCATGGGCCAGCCAGAGAGACTGGTTTATAGAGGTGTAGCCTGTGTCACTGCAGCTTCCACAGGGGCAGTGTTGCCACTGCACACGCAGGGCTCCCGGGCTGATCGCACTTACGCCCGTGTGCGACTCAGCGATGCCCCCAGTGCCTGGCTGGCCGCAGTGGCACCGAGCGGAGCATGGGGGGAGGTCCGGCCCATACGTTATAATACTCCTCAGACGCCCCCGGCCCGGGAAGGCTGAGGTAGCGATGCTCAGCAGTGGGTTTGCCACCCGCGCCTCATGCCCCAAGCCCACGGGGGTAGTTAACTAGCGCCAGCACCATCGCACTGTTCCCAGGGCTTGCTGAACCCAGGGGTGGTGGAGCCAGCGGTGGAACTGGAGGCTGACGTCCGGTCAGTCCCTGCTCTGAGCCGAGACACCACGCCTTCCCAGGGATCAGACGCCAGCTTGGAGCCCTTTGGCGCCAGTTGGCACAACTCGGGTGTAGCCAAGCAGCCCCCCCACTCCACCTAGAGGCTCCAGCCCTTCATTATCGCCCCACCCCAAACCGTGCTACTTGGCACAACACGCCCTGGTGCTATTTATCAGCCCGCGAGCCCAGGGCCACATCAGAATCAGCATCTGGCACCGCAGCAGTGACACAACAGGGCGCGGCCTGGCCCTGCTTTCAGAGGGGCGCCTACCGGTCCCCAGTGCCCCGGGCTCATTTCCATGTAAAGAAGATCGGCCCTTGACTTGGGGTTAATCCCCCAGGACTGGCCTCCAGCGTCTGGCTGGGGAGGGTGGTGTGTGTGAAAAAGCACCAGCTTGCCTCACGGGTTCTCCTGTGCTCCCAGGCTGCGAGGCGGGGCGGTACGGAGCGAGCTGCCAGCAGCTGTGTGACTGCGAGGGACACGCACCCTGTGATCCAGTCACTGGGCGCTGCCTGTGTCCGCCCGGGAAAACGGGCGCCCAGTGTGACGTGGGTGAGTGCGGGCTAGGCGCAGCGGGCACAGCCCATGCGGCAGCGTGTGTGAGGGCGGAGGACCGTAAGGCGGGTGCACTAGCATCATGCTGCTGCCTGGGGATGTGCGTACCACAGGGAGGGGCATTTTTGTGACCTACCCTGAAGGCAGCAGACTGGGTTCGTCTTGCACCAGCCTTACTCTAATGGGCGAGGAGAACTGTGCCCTCGCTCACAGCTGTACAACACAAGGCCTAACGCTGAGCCGGCATGATGGGGAGAGATGGACCGGTCCAGGTGTTCCTATGGGCTGCAGGACCAGTCACCTCCCGGTCTCCCGGCAGTGTAGGCTATGGCCAGTCAAACCGTTAGCAGATGGGTGTCTCCATCAGTGTTCTGTGTAGCCACACATGCTTGGGTGGCTACCGGGGGTGATTCAGGGGTTGCCCAGCTGATGAGCAGCGCGCCCACAGCAGGCAGCATGTTACTACTGGTGGTGCACATCCGCACATGCATTGGTGCACAAAATAAAATTTATTCTACACACACATGGAAAAAATTTAGAAGGAACATGTGGCCCTTTCACAACACATTCCTCTAGTCTTCCTCAAGAAGCCCACAACCAAATGGACCTGGAATGCCCTGCTGGGCCCTTGAGGGGTTGAGGGCTGACAAATCCAGAAGTGAAGGGCAGCAGGGGAGCAGCCTGTCCCGTCCCTCGCCTGGGCAAACTGCCCCCTCCCTTTCGCCAGGCTTGTGCCTGGGTCTGTCACGCTGGCCCCAGGCCGGCGGCGATAGCAAGGCAAGCCCCCGCGTGGAGCGAATTCCAGCCATGCCAACCACTCTCTGCCTTCCTTGCCTCTCTAGCCTGCCGCCTGGATCGCTTTGGCCCCGACTGCGCCCTGCCCTGCGACTGCGCCTCAGCCAACGCTTTCTGCAACGCCCAGAACGGCCAGTGCACCTGCCTAAACGGCTACCTGGGCCCGACCTGTCGCGAAGGTAACGGCCGCGGCCGGGCTGCTGGGCCCATAGCGTACGCGCTCACCCGGCACCAGGCGCTTATGGCAAAGGGTGGGGCAATGCAAATAGTTGGGGTTCGTGCTGAATGCAAGGGCACTTCACTAGCACCGCGGGGCCCTTTGGGGCGTGGTCGCATCCAGGTGGAACACAGCAGCCTCGTGCAGCCAGCCACCTTGTGCCTACGATCCCAGCTGCAGGCGGACAGGGTGTGGCTGGGGGGGAAGCGGCGTCTCTCTCCGCTCGCGGCTGCAGCCGTGGGGAAGCGAGAACACGGTTCGTGCCCCTCGTGTGTGGGGCGCACACGTGTGGGCGTGACATTTCCTGCCACGTGCATGAGCATCCTCACGTCTTTCCAGCTGGCATTCAGCGCGTGCACAAGCGGTGCAGTTTCTTACATGCCGAGGAAGTCATTCAGCCCCACAACAGCAGAACTGACAAACCTGCTTATTGGCACTAGATTTTAATCCAGCTGCCCCTCCGTAAATACAGTGGGGGAGCTGAGAGTCACGTAATTATGCCCTATCTCGTCTCTTCCTTAAGCGTATGGAAGTAACTGGCAATAGACCCGTACAATACTCTGTGGATAGAAATGTGTCGCTGTGATGGCACGGGTTGAACCTCTCTAGTCCGGCACCCTCGGGAACTGACTGGTTCTGAACAAGAGAATTTTCCAGCCCACAGGAGGTCAATATTGTCGCGCAGCAATTGCTAGGCTTCCACTGCTCACTGGGCTCTGAGAAGACACTGAGGGGTAAATTAGAGCTAAATAACAGCACAGAACACTGAGAGCCAGGCCTGGTGGTTGTCACAAGACCCTGAGAAACTTGGCCACACCTATGCCATGTGGACATCCAGCTAACTACAGTCATGCCGGACCAGAAAGTGCCAGCCTAGAGAGGTTCAACCTGTAGAAAACTGCTTGAGTGGATGAGTTTACTTTTGTGGTCTTGCTGCATATTGGCTGCAAAGTGCGATGTAGAAAACTGCTTCTTGCACTGAGTAGGAACACAGGTCAGTGAGTTTGCTGTGGCGTTTCTGCGCATGTGAAAGATCATTTCCAGTCGGAACACACGGTCATGAAACCCAAGTAAAACGTTTCTGTTCTGTTTACAATGCAGCACAAGGGCCCCAGGCCCGGCCCCCAGGCCTTGCATGGAAATGATGCTGCAAAACTCTTCCTAACCAAAACTGCCCAACTCCATGCCTGCCGGGCTCTTGTGAACTGTCCTTGTATGAATCATTAGGCCTCCCTGCCGGTGCCAGGCAAGCAGACACTGTGAGGAAGTGCTGGGCCCATTTGTTACTAAAAGGCAGAGAGCTAAAGCTCTGCACATATCTGACTAGACATCCCAGCCCAAGCGCCTTTCCTTGCTGTTGCAGGTGGCCCGCCTCGCCTGTTGTCCAGCGAACGACGGCGCAGCCCGCCAGGTCAGTCGCAGCTCTATTCTGTGGTCCCACCTGCAGCAGCTGGGTGTCCCCTTCAGAGTCCCCTGTAACTACTTGCGCTTGGGTGGCCATCAAGGAGAGTCAGGTGCCGCCCAGCTGATTGGCAGCGTGCTCATTGGTGGTGCACATCTGCACAGGCCACAGTGCATAACAAAATTTATTCTGCAGACGAATGGAAAAAGTGAGGGGGAACACTGGTCCCCATCACACCACACTCCTATAGTCTTGGGGATTGCAGTCAAGAAGCCCACAACTGAATGGCGCTGGAACACCCCCCCTTCTGGGCCCTTGGGGTGCAAATCCAGGAGCAAACGGCTGTGGAACGACTTCTCTAGTCACCTGAAAGTATTCTGGCAAGTCAGCTACAAGGGGCGGGAGGGAGAAGGCATCGACAGGGTTACCAGAGCAGGTAGCCAGTAGAGAGCCAGCCCCCTCGGTGGAGGGCAGCCTGTGGGTAGCAGCCCCCCCCAACCCTCAGCCAAGGCAACCCTATGAACCAGGCCTGCCCAGCTCTTGCCAAGGGGTGGGCCGTTTGGCGGTAGCACGATTTAGTGTTCAGCCCTGTAGGGGGTGACTGCAGCCCTACCCGGCACCTGTCTGATGCTAGCCAGGGTGCGCCTCCCTCCTGCAGCCAGCTACCCTGCAGTGAGCCAGGGCAGCCCCTCACGTGCCCTTAGAGCAACTGGCACTGACAGCCAAAGCATGAGCACAGCCCGGGAAGGGGGAGCAAAGCCCCAGCCCCCTGCTCCTGGTGGGCTGAGCAGCCAGTGATCCAGCTGCCGGGAGAGGCCAGCCCCCCAGGCTCCCCCTCCCATTTTCGCTCCCCCCCCTTCTACCGCCTCAGCCCTGCAGGAGCCCAAAGCACGCCCTCCGCAGCCCACAGCCTCAGCCCTGCTCAGCTAGGGGGCAGAAGTGCCACCGCTCCAGTGCCACAGCCCCGGACGGCACAGCCACTGGGCAGGCGCCGCGCCCAACCGCGACTCCCTGGGGCACGTACCTAGGCCTGGGGGCAGGACCACAAGAGGCTGTTTGAGCCTCCCCCATGCCCACACTGCTCTATCACTAGTGCACGAGCCAGGCAGGGGCCAGGTCTGTGTCTGACACCGAGATTGCGGTGCGAGCGGGTGACTAGCTTGCCCCCAGCACCTCCGCCGCAGGGGAGCGGCTCAGCTTATAGCACTGAGGTAAAACACTGTACAAGCAGCCAGGGATTACAGCCACTCCTGCGGGGTCTGCAAAGGGGGTGCGGGGGGGGGGGGGGTTCAGGGTTGGTGCCTGCCTGTGCCGTAGCAGCTTTACCGCTTCATGGTGCTCCCACAGGGTCAGTGTCTGTTAGTCAGGCTGGCCGGCTGTTTCCTTGTAAGTTGACAGCACCCAGACGAGGGGAAGAGTCACCCGGCTGCCAGCAGCAGGAGCCTGTGAGGAATGATGGGAATAGTGGCAGGAAGAGGGGACGGGGTGCGCACTAAGACCCACCGAAGGCATTGTCGCCGCTTGGGGAGCCAGCGCCGAAGCCCAGGCCTTCAGTCCGTCAGGGGGTCTGTAACCAGAGCCCACCATCCAGGCCAGCTGTAGTGGCTCTGGGGTGCTACCCAGTGTTCCCTGCACACCGTGTGCTTGTGCAGCTGCTCAGAAGAAATTCAAATGCTGGCCAGGTGATTAGCAGAGCACCCCTAGTGAGGCTGTGTGTGGCTATTGGTGGTGCACATAAAATTTATTCTGCACCTGGGGTGCATAAAAGCTGCGCCTGATTGGAAAAACATGTGGTGGCACAGCACAGAGGCAGAGAGGGCGCACTGACCTATGATCCTGGGCCTCTTATGAGATCTCACCTTGGTCCCCCTTCTCTTGCAGACGTGGCAGCTAGAATACCTCACCCAGTCTCTCCCAGGGGCATTTTCCAGCCTGGGAAGCATTAGGTCGTGCCGGCACCATGGCTGAAGAAAAACAAGAGCAAGCTTGTAAACAAGCCCCTGGTCTTTCTGCAGAACCCGCCTTAGCTAATACTAACCCCAAGGCAGTTCTATGGGCGACCAAGTACTGGGCTAGCTCCTGTCTGAAATCCAGCCTGAAGAAATCTGGGGCTATCGCACGGCTCAGCTCAGCCAGGAGACCGCGAGCACGTGTGTAAAAAGGCACGCCCCTGGATGAACTGTTGTTGGAGTCTCATGCCCAACAAAGGACCACAGAAGCATTTCATTTGTACTCTATACTAGAGAAGCAATAGTTCAAAGGTGGTTTTTCTCCAGTGGGCAATTACTGGAGTCTTGCAACTCGTCCTCTAATTGTTTTTTTTTATTGCCTGCCTGGAATTTTAATCAGAATACAATATTTATGTAAAGATATTTATGGGAGGTGTACAAATGTCTTTTCATGCTCGGTAGCCAAAGATTGGGGTGGTGCTGCATCACTTGACTTTCAAATTTGTGAGCACTCTTTAATTGTCATTTACCATTGTCCAGGGTGCTGTAATAAAAGAAACATTCAATAAGTTGGTCATAAGAGCATTTAAGTTCCAAAATGTACTGTAAGTCCTGGTTCCAGAGAGGAGCATTTGGTACTCCTGGACAACAAGGACTCTGGGAATTGTGCAAAGTTCATTAAAACTAACGAGACTTGACTTACACGGGACTGCTTCTTTCAGCATCACACGATCTAGGAAACGCAGTAGTTTGTACATAAAATAAAGGCTGCAGTAGCATAGTAGATCAGTCTTTGTAACTTCATCTTTCATCAAATGAGCAACGAGTCTTTCCAAATAAACATCTCAAGGAGAAATGGGTTAGTCACACCTCTGTTTGCCTGAGCAAGTTTAATGTTAGTGAAAACATTATTTATTTACAGATGTTCTACTTTTGAATGGATGATTGCTAGAACACAGTATTATGTTAAACCAACGCGATGTGGTACCCGGTTTGGATTATAATAAAAGCTAAAGGGAAGATGGTTTCATGGCTTCATCTCTCCAAAAAACACTTAGTGCCAGGACCAAGTTGTGGATCCTGGTTGAATGCACAGGAAAAGCAATACCAAACATTTTGCTATGTGGTGAAATTCGTACAGTTCAGTTTGTTTTTGATGGTGTCAGAACACAAGCCCCATTTCACCTTCGTCCTGGGAGTCAGACAGAAACACTATCAATGCATGAACATCAACTTCAGAAATGACACTGTCCAATAATAGTGATAGAAATGTAGCCGTGTTAGTCTGGTGTAGCTGAAACAAAAAACAGGACGATGTAGCACTTTAACAAGATGGTTTAATAGGTGATGAGCTTTCGTGGGCCAGACCCACTCCCTCAGATCAAATAGTGGAAGAAAATTGTTACAACCCTATACAGGCAGTCCCCGGGTTACGTACAAGATAGGGACTATAGGTTTGTTCTTAAGTCGGAACTGGCTCCAGATTCAGCTGCTGCCACTGAAACTGACCAGGGGCTGACTACAGGAAGCAGGAGGCAGAGTTGCTCTGCCCCCAGCTTCCTGGAATCAGCCTGATCAGTTTCAACAGCTGCTGAATCTGGAGCCTGGGACAGAACAGCTGGGGCGCTGCCCGGTAGGTTCCCACAGGACCAACCCGGCAGCACCCCAGCTGCTCTCCCCGAGGCATCCCGCAACAAAAGCCTGGTCTGCGCCCCCTCCCCCCCCAGCAGACCAGGGAGACCCGAGCAAAGCCGCACAGGCGGAGGGACCCCGCCCCCTGTGTGGCTTTGCTCCTGTCTCCCTGGTCTGCTGGGGGGGTCCAGCGGCTTTGCTGGACCCCCCCAGCAGACCAGGGAGACCGGGAGAAGCTTTTTTCGCCCCGAAGGACACGGGTGGCGACCTGCCGCCCATGAACTCCGGGGCGAGAAAAGCCCCGTTCGTAAGTGCGGATCCGATATAAGTTGGATCCGCGTAAGTCGGGGACTGCCTGTATACCAAAGGATACAATTAAAAAAATGAGCACATGAAAAGGACTTCATATGTGGTTTTTTTTTAAATTGTATCCTTTGGTATATAGGGTTGTGACAATTTTCTTCCACTATTTGATCTGAGGAAGTGGGTCTGGCCCACGAAAGCTCATCACCTAATAAACCATCTTGTTAGTCTTTAAAGTGCTACATAGTCCTGTTTTCTGTTTCCACTGTCCAACAACTCAATGCAACAAGAATGTCATGCTGATAAGTAAGAGCATGAGGGTGCTACTTCTCTCTTCTATCACTGCATGCTGTGACAAACTTAAGTCACTCAAAACAGTTCTTAGTTGTATAACTAATCTGGTTTAGGTTCAACGCGGTTGTACATTTCTGGCAAAGGCATTTCAAATAGGTCAATATCGGGGTTCACATTACTGCTAAGAACACACAGGGAAATTGCTCTGATTTGTGCATTTAGCGATTATTAGTAATACAGGTTGAACCTCTCTATTCCGGCACTTTCTGGTCCGGCAACATCCATGGTGCAGCATGATTTTCCTTCGCTGGATGTCCAATTAGCATGGGTGTGACCAAGTTTCCTACGGCCCCATAAAGTTTGTTTAAAGCCACTAGTCCTGGCTCAGTGTTCTGTGCTGTGTTTTAGGTCTAATTTACCCAGTCTTCTATGAGCCCAGCAAGCAATGGAAGGGTTGGTGATGCTGCGAGGGACCTCCCGTGGTCTGGCAAATTCTCTGGCTTGGCACTGGTCAGGTCCCAAGGGTGGTGGAACAGCGAGATTCAACCTGTACTTAAAATCAAAGATACAATTTCCATTTATTATTTAATCGCCCTTCTTTTTTGTTGCTTATTGTCATTATTTGACATATTTAGCTACCGCAAAACTATGAATCACATCTCTCTAGTTTTAGAGGCAACGTAAATAAGCATTCGCCCTCTAGAACTAGATATGTTGCTACACAGAAACTTGATTGTTCTGACAAACCATAATTACCAGTCTTGTGGGAATCGTGTGAGCAGCTGAGCCAAACGCCTAATAGCCCAAGCGTGTTGTGGGCTTGTGCCGGCTCCCAAATGTTTAGGCTAGCAGTGAAATGTTCACATGAATGGTTGTTTCGATAAGATAGTAAGGGCAGGATTTTCAACAGAACTGAGCAATCAAGGTGGGTGGGAAATAATTTTCCAGGACCAAATCAGGCCAAAAAAGTGGAAATCTAAAGTACAAAAACAAAATTGCAAACCAAAACCATTCAAAATGTTTCATGTTGATCATTTAAAAAAATCTTGATTTGACTTGCACCTTCTTTTCCTTCTCTTTTTTTAAACTTGCATTTTTGAACCAACCAACCCACCCATGTCATTTTGAAACATGTGCCAAGAGGAGCTTGCAACAGCTTTGACACTTTTCTTCTTTTGGAACGGAAAGCTTCATTGAAACGGATCCTTTACTGCACAAGCGGCGAGGAGTCCTGTGGCACCTTCTAGACTAACTGAAGTGTTGGAGCATAAGCTTTCGTGGGCACAGACCCACTTCGTGAGATGCATGTCATGTCATGCATGTGACGAAGTGGGTCTTTACCCACGAAAGCTTATGCTCCGACATGCATCTCACGAAGTGGGTCTGTGCCCATGAAAGCTTATGCTCCAACACTTCAGTTAGTCTATAAGGTGCCACAGGACTCCTCGCCGATTTTGCAGATTCAGACTAACATGGCGACCCCTCTGAAACTTTTCTGCACAGTTTTGGTTTTGATGAACTGGTGTTTTCCCTCAAATGGCTTAATTTGTTTTCACTGACATTTGGTGCTTTGAAACTCCTGCCCCAAATGCCTGTTCACATGCTGTAAGAGGACTTCTGCAGGAAAGGTTGATGGCGCCTAAACTCTGCCTTGGATTGAACTGCTGCGATTAAGTGACAGTACTGCAAGTTTTGTGCATTTTCTCCTGCCTGCTCGGGTTTCCTAGCATTCTATAGCTTAGAGTTGAGCACAAGGGTTAGTGGCACCGTATTACACACTTACGTGATAACGGGACACAAAATATAGTTGGAGCAAGGTATATTTGACACATACCATGAAAGACCAGCAAAAACAGGAGTAAATGGAGGACGTCAAACTCTCCAAAGCAATTGTTGTACACACAGACAACACAGAGGGCCTAGGATCCATCCCTGCTTGCGCTGGATGCTTTTGGGCAAAGTATGGCTGTGAAAAAAAACAGCACAACAGAAAGCTGGACACTAATAGAAGGGGGAGATAAAAAGCAATGCATGATGGGATATGCAGCATGGTTCCAGGATGCACTACAATCTGTTTCACCTTCCCACATTACCTAGCGGCACATGGTGTCACCAGGCTCGGGGGGGGGGGGGCTGCATCCCCACAGGACATCGCTCACACTCGCTGATGGTGCCCCCAATGTGGACAAAGGGAGCACGCGTGAACATGCGTGTGCAATTTTTGAGATGTCGACTTTTCAGAGCCTACCTAAGTTTGGGCACCAAAACGTAGCCTCTCGCTCCCCAATGGCTTTGTCGCTGCTACTGCTACAGGCTGAGAGTGCAGAGGGCTGAGCACAAGGATTTAACCTGGGGAAACGCAGACGCCGAAAACAAGCTAGATGTGGGTCGATGTAAAGAACAATTGGGGACCTAGCAGAACCGATCGATCTGCTTAATAGTGCTGGTGATGGTGCCGTTACAGAGATCCCTGGGTATCCATTATCCCAGGGGTGGGTAAAATACAGCCCGTGGGCCAGATCCAGCCTGCCAAGCCTTTGAAGCCAGCCTGCAGCCTGCCCCGCCGGACCCTCAAACAGGGAGCAGCCTTGGGGCTCAAAGCAGCTGGCTGCTCCTTGTGCCTCTGCACCGTGCACGAGGGTGTGGGGGAGGCTCCCATTGGCCGGTTCATAGAGGGAGCTTGCCTGAGGGTCCCACTGGGCTGCTGGCTGGGAGCCACCTAGGTAAGCGCCTCCCAGCCAGAAACTGCCTCTAGAACCCCACCCCCCCTGCACCCCACTTCCTGCCCCAGGCCCCCGCCCAAACCTCCTGCACCTCCCACCTCAGGTCACAACTCCCTCCCAGACCCTGCAACCTCCCCCAGGCCAGAATCCTCTCCTGCACCCATACCCCTTCCCAATCTCCTGCCCCAGATCACAGCCCCCTCCCTTCACCCAAACACCCTCTCAGACCCCAGTCCCCTACCGCTAGCTCCCTTGTGCGCCCTTATTTACCAGTGCGTAGCAAGAGCACAGCTACACGGCCACTAATAGCCCCGTCCATTGTCAGTTTCATTTATTCTTGCTATGCAGTACAGCGGAGTTCCACAATGTCGTTAGCTTAGAGGCCCGTTTGCAGCTGGTCCTTAATCAGGCATGGTCTCAGGGTGAGCCACCTGGAGCGCCTGCAATCCTACCCCCCCAGCCCGGCCTTCCTTCTTCAGGAACCGGGCTTGTTCGTTCAATCTGGCAGCCTCTCCGCCCCCAGCACAATGCCCGTCCCGCTCAGGCCCGGAACAAACCCAGAATCTGCACTAGGAGAGCTCTTGGGTTCAAGCCATTTTGTCCTGCTGACCTGAATTTCGGTGGTTGAACACGGATGTGGACATCACGGCTCAGATGTAGAAACAACGTGCCGGCTATTTCGCTTGGGTCTCCTCACACCCCAGCGTGTGTGCCGGCAGGATGTACGGTAACAGGCAGTAAGACGACCAGGGGGCGGTGCTGGTTTTTCCCCGGAGAACATGCCCCACAAAGCTGGAAGTTCAGTAGACGCTCCCGTCAGGCATGTGGATGGGCCGCTCTTGGCTGATACAGCAGATCCCAAACGACGAACTCATTAGCTGTGGAAAAGGACTTTGGGATTTGCCAGCTAGTCTGCTCTGCCCACGCGCACCGCCTGTTAGCTTCCATGGCGCTTGGGTGGCTGGGTGATTTGAGCCACCCTGCTGAAGTACTTGACTGGGCTAAAAATAAAAAACCCGGAGAGTGGCTGTGAAGGCTGCAGGGCAGATCATTGGTTGCGTGTGGCCCCTCCCTGGCCAGAGTAGGGGTCACCAAGTCCCCCCCTTCCCCGTGCGACTTGCAGAGTGAGCGCCAATCAAATTGGGCACCGTGGGGTCTCTGGGAACCTTTTCTTCTTTCTGAGCCTTCTCCTTCCCTTCCCCCCCCCCTGCCCCGTCCCTGTGCTCTGCCTGACTCAGGCCTTTGCTACATCAGGGCACAAGGACCTTTCACAATTATAAAGCCAGTTTCCCCTGCCTCTACACCGCACGCTTCCATCCAAGGCTAAGAAGGGGACACGTCCAGCCCACTTAATTAGTCTCATTAGCACCGGTTCTACAACTGACAAGTACTACTCCCCCCCCCTCCATTATAAATATCTTGGCTCTGTTAGTTCCACTCCCGCTAGGCTGAGGAAGTGGGTTTTTCCATGAAAGCTCATGATCCTACAGGCACATTTTGTTACGCTCCAAGGGCATGTCTAGCCTAGGAGACTATTTTGAAATAAGTCCTGAAATGACTCTGTCGACCTAGCGTGTCCACACTACAGGGAAGCCTCGAAACAAGTCTGAGGCAGGCTCAGTTAATGTGGGCGTGCGACCTCAACAGAGCCCCAGGAAGCCCCCGGAAGTAATTAGTCCGAATGACTCTCGGGAGGAGCTCCTTCGAAATAGCCACAGCGGAGCGGCCACACGACTGCTATTTCGGAATAAGCATTATTCCTTGTGGAAAGCAGGAGTAGTTCAAAAGAACCAGCCCTATTTCGAAATACCAGGCTTGGTCGGGTGGACGCGCCACTTCCGCTTATTCCAAATTACTCCCAAGTGTAGGCCAGGGCTACGGTGCCACAGGACTGCTCGTGGAACCAGGAGTGTCACGGTGGGAACGGGAAAGGACCCACGGCCACCGCGTCCCCTGAAGTAGGTCAGGCTAGTTGAGGGGAGGCCGAAAGCACCCCCGGGCCTCGGCTAATGGCTTGGTTACTGTGTCCCACAGAACAATCATTGTCGTGGAAAAAACGTGTGTGGGTGTGAAGTACAGACCGACCCTTCACAATTTAGCCAAACAACAGGTATTCCTCCCTCCTCCCAAAGTCAGCGACTCCCAGTGGTCTAGTTCTGAGGGGACAGACAATTCTAGCCTGAGAGAATAAAACTGTTTGGCTCATTAGAGTTGCATTAAGGAAAAAAAATCCAACATCTCAACCACCCACAGAAGCAACCGAGTGACGAGAGGAGGGGGAAGGAGTGAGCAATACTGGGGGGGGGGGGAGGACTGGACAGGGCCTGAAGGGATGAGGTGAAACGGGGTGCAGGAGATTCCTGTGCTCCTGCTGTAGTGCCTGATTTGGGGGGCCCTTCCTGGGGGAGGGGGCTCTTGCAGCTGCCCCCCCTTTTCTCTGCAGTGTTCTCCCTTCACACGCTGCCAGCCAAGTGACTGCAGCAGCCCCAGTGACGGGCTCTCTGCAGGCCCCGGGAGGGCTGGTAAGCAGGAGTTTTAGGGGGACAGGGTTAGGGTTAGGGTCCCACACATTAGGACATCTGGGGGCAAGTTGGAGTCCCTAAAAGGGCAACCAAAAAGTGACCCAAACTTTTAATCTTCCCTCAGAGGTCAGGGTTTCTAAAAAGTGGACTTGGTTAGTCTCGAGACAACCGAACAGAGGGGCGGGAGGAGGCTGAGAATGGTCTTCATATACATTAAGGGCTGCTCCCTTCCCCCCAACTCCCTGCCCCAGGTCACCGCCCAAACGCTTTGCACCCCCTCCTCCAGATCACAGCTCCCTCAGACCTTACACCTTCCCTCAGGCCAGAATCCTCTCCGGCCAGAATCCTCTCCGGCACCCATACCCCCTCCCAACCCCTCCGCTCCAAGCCCCTACCCCAGGTCATCACCCAAACCCTCGTCACCCCCCTCCCCCAGGTCACAACTCCCTCCCAGATCCTGCACATCCACCCCCCCAATTCCTGCACCAGGCCGGAATCCTCCCCTGCACTCAGACCTCCTCCCAACCCCTCCACCCCAAGCCCCTGCCCCAGATCACAGCCTCCTCCTTCACCCATGCTCCCCCTCAGCCTGCTCCCCAGTACCCTACCCCGAGCTCCCTTCTGCACCCAGCCTCCGCAACCCCTCCACAGGAAGTGTGGCCCTTGACAACTTACCGAAATCTTGGAAGTGCCCCCCCCATTAGTGCCTATCCCGGCCCTAGGTACTAGGGTGATCCAGACCATTAGCAACAAGCAGCGCAGAGAGCTGATCAAACTCCCGTCTGCCAGAGCCGTCCCGCATGCAACTTGCGCCAAGCGTTACGTTTCGGAAGCCTAGGCCGCCCCCTGGTGCTCCTATCCAATATGGCTGTTGAACAATTAAATCCCAAGTGCAATCGTACACTTACACAGTGTACGATTTACATTTATTGCCACTATTTGGGGTGTTTTCTCTCCATTTTCAACCATATCCATTTCAAGAATAACCCAGGCCACAGTGTACAGTGCTGGTGTCTCTGACAACATATTTGCACAACAAAAACGGAACAGCATTGTTCAGTGCACCCCCCACAGACGCTCAGGTGCGCGCCTTAATGTGGAAGTGCAGCTTCCAGGTGTAGAATTATTATTATTATTAATATTATTAATTATTATTATTATTATTATTATTATCGTCTTTTACATAATTGCATTCAGACCCACAGAATCTGAACCAGGGAGTTTGCCAGAGCTGGCAAAGTCAGTGCTACCCTGTCGATTGCCAGCCCACAGTCCTGGGCTCCCCTCTGGGCTACCGGGCCACTCCTGGCTGCCAGCGCTGGCTATTGGGTTCCATTCCCAGGTACCGCCCCCATCCCCCGCCACCAGCTGGCTGCAGATTCCAAGCCAGGCTCCTGGCTGCATCTGGCCCAGCTGCATCTCCCCAGCTAGGACTCCCAGGCGCCAGATGTCCAGCTGGCACCCACTCCTGGCCACTGGGTCTCTCTGGTCCGGTGACGTCCATGGTCCAGCACGACCCCGGATGTTCTCAGACCAGAGTTCCAGATTTCAGAGGTTGCGTCTGTATTGCTTTTATCCTTCTGATAAAAATACTTGCAATCAAAACCGATGCGTAGTCTGTGCTGAAAGTGAAATCACATTTCTACATTTGTAAACGCGGAAAAAACATCCAAAAATACTGATCCTAATTTTAAATTGGGATTCGTTTATCATTTCGCCGTTAGTTGTGATTTTTTAAAAACCCGGTGAATTTGTTTTGTGTGAATCGCTTGCTGAACAAGAGTTTGGTGGGGAGGACAGTTCTGTAGCGCTCTCTGGCGGAGGGTCGCAAAGAAATTCCCAGCTCTGAATCCCTGCATGGCTAAAAAGCAGCTCAGAAAACTTAGGAGACATGCTCAAGCCCGTGCAGTAATCAGCTGCAGAAGCACAAATAAAATCCAGACCTCTTAGATCCCCCACGCCTGCATTTCAACCACACGCACACGCCTCCCCGATGTTCTCATTGTCAGCCTCTAATTTGCAGTCCCTGCGAGAAAAACAGAACAGGGCCGGCGTCTTCTGGAGTGGGTCTGTGCTACAGACTCACGACATCGACCCACCTCTCCCACCCTTCCTGCTGTAACCATGTCTGCATCGGGAGCAAAGTTGTGGAACAGAGCACAAATTTGGTCCCATCTGAGCAAAAGTCTCATAAGGAAGGAGGCCTTTTCACGTCGGAATCTGAAAACCGGAGAAACCTCTAGGCCCCTGGGGTCCCGACCGATGCTGGACCACGGGAGGACAATATTGTCTAGCCGCAGTACCGGCACTTCCACTGCTTGCGGGTTTGTTAGAGGACATTTGGGGGTAAATTAGAGCTAAACAGCAGCACAGAACGCTGAGAGCCAGGTCTGGGGGGCTGCAAATTACCATTATGGGGCTGTGAGAAACTTGGCCATGCCCATGCTAAGTGACAACCGGTGAACTACTATCCTGCCGGACCATGGATGTTGCTGGACCAGACAGTGCCGGACTAGAGAGGCTCAGCCTGCAGTAGCTTCCGTTCTGGGAAAGAATTCAAAACGCGTCCTTCCGAAGCAACAGCCTGCGCGGAGCAGAGAAGAGTGACACACAGTGAAGCCCATTGACAGGTGTGATGGGGCCGAAAAGGGCTGCAGGAGGTGGATACAGCCATGGGAGAGGTAACAATGGACACCTGGCAAGTTCAACACCAGGGGGACACTCGCTCTTGCATCCCCTGGCATGCTCCTGAAAGAGGCCGGAGGGACAGCACTGGGAAGCAGAGGACCCGCGTGCAAAGGCAGCAACAGAAGAACAGTCAGGCTCCAGAGAGGGAGGTTGTGGAAGGGGCGGGGCCTCCGGCAGAAGGGGCGGGGCCTCCGGCAGAAGGGGCGGGGCTGGGCATTGCCTTCCCCAGCTGGGTCCTCACACATGGTCCAGCCCTGGAGTTCCCCCCCCCCTTCAGCCATTTCTGAGGGTTGCCTGTCCATCTAGCTTGCCTGAATGGCCCCGTTTTCCTTTGGGCGATGCTCTACACACGCCCTCCAGATAACTCACCGCATCGCGGCTGCCAGATTCCCTGCTGAGCAGCGCCCGTGAGGAGCCAGCGAACCCCTCGCTGCGCATCACAAATCAGGAGGTTGATGGGCTTAAATATTTGCCACACACACTAGACAGCAGGGTGCATGTGCCCTGGGCAACCCCGCAGTACAGAGGCTGGAGCACGTTTAATGGACAGACAGACAGACAGTCCCCTACCCCCGTGACACACACCAGGCAGCTGGTCGTTTACGCCCAGCCGCAAACCCAAGGAGCAGGCCAGACAGTGGGTGGGATATTAGAAAGGACTCAGAACACCTTGCCGGGCATGAAACACAGCACTGGCTGCAGCTGGCCTTGTATATGCCTGTGGGCTCTCCCCCACACCTCCCACACGCAGACTGGAGTAATTTCAAACACATTTGCAGGCAAGGGAAAAGTACCGTGGGGAGAACGGGGAGGGGGAGCCGGAGCTGTAATTCTTTCCAGAAGCGAATCGGATGCACCGTGGAGGTACTGGGGGTGGGGGCGGATTCCAGCGCTTGCAAGGGAAGTGCAGGAGTAGGAAGGACGCCCCACCGGGCGCTCGCTGCTCAGCGAGGCACAATCTGGGGAAGGGACGGGCTACAACGGCTTTCGTTCCCAAGAATTCCCCCCCACCACGCTGCTCCGTCCAAGTTCTCTTGCTGGTCAATCCACACCCTTCATCTAAACCAGGGCTACTCCGCTTTGGAAGCCCCGGAGGCCACAATGATACTCACAGCACATGCCAAGGTAGACATGCAAATATATATGCAAATATATGCAAATCGCTTCTTTCATACTGACGGGCATAAATACAAAAATTAAGACAAGACTACACAACACACGGGCCCCAGCTAAGTCAGTTCTGCAGATATTAATAAAATGCAACATTTACCCGATCTCCACCCATGTGACAGCACTTTTAAAGAGCAACGACACTCCAGGGATTAAACTACTAAAACGCATATCGGCAGAAGACCGTTATATTGACGACTTTTTGGTTTTGGCTCCCACCCACAGACCCTCGTGTTGAGCTCCGCGTAGAGCCAAGCCACGCTACAGGCTGCAAACAAACAGGCTGCGGGCCATGTGTTGAGCAGCCCTGATAGAGACCCACGGGGGATGTTTTCCTGCATCCCAGCCCCACTCCACCTTCACCCAGTGTGTAAAAAGAAGCCCTATGGTCAAACCAAGCGAGATATTTCATTGGGTTCAGACCCCCAAGAGAGAGCAGTTTATTTGCAGCCACTTTACCATTCTCAGAAAACAGCCCCCCCTCCCCTTCGACAATCCAACTGCCCCAGTATTCGTCTCAAAAGGTTACACTGCCCCGTCCTTATTCTGGGGTGGGGAAGTGGAGGGGGGGGGGCCTAGAAAGCCTGAACTGTCCTGAGCAATCCTCCTTCCAGTCAATCCACAACACAGAAGCTTTAAAACGTCTTCTCCGTTAACACGTCCCTCCCTTCACGGCAGAGATTTCATACAGTCGCAGCTTTTAAAGGCGCTTAAGAGCCCGGCGGTTAAGAGAGAAACGCCATTCGAAAAACCACTAAACCTCCACCGGTGCCCAACAGTCATCGGCAGGTTGTTTCCCATGGCGATGAGAGTGGCTCTTAAGGCCTGTGCTTTCCTGCCATTGTCCGGACACGGCTTTGAACAAACAACTTACAAACCAGCCGTGAGAGGACAGCGGGCAGGGACAAAGAGGAGAGGAGCTTTGCAGATCACCTAGTGCCGAGTGTACAAAGGAGACCTCCTAGTCTTTGCTGGCAATAGCATTTCCGGGGGCTTTAGGGGACTCCAAGCCTGAAGAATTCCAGTTCTGGGACTGTAGAGGCAAAACCCTTTTAACCCTGCAAAGTCCCCGTCGGTGCCAGCCCCCGTCCGAATGGCCAAGGTTCCTTCGGCTCCTGCCTCCACCTTGGACTCTCCAGTTGCTGCTTCCTGGCGAAATACTGTCCACGGCCGGTCGCGCTCAGCCCGGTGAATCTCTACTGCTCTCACGCTTCAAAGCCATCTGCCTGGAGCACGTGGGGAGGGGCACAGAGCTTCATTCGAAGGGGAATCGGGCACTGACCCTGCCCTGGGTTGTGCTGGAATCCAGGACCCCAGATTGGTCCTGCCTAGAGCGGGGGGCTGGACTTGACGACCTTCTGAGGTCTCTTCCAGTTCTATGATTCTATGATAAGAGGATGGTTTGATGAGATAACATGATCTTGGTAACTAATTGACCATTCATTATCAGTGGGAAATAGGTCAATGGAGGGATGATAGGAGTTACTATAGAGAATTTCTGGGTGTCTGGCTGGTGAGTCTTGCCCACATGCTCAGGGTTGAGCTGATCGCCATATTTGGGGTCAGGAAGGAATTTTCCTCCAGGGTAGATTGGCAGAGGCCCTGGAGATTTTTTGCCTTCCTCTGTAGCATGGGGCACAGATCACAGCTGGAGGATTCTCTGCATCTTGGGGCCTTCAAGTATTTGAAGGCTTCAATATCTGAGACATAGGTGAGAGGATTATTCTAAGAGGGGTGGGTGAGATTCTGTGGCCTGCACTGCGCAGGGGGTCAGACTAGATGATCATAATGGTCCTTTCTGACCTTAAAGTCTATGAGTCTATGAGACAGCGCACAACAGCCAGCCCCACCAATCCTCTGCTCTCGGCATTATTAAACCCGGTGCTAAACCGGGACACAGCCCCATCCTCCGGCAATGCCAGGCTAGTCCCACCTGTAGCCCCAGGGCCAGGGAGTTGCAGCAGCAGCCCTGGGAACTACAAGTTGTGGACGACAAACTGCGGCGTGGTGGGAGAACTTCCTGGTTCCTGCCAGGGTGGGCCCTCTGCCCCCAGCAGGGTCTCAGCAAGGGCCGAGCTAGCAGCAGCACACAGGGTGCACGCTGAGCGGAGGGGCTGCTCAGCTGGTTTCCTGCTCTATGGTTTTTACAGAATAAAGCCTGTTCCTGGTGATTTGTCTGGTCTGAGGCGTGTGCGTGCGTGCACACCCACACACCCACCCCCTTTCAGGCAGTGGTATAAGCAGTCGAAAGGCTTCCCCTATGCTGAATAACCTCACGCGGGGCTAGCCAACACGAGGGGTCACACACCCATGAGAACCTTGCGGGGGAGGGGCAGTTTTGCGGGAGCGGCAGCACCGCCGACCAGAGGAAATTCCCATTTCAGCCATTTGCTCCCCGCAGGCTGCATGGCAAGTCCAGTGTTTCCTCACACGCTGGTTCTTCCCTTTGCCCGTCTCCGCTCCATTTCCTGGGGAGCTGAGGGGGCCGGCAGGGAAGGGAGGGGGCCCGGAAGACGGCAAAGGATAAAACTCATCTGCCCCTTCGAGCCTGACCGGCGATGAGCTCCCCCGCCCAGCACCAAGCTGGTGTCCAGGCTCTGGGTTCTAGGGGTCTCCGTGCTGCACAAGCCCCCTTGAAGCCCCCTGGACTCGCAGGTCTCTTACCCAGGACGCATCGCGCCGGCTACTTGGTTGGGGACTCAGTGCTGTCTCAGTGACTCCCCGCTGGCTGGCCTTTCTGAACGCAGGACAAAGCCCAACCCTCACAGAGCACCGGGGAGTTCTCCGAAGCTCCCAGGGGGTACTAAGAGCACCGGGGCGCCCGCCTTGGCCCCCGCGCTGCAAAGGAGACACCCTCTGCACGGATGCAGAATCACATCCCTGGGTCGGGGCCGCTCAGCCTTGCGGCAACAGACACTTGCCCCCCGCCCCCGAGCACGCCCCACGCTGCCCAGCTCCACTCCAGCCACGAGCAGGGTCAAGCCAGATGGGGACAGACTCCTGGACTCACGAACAAAGGACAAATATCCACGGTCAGGGTACACGTTTATGAACCCCACATCTGGACGTGCGCCCCACAATACAGCCGCCGCAAAGCCGCCCCCGCGCGTGCTCCATCCCCGACATGGTCGGCCAGGCCGGAGCGGTGGGCGATGGCCTCGGAGGGAAGGTGAATCGGAGACAACAGCAGGCCAACTCAAATATAGAAAAAAAGCCCCAGCTCCCCAGCCGGGTGTCTGGCTATTTCCAGGAAGCCCCCTTGCTCGGGTTTCAAAGCCGAGAGCCGTGACGTTCAGTTCCTGGCAGCAAATTCCAGTTGATCATTAGAAAGCCGCCCAGCTGTGAGAGAAGGGCTGGGCTAGACCAGACGAGATAAAGAAGCCGTCGAGACTTGCTGAAGTCTTCCAAGACATGGCGGTCCATGCGCAGAGCTTGTGCAGGGCCAATCCCTGCTCGCGGCGCTCAGGGGTGAGTCAAGTGAGTTCCCCGAGAGAGTTTCCTTGACCAGAAGGGCAATGGTGCTTTCTCCGAGGATCAGCAGCGTGGGAGAGGCCGCGCGGGCATGGGCAGGGCTGATTCCCCTCTCTCCCCTCCATGGTCTACGGGCCCAGCTAGCTTGCAGGGCTGCAGCCTGCGGCCTTCCAAGTGGCTTGCTCCAGAGAGAGAACCGGCCCCGGGGCCGGGGACTCAGACGTCCGTCTCGATGCGCAGCCGCTCCATGCGGCGGACGTTGCTCTCCACGGCGTTGCGGTTGGTGATCGGCTGAGCGCACGACTGCGGAAACCAGCCTCTCTCGCCGTCCCGCAGCCTCTCGCCCAGGTACCAGCCTAGGAGAGGGGGTGGAGCACTCAGAGACGGGCAAAGGGAACCCCAAGAGGGAGCACCCCACACCAGCCCCTTGCTGGCGGGCACCAGCGAGTCATGAACTGCCTGCACCTGGAAGAAGCTACCCCGGCCTGACACAGGCTTCCTGCTGCACGGCAGGGCCCTGAGGTTCCCAGCCCGGGGGGGTCCACGAGGTGGAGGGGCCCTGGACTCCCCAGCTGTCCAACCCAAACTGAACTGGCTTCATCAGACACACTGACCAGCGCTAGCCGGCGTGCCAATCGCACAATGCACTGGGGAGTCATGCGGCAGCCCAGTTACTGCTCCGGACGGCTCCTTACAGTCCCAGCCCACCCACGGGGTAACCTGGCAGCAGCCGCCATGCCTGGGCCTGAAAGCACGTCCCACCAAACCCCCAAGAGGCAGAGCCATTCTCCCCAGGGCACGGACACAGGGAAGGGAAGGGACTTCTCCACGGTCAGATGGCCTCAGGGCAGTGTCAGGGCCACAGCCCAGAGGAACCTGCTCCAAAAAGCCGAGGGGACCTTTTCAGAGCCCAAGTCAAGCTCCGCTCCCCACCCCTCCCCCTCCCAGAGCCAAGACCAGCCCTCAAGAGTCCTGGCTCCCAGTCCTCTCTTCCCTCCATCTCACCCCAACCACTTACCATCCTCTTCGCCGAGGACCAAGACGACATCGGCCTGCTGCAGGGAGATCTCGTCCGTCTGTTTGGCCAAGAAGGCCCTGGTGAGCTCCACCTGCCTCAGCTCTAGTGGGGGAGACAGAGAACACGGAGACTGAACGAAACGCAAAGCTGCCACGAGGCTACGTCCGGACGGACCCCACCGCCACGCTGCCTGCAGGCCCGGGGAGAGGGCTGGCGACGGGCAGGCCGGGCTCTCCTGCAGAGTGACGGGAGACCGGCTGCTTTCCCGCAAGCAAGGGGCGCTGGAAAATCGCAGCGGGATGCAGGTGCCACCGGAGGGACGGGCCTTCCGGCCCACCGCAGACGGGCAAGTCCAGAGCAGAGCTAAGATCTAGCGAGGGCCCCACAACCGCTCGAGCTGAGCGTTCGGGCACCAGGCTCAAGGGGCCGCGCGCCCCACCCACCTCTCTGCTCTCCCGGGGCTCCTGAACCAGCTCCACGTCTCAGGAGGGATGCTAATGGACAAGTGCCTGAGCGCGAGGCTTAGTGGGCAGGGAACTCCAGCCCCATGGGGCCCACCAGCCAGCGGGAGCAACCCCTGTTCGCAGCGGGGGGGACTGCAGTCCGGCTGGGGCAGGCGGGACCACTCTAGCCCAGTGCACTGGAGCAGTCACCTGCCCGCTCCCATTTAATGAGTTAACTGGTAAAACTAACTAACTGGGATTTTACACTCCTGCTTCACAGCCTTCCTCAGGGCAGCCCAACGCTCTGCTCCAGTCCTTCCCTAACCCCATGCCTGCTAGCAGTTCCTCCGCTGTCCCCCGGGGCTCGGCTGCATGAGGCTGCAAGCTCTCGGGGTTCGCCTGGGCTTCCTTTCGAAATAACCCCCTTGGGTTGAATGGCTAAGCGGAGCGTCCGCACTGCCAAGCCCGTGCTTTCGAAATAAAGGGGCGCTTCTTTCCAACTCTGGGCTCCTGCTTTCCTCGGGGACTAACGCTCGTTCGGAAAGTGAGCTCGAAAGAGCGGCCGTGCGGACGCCCCGGCGCTCCCATCTTGAGAGAGCGACTCCCCAGAGTCCTTCACACGGATGAAGGGAGCCTGCCTCGAGGTGAAGGGAGCCTGCCTCGGACTCATTGCGAGGCTTCCCGGGCGTGTGGCCGCGCTAGTTCGACTGTGTTACTTCAGGAGTGACGAAGCTGAAGTTCGTTATTTCCAAAGAGCGTCCTAGTGTTACGCGGCCTTGGCGAGCGATCGCAGCCGCGGTGGCAGAGAGGCCTGCTGTGCAATAGGAAACGATCACTGTGATGCTCACAGCGGTTGGAGGCAGAACTATGGCTGCCCTGTGGGACTTGTTTTCCCTGGGTTGGGGATCAATCACTTTGGCTTTTAGGGCCATTTCATCAGCAATCTCAAAGCCAAGCCACCAAGCGGGCAGGAAGTGACGCAAACCCAATCAGCTGAACAAAAAGGTCTGGTTTCCAGTGGCTCTAGCCCTACCCTTGTCTCCTGTTGGCCAAGCTTTGCCCAGGGTTGCTCTTTGACGTGCTACCAAGGCTGGTCGGAGCCAGGGGTCTTTGTGAAGGTGACTGGCAAAGCTGCCAGCTCTCACCACTGCGTCGCGAGGGCCGCAATACCTGGGAGTGGGGAGGGGAACCTGAGAGTCCCATGGCCTGCCCCTCCCAGCATTTTTTTAAACCAGTCTCGTGATTTGTTGGGGGTCTTGACAGAACTTCCCAGTTCTTGAGGCTGACAATGGTCCATACATAACCAACAAAGCAATCAGGTCCCACTCCGCATTATGCCCACCCCTGGGGAGGCTACACAGAAGTCGGAGAAAGACGCTTTATTTCTATTGTATCAGCGGTGATACTAGGGGTGATAATTGGGGAAGCTATCTTTGTAATGGGTACGGTAATTAGCATCTTTGAATACTTAAATTTGACACTTTATGAATGGGCCTTAAAGATGCTAATTACCTTACCCATTATAAAGATAGCTTCCCCAATTATCACCCCTAGTATCATTATCTCATAGGGTATGTCTACACTGCCACCCTAGTTCGAACTAGGGTGGCTAATGTAGGCATTCGAACTTGCAAATGAAGCCCAGGATTTAAATATCCTCCTTGCAGGAGGAATAACGGTAGTTCGAATTAGGAGCTTTAATTCGAACTACCTAGTCAGTGCCGCGTGTCGCCATGGGCTGGGAGTTCGAACTACGGGGCGTTTAAAAATGGCGGCGCCCGGGAACATGCAAATGAAGCCTGGGATATTTAAATCCCGGGCTTCATTTGCAAGCGCGAATGCCGACATTAGCCACCTTAGTTCAAACTAGGGTGGCAGTGTAGACATACCCATAGATAGTAGCTCTCCCCCTCATCCCCCCTCTGTTCTAAATCTGATTTGTCAGTTTTATAATGTGTTCACTTTTTTTTTATTGTATCCCTTTGGTATATATGGTCGTGCCAATTCTCTTCCAGAATTTGATCTGAGGAAGTGGGTCTGGCCCACGAAAGCTCGTCACCTAATAAGCCATCTTGTTAGTCTTTAAAGTGTTGCATAGTCCTGTCTTTTGTTTCAGCAAGATCAGACTAACACGGCTACATCTCTATAGTGTTTCGTTTGGCAGGGATCTCGCACTTCCTGCATGTCTGCAGGGCTTCGAATTCACAGGGCCTTTCCATTCCCCTCCTGGTGTATCCCAGACATGAACCGATTCGGGAGTTCCATGCGGGGCAGCAGCCGCTGCTGCAGAGCCAGCAGAGGGAGCAAAAGTCTGTTTCTCTTCCTCCTCCAACCAGAAGATTTTCATTTCCCTTTCTTAGCATCCCATCCCACTGTTCCAAGGAGAGCACAAGCCACCGGCAGAATCTTAAAGGGACCGATGTAGAGTTAACTGCAGCAGTAGGGATGTTACATGTAGATTAATTAACTAATTGAACAGTCGCTGGGATTTCCTCTGCATTTGAACTGTAGCGAGAGCCCTGACGGGTGAGGGTTAGGGGGCATGGAGCTGGTGGGGGGCTGGTCCCACGCTCCCTGCGGTGCTATTGTACATTGCAAAAGCAGAATCGCAGCAGAACCAGCTGCAGTGGAGTCTGCTTCAGTCCCCATGCGTGCTGTTTCCTGCTGTGCCTCAACCTCCCCTGTCCCCTGCGGAGACAGTGCTGGGGGTAAATGGCTTTTAAGCCGGCTCCCCCCAGCACTGGCTCCGGCTCCGGCTCCCCCCTTGCTGCCTCCCTGTGATAGAGGCAGCAAGGGGAAAAAAGCAGCTAGTCGTATCACTAATTGACTATCCGATCAGCTTCTGCTTATTGGTTAGTTGACTAGTCGCTCACATCCCTATGCAGCAGGTAAGGTCTGTTATCTCCATGAGAGGCAAACGCTGCTAGCGGGAGAAGGAGCCATCCAGCAGAATGGGTCCCTCAACGAGAGAATTAATCAGGCCCTTCCTATTTCAGACACACACGTCCACAGCTCTGCCGTCACACGCTTTCCACTCAGAGACTTTGACCTTTGAATGGAGAGCGTCACAGTCCTTCACCAGGTAGAGCTGGACAATAATTAACAGGCATCACCGAGCAAGCTACAGTCTCAGGATGGAAACTTCTGTTTAATTGGTTAACCGTTATGTTCCATCGGTTAACCGACTCAAGGCGGAGCGGGAGGGGTGAGGCTGGAGCACCCCCCACCACAGACAAGCACCCCTCCCCCTCATGACACGCTGTGTGGGCCAGACCTGCCTGGACAGAGGTTGCTTTGGCCGGCCCGAGCAGCCCGTCTGCAGTGGGCCCTGTGGGGCTGGAGCAGCCCCCTGCCTGGGCGGGAAGGTTCTCCACTGGAACCAGTAAGCTTTACCCGTTAAGAGTGAGGCTGACCAGTTAGCCTTTCATGTCCCTATTGCAGACATGTTAAAAATAGCCCTGAATGCCTGAGGACTGGTCATCTGTAAAGCTGTACCTCCTTTCCTGGCCTTGTCATCTGCCTGGTTCTCTCTGTGCATCAGAGCCGTGATCCAACGAGCCCGGTCACTCCTGTTAAGAGGAAAGTGTTAAAGACCTTGGTACGGGCAGGTAACAAGTGTGGAAGTAGCTTGCATTAGAACCAAGTGGTCTTGGCAGGCTATATACAAGACCGGTCTTTCTTTACCACGTGCATCTAGCTACCCTCCAACCCTCTCTCCAAGGAATCAATCGTCTGACAGATGGATTACTGAACAAATCATTTAATCCACATAAAGTGTGTCTGGACTTAGTCTCTGCAGGATGAAAACTCCAAGGAGCAGAGAGTTGAGGCTTTAAAGCAGAAGTAGTCTAAATGTTTGCTGAGTAGATCTAGGACTTTGCCACACTGTCACACATTAATGAAAAATCAGGTGAGAGACAATAAAATTGTAAACATGGCTGAAAAAAATACCCAAGATCAGAGGCAAAAGTTTCGGGATTCGTGAAAGAACCATCACTCCACACAAACTTCTTCTGAACCAGGATTGAGGATCATGGATCTGGCCAGGCTAACACGGTCTCCGAGAGAAAGACTCTACGTGCCATTTTGATCTCAGAAGAGCAGGAAGTGAAAGATGAAGAGAAAGACAAGTCTCCACAGGAGAGAACAGGATTTAACAGCAGCAAAAGAAAATTACTTCTGGTTAGAGGGCAAAGGGGAAGGATAGGTAGATAAGGATGAAGAGAAAGCAGAAAGGAGGAAGTAGCTGAGATTCCAAAACAAAAGCAAAACCAATGCGGGAGATGTTGGGAAATGTGTTAACAGCTGCTTCTCAGAGCTATGCAATTTGCAGAAGATAAATAGGGCAGAGTTAAGGCAAAACTTATTTCTGCGCTATGGGGGAGGAGAGGTTTTGGTAGCCTTTCTAATGTACTTCTTCAAGTGTTATAAAATAAGTCACGGGTGTAACATATATTAACCTGTTGCACATTTCTAACAATGTTCTCACTGTTAAAAGTAACCCACCCACAATCCAGGAAAAAAATTCACAGCCCCTCTGTATTTTTCGGAAGGAAGCTCATGGAACGACACTCACAGCGATTCCGCAGACAGCACAATCTTCTCCTCCTTGCCTTCGCTGTTCTTCTTCATGATCACTCGAAACAAGTGGCCGCCCCATGGACCACGGGCTACGCCACTTGACCCTGGCTTCCCTGGGGGAGACACGGGAGCGTCGGGGTTCTCAATTTTCTCCACCATTATCTGATCCAGCGTGGCGTAGTCCGTAACCGCATAGCTCTCCTCGCTAGAGGCAACAAAGCGCAGCAGGTTAGACCCCACAGTGGTCGCTTCCAGAGCCACGCTCACCAAGGAAGGGAACTTGGTCTCAAAGCAGCCACCCCTAAGGTTTACCAGAACCCATCAAACACCAGGACACACACAAAGCTACAGCTGACAGAACCAGGAGCTTTGTGCATGGTCAGATGCTATTACAGATGTGGAAAGCCCTTCAGAGCAGGGGCAATACAACTTAATGGATCAGCAGCCCCTATCTGATCCTGGTTACTGGCTGAGGTTGGACGTCAAAACCTAAGAACAGACATCGTGAATCAAACCAAAGGCTTATCCAGCCCAGTATCTCACCTTCCAAAAGGGGACAATACCGGGGGTTTCAGAAAAAATGAACAAAACAGGGAAATCAGTGAGTCATCTATGTACAGCGTCTGGCAGATGTTACATTCCTGACCATCTTGGATAATAGCCAGTGATGGCCCCATCTTCTCAGAATCTAATTATTTTGAGCCCTGTTATATTTTTGGCTTCACAACATACCCTGGGGCAAGGAGTTCCACAAGTTAACAACACTTTGTGTGAAGAACTTCTTCCCTATTGTTTGCTGCCTATTCATTTAACTGGGTGATCCCTGGTTCTTATGTGCTGAGAAGGGATAAAGAACAGTTCCTTATCCACTTTCTCCACATCCGTCATCCCACAGACCTCTATTTTATCCACCTTAGTCGTCTGTGTCCCAAGCTGAACAGTTCCAGCTTTTTACTCTCTCCTCACATGGAAGTGGTTCCACACTCCTCATCTTTCCTGCTGCCCTTCCCTGTGCCTTTGCCAATTCCACGAGACAGGGCGACCAGAACTGCACACCAGGTTCAAGCTGTGGGTGGACCGTGGATTAACAGAGACAGGATGATATTTTGGGTCCTATTCTCTCTCCTTTTCCGAATGCTCTCTGACATCGCTGGCTTTTTGGGAGTGGCGCTGCACATGGGGCGGATGCTTTCAGCGAACTAGCCATACGTGTGGACATGCCACAAACCCGCTGGATGAGCTACGGGAACTCACTGGTTTGAGCTGTTATCTCTTTGGTGCAGGGGCCTTCTGTCGCTACGTGTCTGTACGGCGCCAGTCTGGATCCGGCCCTTGACCCGCTATGGTCAAAACCCACCATGTCCTATAGCCAATAGCAGAGTATTTGTGACAGGGGCTGGTTTGATTTTGGCTTTTGGCTACGCAGCTTCAGTTGGGGTTTGGCCAGCTGGTGGACTATGCACGATGGGCCTACCCGTCTCTCACCCCTGCTGTGTGCCCCTCCGCATAGCTTCTTGTATTCTAGCGTAACAGCAAGTGAGCCATCTGTCCAGAGGAAGATTTCTCTGATTTCCCGCACGGGGAAGCCCGAACTGACCGTTCTGAGGTTCCCAGTGACACATTTGTCCTGGGAACATAAACAGATAAAAGAAAAACGGGCTCTCACAGGCACACAACACCCTGCAGAGAGGGTCCTGGATCGTTTTCAGAGGGAAAAGGGACAACATGAGTATAAAGGACACAAGAATAGCAAGTTTGTTACCCAAATGCCACAATGGATCATGGGATTGGGGGGCGTTAACTTCGGCCAGTGTTAGACACCATTGCCCACTGAACATTGAATCGTGACCTCTTCTTCTGGGATGGTGCATTTCTCAAGCTGCCATGGGAGCTGAAGTAGCATCCAAGAGCATATGGTTCTCAGTCAGCTAAGAGAGTCATGGAGTTGGACAGGATCGCCGAGGGACCCCGCCCAGAGATTGAATGTGCGGTTCATCCCCTCAGCATGCGGGGGAGTAATCCCCTGGGAGCCGGGTCACTGTCACGCCTCCAGCGACAGACCGTGGCGGGTTATTCCTACACAAGTCCAATCCTCGCCTTGCCACGGCAGGCAGCACCGGGGCTCCCACGGGAAACGGACAATTCCCAAAAGCCACCCCCGAGGCTGGCCAATGGGAGAGCCAGAAACCTCCGAAGCGGGGAGAAATGAATCAGGTCTCTGGGCCACTTGGGGGAGTGAACGGAACCCATGGAGCCCAATGATCCAAAATGGTTTAAGCAGGGCTGGTATCTCCCTTTGCGGGGTGGGGGGCAGCTGCAGGCCGGGGGCACCGGAGCCAACCAGAGGAGAGGTTCTTGCCTCTGGGGAGAGGCGTTGCTGGGTTACGAGCTCGCTGGATGCACACACTCAGCCTCCCAAAGTGCCCCCTCAGAAGGGCCGTTCTTTGATCAGGCAAAATATTAACCCCCCTCCCCTGCTTGCTTTAGGCCACTGGTTCCCATCTTGCAGGTGGGCCGTGGGGCTCGCCCCTCCCCTGCAGTGGCAAGCCTGCATTGCCCCCCCCACGAGGTTGGAGCGCCAGCTTCATGAGAGGGGAGGGAGCCTTGCGGGCCTGATCTGGCTGGGGGGAAGGAAGCGGCTCCGTGCGCTGTCACTCCTCCTCCCACCGGCGAGGGAAACTCTCGCCTGGAGGCTTTCCCTGCTGCTCCCATTGCCCGGAATCACTGGGAGCAGCAGGAGGTGCAGAGCCAGTTAAGTGCCCCCCATCTCCTGCATGCCCAGCCCGTGACCCAGTCTCCTCACACTCCTCCCCGCCTGCTCAGCCCCACTGCACCCTACTTCCTGGCCAGAGCCTGCACCCCCACCTGCGCGCATTTTGTCATCCTGGGTGGCTGGCTGGGGGTCTGCGGAAAGGTCTGCGTTGAGCAGGGTGGGCCGCGGCCAGAAAGGTCGAGAACCGCTGGTTTAGATGGGAGGTCTCCGGGGAACGGACCGGCTCGCCCTGGTGCCTGCACAGGGCCTAGCCGAATGGGGTCTTGATACATGGCCAGGCTTTCCCCGGCTGCGCTTTGTTCCTCCTTTAGGTTCCACCTTCCTTCCAACACCTGCCCCGGTTACTCTGCTCGCATCTTGGTGGGAGGCAGGGGGAGTCTTTTTAAGTAAGATCATCACAACCTCTCACCCTTGTCCCTGAGAGAGATGTGGTGGGTGCCAGCTTCACTGGGCTGGTTTCACGTCCCACTGGTAGGGCTTCTAAATAGCTGGAAGCAAAAAGTCCCCATAACAGGGCCCTCGTGAGGGGAGGGGTGGGGCTCTGGCTTGACTCGTGTACCTAAATGACTCCGACTTAATGACTTGTAAGCAAAGGATTTGGTCAAAGATCAAAAGTTTTAAAAACATTCCGGGAGCGTCTTGGGCAAAAGTCTAGGACGCTTCTTCCTCTTCAGTTAACTCCCTAATAAAACAGCAGGGAGGACTTCGGAGTGTCGGCATTTCTTGTCCTTTGCCCGCAGCACTGATCAGAGGGATTCCACTGACGGCACTGGAGGGTACAGCCACTTCTGACTAGGGATGTTAATGGTTAACTGCTTAACAGTGGGGGCTGGAAGAGCTCCCCTCCCAGCAGGCGGGGGGGCCATGTGCCCCCGTTTACTGGTTAAACTTAACATTTAATTGGTTAAGTAATTAAACGGGATTTTACATCCCTACGTCTTACCAAGTGGGACAGGAACATGTTTCTACTCACCCCTCACCCTGTAACCAGCTGAGAAAATCCCTGGGTTTTGGGTTCAGGGACAGAACTGGAAAATCCAGAGAAAATATTCAGACGCATTGGACCCGACATGAGATTTTATTGTTTACTCGCTTTGCCTCTGGTCAAAGTAAACAAGCATTTTAGACCCTGACAGGATTCTCCCTCCACCCAGTTGTTTGTTTTAGGTCGTCTTCAGGAGCTGTTCCAGCTCTATGGGTTTTACATGACCCGAATTGCCAAACAAAATGACATTTCGAAGTGAAACGGCAAAGTCGTGCGAGCCAGCTGAAGTGAAACATTTAAACTTTTTACATTTTATTTTTCAACCTTTTTTTTCCCCTCCAGTGAAACCGTTCACTGAGTTCGGCCCGATTTGGGAACAGTTTCAGAGCCCTCCCCCCAATGCAGTTTTCAGCAAATTTACTATTTGCCTAAAAAAACTGCCCAGCTCTATTCGAAACATGCCCCAACGCTGCCCTGGGGGAAACATCTTCGCACAAGGGGGAAGAGACCCAGTCAGTTTCTGGCTTCTCTACTGAGATTAACAAAAGTAACATTCTCCAGCAGGGCCTCTAAACCTTTCTAGACTACTGTACCCCCTTTGGGAGTGGCCTGAGGCGGGCTGTGGCAGCTGGCGCCCCAGGCGGAACGCGCGATCGGTGCCCCCGCCTGCACGGCCGTCAATGGGGTGACGTCATCATCGGGCGCCATTGAAGGCGGCGCCTTAGGCGACGGCCGAGTGGGCCTATAGCCACGGGCCACCCCGAGCCCTTTCAGGAGTCTGATTTGTCTTGCACAGCCCCCAAATTCACCTCACTTAAAAGCTACTTGCTTATAAAATCAGACATAAAATACACGTGGGCGGCATGCGCAATGAGATGGATCACGTGAGGATTCCCTGTTGTGTTCACTCCCTCTGGGGCTCCTGGCATTGGCTAGTGTCGGAAAACAGGACACGGGGCTGGATGGAGCTTTGGTCTCACTCAGTATGGCCGTTCTTGTGTTCTTAAGTGTCACAGCACACGATCACTGACAAAGTGCTCGTCTTCCTAGATTTACCGCATAGTGATGAAATAAATCACTAAGACTGGAAATATTGTACTTACATTTCAGTGTACGGTACATCGAACAATACAGACATTGTCTATGGAATTTCAGTCTGCACTGATTTGGCTTGAGCTTTGTATGTAGCCTGCTGTAACGCTTGGCAAATAAATGGATGAGCTAAAGTATCCCTGGAAGACCTCTGCGTACCCCCAGAGGACAAGCTCCCCTGATTAAGAACCACTGCTCTAGTGAGTGCCAACAGGGAGGGCTATGAAAACAGCGAATGGTCCTGTAGCACCTTAGAGACGATAAATAGCATCATGAGCTTTGGTGGGCACCACCCACATCTTAAGATGAGGGAGGAAGTTGGTTTGTTTGGGTTTTTTGAAATCACAGATCACTAGAACTGGAAGGAGCCTCGAGAGGTCAAGTCCAGTCCCCTGCCCTCAGGGCAGGACCAAGCACCATCTAGATCATCCCTGATAGATCCTGCCTACCCAACCTTCAATGACGGAGATTTTACAACCTCCCTAGCCAGTTTATTCCTAATATCCAACCTAAACTTCCCTTGCTGCAGTTTAAGCCCTTGTCCTATCCACAGAGGTCAAGGAGAACAATTTTTCCCCCCTCCTCCTCATGACACCCTTTTAGGACACATACTATGTAAGAGCTCAAGTCAGGATACCAACTTGCTTAACATAGGCATCAAACCATTGTCGAGCAGCAAACGGCACTCCCTACACAGATTCAAACTGGTGGCGGGTGTGTAGGTTCCACACCACCCACCATTCTTCTGAACCACCTCGTCTACTAGGATTCTAGCTTTGTAAATATACAGAGGGGCATTCATCAGACACCTCACCACCATGTAATGCCCCCTCAGCGCTACTGACTGAATCAGGTTTGGCAATTGCCAAGGTTAAAATCAAACAAACCGATAAAGCCTCTTCTTACAAATTCAATAAGACACAGACCATCAGTATCCTCCCTTACCTTTTTTTCTTGGTTACAAACAGGACGTCATTAAACAGAAAGAGATAGCAGCTGGCCCGGCCAAAGCCTTTGCGGAAAATGCCAGTGTCTTCTCCGTGGAACAGGGAGAGCTCCCCTCTTTTCAGCAGCCAGCGGGAAGCAGAAATCAGCGGGAAAGGCTGCCAGAGACCAAGAAATTTAATCAATTTTGGGACAGAATAGCAACAGTAAAAGGAGAATCTGAAATGACCCCCAAAGGTCACATATCACATCATCAGTGGAGAGCTACACGGCCATCCTAAGGCCAGATGTTCAGAGCAGCTCCCGTTGAGAGCAAGGATTTGGAGCAATAGGAGATGCCAAAGCCGGGCACTGAGCAGTTCTGAAAATCTAGCCTTTAGTGAGTTAGCATTGAAGGACTGTCCTGGTAGAACAAGAGACAGATTTTTAGTGCCCTGACCATTTTCAGACCACGTAGAGTGACAACACTAACTCTCCAGAGTCAGGCTTTTCAAGGGGCCTAACTCACTTAGGCATTCTCATACCTCTCACAAGGTGCCTAAATACCTTTGCCAACCTGGCTGCAAGCACTGAAAAAGCTGCCACCCCTGCTAAAGCGTAAGACGTCGCAGCCAGGGGACACTCCCAACGCAAAGGGTTCCTCACCTTGATCTTGCCAAACTCCAGCTGTTTCTGAAGCGTCACCATCTGCTCGGTCCTCTCCATGGTGTGGGCTCCCTCATTGCATTTCTTAACCAGCTAGAAGCAGAAAGTCAGAGACCACTGAAGATCGGGACACTGCTTTCTACATAGCGGGTGTCATGGTTGCGGAGAAGGCTCCGGCTTTGTGGGCAACCAGGAGTCCTTTACTGCCATTAAAGTGACACACGGAGTGAGGCGGGAGGGTTGGAGACATGCACCAGAACTTTAAGGCAATTTTCTCCCCCCACCGCAGCCGTGGCGGGTTTGCATTGCTCGGCCACTTTTGCCTGCTTGCACCCTGATTTTCCAGCCCTTTCTTCCTCCTCTCTGCCTGGAAAGCAAAATAACTGCAGTTCCTTCCCCCTGTCCTCACCACGCAGCTCCCGGCAATGCTGACGAGGACTCTGCTGATTTAAGGGCTACAACGGGCAGTGGCCACCAGCGCTCCCTGTAAGCTGTGTGCTTGGGCAGCCATCCAGGAGAGATTCAGGCATCACCCAGCTGATCAGCAGAGCACCCACAGCCATTCAGCATGCGCTTCTATTGGTGGTGCATATCTGCACATGCCTTGGTGCACATAACATTTATTCCGCACATGGATGGAGAAAATTAGAGGAAACATTGGTGGCCACCCATCCTAGTTCCCCCTTCATGGCCCAAGAATTCCTGATCCTCAGGGTTCCTAGGAATCCATTTGCCATGGAAAAAACAATTTGCAATTTTAAAGAGAGACTATTTTTCATAAAATGTAAAAAAGTAAAGACATATATTAACTATGAAGTACATGTTACTGAAAGGACCAGTGTTCACAAATTCAGTGCATGCCTCCCCCGCACACAGACACAGACTTGGGGCTGATTTCTCAATGCACTTTAAAATTTACATAGCTAACTGCACGCCAATAAACTACTTCCAGGATACAGAGATTACTTAATGGTGTATAAGGTTTTACCGTGTATAGGGTATAACAGTGTTTTAATGCACCCCCAATTTCATTTCAGCCTCCATACACCAGTAGTTAAAGTTATGGAAAGATGCCAAAAACTTCAAAAATCACCCCTAAAAGCCCTGTTACGGAGTTCGGCAAGGACAAATGTCACATAGCTGGTAATACGCGGTGTGTAACAAGGCTGTAGGATACAATCCGCGGCAGACCACTGTAGAACCCACAGAAAGTGCTAAACATAGAACGAAAAATGAGAACAAGAAGCTGATACAGCAGGTCCCTGATAAAAGTAAAGAAACAATATACTGGATATGGATAAAGAAACTGGATCACTCTATGAACTGTATTTGATTATAATGACTGAAGGACTAGTAGGCTTTGAATTTGCTTAAACATTGACAAATGTATCAACAAAATATTGTGCTCAACTGATGATAGACAGAGACAGAGACACACGTGCTGTAGCCAGGGAAACTGAGGATCAGCATTTCATTCAAACTGTGGGAAAACAGGGACATTTATGGTTTTTATTGGAGAATTTTGGTTTTATCACAGACACCAAGGAGCCCGGCTGAGCAGCTGGTATCTCATCT
Source organism: Pelodiscus sinensis (assembly GCF_049634645.1). Taxonomy (NCBI): domain Eukaryota; kingdom Metazoa; phylum Chordata; order Testudines; family Trionychidae; genus Pelodiscus; species Pelodiscus sinensis. Next base: position 21,432,374 of record NC_134733.1, on the reverse strand, counting down.
CTGGACAGCGAGCAAGTACACATGCTTGACTCATCACTCGCTTGCTCCCACGCCTAGTGCCTGTATGATTCAGCAATAGGAGAATCGGACTCCCCTTTGCATGCACTTCCCTTCACTATTCCCTCCTCTCTTTGGGCTGATGGCCTCCCACTGCAGGGATATTTTGGAGTAAATTTCCTTGCAAGTCCCTCCACTGCTCCCAGATCCTTCCGAACCAGAAACCATCGGCCACACAGGAGCAAGACAACCTGCTTCCCCACTTCTCATCTCAGAAGCTCTCCTTCTTCCTTCAAAGCCAGCCTGGAAGGCAGTAGGTGAGAGGCCTTCTTTGAGGAGCTGTCTGAGGGGGACTGCTTTACAGAGCACAAGGAACATGAAACGACTTGCTATGAACAGCGGAGATCAGGCCCTCGCGACAGGACGTACCTTCAGACTCTAGTGTTACTGGCATCTCTTCCACCGACAGCTACCCTTCAGTGCTATTAAATCATGCACATGTACGCCCCTCACCCATCACTGGCTCAGAGGCCAGAATACAGCAATAGTCCCTTTTTGGGGTGGGGTGGGGAGGGGGCTAATGCTCACTGGAATCATCATATTCTGGACTGTGGGCAGGGGGACTGATTCTTTGGTTTATAGTGTAGACGTTCTGCTACAAGGCATCCAGTAAGATGCCTCTAGGTTTGTAGAGCAACAAGAGGATAAATACAATTGTAACTCACTGAATCCAAGAACCAGAAGGGACCTCGAGAAGCCACCAAATCCTGTCCCCTGCCCTCATGGCAGGACCAAGCACTGTCTAGACCAACCCAGACAGATGTGTCTCTAATCTGCTCCTAAATATCTCCAGGGATGGAGATTCCACAACCTCCATAGGCAGTTAGGAAATTTTCCCTAATGTCCAACCTAAACCTCCCTTGCTGCAATTTAAGTCCGTTGCTTCTTGTCCTATCTTCAGGAGTTACAGAGAATAATTTTTTTCCTAAAAGGGTGTTATGAGAGCAGTTTTCAAGTACCTCCTCCTCAAGTCCCCCCTCAGTCTTCTCTTTTCCAAACTCAACAAACCCAATTCTTTCAGTCTCCCTCATAGCTCATGTTCTCTAGACCTTTCAGCGTTTTTGTTGCTTTTCTCTGGACCTTCTCCAATTTCTCCACATCTTTCCTGAAATGTGGTGCCCAGAATCAGACACAATACTCCAACTGAGACCTAATCAGGCAGCTGACTTGTGTGTCCTCACAGACCCAATGGTTGGGTATCCTCTGTATTCTGTAAGCCCTGCGGGACTTCTTGCAGTGAGGCAAAGCACCTGTAGCTAGACAACACACACAGTGTCTTCTTCCAGCGCCCCGGAGGCCTCACCTTGCTGATGGCTTTCAAGGCTTGGGTGGCAGCTTCGTAGGTCGTGCTGTACACATGGGTTTTCTGACACACCGTCTAGAAGGCAAAGGGAACATTCCAGGAGCCTTTCAGAACACAAGGTCAATTGAAACGGCTTTGCTCTCTTCCCCCCGGGATGCAGCAAACCCAGGACCCTCTCCCAGCTGGGAGCTCATAACGAGCCCATGCCAGCGAGGGAAGGCAGGACACATGCGGCACGGAGGGAATTATAAACCAACAGGGAGAAGCAACCATTTTGCTCCTTGGAGGTGTCTTCTCCACTTGGCTTCTGTTGGTGTTGACTGGAGAGGTCGCAGGGTTACCTCTGCGGGCCTTTCGTGAAACAAGGGCATGAACGTGGCCTTCGCCCTTCGCAGAAACGATCTGTTTTGAGCCAAACAAAACTGGCTCCTCCTTCCCACCTCCCCCTCCCCCACAAGCTGGCTGGTTTGGGGGGGTTGCTGGATTCAGGGACAGCACGGGGGAGGGGAGGGTGAATATCCCAGAGACTGCTCTCTCGGAAACCCCTGGTGCGCATCACTGCCAGCCGAGCCAGGGGAGCCCCAGCCTTTCCCCACTGCACCGAGATAACGCCACCCAAGCTCCGACAGAAGGCAAGTCCCTAACACTCTGCCGTGCTCTGCCCAGGGCAGGTGCACTCAGTCTGGGTGCAGGGTCTTCCACACGCTGGCTCTGACTTACATCCATAAGCAGGGGGAGACGCGTGACTCTTTGCATGGGCAGGATGAGGAAAGAGCTCATGGGGAGCCCACCGCACTCCGGCTTCCTCTCGATTTGTTTCAAGGCCTCTTTAAACGTGGCATTTGTGGCTCTAAAATGGGACACAAGGATCCTCCATTAGGCATGGGCTGGGCAGACCCACGAGAGGCGCTCACGGCCCAGGGAAGTCGCGGACTCTGCAGAGTTTCTAACAGCGGGGGACAGCACCCAGGGAGACAGCAACAACCGGGCCACGCGCTTTGTTCAGCAGCTGCCTGGATCAATCTCCTCGGAGCTTAAGAGGCGGCACCAGAGACACGCCGCCCTCCCCACAGCACTGACACTGCAATGAACGATAGGACCTCGGCTCAAGGCGGCGAACGCGTGACTGGAAACCCAGGCATCCCGGCAAGGGGGCCTCGCTTCCAGGCTGGGGGTCCGAGCCGCTTCACCTCAGCGAGTCTCCAGATCCGGGAAGGGAACGGAGCCATCCCGAAAGCACTTTCCCCTCAGGATGTCGATAATTTGTGGGGGACAAGAGGATGTTTTGCAGGGGGCGAGGAGGGAGCCTCACTCCCCTCCCCCACTCGGCAACTTCTGCCCACACAAAACAAGTGACCCAGGACGCGATTGTGAGTGGAAGGGAGGCTCCACGTCAGGCCCTCTGACGGGGGATGGGGCAAGGGAAGGGGGCAACTGCTCTGGGTCTGGCGACTCATAGGAGCCAGGGGCTCTGGCCACAGTAGCAGCCGCTGGCATCCCGGACCCTTTACACGATCACGAGAGCACTGGGCTGGAGCAGTGGGTGGCACACACTGAGCAGAGCCGAGGGCTGGGCCGGCTGACACACGCTCCAGGCTGGCTGTCCTCAGCCCCGCCCCTTTTATCCTTGGCTCCACCCCTTTTACTTTTGGCCCCGCCCCTTCCCGCAGTACGGTGTTATCCCACCCCATGTTGCTCAGGGGCCCGAGGAGACGGTCGGCTCCGCTGTCCTGCATTCACCGTCCCACCCTGCAGAGCATCACGCCCACATCTTGCTTTGAGCACGGCAGCCGGGGCAGTGACACCCTTTCCCTGGAACAGGAGCCCTCTGAGCCACCGGAGGCTTGGCCAGGGCTCCCTGGGGGGCGGGGTGCCTAGCGGCTAGGTGCAGACCCCAAAGCGACACTCACAGCAGCTTCTGGAGGGTCCGTTGCTGGTAGACTTCGTTGGAGCAGTAGACCACGTAGGGGTTGAAGCGGTTCGATACGTGGTCCTCCAGGATGTCGCTGATGTCGGGGATCAGCACGTTGTCCTGGTGCCGCTTCTCCAAGTCCTCAAAAAAGCTGCCAAGGACACGTGAATACACAAGGCTCTCAGGGGGGTTGGGAAGGGCAGGGGAAGGGGAGGGGAGAGGAGTGTGGGATGCTCTCTGGCCTACGTCTCTACTGCCCTTTCTGGCTCGCCATTTCTTGTCTCTGAGGGGATGTGTAGACTGCGTCCCTCTGTCGGCAGAGGGATGCAGATTAGGCAGGTCGACATTGCAAACGAGGCAGGGATTTAAATATCCTGCGCCTAATTTGCATAAAAATGGCCGCCACATTTTGCCGACTCAGCACTTTGTCGGCAAAAAGCGGCAGTCTAGAGGGGGCTCTGTCGAGAAAAAGCCTTTTTTGACAGATCCCTTATGCCTCCTGCAAGGGCAAAATTTCACGGGGCCCCCCCTTTGACACGGCGCATGCGCGGGGCCTCAGGAAGCGTGGGGCCCGGGACAGCCGCCCCGTTCGCCCTGCCCTAAATCCGCCGCTGCCTGGGATTCAATGAGTCAGAGAAGGCCGTGCCTCTTCCCCCATGCTTTCAGAGACACACCGGGCCCTAGCAACGATCTCCCCATTTGCCTGCATCAGCATCTCAGGCAGCTCCGCTACCGGGACAGCCTGAAATCGCAGCATCAGACAAGGCAGGAAATCGCAGGAACCAAGCCGGACTCTTCCCTTAGAAGGGACTTTCCAACGGAAACCCACCCATTCCCAGCAGCGCTGAGAGTCGGGGCCAGCAGGTCAGCCGAGCTCTAAACCTCCTTCCTATGCTTCAGGCAGGTGCAGCTCCCCGGAGTCAAGCCCCCAAAACCTCCACCCGGGCCAAGCACAGGTCACGCAGCACACGCCTGCAATTTCAGGGGATTCGCGATGGGCCCAAAGGCAAGGGCAGCGAGCTAACTGCAATTCTCCAGGCTGACTCCCCTGCACAGAGAGGAGCTTCCCCATGCGGGAACGCAGAACGTCTGGCCCCAGGGAGAAGGGAAATCACAGAGGACCCCAGAATCCCAGAGCCAGCTCCGCACAGCCGCACGGCTTGCCAGGCACTATCCCAGCCAGTAGCACGGAACAGGGAGAGATAAGAGAGGGCTAGAACGCGGCACGGGAAATTTCCTCCCGGTTCATGGCCCTAAATATCAGCCCTCACGAGACAATGTTTCCTCTTATTTTTCCTATTGCCGGTAGAATACATTTTGTTATGTGCACCAAGGCATGTGCAGGTGTGCACCACTAGGAGAAACACTGTGCACAGTGCTCCCTGAAAGCTGTGTGCTTGGGCGGCCATCCAGAGTGATCCAAATGCTGCCCAGCTGATCAGCAGAGCGCCCGCAGCCGGCAGCATGTGGGTCTAATAGTGGTGCACACCCACACATGCTTTGACGCATATGACAAAATTTATTCCGCCCATGGATGGAAAAGTTAAGAGGGAACAATGCTCGTTCACAGAGAGAGAATCAACACAGAGCGGGCGGGACAGACAGACAGACCGGCCCTAGGGTCTGGACCTGACTCTGCAGTTCCCCAAATTTGGGATCGAGCCTGGAAAGGAATCACACACACAGCTCCGCGCTCAGACCAAAACGAGCCCTCGCCCCAGGGCTACTGGAACACAGCTGGGATTCGGTGCCTCCCTCGGGCCATTTTTGCTCAGAGGGTCACTAGGGCTGAGGCTGACACTTGGCCGCCCCGGGCAGGGGGGACCCTGGCAGCTCTCCCCCGCTGCGTGTGAGCGCCGGAGTTCGGGAGTTCCTTCCGCTCTCCAGAGACCCAGCAGAGCCATATAAGGAGCCCTCGCTCCGAGCAGAGGGGGAGGCTTTGCAATAGGCCATAAAAGAAAGAGCCCTCAGCCAAGAGCACCTGGGCCATGCATCACAGTCAAGTCGGTCAGCGCTGACCGCTCGGGAGGAAAGAGTCAGCAAACAGCTTCCCGACGCGCACAGAGGGCTCCCGGAACAAGGCGAGGTTCTGACTGACAGAATGACGGATTTCCCTGCGCCCCGGGCCACGCAGCTCCGAGCGGGACACTCGGCTCAGAGCAGGGGAGCTCTGTTCTCTCATCCCTGCAAAGGAGGAGCCAGGTGGAGAGACCAGAAATCCCTCCTGCCCCGTAGGCACTGAGGGAAGAGACCTGCCAAAGCAAAGTCGGGGGGAGGGGTGTAGATTAGCCTGCCCGCCAGCTGTCTAATGACGGTTAGCTATTATTACTTTGGCCTCACTGGTTATTGCTCAGGAAGCAGAAGCAACAACTTTTTATCTGCCACAGGACAGGTCCTCTCCCCTTTCATCCCAGCCCAATGCCACCCCCTCTCCTGTCACTGCAGGGGACCCCAAGCCACGCCGGGGTTAAGGGACTGACCCAACCGCCCACAGCAAACCAGTGGCAGAGCTGGGACTAGTACTGGTTCCCAGGCCTGGCGTATCTCTCCCCCAACAGCTTCCCCGGGTCGGCTGTTTTAGGAGTCATTTTATTGCTCCCTGCCTGCCAAAACCCTCTCCAGCCTGTGCAGGCCGGCTCTGGCCCTGCTCTCCCACAGGGCAAGCCGTGAGGCAGCCATGCACGGAGATGGCTACAGGCTGTCAGGCCCTGGCACGCCCCCAACACACGCTCCCAGGCTGGGGGAGTCCTTCGCCTGCGCTTCCCTGTGCTGCTTTTTCACCCAGCTGCCAGTGCACTTTGGGTTCAGCGCCAGGCCAGAAAGGTTCAGCCCCCCGCCCACCAGGAGCAGGGGTAGAGCCGGAGCTCTTGTGCCTTCGGCAGGCGCGGAGCGAGCCAGGAAGGACAAGCCAGGGCTCGTCAGGGTGGCTTCCAGGCACCTCGGCTCTACCAGCCAATGCCACGTCTGAACCCGACCAGGGCTGTGCCAGGAGATTCCGCTGCGCCTGCCTCACAGCCCCACATGCCGAGGCTCTTCTAGGGCACAAGAACAGGAATCTGAAGGGGGACTGCCCCAGGCTCCCCCACACGGCAGAGCAGCGGTGGCAGGAGGCCTGGGATGGTCTCGTGAGCCCTTCAAGAAAGGGACTGTGGCCCCATCCCTGACTGCACGGAGGACACAACCGTAGGCACTAGCCACAGGAACACGCCCCACGGTGCCAGCTCCCAGCTATTCCAGCCAGCTGGGCTCAGCACCATGGCACAGGGACTGCCAGAAGGGAAGGGGAGGCAGGACAGGTAAAGGGCCCATTTGCGAACATATCACATGCAGCCCTACGGGTTACCCAGCAGCGCCCCGCAGCTCTTCCTTCAATAAAATGGATAGTGCAGGCTGAACCTCTCTAATCCGGCACTCTCTGGTCCGGCAACCTCCGTGTCCGGCATGATTGTAGTTAGTCGGGTGTCCACTTAGCATGGCTGTGGCCAAGTTTCCCACAGTCCCCTAAAGTTTGTTTACAGCCACCCGTCCTGGCTCTGTGTTCTGGGCTGCTATGTAACTCTAATTTACCCCTAAGGGTACATCTACACAGCAACGTTATTTCGAAATAACAGTCCGCATCTACACAGCCGGCAGTTATTTCAAAATAATGTCAGAATACTGTCAAGCTGGAGGTCTTCTTACTCCGACTCCTGTAACCCTCATTGTACGAGGAGTAAGGGAAGTCGGAGGAAGAGCGCTCTCTTTCGAAATAAGTGCTGGGTAGACGCTCCGTATCTTGAAATAAGCTACGCAATTGATGTAGCTGGCTTATTTCGAGTTAAGCCCTGCAGTGTAGACGCACCCGAAATGTCTTCTCAGAGCCCAGCACGCAGTGGAAGGGTTGGTAATGCAGCGAGGCCAGTGTTCCTTAACCCTTATTTTATACAAAGTAACCCTTAAAAAAAATTATAAGTCCCCTCTTTAAATAAAAAAAAAAAAAAAAAAAAAAAAGTAGAAGTACCTACCCCTTGTACCTACAGTTTTCAGACACACACAATTTCTTTCTACCATTGCAACACATTTGTTTAAACAACTTAATCGTAGCTGGGCAGGCGATGAAATTTTTGGTTATAAAAAGTACAAAAATAATAAAGCGCTATAAAACTTACAACAAAAATTCAGTTTTCTCCAAATTTCAGTTGTGCTGACGTACCCCCCAGACTTCTCTCGAGTATCCCTAAGGGTACTCGTCCCTCTGGTTGAGAAACGCTGAGCTAGACAACATTGGCCTCCCATGGTTCGGTACATCTCTGGCTTAGCACCAGTCAGGTCCCGAGGGGGCCGGGGTAGAGAGGTTCAACCTGCATTTAAATAGGAAGGGCAACCAATCACGAGACACGATGGATCCCCCGTGGATCCCTGGATCACGAACTCAAGACATGAGGCTTTTGTAAAGCAAATTACAGCTGCGCAGAAGTGCCAGGCTGGAGGCAGGAATCACTGGGTGAGGATCTCTGGCTTGGGCACCACACGTCAGACTTAACAGGTCTCAGCATCTAGAAAAGTCCTGGTGCCAATTCAGCCCTTTCTTGGAGGATGAGGCAGATGCTGGTCCCTGCGTTCCCCACCCACAGGGACCCCAGGTCTCTGCTGGCCAGGGAGCCTTCCCTCTCTTGCCTGCACCGTGCATGAGCTGCTCCTACCAGGAGGGGAGTTTTGAGGCTCCCTGGCACTCCACCGAACAGGAACAGCCAGGCACAGGGGAATCAGCTGCCCTCCCCGAGTTTCAGTGGTGTTGGGACCCTGCAGTTAGAGCCACGCTCCAGACCACTCCAGTGGCAGCTGAACTGGTTTAGTACAGGCCCATGCGCCCCCACGGCCTAGGGCAGCTGTTGTCAAACTTTTTTTCTCACGACCCCATTCAAGAAAATTGTTGCCGCCGCACCCCAACAGAATGTGCCTGAGTGTGGGCTCCGGGCGGGGCTGAGGATGGAGCTCTGGGCTGTAGGAGGGGATTGGGAGAGGGGGCAGGCCTGGGGCAGGAGAGGCTGACCTCGAGCGCCGCCTGGTCAGCGGTGAGGCAGGGGTGCTAAGGCAGCTTCCTGCCTCTCCTGGCACCGCAGTGCACGGAGCCCTGTGCGCTCTCCTCCCCACCTAGGAGCCGGGCCTCCCGCCGGCCGCTTCTGGGGTGCAGTGCAGTCTGTGGTGGCAGGACAGGCAGGGAGCGGCCTTACCCCCCCTCTCCCCTAGACACTGCTCCCCTGATCCCTCTGCAACAACAAGACCCAGCACCCGACATTCCACCCCCCAGTGCTGGGTGAAAACCACTGGCCCATGGGACCGGAAGCAAATGGGGTGCACCCTTAGAGGCTCCACTACTGGGCAGATTTTCCTCTCCACGATTTACCTTTTGCTGATGCTCAGGATCTCGCCGATGTTGGAGAAGAGGTGATGATGCTCCGTCTGGGTCATGGTCGCCTTCAGCTCTTCGGATTTCATGAAGTGACCCACCAGGATGCCCAGGCTGTGCAGGTAGGAGTACTCAGAGGTGATGATCTCAAAGATCGCCTGATCCGGGGGGGGAGGGGGGATAGAAACCATACCCATGAGCACAAGCATCCCCCGACAGCATGGACGAGGACGGAAGTGCCTAGAGAACCGTGGCGTGCCAGTGTCCTTCCAGGCAGAGGCCAGGAGACCGGTCGTAGGGGTCTGAAATGCACCCACAGGAGGCTCACGACTGCACCCACTTGAGTGCCCGAAATGTCTCTCCTATTAGCCTCCCCACACCCCGCTGGCTCTACCGCAGCCCTCGTGAATGGAGAACCGCTTCTCTCACCTCTTGCCTTTTGCGCTCCACGGGGCTTATCTTGTCCACGAGGCCTGCTTCCTGCACCTGAACAAGAGAGAAAGGTCACGTGGAGTGGGCAGGACAGCACGGCTCCCAACGCCACGGCCCACCTGCAGCCAGAGAAGGCATCGCCGGAGGGGCACCATCGCCCCAGGCATCGGGCAGGGCCTCTCCCCAGCCTCCCGCATTCTGCGGTCTAGGGGGATAAGAGCCGACGGAGCAGGCTGGCCACCTCACCTGGCACTTGGCTTCCAGCAGCAAACAATGGAGGCTTCAAATCATTCCCAATGCCCTTGGTCAACGCTGGGGAACTGCTCTGATAATCTGACTGCACCTGGAGCATGGGGCGCTCTACGGCAGGATGCCACTGGAGAGCAGAGCCTCTTGGCTTGAGGGTTGTCAGGTCGCTCTGAGTCCTCAGTCAAAGCAAACCCTCAAACAGGCACCAGCGGGTGCTCAACTGGTCTGCTGGGCAGTTGTCAGGGGTTAAACTTTATTACCAGGTCTTACATGCGACTTTCTTGGAGAGAGTCTTGAAAGTGTAATACTGGCAATGCCATGAGAAAGAGCAGCAAGGAAGCAAGTCAGGAGAACAGACCTGCAGCCTTGCAAGTCATAAGCTAACCATGAGCAAAGAGCAATGGGCTTAAATTGCAGCAAGGGAGGCTTAGGTTGGACATTAGGAAAAACTTGTTCACTGTCGGGGTGGTTACACCTAGGGAGGTTGTGGAATCTCCATCCCTGCAGAGATTTCAGAGCAGGTTGGACAGACATGAGCTTGGTCCTGCCATGAGGGCAGGGGATTGGACTTAACCTCTCGAGGTCCCTTCCAGTCCTAGTGTTCTATGAGAACCATGTTTTTCATAAAGATTTGTTCTCCCCTCTAGCAGCTTTTCCCTATTCTCGGGAAGGGTCAGAGGCATTTGGTAGAGGAGTCACATCAGGAGAAGAACCAAACAGAAGAACATTGGCAGAGAAAGAAAATGAGTTTAGGGAGCTTTGGGGATGGACAGATGGACAAACCCACGGAGGGTTCTGATGCAGATCTGGAATGACAGCCCAGGACAGCCAATGAGATGCTAATATGGATCTCCCCTGCGTTGGCAAGGAAAGAGCAAAAGCCATTTGCCTTTTCCAAACCCGTTGCTCCTCCTCTGTGAAGGTTGGAGGAACATTCACTTCTCCTCTTGCCAGCCCGGCCCTGAGGCAGCCGCCGCGGCCCCTCACCATGGTCACAGAGCTCGCCCGTGACCCTCAGGAATGCTGACTCTCAAGCCCTGAGTCCCCTTTCTAGTTTGGTTGAAAAGAGACACAAAGCAGGCACAGCCCTTGCGGGTCATGTCCATTTCCTGGCTTAGCGAGATTTACAGACTCAGACCTAGCTCTGAGCCAAATTCACAAATCCTCCCCAGCCCCCAGGGAGACTCGCATAGAGCGAGCACCGAAGCTGGCTCAGAGAAAACAGCGACCTTCCACCCCAATACATCTGCTCCTCTTCAGCATGGGAACACGCTACGCGCTAGAAGGAGCCCATGCCACCCGTGCACCAACAGGTCTGCTGCCCTCTTCCACACAGCCCCCATCCCGCCCACAGCGGGAAGCTGAAGGAAAACCAGAGTCGTACTCCAGACCTGGAAATCCCTCTGGTAGTTTGCCCGGAGTTAGCGGGACCCGCGGCGGCGAGCTCTCCGGCACGCCACAGGGCTGGCAGGTTCGAGGACAGGACAAAGCAGTAGAACGTGAAGCAGGGCCCCTGGCCCCTACCTCAGGGAGCTGGCTCCAGGTCACCTGGGCAGGGCGATAGCTTTTCACCACAATGCAGTTGGGAGCGGGATGCTCCTCTGGAATGGATTCCTCCTCGAGCAAGTCATCGTCTGACTCATGGTTGATGGAGTTCAGCCCTCTCTCACGGATCTCCTGGTACAGCCGGGGCTCTGGAGAGAGGAGGCGAGCCAGGAAATTACAGACGGACTCTGAGAAATCACTCCCCGCCGCCCAGCCCTTTCCACAATGGGGGGAGGGAAGAGACCAGCTTCTCCTGGGAGAACCACAAGGACCCTTCATCCCATAGCCTCCAGGAGCAGGCTCTCCTCAGCAGGGGCAGGATCCGTGGCCAGGCCGGGATGCGGTACGGGGACAAAGGAGAGTGCCGGGGCAGGGATGGCATGGGAGCGCCGAATGGGTCGGGGGCCTCTCTGGCCAATCTAGGCACTTAGAGAAAACATAAGAAGGGAGAGATTTTACAGAGGAGACATTTCCAGGCCCCGCGACTGCCCTGTGCAAAACTGGACCTGAGGAGCAATCCAGGCGGCGGGACCCCGCAACAGGCCGCTCCTGCTCCCAGGAAAGAGGGCCGGGAGCACAAGCAGCCGCAGGGGGCAGACAGGGAGCGCCCAAGAGCTAGTTAACGTCGCCCCCCAGCAGGAAGGGCAATCGCCCGAGCGGGGGGAATGTCAAACATGGCACCAGCGCTCAGGAGCGCCCGGCTCCCTGGTGTAGGCTCAGTCACTTGAGTTATTTCCAGAGCATCTCAGAGATCCCTACTGCACTGCTGAATGGAGGCAGGTTCCCTGCCCCGGGGAGCTTCCAGTCTAGGTCAGTGGTTCTCAAGCTGTTTGGGCCATGGCCCACCCCAAACCTGCCCCCGGACCATCAACCAATCACCCACGATGACAAAACACGGGGAGGAGGCGGCGCAAGGTTTGGTTGGGGGTTGGCTACCAGAGTGGGGTGGGAGGGGAATGGGAGGCGCTTATCTAGCTCCACGCCTCCTGCCACTCCCACGCACCGCCACCTGCTGCTCCCATTGGCTGTGATTCCGGCCAATTGGAGCAGCTGGGAAAGCCTCCAGGCGAGCAGTTTCCTGAGCTGCCCTTCCCCCGGCTTGGAGGAGGGGGAGCGGCAGCACATGGAGCTGTTTCCCTACCTCCCCCACAAGTGGGGGTGTGGTGTGGGGCTGGAGCATGAGCACCAGTGCAGGCTCCTTGCTGTGGGGGGAAAGGAGGGCGGGAGGTGTCAATCCTTCCTGCTTGTAACCCAGGCGCAGCGAGCCTCATTGGCTAGGAGGGCTTGTTTGCATGACTTGTTCCCACAGGGACTGCTCAGACCCAGACTCTGGCTGTCCACAGACTGTTCTCCTAGGCTGAGCCAAGAGGGCACCTCCCCACGGCTGTGAGGATAGGGGGCACCTCTCAGTCAGCAGACACTCACGAACCCGCCTGGAGGCTGCGCCGCAGGCGCAGCGCCCAGGGAGAGACGGTCACCTTCAACACCAGCAACACCACCGAGTTAGTGAACAGCGGGGGCAAAAGACAACTCACCATCCTTAAAGGAGCCTCCGTGTCGCTGCATCCGCTTCCTCCCCAGCGTTCTCTGTAAGAGTCACAGGAAAGACACCGTCAGTATGGGGGGGAAGAGGGGGAGAACCCACCCCGCATCTGACAGCTCTGGAATAAACCAACCAACCTGGACAGTCTCTATGACAAAGACTAAATGAGCACAAATCAGACATCTGGAATAGTAACACACGAACTAGGGATGTTAAATATCGAGTAATTGACTAATCGAATAGTCGATTAGTCAATAGGGCGCTTCTGCCTCTGTTGCCTATTAACAATTGATAGGTACTACTTCTGTGCGTGTGTGTGTATATAGCTATATATCTATATATAGATATATCTATATCTAGATAGATATATATGTATGTAATCATGAGCTTTTGTGGGTAAAACCCACTTCATCAGATGAATTGGAGTGGAAATAATAGAAACCAAGATATATATATCTTGGTTTCTATTATTTCCACTCCAATTCATCTGATGAAGTGGGTTTTACCCACAAAAGCTCATGATTACATACATACACACACACACACACACACACACACACACACGTACACACACGTACACGTAAGTCTCTAAGGGGCCTCAGGATGACTCGTTTTTAAAGTTACAGACTAACATGGAGACCCCTCTGAAATAACATGCCATTGCTGGCATCTGGTTTAAGTCAGTTTTACAGGGAGTGGAGATGCTGTATTAACAGCCCTGGGTCTGCCATGTACCCATAGACCAAGCTCAGTGTCTGCAATACATATGCTGTTTCCCTGAGCTTCCTGCCCTCTCAGTGTCCCCACCCTGACCTGGAGGGACATGCTCCAGGGTGTTCAGTCTTCAGACGTTCCACAGCAGCTGCCAACCCTGGAGTTGATATGATACCGATAAGTTTAGAAACAACGAGCTGTCCTGTGGCACCTTAGAAGTTAGCAGATTAGGTCATGAGCTTTTGTGGGTAAAACCCACTTCCTCAGATGAACTGGAGTGGAAATTACAGAATCTGAGATATATAAAACAGCAAAAGAAGTTACCTGTGAATTGTAGGACCAGTGTTAATGAACTTAAGTAAGTCAGACTTAATCTTAAGTGGTTAACAAACTACAAAGGCAATTTCTCCACCTTTGATATTCGCATTTCCACGTCAAAAGCTGGGACAGATCCAGCCTAACTTAATTAGCTTCATTAATATTAGTCCTACAATTGACAAGTAACTTCTTTTGCTGTTATCTATATACCCCGGATTCTGTAATTTCCACTCCAGTTCATCTGAGGAAGTGGAAAGCTCATGATCCTCTATATTTTAGTTAGTCTCTAAGGTGCCACAAGTCTGCTCATTGCTTTTAAAATTACAGACTAACATGGCTCCCTGTCTGAGATTTTTTTTATGATACTGATAAGCATCTAACAGAGTAATCCTGCACTGACGGGGACGTGCTAGATGAGTGAACAAGTTGGTTCCATCTCTCGACCTCCACAGTCCTCCACGACTTTCACCATAGGTCAGATAAGTGCTCTTAAGTACTATCCACTTTTGGCCACTAGCAGCTTGGCCTAGTCAACAACTAGCAGCCTGTTTCCAGCCTCTGATGACTTACTGACAGAGCCGGCCTCTTTCCCACCCCCTTTGCCCGCTCCTGGGAACGAAAAGCTATAAACATGCAAGAGGAAAAATTCCGGTTGGTGTCTGGATGAAATGCAAACAATCCAAACCCCGAGCTCTGTAGCAATGATAGCAAGTCAGGTTGTGTGTGCAGAGAGGAAGGGTTTTTCTTCCAATTTCTTCCCTGTAGTCGCCTCCCCTAATGGCTGGTTTCCAAACGCATGTGGAATGGTGTTGTGAAACCAGTTAATCGAGGTTTGGAAAGTCTGCCATTCCCTCGACAGGTTCTAGCACACCCGTAACGCATGGCAGGACTCTCTACAAGTTGAACCTCTCTAATCCGGCACCCTTGGGATCTGACCAGTGCCAAACCAGAGAATGTGCAGATCCACAGGAGGTCAATATTGTAGCAAGTGGGTGTGACGGCGAGTCGGGGTTCCTCCGATCCTGCAGCTCCATAGCAGCAAGAACAGAATCCACCAGCCAGTAGAATAGAGGGGGTTTATTGCTTGTCCAGGATACAGCACAGCATAGAGGTGATATGTCTACAGGAGTCTGGGCCAGGATGCCTCAGTCCCCTTGAGATGGGGTCCCTGAGCCCCTAGATTCCAGCCCCCTCCTTAGTCTGTTTCCTTCATGGTTCCAGCCCAAGACAGCCTCGCTCCCAGACCCTGCCCCAAACCAGGTGTTCGTTTCCACCTCCCTCCCTTTGTCTCTCCCCTCGGGAAAAAGCCTTGTTATCAGGTGTCTGGGCGAATACACATGTGGGTGAGTCAGTGGAAATCACACGTCACAGCGCAGGGGGACACTGGGTTACAGAGCAGACAGCACCCCCACAACGCCACAGTGGGTCTCTATTTTTATTTCACCAAGGCAAAGAAATGGAACAACACTTGCAATGCTGTTTACTAATGTCTGACTGTACTGAGACACCCTATAGAAGCTTATGCCTAGCTGAGGCTTATCAGCTCTCTTCATAACAAAGTGTCAGTGTTGTTACAGTTTTTCTGTACTGGCACAAGGAAATAGGTAGATAAAGCATAAAACCCAGCAGCATTACCAGCACATCCCTAAGAACATAAGAATGGTCATACTGGGTCAGACCAAAGATCCATCCAGCCCAGTATCCCGCCTGCAGACAGCGGCCAATGCCAGGTGTCCCAGAGGGAGTGAATCGAACAGGTAATGATCAAGCGATCTCTCTCCTGCCATCCATCTCTACCCTCTGACAAACCGAGGCCAGGGACACCATTCCTTACCCACACTGGCTAATTGTCATTCATGGACTTAACCTCCAGGAATTTATCTAGTTCTCTTTTAAGCCCTGTTACAGTCTTAGCTTTCACAACCTCCTCAGGCAAGGAGTTCCACAGATTGATTATGCACTGTATGAAGAACAACTTCCTTTTATTTGTTTTAAACCTGCTGCCCATTAGTTTCATTTGGTGGCCCCTAGTTCTTATATTATGGGAACAAGTAAATAACTTTTCTTTGTTCACTTTCTCCACACCACTCATGATTTGATAGACCTCTATCATAGTCCCCCTTAGTTTCCTCTTTTCCAAGATGAAAAGTCCTAGTCTCTAATCTCTCCTCATATGGGACCTGTTCCAAACCCCTCATCATTTTAGTTGCCCTTCTCTGAACCTTTTCTAGTGCCAGTATATCTTTTTGAGATGAGACCACATCTGTACGCAGTATTCCAGATGTGGGCGTACCATGGATTTATATAAGGGCAATAAGATATTCTCCATTTTATTCTCTATCCCTTTTTTAATGATTCCTAACATCCTGTTTGCTTTTTTGACTGCTGCTGCACACTGCGTGAACATCTTCAGAGAACTATCCACGATGACTCCAAGATCTCTTTCCTGATTAGTTGTAGCAAAATTAGCCCCCATCATATTGTATGTCTAGTTGCTTGCTGGGCTCTTAGAGACATTTAGGGGTAAATTAGCGCTAAATAACAGCACAGAACACTGAGAGCCAGGATTGGTGGCTGTAAACTAACTTTATGGGACCGTGGGAAACTTGGTCAACCCAGGATAAGTGGACATCCAACTAACTCAAATCACTGTGGACCATGGATGTTGCCAGACCACAGACTGCGGGACTAGAGAAGTTCAGCCTGTACTCACATAAAGTCCCATCAGGCCACAAGTGGCCAGTTCCAGGGATGCATCAATGAGAAGGAGAATCAGGACAGATGTCGTCCCATTTTACCTACATCACAGGCTAGAAACAGAAACTGCTCGATTTCAAAAATATGGGGCTCAGGTCTCTTTCTCCTTTGCCTTTGGCAGATATCCCCCCAATTCTGATCTCTGGAAATCCAGTCACCTAAGCTGAATTATTCAAGATACGAGCACGAAAAAAAAATCAGGGGCCAGATCTGAAAATGCTGGGCTAAGTGAGGTGTCCAGGGTCATACAGCAAATCAGTGGCAGGACTGAGGCTAGAATGCAGGTATTCTCTCAATCATGTGGATTTGTTTTGTTTTGCTTTTTCAATTTAGTTCCTTAGAAAAGGAAGTTACCTAACCAGTTATTTAACCTAGTTATCCAGTCAATACGCACATATTTCAGGAAAAAAAATGTGAATTCCTCTGGTCTCACTTGCAAGTTTGTTTGTTTTTAATAATAATACTCAAATATAAGGGAGTGAGTCAGCTTTCATCTTGCATTACACAACTGTGGATCAGAACAGCCCTAAAGTTATCTCAGTATTTCTTTTAGCCAGCCACTGCCTCTACTTGTCACAGCACGTGCACAAACAGTATCTGTAGGTAATCAGAGAGAGCATCTGTTGTGTTCATTTCCGGGTTCCCTGCACTCTTCTACTAACACTAGCCCTGAGCAGGGTGCAAGTCTGAGAACTGACCCTGCAAACACACACATGGCTACACTGGCTGCAGGGGGCAGCTTCACTTATTAATGTGATTGGATTCTGTCTGTACTTCTAACACATTCCAGGCTGTGTTCTCTGTGCTTTCAGGGGATCTCCAGAGGTGGACAAGCTGCAGCCCGAGGGTCGCATGTGGCCTATCCGGGTTCTGTGTGCGGCCTGCGAGACATTTTGTTGACTGTTGCCCACGTGCAGGGTTGCCAGACTCCGCGGGTTTCTGTCCACGGAAATTTTTTCCCTACCGGTATTGTTAAAGGGACCCGCACATAAAGCCAGGGCAGTGAAGCGAGGTGGGTGCTGTTTGCACACAACCGTGACTGTGGGAGCCGTGCGGTCCCTCTGCAGCCAATCCAAGCACAGGGTCAGCAAAACTCTCCTGTCCCGGGAGACTGTCGTGGTTACAACAGCCTTGCGGCCCACTGAGGTGAAGGAGGGTCCTTTGTGTGGCCCGCTCACTCATCTAGATTTCCTGTCACGGGTATGTCTGTACTGTGTGCTGAAATACGTTGTTGTGCTTAACCACCAGTCAGTACAGCTAGCTACCCAGCCCCTCCCCACCAGCTGTTATTGCACACTTGTGCAAAGCACTTCAAAACAAGCAGCTGCTCTCTGTCTTCGATGCGACTGAGTGAACGAAGGAGCCAGATAGCGCACGAGCTGATGTCAGAACAGCTGGATCACGGCCCTCCCAAAGCATGAGTCACCACATTACATCAGCTACACACAGCCTGGTCTTACCCCCACCGATCCCCACCACCTTGCCAAAGGAGCTTAGTAGCTAAAACTGAACCAGGACTGATCTCCTACCCCACCTCCCAAGCCCCAATTCGGAAAGGCACAGCTGTTCAGATGGTGCATCTCATTTCATCTCAACCAAGGATGTGCAACAGCCCAGCTGCAGAAGATGCTCAAGGCGGCACACATGGCGAAGACGCACCGGAAGCCTGGGAGTTAGTTTATTTATTGTACTTTGGCCTCTCCCCCCTTCCTGGCCATATTTAGGGTTCAAACGGCCGTAATGAAAGCCACTTGAGGGAAGTGGTATCTGAGAAGTCGGATTAGCTAATGGGAGAGGGGGAGGGGGTGGAAGCGTTTGGATGGTTTATGTTTTTGCCAATTTCACGAGTCAAAGCAAGGGGCTGGAAATCAGACCCCGGCCCTCTTGGCTGTAAGTACGTACTTTAAAGAATGGGTTGGCCTGGGAAAGAGCAGGATGCTTGGACACTGAGAGAAGGCAGCAAAAAGGGCCCGCAGTCCTTCCAGCGCACCGAGTATCGTAGAATCATAGAATCCCAGGGCTGGAAGAGACCTCACAAGGGCATCGAGTCCAGCCCCCTGCTCTAGGCAGGACCAACCCCAACTAAACCAACCCAGCCAGGGCTTTGTCAAGCCGAGACTTAACCTCCAGGGATGGAGACTCCCCCCGCTCCCCAGGGAACCCAGCCCAGCGCTTCCCCACCCTCCTAGTGAGTACGGCGGCTCTTCAAAAGCAGGGCCAAGGCGTCAACCGTGCGAGCAGCGTGATCACCAGCAACCTACGCCCATGGGAAGCAGGGGCTTTTCCCAGCCTGTATCGCCCTGGGGACTAACCCCCAGCCAGGGGGGCGGCAGAACCGGAGGAGGAAACGGCAGAGTCGCGAGCTCTGGAAACCAGCGATTGGGGGGCGACTAGAGGACTCAAGGCAGAGACGCCCTGTCCCTGCTGGTCAGCGCCCCGCTGAATTGGGCAGATAGAACAAACCTCTTCCCTGAGATATGGCCAGGCAGCTGATGGAGTCTGTCCAGACAGATGAAGCAGAGCTTATTATCTAGAGCAGGGCTGGGCAAGATGGGGGCATCAGGCCGCTTACTATTCACATCCCGCTGCTCGCGCCACTGAATTTCCAGGCGGTGGCTCAGGCAGCAGGATCCTATTGAAATGGCTCCCGGCTGCGGTGCCACCCCGACAGGGCTGGACCATGCGCTTTTTAAATAGCCAGGGGGCTGCCAGGCAAAGGGGCAGCAGCAGGGCCAGGAGCCACGAGCCCTTTGCTGGGTTTTTAAGTCAAAGCCTCCAGGCCTAGACAACTCTGGGGGTAGGCTGGTCTCCAGCCCCGCCCCTTCCACAGGAGGCCCCGCCCCTTCCGGGGGTG
This sequence comes from Pelodiscus sinensis, assembly GCF_049634645.1. Lineage (NCBI taxonomy): Eukaryota > Metazoa > Chordata > Testudines > Trionychidae > Pelodiscus > Pelodiscus sinensis. Next base: position 21,413,301 of record NC_134733.1, on the reverse strand, counting down.
GAGTCGGCCCAAGACCATGTCCCAAAATTCATGAAGTGGCCCCCCTGTGAAAATTACCGCCCACCCTGATCTAGAGCAGAAGCCCCATGGGGGAGGGGCCATTTTGTTCGGTTTGTACAGCACCGAGCGCCATGAGCTCGGCTCCTGGGGCAGAGGCATTGCGATCACCAATCACCTTTTGTTCAGGGAAGGGCAGATGGGGAATGCCGCGGGTGATGCTCGTGTGGCAGGGGGGCCGGGAAGCCCAGCATGGGGCCTACCTTGGTTCTCCCCGGGCTGCGGGCCGGTTGCACGCGGGTGTCCTCTGCTGAGGGCTTCAGGGTGGCAACGCCCTTCGAAGGCTCCAGCGCCTCGGTGTTCTCGACCTCCTTCATGGCCGCCCGGTACGACGTGTTCCGCAGGTTGCGCTTGAGCCCCTCGCCAGAATCCAACTCCAAGTCGAAGTCGTCCACAGACATGCTGGGGGCGGACATCCGCTTGAGGTCGCAGCGAGCCGCCTCTCGACTTAGCGTGGCCGCGGCGAAGCTCTGGTGGCGGGCAGGGGTCTTGGATTTGGTGGACACGGCCAAGCTTTTGGGGATCAGCTGCTGGGTGCCCATCTTGAGCGCGGCCGGGCTCTCGGTGCTGAGGATGACGCGACGGGGCTCGGTCGGGGACGGGGAGCGCTGGGCCGCGAACGAGCCATTGTCCAGGGCTGCCCGGGAGCTGCGTTTCCCAGGGGGAGAGGTCCCGTCGTCATCTGGCCGCAGCTCGGCTTGGAACTTGTGCTCCAGGAGAAGGGCCTTGTCACCCATGGAGCTGTCTGAGTGCCTATGAGACATGCTGGCGCTGTGGGGAGCCGGGCACCCTGCAAAGAGAACAGACAAGACACAAGGCTTAGGGTCTAGCTCTTCCCTCTTCCAGGGGAATGGAAGACCCACAACCAACAGAAAGGGGTCTCCCAGACTGGATGGGATGGGTTGGTTGTCAAGAAGCAAGCAAACATCTCCCTGCCCACCCCCCACATTTGCTGCCTTTTGCTAACACAGGAGAAAATAAAATCTCCTCAAGACTGACGGTAAACAAGGGCGCAAGCCAGTCGCGGACGTTTGTGATGGGAGAAAGTATGAAAAAAACCCCACTCGACAAATGAATCCATACACAGAACAGCAGGCCTGGCAAAACCCAACAAGGCATCACATGATTTGACTGGCTAGTTATTATCAGGGCTCGACAACCGTGGCGAAAACCCACTCGCCAGCCCTGTACCGCGCATGTGCCAGACCCGCACCACGTGTGCGCGCACTGCCGATGAACGGGGCGACCGGCTGAAATCTACTTGTCACAGGTGAGTAGATAAGTGGATTTGTTGAGCCCTGGTTCTTATAGTTCGCTAACACCTCAGGCGACTGGTGTCTGCTGGGGGTGGGGTTGTGCAGGGAGGTGATGCCCAGAGGAACAGCGGGATGGTTTGTGGGGAACACCCGATGTAGCAATTCAAATGTTGCCAGGGACACTGGGGTAGGTACACCGCCCACGTGCTACCACGAGTCACTTCTGGCCAACACCTTGATGTTCCAACTCAGGTCGTGAGCCGGTCATGCTAGGCCTTGCACACACGGGCAGTGAGTGGCCGGCCCTGCCTCAGGGGAATCTGGAAGCACCAGCTCAGGGAAGCTGAAGGAAGGAAGAGAGAAACGGATGTGGAAGTACCACAGCCGGGCCTCGCACACAGCCCACGAGCTGACCAGAAATAAACGAGTCAAAAACGGACCCCGAGAGCTGCCTCCATTATCCGAGTGCCAACAGCCGGACCCCCGCTAATTGACGACGGCTGAGTTCTGCTACAGCAACCTCTGGCCAAGTAGCCGCGTGGGCCCGAGTGAAACCCAGGAGCTGCGGGGCCACGCAGGTGACAACGCGCATCCTTTCGAAAACAAGGAGCATAAAGGAGCTGTTTGTTCCCCCATCAAAACCTCCTCTGTGAAAAACCGGAGACTAACAACACAGCCCCATGTTACATCCCAGTCACCATTATCCTCCGGGAGCTTCCGAATACAGGCCATTATTGTTCCTACTCCTGGGCCTTTCCTCTCCCCCCCTCAAGCACGGAACGGGAGAGGCAAATCCCTGCCCCCACGGAGCCCGGGGACAAGGAGGGAGTGCCCCACACACCGTCCTTTACACACGGGTTCTACCTGGCCGCCCCGGCCGCACCTTGAGTCTCCCACCTTTTAATGTGGCATCATTCAAAGGAAAGGAAAGTCTCTGCGGAAGGGACCCTTGTTCTCACCCAGATGGGAAGCAACCAGGAATTCCAGGGCTGGAGCTGTGCACTCAGGTCTTGGCTGACATGATGTAGCCAAGGATCAGAAGTATCAGGTAGACTTAAGATACCGAGAAGAAATACAGAAGAATTAATTCATGTTGTACCACCCACCACTGTATTTACCGTCACAGCTTTAGGTCCCATCAATCGCACCCTCACTGGCCACTTCCCAGCTCTCCCATTGACCAGGAGCAACAACACGTGGCCAGCGGGAGCTGAGACCGCCAGTACCTGCAGCCGTGCAGGTAAATATAGTGGCAGCGGCCCACCAGGAGCTAACCCTGGCAAACTGTCACCATGTTATTGCCCACCCCGATTACAGGCACTGGAAAAAGTTCAGAAAAGGGCAACAAAAATAGTGAAGGTTTGGAACGGGTGCCACCGGGAGGGCAGAAAAGAAACACACCTGGTCCCTGCTGAAAGTTCTCTCCTCACACGTTCGCACAGCGCCTAGCGCAGCGCGCCGCCGTCCCCGCCGCTACTGCAAGACAAACACCACTCCTGCCAGCACTGGGCAGCCCCTCCCTTCCCTGCTAAGGAGGGAAAGGCGCACACAGCCCACACCCTGACTAGCGGGCAAAAAAAGAGGTTTGGCCAGTCTGGTTGGATTTAAAACTCTGCCATTTCCTTGGCTCCACTCCAGGGCTGATGTCAACTAGAGCAAGGGCCAGGTCTGTGCTCCAAGCGGGAAACGAGGAGGATGATTCGGATGCAACCATCACCTGCTGTCCTTGCCCTTCGCTTCCCGCACCCTTCCCTGCTCCACTACTGCCGCCCTGGGGGAATCCACACCGCGATGCGACCGCTGCTCTAGAAAGGGGGCGCCTCAGCTCCATCCCCCACTCCCCAAAGGAACCAGCTGCCTCTAGAGCCATTTGGAAAGTCAGCCACGGACCCTGTGTGCAAAGTCCAACTTTGGGGTGACCCGAGGTGGCTGCCACTTGCAAATAGAAGACACCCTCCTCCCCGGCATACTGCTTTTCCTAGAGGTGCTAACGGGGTGGGCAACACAACCAGTGCCCTTCTGCTCACACCCCTTTTCCCCCCAGTCCATGACAGCTGGAAAAAAAAAACCCTCGCTCCAAATTGTCCAGACTGAGGTTCCATTGTGCCGAGCCATTCCCTACAGGAAATGGAGGGCAAGACTTGAAACATCGGCTTCTTTATGCGCACTGGCAGCACAACAAGTCAGCCCGGTCCACAAAAGCCGGCCTGATGGAGAGAGGCTGCTCATTTTCTTCTGCTTGGCCAGTGTGCCGCCAAGTCCCCTGCGGGGGGAGAAAAATAAAACAGGCCTGCTCCCTCCGCTGGCACAGGGGATGTCAAATCCTGTTTAACTGGCTTATCTGCGTGGTCAGGCGCTGTGGTCCGGACACTGGAGCAGCCCTTGCCTTCAGCAGGGAGCTGCTTTGGCCCCCACCGGTGAATGGTTAACGGTTAACCGGGACTAGTAAGTATCACCTGTTGGGGTTAACCGGTTAACCTTTCACATCCCTGGTTGGCACAGGGTGTGCTGAAGCGTAAGGACCTGTTTAACCACAGTGGAAATAAGGCAGCTAACAGAGAGTGCGAAACAGGAACGCCAGCTACTTGCAGCCTCCAGCCCTCCCCAGGGCGAGTGCCCCGAGAAAGGTGGGTTCTGCTGTTCTGAGCCCGGACCTCAGAACCAAGAGCTCCTGAGTTGTCATCCCAGTTCTGACACTGAGTCACTGTGTGACCTCTGGCTTGTCACTTCACCTCTGGGGGAGGGAAACAGGCACAGTAGGGAAGAGCAGCACGCCGAAGTAAGAACAACGGGCCCATGCCACGAGGTAGGGTCTGACTTCTGATGCCCTCACAACGGGTCCTATTCTGAACGCTTCTGTACTTCCTTTATAGGACAGTCCCTTAATGCCTCTTTGTGGGGGCATGTTGGGGTCCCCCCGATCCTGCAGCCCTGTAGCAGCAAGAACAGAATCCTCCCGCCAGTAGAACAGGGAGGGTTTATTGCTTCTCCAGGATTCAGCACGGCACAGATGTGATGTGGTTAGAGGAGTGAAGGCCAGGATGCCTCAGACCCCTGAGATTAGGGGGTCCATCGCCTCTCCCCTTAAACCCTCAGTCCTCTAGTTAGGTTGTTCCCTTCATGTTTTCCAGCCAGCAACTGACCCCCCTTCCTCCCACACTCACTTTTCCTTAGTTCCCTGGCTGCCCTCAACCGGTCTGACCGGTTGGGTCTCTGTCTACCTGACTTAGGCAGCCCACCCCCTGGGTAGTGCTCACAGGCAAAGGCCAGTAGGGGTCATCCACAGCCCACAACACAGCAACCAGCAAGGCTCTGACACTACATCACAACATGTGGGCGAGTCAGTGGGAATCACACGTCATAGCACAGGGGGGCAATGGGTTATAGAGCAGACAGCACCTCCGCTACGCCACACTCTTCCCCACTGCTTGGAAATCGACAAGGGCCCTGTGCAGTACCCTCCCAGCCTGCAGACGCTCACAGACGTGCCTTAAATCACACGAGCAGCCCCTTGGACGTCAGCGGGACACCTTGTGAGTGCTAAGTCCGTGCCCACGTGTTCACAGGCTCCCTGCACAGGGCTGCATTCTGGAGCATTTGTGCTCGAGTCCAGTTACACAGACCCACCAGTGACTTACCAGCTACCACTCACCAGACCCATCCTTACCCAGTCTCTGGGTGTAACGCGGACAGGCGGAACCGAACCCACGGCCTCTGGAGCATAGTGCATGAGCCTCTACAGCTTGAGCTCCAGAACCAGGCACAGGGACCATCAGGGAGGAGGGAGAAAGGAGAAGCAGTGTGATGGCATGTCATGGTCCCCCACCTCCTGCACCCCCGTAGCGGCACGAACAGACTCCACCAGCCAGTAGAATAGAGGCAGTTTATTGCTTCTCCAGGATACAGCACAGCACAGGTGTAATCTGGTTACAGGAACTGGGGCTAGAAGGCCTCAGTGCCCCCCCTTTGAGATGGGTGTGGCTGGGCCCTACAATCCCAGCCCCCTCCCTAGCTCCTTCTCCCCTGCTTCCCAGACCGCAACTAAAATCTGTCCCTTCCAGCCCTGCCCCCCAGCCAGGGGCAGCATTCCACCTTCCTTTGTTCCTCTCCCTGGGGGGTAGCTGGTAGGACAGGTTACCTCCCTGTCCCATCAGCTACTCCGCTGGGCCGTGGTACAGACAGCAGCCAGTGGGGTCACCCACAGCCCAAGCCCAGCAACCAGCAAGGTACCCCCACTATGACACAAGCAGCTTCTCAGATCAGCTGAACTGGTCAGGAACCAGCAGGCACTGCGGGAACATACCTCCAGGGCACTGATGCCATTCCAGCCTGGCCTTCCCTAATGCAACGCTCCAACAGGCCTCCTCATGTCACTGGGCCCCCCGGCTGGAGAATGGGGTGTTTCCAGTGGGCGGGGCAGCAGCTGGTTCTGAAGGGGCACAGCTCTGCCCTCTGGCAAAGGGGACCAAGGCAGGGCTTGGCCTCAGAGATGCTAATCTCACCCAGCGGGCCACACTGCATGGGACAGGCCTCCAGAACAGGGGTGGGCAGGGTACAGCCTGAGGGCCAGATCCGGCCCACGGCCTGCCCCACTGGGACCCTCAGGCAGCTACCGCAGCTCCGGGTCACTCAAAGTGACTGGCTGAGGGTGGGGAGTGGAACTTCGCGTGCTACCCCCGCCCCCAGCACAATCATCTCAGCTCCCATTGGCTGGAACTCTCCCCCGAGCTAGAATCCTCTCCTGCACCCCTCCCCCTCCCCAACCCCTGGCCCCAGGCTCTACACCCCCCCAAACCCCTCTCCTAGGCCAGAATCCTCTCCTGCATCCATAGCCCCCCCGGACCCTGCACCCCAATCCCCTGCCCCAGATCACCACCCGCTCCTTCACCTAAACGCCCTCTCAGACCCCACACCCCCTCCTGCACCCCAATCTCTTACCTGACCTCCCTTCTGCTCCCAACCTCTGCCCCAGACCCCGCACCCCCCATAGAAAAGTGTGGCCCTTGACCACTTACCAAAATCTTGGAGCAGTCGTCCCCCCCATCAAAAATTACCGCCAACCCCTGCTCCAGAGCCCAGACCTACTCACCCAGCCCCTCTGATCACATTTGGGTACCTACGAAAGGCCAGTTTCAGGAGTTAGTCTCATTTAAGTTTGCTTATGTGCGGAAGGGGACTCAGAAACAACCCCCCAGACACATGGTGCAGAGGTGGGATAAAGCTCCCGGTTCAAACCGATCTCGTTTTGTTTTTCTACTTGGCTGTCACAGAAAAGCAGGAGCTGTTCTGCAGAGGCTACACAGAGAGGGATCAGACAGGGACAGGAGAAGGAATGTTTGCTGCTGGGCTGGGCTGGGCTGTTCTCTATGCCTTGGGGCATAAACTGGTTGCTAGCAGGGATCAAGAAGGAATTTCCTTCCCATCCTCCCCTGGACAGAATTAGATGCTTTTCTCTTTCTTCCGCAAGGTATCACAACTGGAAGCAATGGGACACCAGACCAGATGAGCTAATCAGCATCCCTGTGTCAATTCCAGACAGACGAAATTCACTAACAAGTCTTGGAACATAGCATGTGCCCTAGGAGTCTGAAAACTCCATTATACAATTAGGCCCATTACACAGGGCTGGGATTCCCTCCTGACCAGAGATCCACTTGGTCCCTGAAGCATGAGCTTGGATCACGCTTGTATCAACAGAAACAAAAAACAGGACTGTGTAGCACTTTAAAGACTAACAAGATGGTTTAATAGGTGATGAGCTTTCGTGGGCCAGACCCACAAAAGCTCATCGCCTATTAAATTATCTTGTTAATCTTTAAAGTGCTACACAGTCCTGTTTTTTGTTTCAGCTGCACCAGACTAACACGGCTACATTTCTACCACTATTCTTGTATCAACAGACATCGCTGACATTGCTGGTTGCCAAATAACCTGAACCCCCGGTAAAATCGAGTTCCTGGCCTTGCCAATAATCTCCTAGCAGAATACAGACACACTACTCTGCTAATTACCCTATGGTCAGCGACAGTTTAGCAACAGAGCCAGGAGTTAACTCTGCCACAGCCCTCCCCTGCGTGCAGTCATTAACAGTGGGATGGCTACAGTCCTTCAGAGCTAAGACCACTGTTTTGTCTGCACCGAGTTCCGGCCATGCCACGTCACACAAGGAGCGGAGAGCCCTTGCAGGAACACCTGCAGCGCGTTCACAGTTCAATAGCTGCCCAGGAGAGAGCGGAGCCTCTCCCTGAAGTTTGCTCAGTGGAAGCAGGGAGGGAGAGGCGGGTCAGCACCAGAGATTGCAGAGTTAAGATGGCAGTAAATAGAGACGTGCTTTGCTGCTCCATACCTACCATGTGGGGTCCGCACTGCGGCCATCGCCAACAAACAGCGCCTCGCTGCCCCACTGCTCCCAGCTGTCCTCCTCAGTAAGAGGCGTCTGTCTCATTTAAGTTTGCATATGAGCAGAGCAAGGACGGAAACAACCCCCCAAACACACCGTACAGAACTAGGATAAAACCAAACGCAAACACTGTACATGATGGAATCCACATCAAGCCGGGGAGCCCCCGGCCCCAGCACCTAGGCCGATTACCAGGAGAGCCAAATGACCATTTCCCAAATAGGGAGGGAAACCGAACACCAACAGATCTGCATCCACACCAGAGGTTGGACCACTGGAACGATGCTAGTAAAAAAGAAAACTCACAGCCCTAAGCCAACCAGTTCTGTTGGTGCAAAACCACACGTACAGAGTTAGACCCGGCTTTCCCGTCTACCTACGGTGGCTAGATGCTGACACCGAACGACCACAGAATCCGGAACCACGAACTGAAGCTCTCTTGTCTTAGCCATTAGTAGCTATGCCACGAAGGGAGTCACGAGGTTGGACCATCACTTGTATATAAACTCACATTGCACCTCTCCACGCTGCTGTTCCCAGAGCTCAGGAAACCTGCCACTCTGAGAACGGGCGATGGCGAAAGCCAATATCAAGCAGAGTTCTACAAAAACCTGAGTGGATGCTCTACACAAACACGGCTATAAACACACCCAAAGGGCTTTGCCAAAGATTTTAGCAGGTTTCTCTGGTAATTCTCCAGCCTCTCCCAGTTTTGTGGCTACCAGCACGGAAGCAGGGGCTTTCAAGTTTTACACAAAGGTATGCTTAGGATGCAGAGACTTCCAGTATATCCCAAAAGCAGGGACAAGGCGGTGATAGAAAGCGACCAGTGTTCCCTCTAAATTTTCCACCCATGAGCAGAATAAATTTTATGTGCACCAAGACATGCGCAAATGTGCACCACTAATAGAACCACATGCTGTCGGCTGTGGGCACTCTGCTAATCAGCTAGGTAGCATTTGAATCTCTTCTGGGTGGCCACCCACTCAGCTTACCAGGCACACTGGAAGTGACACCGCGGCACACCATAACTAGCCTGAGAGCACTGCAGAATAGCCATCCGCTGCTCCAAATGTCTACCCAATTGCACACTCTCAGCATCCAGGAGTGACTCCGGAGCGACAGGGCAAACAGTGTGTGAACCCAAAGGGAAAGTGATAAGAGCAGGCAACACCCCTCGCTCTCAGTGAGCACTTTTCACCCACGTCTCTCTTTGCAGCCTCAGTTCTGTTTTCTCTGGTTTAGAAACCGGTAAGTCCCCTCCTGCCAAAGGTCACCCTGCAAAGCAGAGGCAAAACCAGGAACCGAACCCAGGGCTCCCAAGGCCCAGCACAGTGTGCTATCCGTGGGCAGTGGCACCCGGGACACTTTTCACAAGGGCCAGGCCCTTCCAGGGTACAGGGCGTCGCCGGCGTAAGTCTCCCCGGGATACACCTGCTCCGCACTGAAGTCGCCCACAGTGGGAGGAACAGACGCGTTTCCAAGTGCTCCCAGCCCCGCTCTTAGGTCGCACAAAACCCCAAACAACACAACAATGTGTGCAAATGGAAGTGGGGGGAGGGGGAAGTCCCACTTTCCTGTTTCACTAGAGGCCCAAGCGTTTTGGACGTAGCTTGGACGTACAGCGAGGGCGCCCATAACAGCATCTCTCCGGTTTGGCCTGGGGGACCCTGCCTGGTGCCAGGGAGTGGGGGGGAGGGGGGTCTTGGTTTGGGGGCCCGCTCAAATGGGGGTGCCCCAGCAAACTGCCCCTTCCCCCAGGGCCGGCCCACAACATTTTGGCACCTGAGGAGGGGCGCTCCAATGACCCCCCCCCGCCCCCTCGCTTGGGCAAAACTTTGGAAGGTCTCACTTCCCTGGGTCCTGGTGCCCCCCCCAGTTCGCCTCCTGGTAAGGCCAGCCCTGGCTCCCCCCACCCTGCCCCATGCAGAGGCAGCGGGGCCCCCAGGCCCTAGCCCACCGCACGGCCCCTGCCACCCCGCCGAGGGCCCGCAGCAGCCGCAGCCCGGGGGCCCAGCGCATGGCGGGGAGCCCCCGGCGGCACCACTCCCCGGGCCGGGGGAAGCGGGGACCCCTCGGCGCAGCTCAGGACGCGGGGCCCCGTGTTCGCTGCTCCGGCCGGGCCGTGCAGGGAGGCGGCCCCGCCCCAGCCCCGGCGCCCCCTGCCCGGCCGGGCGCCCCCCTCCTACCTGCGCGGCGAGCCAGGTCAGCGGCGGCCCGGAGCCTCCATCGCCGCCGGGCAGGTGCGTCCCGGGCAGAGCGCGGCGGCTGCGGGCGGGCAGGGAGCAGCGCTCGGCGGAGCCCCACCCCGGCTCGGCTCGGCTCGGCCCGCCCCGGGGGTGGGGCCGCCACCTGCCAGCCCGGCCCCGCCAGCCCGGGTACCCTGCAGCCGGGGTCGTGCCTGTGCTCGGCGCTGCGCGTCTGGGCAGCCCCGCGCTGGGAGCCTCTGGGCGCCCTAGGTTTGGGGGCCCCCCTCAAATGGGGGTCCCAGGGGAACTGCCCTTTGCCCTGCCTGCCGCAGACCGCTGCGCCCCACGGCTGCCTGGTCCATGGCTCCCTGCCACAGCAGCGGCCGCATGGGGGGTGCCCCCGAAGTGGGGCGGCGCGGGCTTGGCAGCCAACGCAGCTGGCGAGGCCGAATCAGGGAATCTGAGCTTTAGGGTGCCCCCCTAGGGTCGCCCCCTCTCTCTCCAGGGCCGAAACAAGCCTGAAGAGGTGTCGATAGGGGCCGGGGAGGCGCCCACCCCAGAGACAAAGACGGGCCCCAAGTGTGTCACCCGAAGCCGGACAACCCATCCCGAGTCCTCAGCCATTTCTGAGAGGGGGGTTGGCTCTGGCAGCCGCCAGCCTCCCGTGCCAGGACCGGCCTTGTGCGTCCGCCGTCCCTGCAGGGCCAGGGGACCCCCACCGTGGCCACGGAGCAAAGTCCTGGCTGCAGCCGGGCCGCAGCGTGGGAAGCAGGAGTTTGGGAGAAAGTCCCGTAAAATCGTAGGGTGGCGGGTGGGGAATGGCCTTGCCCCTTGTGGAAATACAGGCGGCCGCGCTGGCCTTGGCCAGGCCCAGGCTTTGGGCCTTAGACGGCATTGGAACTGAATGGGGCGTGACACTGAATCAAGGTTTGCTCCTGTTCCTAGCAGCCGGAGTGGAGGGTGCGATGCCCAGTGCCCTGCTGCGCCAGTGTCTCCTTCATCCCCCTGCGCGCTAGTGAGTAGGGGCGCAAAACCCCATGTCAACTGGTACCTGGGTACAGGCTTAACTGCCTGTCCCCCCATGGATGGGGGAGGGGGTGTGCGCTGGAGCAGCCCTCGCCCCCCACAGCTAGGCATGGTGGGCCCGGCTGAGGGGCTGCTCCGGGCCCTGGTTCACTAGGTATGTTGGGAAGGCAATGCTTACCAGCTAACCCTTTCCTTCCCTAGGACTGAGCGTAAATCGCTCTTGCTGCTCGGCAGGGAGGGAGAAGGCGAATTCCCAGGGGGGGCAGTGCGGCCCGGCTTCACCCAGGCAGAAAGACCAAGCCAGGTGCTGGGCAGGGGTGTATCCGGTTCCAGGGAGTGTCCTCCGAGGGCAGAGCTCCTGAAAGAACCTGCAGGCGCCACTCCAGCTGCATCCCTGCCCGGGCGGCCATAGCAGTGGAAGTCTGCCCCCTGCTGCTCCCAGCTCTGCACTGCAGAGATTTCCCCACGGGGGGGGGGGGGGGGGGGGCTGGAACAATGTGTGTAGTGGGGGAGTCCCGTCCCTGCTCCTGGGGTCCGCTCTCCCAAGCCGTCCTCTCACTGCCAGGCTCAGCTTCCCCTCACCAACGCGGATCCTCCACTTTCTCCCCGGCGCCAGCGCCCAAGGCGTCTGCTCAGCCGGGATTCCCGGCCGCGAGCAGCTCTCACCACCAGGCCCGTTTCAGCTCCCATCCAACCTAGGGACCGAATAGTGTAATCAATTAACTGATTAATGCTTATCGGTTAATGCTGTAGACTACACGCGTCCCCCCACCCCACTTGCCAGTACGTTTTTTAGCAGGCTGGCCAGCTCAGTCCTGGCTCACGCTGGGTCCGGGACCAACCCTCGCTGCAGCTCTGCATTTAAAGTGAATTAGCAGCCAGGCGGGCAGGCAACCCGCCTCAGTTCTGGCTCATGCTGGATCCAGGAGCTCAGACTGCCCCCTCCTCCCGGACAGGGGCTGCTACCTCCCTGCGCTGTATCCGAGGCAGCAGTGCGGGGCAACAGGCAGCTGGTTTTTAAACTGGCTCCCCTCATGGACCAGCTCCCGCCTGGTACCCCGCGGCATGGCAGGGGGCTCCTCAGGAGTGGGGCCAGAGCGCACTGGCTGCCGGCCCCGCCCCTGGGGACTATCGAATAGTCGAGTAACCGATAAGAATTCACGAGGTTAATGGACTATTCAATGAACCGATATTTAACATCCCTAAGTCAACCCGGGTCCTCCTGCCGCTCTTGGCCAAATGGCTCCGGTTGCTTGTCTCTCCCTAAGAGCCAGGCAGCTCTCCCCCACCGCTGCTGTGTCCGGTTCCCTCTGCCTCCCTCCCTCTCAGGCCTGCTGCCCTCTCTCAAGCCTCCCTGAAGGGTCCCAGGCAGGCAGCCTCTCCTTAGAAGGCCACTAGTCGAATCATCACAAGACGGGAAGGAGGCTTTCACGGGGAGGAAGAATTGGCAATGGCCTCCCAGCGGGGAGAGAGAGACAGAACTGCGATGCAGACCTGCTCCCTAGTGGCAGGCCGCGAGACCGCTCCTGGCCGGCCGGCTGGAGGGATCCCGCTCTCAGAAGCCAGGCAGCCCCGTTGTGCCCAGCAGCCCCCGGAGGCAGCCTGGCCCTGGGTCTTTTTCCAGCCCCAGCCCAGCTCCCCGAGGGCTAGCCATGGGGCAGCCAGGCAGGGTTGCAGAGGGGGCCCGGTGGGTTTTCGCAGCCTGTCGTGACACTGGCGACCGTGTTTTTGGTTGGGGGCCGCCGACTCAAAGAAAAATCAGACAAATGAGACACCCCCCCCAACCAAAACCCCTCACTGACGTGGCCCCCGAGTGAGAAGCAGAAAGACCCTCCCCACATTCCCCATCACACCTCAGAACCTGGCGGGGGCAGGCTAGGGGACTTTGTGGGCCCCAGGCTCCGGCGGGGGCAAAAACTGAGGGGTTCAGTGGGGGGGAGGGGCTGCCAGGAAGCAGGCTTGTGGTGTGGGGGCTGGGCGGGAGGGAGGGTCCAGGAGTGTGTTGGGGGTGGGTAGGTCTGGGTGGGTGGGAGGTGGCAGGAGCAGACTCAGGGTGGGAGGGCTGGGTGGGAAGTAGGGTGCTGGAGTGCCAGAACCAGCTCCCCAAAGCTGGGGGGAGCTCCAAGCCTGGGGGGCCAGATCCAGGCAAGCTGGGGGCTGGATCTGGCCCCCAGGCCATAGGCTCCCCCCCACCCTGCGCCAATTCCAGGGCTGTAGTACCGAAGCAGTGCTCCTAGAGGAGCGTCAAGCAGGAGAGCACCCTTTAAACCAGCCCCCATCTCACTGCGGTTCCCCGCTGGGCCGTACCTGCTTCTCTAGGGGCTCGCGTCCCTAGCGCATCTAGGTGCCAGAAATAGAAACCCAGCTTGGAACCCTGCTGCCTTCAAACCCGGGTTCTGCTGCTTTTCCCCACACACCTGCCTTCTGGGCCACCTGACCCGTGGCATTTCCGTCTCCATAACCCTGTATCGTGAGCCTGTCCCTAAACCCCCCTGCCGCTCGCCAGTGCGTCCCTCTCACCGAGAGAAGTTGGTTCAATAACAGAAATCACCACACCCAGGCTCCCTCATTTTTTCCATCCGTGTGCAGAATAAATGTTGTTCTGTGCACCGAGCCATGTGCAGAGGGGCACCACCAGGAGACACACACGCTGCCGGCTGTGGGTGCTCTGCTAATCCGCTCTGCGGCATTCGAATTTCTCCTGGGCACTTTCCCACATTCTCAGCTTAGAGGGAACAATTCACCTCCCCCGCTTTGTGTCTCTAATGTTTGAGGACCGGCACAGCCACAATGACACTGCAAACCGCTCAGATCTAGGTACCGTCAGTCACGGCGTGCGGGGGAGTCACCAGGCCCTGTCCCCACATCCACAGTCAGACGGACTGTCAGCCGGCAAGTAGAAGAGAAGGTTTCTTCATTGACAGGGCCACCGCGTAGCACAGACTTGTTGTTGACACAGGAACCGGGAGCAGCCAGTACAATCCAACTTGGGGTGGGGGGAAGGAGGGGGCAGAGCCGGCGCCCTGGGCCACCTCCCTGCATCCTCCGCCAGCTGAGAGTAACTCTCACACCCAGCAACTGGTCCCAGCCCCGCAGTCCCTGGCAAGGTGTCACCTGGTTGCGCTTCCCACCTCAGCTCAGGTTACAAGACAGCCTGAGCTATAGTTGTGGACATGGAACAGCCTCCCCTCAGCGAAAGCAGCATCCAACATTCCCATCCCCAGCCGGGTGCCCATGCAATGCCCAGGGAAACTGAGGCACACACCCAGGGTCCCAACGGAACAGGGCAGGGCAGCAGGAATCACAGCCAGCCTCACAAAGCAAACAGAGCAAACACAATCCCCACTACGTCACGCCATGGCCAAGTGCCGCCAGCTAGCGCTGGGTTCTCCACACCCTCTGTAGCTTGTTTTCTGATTGCAGGGAAGCTGACAGAAATGCCAGGCCTCAGGGCAAAGCGGGCGGGGGGGAGGGGAGAAAGGCAGCTCTATGCTCCTTTAAGGGGCGGAGCCTCAGATTGAAGGGGCGGGGCTTGAGGTTACTCTCCTGGGCTCTGGCCGCCATTGCTATTGAAGTAGCAGCGAGGGGCGCTCTGAGCGCTTTTGAATCACCGGGCCCAGGACAGCTGCCCCTTTTACTTCCTCCCACCCGCTATCAACAGGCCTGGCTGACTTGGCTGGATTCTATCAGAACTGAGCTGCGCTTTCACCTCAAACTTATCCCTAACCTGAATCGAGAGCCATTTTTTGTGCAAAAAACAATAGAGTTTTGTTTTTTAAAAAAAAAACCCCAAATCTCCATGGTTCTCATTTGGCTCAGGGCCGGGAGCCAGAAATCCTGAGCTCTAAAGATAAACTCCGGTTCTCCAGGGCCAAGCGGAAGGATATCAGCATTCGCTCACCGCCTGGGTGGCTGCAGCAGGCAGGTTTCGGGGCTTTAGAAGTTCCCCCCATCGTGCGTTGCTGACCTTGACAGATCTGCTCCCGCAGGGTGCAAGCTGATATAATAAGGGGCATTTTCTCTGCCTTCGAGGATTGCCCTGCGACGGAATTTGCCGTGGGCGTGAATCCTCCCCAGAACAATCGCGCGCTTCATTGCTGATCCTGTTCTTCATTGTTCCCCTGACCTATTACATCGTGCCAGTGCGCAAGGGGGGAATCTTCCCGTTGGGCTCTCTCCAGGACATCTCTGTGCAGTGACCTTCACACGAGACAGGGAGCTATTGGCAAGTCCGTTGACAGAGGCTCTGTCATCGCTCTGTTGGGCGAGGGTGGCGGGGGGCAGGGAGATGGCAGAACAGGGCTCATCTTGTTCACACATTTCTAAGGCTGGTTCCCCAACCCGTCTCTCAACTATGGAAGAGCTTCAATGGTAGAAGCAAGGAGGAAGCTACTTCAAGCTACTGATGGGTTTCGAGGAATCGAGCTGTTGATGAGAACTAGCTGGTGCTTAAAAAAATACAGTTCAAAGAGGGCTCGATCCAGACCCTTAGCACTGAATAGCAGAAATATTCAAGTCCAGAGCCAAATTTAGCAGGTGGCTCCAGTCCTAGCCGGAAGCCACATCCAAAGCACATCCCAAACCTCAGAAGAGTTTGGCTCGTCCCTCAGACATGGTGGCTCTGCCCAGGCCTCATGACGGATGTATGTCATTTCTGCACGCGAATTAGCACAAGAAAAGTGGTTTTCCATCGTATTTCCAAGAAGGGACCAGAAATGGCCGGAGACCCCAGAAATGGCCCGAGACAGAGTGCCCTTTCTCTGGAGTGCAGCTCCCTCGGACAAGGTAGGACACATGCAGAGGTTGCCCCGTCACACTAACAAGTGGCAAACTAACGTACCGATCTGCACGTTGTCCTCTGGGCTGGGTCAGCAATGGAAAGTGGACGACACTGTAACCCCCACACCTCTGCTGGGTGGGGCACTCTTCCACCTCGTGGCCCCGAGACCCTCACAGAGAACTTAATGTGTCTGCTCTATAGCCTTAGCCACCAGCCAGCTGGGTTTTGGAGCATGTGGTAGAGGCTCATGCACTAAGCTCCAGAGGTCCCAGGCTCAATTCTGCCTGCTGGCGTTACAATATCTCGCACTCCAGCGAGCAAGCGGGACTGTAGTTTTAGAGACATAGGAACGGCCATAATGGGTCAGACCAAAGGTCCATCTAGCCCAGTGTCCTGTCTTCTGACAGTGGCCAATGCCAGGTGCCCCAAAAGGAATGAACTGAACAGGGAATCATCAAGTGATCCCACCCTGACAAAGAGAGGCTAGGGACACCATTCCTCCCCATCCTGACTAATAGCCATCGGTGGACCTCTCCTCCATGAATTTATATAGCTCTTTTTTCAACCCTCTTAAAGTCCTGATCTTCACAACATCCTCTGGCAGGGAGTTCCACAGGTTGACTGCACGGTGTGTGAAGAAAAACCTCCTTCTGTTTGTTTTACACCTGCTACCTATTAATTTCATTTGGTGACCCTGAGTTCTTGTGTTATGGGAAGCAATAAATGAGTCTTCTTTATTCACTTTTTCCACACCTTCATATCCCCCTTAGTGATCTCTTTTCCAAGCTGACAAGTCCCAGTCTTTTAAATCTCCCCTCCTATGGCAGTTGTTCCATGCCCCGAATCATTTTTGTTGTTGGGCCAGAAGGGGGGGATGCAGGATTGAGTCCAGGGGCCAGACAAAAGGGTCCATGGACTAGATGTGATCCACAGGCTGTATTTTACCCTCCTCCCATTTCTAATCTTTTTGACCCTCTCCCTGGCTTTTGGAACTCACGCCTCATTCGTAGACCTACGTACGCATAATCAAACACCTATTTGGATTATTAGGCTGCATTTTGTATATTCAAGAAAATAAGGTTATTGGCAGAGAACAGATGTCCCGGCAAATGAACAGGATGGAACTCTACTCAGGAAGATGATGGATCTACCCCACCATGGACAACACACATTTTGCTGGGAACAGATCTTTCCTTGGCTTTCTTTTCCCCCTTCTCCTGTTGATTATTTTTCTCTCCCTACAAATGGAGCCTTTTTCTCACCAGTTTATGGGGAGAAGCGAGTGCTTTCTGGATGACAAAGTCCGCTTGTCAGCAATATTCTCTTCAATGTCTCTGTTCTCTCGCTAAAGCCCGCCTGACAATCACTCTATTATCAAAGCTTTCTTATCCAATAGATTTTTTTTAACTCCCCTCCAGGGCTAATGAGGAGAGAGGTTGCCAGCTGCCACAGAGGCAGAGGATTTCAATTCAAAGTTCGGCCGAGACCAAAATCCTTATATGGCCAATGCCCGGGAAGTGCTATTATGTAGTATGCTGGATACTGTCATATGAGCACCATGAATGACTTTTTGAAGCTTGGACCATTCATCAGTTTTGTAATGCACATGGTGAGTTCAAAGACCCTGCTTTCAAGTCGGTTTTGCTTCAAGTGACCCTCGCTGAAACCTCTGACCGCCACCGCTAGAGATTTCACTAACTCTCCACTCACCACATTGAGGGGAAAATATTCACAACAGATTTCAGTTCTTCTCACAGAATGGAAGAGACTCACCTGCCACTGCGAATTTTCGGCTAAGAAACAGGAAACCTCATTAGTTTGACGTTTGCGTACCCAATAGCGTTGGACATCTCTTCTTGACCTGGGAAGAAGAACTCAAGAGGGTTAGAGTACCAGAAACGCCAATGTCATCTCCAAAACATCCAGAAGTTCTGCTTAACATGTCTCTTGCTGCCTTTCAGATGTGGCCATGTAAAGGTTACGCTCATTAAGGTCATTCTACAATGTTAATAGGTAGCAGGTTTAAAGCAAACAAAAGGAAATACTTCTTCATGCAACTCACAATCAACCTGCGGAACTCCTTGCCAAAGGATGTTGTGAAGGCCAGGGTTCAAGAAAGAGATAGATACATTCATGGAGGTTAGGTCCATCAATGACTATTATGCAGGATGGGTTGGAATGGAGTCCCTAGAGTCTGTTTGTCACAAGCTGGGAATGGGTGACAGGGGAGGGATTACTTGATGATTCCCTGCTCTGTTCATTCCCTCTGGGGCACCTGGCTTTGGCCACTGTGGGAAGACAGGACACTGGGCTAAATGGACCGTAGGTCTGACCCACTGGGGCCGTTCTTATGTTCTTAATGCAAATGTCCTGCCACCTTTAGTGGTCACCACAAGCCCTTTCTCCTGACAAGCGAGTTCATGCCTCTGCTCTCACTCCTCATCCTTGGGCCTTCTCTAAAGAAATATCACCAGCACTGTAGTGTTCCCCTTGTCATTGGAGAAGCCCTTGTGAGTCTCTTCCTCGGGGATGGGCAAATACTAGCCTGTGGGCTGGATCCGGTTTGCCAGGGTTAGTTCCTGGTGGGCCCCCACACCACCGAAGTTACCTGCGCCATTGCAGGTCCGGGGAATCGCAGCTCCTGTTGGCCGCAGATTGCCGGCCCCGGCCAACGGGAGCTGCCATCACCCGGACCCGCGACGGCGCAGGTAGATAAAGCAGCAGCAGCTCCCAGGAGCTAACCTTGGTGAGCAGACGCCGTTTCATTGCCCACCCCTGCCCTATGTCCATATGACGTGTAACTTACCGCCGGAAAAAGAAATGGACTGTCCTTTGCCGCTCTGTTTAAAACACAGCAACAACAGCAGAGTCGGGCGGGCACAGGGAATCCAAGATGCTGTTTTTCTAAACTGAGACGATCACAGAGTCCAGCCCCGCCCCCCCAACTTTTACAACCCCATCTCACCTAAAACCAGAAAGCCATGAAGGGCCCCGTCCTTTATTCAAACCTCTGTTCCCACAGAAACACACGGGCCCGCTGATGAGTTTCTTAGGTCCAACCAGCACCCTTTGGGATTTCTCAACTTTCACAATGAAAATGTGGCACAATTTTCAAGCATCACTTTAAGGTAGATTGTCTGGGGTCAAGAAAGCTCCCAGGGCCGTTCCTTAGAAAAGCACACAGGTTTATTGCATATCAATCTCATGTATAAATTCATTGTAGCATTGGAAAGATTACATTTGGTATACATTCCTATTCTACAGCATTAACCTCAAAATCAGCTTCCCTAGTCATTATTTTAAAGGTCTTTCTCTACACAAATACATTTGCCTTTTATCACAAGCATCAAAATGAAATTGGTAAAATCGCCTTTTTGAGTGATTTTCTACACATCATCTCTTTTATTTCAGTATGCTCCCAACAAAGCGATTTCATATTAATTAATAACTGCCGCCTCTTTTTTTCTCTTCCTTGGCAGTTCAAGGCCTCAAGCCTTGGACGCAGAACCTAATCACATATACAATAAGTGCATCTACAGAATTTTTTTTCTTTTTGATAAAAATTTCACAAACAGACACCATAATGACTGCTAAACACAAGTCATGCACAGTTTACTTATAAACATAACAGAAGCAATATACAATCAAGAATGATATGGAACAAGCACCATCCTCTTTCTCAATGTTTTTTAAACATTATATGAAAACCAGACATTTACAATTGATTTCTTTTTAAAAACAAAACAAAACACTATACAGTTCTAAAGGAAAAAAACAAAACAAAAAACCAAGCCCTAAATCAAATCTGTATTGTAACAATGGGAGAAGGATTGACATAGGATGCAGATGTATGATTTTTGCAAGCATAATATATATATGTTTTAAATTACATCTTCTGCAGGCTGAAAATGATATCAGGGCAAAATATCTCTTGCTTTGAAGAGCGTGATGAGAACGTAAAATACATTGAGGAACAGTTTCAGAATGACTTTGTTCACATGTGAATTGCACATTTGGAAATCAAAGCTGCCTTTTTTCCCCCCTCTCTCTTTTTCATTCTTTTTCCAAAAGTGGTAATAAGAATCAATGACAGAATAAAGAAAAAAAATATCGAACGAATGCAATAACATTGTAATCACAGTATTACTCAACACTACAGAGCAACCGTTTCATGGCTTTAAACACTACTGACCATCCACTAGGAGCAGAGCTTTTGCCCTCAAGTTACCAACACACGGCTGAGCAGACTGCTTCACTCCCTGTTTGTTTTGAAACAGGCAGCAAAGTGCAGGTTCCTACACCATGATGCTTCCCCCCCCCCCCCCCACACGCACACACGCACGCACACACACAAAATACAGCACGTAAAAATTGAATGCAAGTCAGTAGATTGAAATAGGCTGGAGGGGGGACAGGGGTCTCACAATCCAGTGCTTTGATCCTTAGAGTCTAAACATGGTAATATGTCATTGTGCAAGTGCTCTTGTAAAGGCTGCGTCTGAAATGCAAAGAAAAGAAGCCGTTGCCAATAGCCATTGACTTTCTAAGTGCTGATTTCGGGGGAACCCGAGTGACTCCACGAAGGGTGTGGAGCAAGACAGAAAATCAGAACTTGGTTTTGCATCCTGGAATGCCGTGTGGCGTGTCAGCTCTTGTGGTGCTCGTAACCCTCTGGGTTTGGGTTGTTGCCAGCACCCGGCTGGGCTCTGATCGTCCAGTGACGTCACGACATGCGATTATGGGGCGCAGCCGGGACGTTCAGCAGCCCAGGCGATGGATTCTGGAAAACAGTCAGCAAGTGTCTCCGACGGGCACGTGCCTGATGTGTCTAACAGCAGATCAGGTGCATTCTCCCCAGACAGACCCGGCGCTCCCAAAAACACAAAGCAAGTGCATTCTACCTGGATGGAGCTGGCACGTTCGCATTGCACCTTGAACGGTCTGTACCTGCCAAGTGACTAACCTCTTGACTTTGAATGCTGGCGTCTGAGTGAGCAACAGAGAGGAGCAGCAGGTACTTTGAACTTTTTTATTTTGCTTTTATAATTAGCACGTATATAAAATATCTACACTGAAAGAAGCAATCAGTAGAAGGAAGGGCCCCTCTGCCTAATAGTTTTATTTCAGCAGTACTGAACAGTTTGGCACAGCCAGAGGCTGCTAATGTTCAACTTGGATCCACCGAGTGACAGGAACAACCACTTTGCGGGTCCAGTTCGTCCCCACTTTCTCCCCGTGTTACTATGGCAATATGGCTACCTGCTGCAGACAGGAAAACAGGTTATAAAAATAGCCCCCCTCCCCCATCATCACCTCTGGGACAGGACCCTTGATTTCAAACAGTTACCAGGCCTTATGGCAGTCCCTCCAACTCCCCCCCCCCCCGATGTAGCACATGGTTCCTGAGCATAATATGGTAGTGGTGTAGTGTGCACGGGCACTACTTAGCTCCCGCGAAGACCCCAGATCCTGCCCATTGCTAGCTCTAGAGGAGTCTCCGTCCTGACGTGGGATCATTCTTGCCACTATTTATTCTTGACATAAGCAGGTCTCAGAGCACATCCTTCAGAATAAGCAACCGTGTTTTGTTCAAGCCCCCCAGAATCAGGAGCTACCAATCACGACACTCTGAGTGCAATTAAAGAAGGGGCGAAGGGATACGAAATTTAATTGGGGTGGTGTTTGTTTATCTGGCTTGGGGGAAATATCTTAAAATGTGTAGTCAGTGCTGATTCAGAGAAGTCTGGATTCTGAAATGGACACAGACCAGCTAGAAGAAAAGGAAGGAAACAAAGTGTGGTCTTTTTAAGTACAGGTTGAACCTGTCTAGTCCGGCGCCCTTGGGACCTGGCCAGTGCCAAACCAGAGAATTTGCTGGACCACGGGAGGTCAATATTGCTTCCCAGCATCACCAACACTTCCCCTGCTTGCTGGGCTCTTAGAAGACATTTAGGGGTGAATTAGAGCTAAATCACAGCACAGAACACTGAGAGCCAGGACTGGTGGCTGTCAACCAACTTTATGGGACTGCAGGAAAGTTGGCCACACCCATGCTAAGTGGCCACCTGGAAAACTAAAATCATGCCAGACCACAGATGTTGCCAGACCAGAGTGCCAGACTAGAGAGGTTCAACCTGTCACAGGAAACAGAAAAAAATCATTTTATGATTAAAAAAAAATCTTTTATCTCCTTAATATAGGCCTAGACAGCGTCCCCCTTGCTCACGGTGAGTGCTAACGTCTCCTCCACCAGCCCTATTCAAATCAGTGAACTACTTAGCCGCAGCACCTAGAAGGTAAACAGACACTGCTCCACCTCAGGCAGAATTAAGAGCTCTGAGCACATTTGTTCTTTTGAAGAAACAGTGCAGCAAATAATGGGGCGGTGTCCACAGACTGCAGGGAAGACCAAAAAAAAAAAGCTTTTATACTATTTCTGTTTCTAAGTTCTTTGCCCAAGGTTTGGAGATAAGGTCGCCATTGATCTCCACACACGGAGAAGCGAGGTTGACCTCCTCAAAACGCCATGCCAGATCCTTGCTCCTACTCTGAGGGCTTTTTCTAGCAGGGCACCCACTCCAGAAAGGGACATTAGCATGTGCTTAACTTTAAACAAAGAACAGTCCAAGCACAGGCTTACCTGTTTTAACAGAGGAGGGATGGCTGCCTCCTATGCTTAAAGTTTAGAACGTGCTTAAATGCCTGCTGGTGTGTGGTGAGCACGATCACTGATAGTATCAATAGGAGTGGGCTGCTTAGCCTTGATCCTGCAAACACATGCAAGGTTGAACCTCTCTAGTCCGGCATCCTTGGGACCTGATCGATGCCGAACTAGAGAATTTGCCGGACCACGGAGGTCAATATCATCAGGCAACCCTTCCACTGCTCACTTCGCTCTTAGAAGACATTTAGGGGTA
The DNA here is from genome assembly GCF_049634645.1 of Pelodiscus sinensis. NCBI lineage: Eukaryota > Metazoa > Chordata > Testudines > Trionychidae > Pelodiscus > Pelodiscus sinensis. The sequence continues at coordinate 21,390,676 of NC_134733.1, read as the reverse complement.
ACTCCATTCATCTGAAGAAGTGGGTTGTGCCCACGAAAGTTCATGATGCCATCTACAAGTTGTGTTAGTCTCTAAGGTGCTGCAAGACTTTTTGTTGTTTTTTAAGTTTTCCCAGTTACAAACTAACTAGGCTACCCCTCTGAAGGTTTAGGGGTAAGTTAGAGCTAAATAACAGCATAGAATACTGAGAGCAAGGCCTGGAGGCTGTAAATAAACTTTATGGGACTGTGGGAAACTTGGCCACACCCATGATAAGTGGACATCTAGCAAACTAAAATCATGCCAGACCATGGATGTTGCCGGACCAGAGAGGTTCAACCTATTGATTTACTTTAAAGTGAAGAATATTTGCAGGATGAAACTTCACCTTGTGGGTTCTTTTGGGGTATGTTTGTTTTGCAAAAGAGTAAATATTTTGGTAACGGTATTGCTGATAACCTCGCTACGTACGACCCCGTTTTAGAAGAGCCACCTTTTTGTTCTGGTAATTATACCAGATCCTTTCAGAAATGGCGACAAATGCCAGCTGAATGGGTGTTCTCCTGATGTTTTACAGTGTTAACCATCTGCCCTCCTAGATTTGTATGTGAGGTATTTACAAGGCATAGATTGCTTGCAGTTAACAAAACATTACACCACTGGGATTTTGTTTCCATTCCTGTATAAAAATAAGCACTGATTTTCTCCCCTCAAATATGGCACATTTGCATTGCATGCCATATTGGCTACAATATGGAGTTTCACAGTTATTTTTATTTACAGGTTTTGTTGCTGTATTTCTCTCTCTCTCTTTTTAAATGTGTTTGTTTTTTTAGTAAGGGCATGTTGGAAAAGGATTTTTCTTTTGTTGTTGTTTTCTGGTTGTGAGATTTTTCCCCCAAACAATAAAAGAAATAAATAGAACACATCCTACATGCACATGTAGTTGGAAACTGAAATTTAACAAAACAGATGATTGTCGGAAAAATCGGTAGCAAGAATAGCAGGATTATGTAGGGTCATTTGGCACATACAAAATCTACTCCCTGGTTATCAATCATACAACATACAACCTTAATTACACAATTTTGGTCCTTCACTAGATACTTATATTAACATTATTTCTTCACAATAATGATATCCAATGCAAAAATACTGTTAAGGAAGAAATAAAATAAGAAAAGAATTCGAAAAAAAATTACAAGTTATATACAGATTAAGGTAAATTCCATTAGGAAAAAAAACAATTATTTCATTATTTTAAATTGGCCCCTATAGGAATAATTTAAAGCCCAAGTAAATGGCAAGTACTGTAATGTTAGCATAGGCAGACGTGCCAGGGAAAGGAATGTTTCATCTGACTCTTAGAGACTGGTTTCTTTTGACCTTGTCAGTTCTTGGGCTATGCCTAGTCAAGAGCTTTGTGCAAATATCTGAAACCGGAGGGGGTGGGGGAAATTAAATACATCACTGCTGGACTCGGAGCCTTCGGCACATATTCATGGTGTGTTGGAGAAACTAGCGGGAGGCGTGTCATCTTTCGCAGGGTGAACTATGGAGAATTATGCAATGCTGCTAATTATCCTTCCATTCTCTCTATCCCAGTGGCAACCAGCTGAGGCCTCGTGGCTGACATCTGGAGTGTGAGGTGTGGCCCATCAAGACTACAAATCCCAGCATGCAATGCTCCATTGTAATCTAAGCCATTGTTTCAAGATGAAGCATTGCATGCTGGAACCTCCACTGCTTCTATGATCTTCACCCCTGTGTTAAACAGCAGAGCTGCTACTGTCTGTTCTCATACTTATAAACTAGGGGTCCAATCTCTCAAACACAGATGTGCTTACTACCGTGAGAAATGTCTCTGAAGTTGACTACTGATCCCATTCTGAAAACACTTACCACGAGGTGTAGCACTTACTACAAGGAGTAGCGCTTACTACCAGGAGTTAACCAGCGTTAAGTGTCTGGGACCTGCTCCCAATTCCATTTAAGTCAGTGGAAAGAGCCCTGCTCACTGAAGGCACATCTACACAGCAAGGCTAAAGTCAAATTAAGCAATGCAACTTCCGCTACATCAATTGTGTAGCTTAAGTCGAAATAGCTTACCTCGACTTTTGATGCTGCCTACACACTCTTCCTTCGACTTCTTTTACTCCTCATTAAATGAGAGTTCCCATGAGTTGGAGTAGGAAGTCTTCCAGCTCGACGTTATTTCAAAGTAAAGGCTTGTAGTGTAGACACGCACTATGTTATTTTGGAATAACATCAGTTATTCCGAAATAACGTTGCTGTGTAGACGTACCCTCGGTGGGATCAGAACTGGGCTTGTACAAAACCGGGTCCTTCAAGCAGCCGGAGGTCCCTAGGCGAGTTGCTGATGCAGCACTCAGATGGGCAAATTTGGGGCCCCTCTACTTTAATTTAAAGTCCCGTTGGGGCAGGCACCTATCTTACCTTCAGGCATCTCTGATTCGGTGACACCAAATCTAGGCATTTCTCAGCACACACATTACAAACGTCGTCCGAGAAGCTCGTGTTACCCTTTGTAATATTTCTCACCCCTTTCAGAATGATTTCCCGCTTTCGCGTGACCTCTACAAATCATAGCTACAATACCAGGTTGTTATTCCAATGCAGCGAGCGCACAAACCAATGTCGCAAGATTTCTGGCGGCTGCTTTAGGCCTGCAAAAGAGCCGAGATGGTGAAGCAATGGAAAATCATCCATAAACACTTGCAAGTAATTTTAGATCCAGAGAGAAAACATATCGTTGCCCACATGCTTGGAGAGCGGAGCAGCACTCAAAGTTATTCAAAAAGGAAGGGCGTGGGGTTTTTTCTTTAGCCATATAATCAAAATGATGAGGGAAGTGGGAGCATGATTCTCGGCATAAGCAACCACCAGCAATCCCACACAAGGGGTTTCTCCCCCGACATTGAAGTGACAGCATTTGAAAGACCCTTTGGGGGCGACATACATAGGCGTTGTCTAGGGTCAAGCTAACGTTGTCTATGTGTTTGTGGGCACATATGTGCAGCCCCAGAAATACTCCTGCACCAGTTGTTTGTGCTCTTGGCAGAAGCCAGCCCTGTGTGGACATTGCATGTTGGAGAGGGTGCTATTGCGGGCAGTGGAGTTTTGCCTGCTCTTTCAAAGAGCGAAGTTTAATGGGGCACATTCACCATTCCAGGCTATCACTCTGGGGTCCACATTGCAATCACACCAGGGATGGAGCAGCTCTTGATCTTTTCCCCCCTGGGGACTGTTATTCAGCGGGAGTGAATGTTGTGTGTGTGTGTGTGTTGTGGGGGGAGGAGCGGGGGGCAGAGGGTTGAATGACTTCAAGTTTTAGTTTATAAGCAGAAAGTAGCTGGCTCAGGTATATTGGCTTGTCACTGTGTTGGGGCCGGTATATGATTGCACCGTTGCAATTCTCTTCTTGTTTACACGATTCTTAGAGATGGCGGAATCCCAGGGCTGCTTCAGGGCTGTCCTGTGTGGAGGGTTTCTTGGAAGGAGCACCTGCCAATCAATCCCAAGGCGGGACTGGCAGGTCACAGGTGACAGGTTTAGTCTCCCAGCCAAAAGCCCAGACGACTCCCTGAGGCCCTCTGATCCATCTTCTGCGTGCCTGAATTTCTGATAAAGCACCCGCAGCTCCGCCACCTCCTCGCTCGGACTCTCAACCCGCGCCTTCTCGACCCGTCAGAGGTGGTTGATGGGGTTAAAGGTCCCCGACTCTGACGCTGCTCCTGCCATGTTCAACCAAGCATCCAGAGAATTCTGGGAGGAAGTATGAAGGGGAGTGTTCTCAGAAAGGGACAGCATCATTGCATAAGCCTACAGGAGGGGAAGAAGCACAGGAAGGGAAATGGGTGAATGCACACTTCCTGGTACCTGGGATAATCCCCAGGAAGTAGCAAGTCATGTGACTTTTGCATACCAGAAACTCAGGAGGATCAGTGTCAGTCACTGTGGAGTGGGACAGGAATCATGCCTGACAATCCACATCTATGTTCACAGGTGAGGAAAACACACGGCCCTTGCCCCAGAGCAGGGATGGACAACCTGCCACCCAGCAGGGTTCTTTATGTGGCTGTCAAGATGTTTTGTTTGCTGTTGCCCATGCGTAGGGTTGCCAGATTCTGCTGGTTTCCATCTGTGTCCATTTTTTTCCTACTGGTGTTACTAAAGCGACACACACGTAAAGCACGTGAAGTGAGGCGTGGGTGGATTGCACCCAACACTGAGGCTGTGTCCAGACTCAGGGTTTTTTTCGGGAAAAGTAGCCTTTTTCCGAAAAAACTTCACCTGCGTCTAGACTGCAGCCACGTTCTTTCGAAATTAAATCGAAAGAACGCGGCTTTTCTTTCGACGGCGGTAAACCTCATTTCACGAGGAAGAACGCCTTCTTTCGAAAGTGCTTCTTTCGAAAGAAGGCGTTCTTGAATGTAAATAGGGCTTCTTCGAAAGAGAGCATCCAAACTCACTGGGTGCTTTCTTTCGAAAAAGCGGCTTGCTCTTTCGAAAGTTCCGCGTGCAGTCTAGACGCTCTCTTTCGAAAGAGGCTCTTTCGAAAGTATCTTTCGAAAGAGCCTCTTTCGAAAGAGGCTTGCAGTCTAGACATAGCCTGACTGTGAGAGCCGGGCACTCCCTCTGCATCCAGTCTCAGTGCTGCTCCAGTTCAACCCAGCACACTGCTGATTCTAGGCAGGCAAGCGCAGTGAGCAAAACTGTCCTAACCCAGGAGACTTTCTTGATTAGGACAGTTTTGCTGCTCACTGACAGGAAGGAGTCCACTCATGCAGCCCACTCACTAGCCTCAATTGCCCATCACTGGTCTAGAGTTTTGGCAGGCAACAGTGGGTTTAGAAAGAGTGTCTTAAACTAACTCCTTAACTTGCTTCCTTGAACTTTACACTGCACAACAAATGCTGCCATTTGCTTCTAGGCCCCTCCCGGAAAGGGCATTATTCTTCCCAGCGAACGTACTCAGGGGCTATGTCTAGATTGCGTCCCTTTTTCGTAAAAGGGATGCAAATTAGACGTATCGCAATTGCTAATGAAGCGAGGATTTAACTCTCCCCAGCTTCATTAGCATAAAAATGGCTGCCGCTTTTTTTCAGCTCGGAGCTTTGCCGGAAAAAAGCACCAGTCTAGACTTTTCTGAAAAAGAAAAAGAAAAGCCTTTTCTGAAAGATCCCTTATCCCTCTTAAAATAAGGCTTTATTTTCTGAAAGATCCGCGTCTAGACTGGCGCTTTTTTCCGGTAAAGCTCTGAGCCGAAAAAAAGCGGCAGCCATTTTTATGCTAATGAAGTGGGGGAGATTTAAATCCCCGCTTCATTAGCAATTGAGATACGTCTAATTTGCATCCCTTTTTCATAAAAGGGATGCAATCTAGACGTAGCCAGGGAGTTCTGGCGGCCAGTTTTCAGAAGCGCACATGGAACTGTGCGTGTTGCTAATGAGTCGTGCGCCCCTCCCCCCGCTGCATGCACACACACCTGAGCAGGGTAGTTGTGCAGTGCACCTGAGGAAAGCAGGCACTCGTGCCTGTGAAACTCTGGTCCCCACAAGCAATCGTTGGCTCAAGGAAAAGGAGACTTTGAAATGCGGATTTCCCTGCACGTCTCCACTGGGCCTGGGGGGAGTCGGAGCCTGCAGGAGGGTCTGTTTGGGAACGTGCATGTGGTATGTGGGCAGGCATGTTTGGGTGTCTTCATCACAGCACGGCTAGCTGACAAAGCCTGGTCCGTCTGCTTATGGATGATCATTTGGTGGCTTTGCTGCTACCGAGGTCTTCTCCCTCCTCCACGTTTGTTTGTCTCATCCATTGTTTTGCACCTTAGAACAACCCCGGTCCTGATCCTGCACCGCTTTATGCCTGTGCTGAACTTTACGCCTGGTGGGTTACAGTCGAGGGAATGACCCCCTGTTTAATGACAGGTACGTGTCTAAATCTTTGCAGGATGGGAGCTCGCCCTAGGATGCTCTCTTTACTGCAATCTCTGTACAGAGCCTAGCACAGGCCTGGGTAGTAATTGGCCTATGGGCTGGATGCAGGACACCTGGGTTAGCCCCTGGCAGGCTGCTGGACCTGTGAGGGTATGTCTACACTGCCACCCTAATTTGAACGAGGGTGGCTAATGTCAGCATTCGAACTTGCGAATGAAGCCCGGGATTTAAATACTACCTGCCCTCATTGCAAGAGGAGTAACGGTAGTTCGAATTAGGAGCTTTAATTCGAACTACCTAGTCTGTGCCACGTGTAGCCACGAGCAGGTAGTTCGAACTACAGGGCATTTAAAAATGGCGGCGCCCAGGAACACGCAAATAAAGCCCAGGATATTTAAATCCCGGGCTTCATTTGCAAGTTCGAACGACGACATTAGCCACCCTAGTTCGAACTAAGGTGGCAGTGTAGTCATGCCCTTATGTACCTGCAGAGTCCTGGTCTGCGCTGCTTCCCGCAGCTCCCATTGGCTGGCAATGGCGATCCCCAGCCAATGGGAGCTGCAAGTGGCCATGCCTGCGGATGTGCCAGTAAATAATGCATCTGGCGGCCTGCCAAGGACTAACCCCGGCGAGGTGCACCTGGCTGCTTGTTACCCACCCCAGCTCAGCACAGTGGGACACTGATCTGCTAGCGCAATACAAATGCAATAAACAACAGTAACAATCCTCCCCACCAAAACCCCTTCCAAATATAACCTCCCCCATGGAAGCTCAAATTCAGATCTAGCTCGCAATCTGGCCATCGTTTCTCATGCTCATCACTATGCATTGTAGGGGGGTTGCTTTAGGGGTATTTGCATGAACGTGTGCATTGCAGTACTGCAGTGACAGGGAGCTAGCCTTGTTAGAAATGTGAGGTTTCTGGGCGGGGCAGACCAGATCAAATCTTATTTTCCCACAAGCTTGCCTGCATGCAGAGCAGAGAATTTTAAATTGTCCAGGTAAGATCACATCTGCCAATATGTAACATGTCCCAGAGCTCTGACACTGCCACCAAGAAAAATCAAGTTGTGCTGAACTAGTTAGTACACTCAGCGTATTAGTAAAAGGACACAGACAGAGGCATGCAAGTGGCTTGTGCTGGAAGGAGACATGATTTCCTTTTTCACTAGAAGAGAACTTCAGTGCTGTCTTTATAACCAAAATACTCCCTTTAGTGCAGTCAAATCTGTACAACATAACCCCACCTCTTCCAATAGGCAACCCACACCCCAACTTCCTGATCCCAGTCTTAAGCAGCTACTATACAAGTAGCGACAAGGAGTCCTGTAGCACCTTATAGACCAGTGTTTCCCAATTGGTGCTCCGTGGAACCCCAGGTTTCCGCACAGTGAAAGTAAGGGTTCCGCGAGAATGCGGCATTGCCCCGCCCCCTCTTAAAGACACAGAGTATTTTGCAGGGTTTTTTTGCTCGACCAATTCTGGCGGGACTTTTTTTTTTTGCTTGCCAAATTTTATTCTGGGAACCCTAGGGGTTCCTTGAAATTATTTTAAGCTGAAAAGGGTTCCATGGCCAAATAAAATCAGGAAACACTGTTACAGACTAACAGATGTATTGGAGCATAAGCTTTCGTGGGCAAAGACCCACTTCGGCAGATGCATGTGAAGTGGGTCTTAGCCCACGAAAGCTTATGCTCCAATACCTCTGTTAGTCTATAAGGTGCTACAGGACTCCTTGTCACTTTTGCAGATCCAGACTAACACGGCGACCCCTCTCATATAAAAGTAGCCTTATGGTTTCCAGCATAATCTCACCTGACCCTTAATTAAATTCCCACCTCTCTTAGGAAACTGCATTTCTTTGCACCCTGGGGTGGTCTTTAAGAGAAATTGTTTTACATTCCCATTGCTTTGAGCCCAGAATGACTCCAGATCAGTAGCTGGTCTCACCCCCAGTAAAATCTGAAGCAGATAAAGATGTCCCGGGGCCTTCCCTAGAATACTTAAGCCTTTGAACTGTTTGGCCTTTTTTTGGCGGGATAATGGCAAAAAGTTTGCAGATTTTGTACAGACTTGTTCTCTACAGCTCATTTCAATGTATCCTCTCTGTCCTGGCAATGGGGCCGGACAGCTCACAGAACGGCTCCTTCATGCCATGGGTTGCTGCTTTATTTGCACCAGGATACAAACGCCCTGAGAACAGAGCCTCTCGTGGCATTTCTGCTGATGGCAAACCCAGTGAGCTCAGAGCCATGCTAATTAAACAAAAAGTTTTCCATGTTGTTTGAAATGTCAGGGCTTCGCTTCCAAGTTTGGAAGAAGGCCGGCATCTGCTTTTTCTGTGCCCGCACTGGCCTGTCTTTTGGGAATAATGGGGAATTTTTATCTGAAAGGTGCAACTTGTTAGGCTGAAAGCACTATATGCAAAACAAGGGCATTGTCTAAATTTTCTTAAGATGATGCAATTCTCCAAGCAAGTCTAGAAAATAAAATTTGGAATCAGATTTTATGCCATTATTAATTTATTATTGTTGTTATTATTGATAATAATAATAATAATAATAATAATCCTGTTCTATTTTATTACAGTTTCAATGGGCGAGATGTTCAGCTGGTGCAAATTTGTCATTAATCCAGTGAAACCAATGAAGCTTTGTCCAACATACACCAGCTGAGGGTTCTAGCCCAAAGTTTGTAACTATCGTATCATCATATTTCTGTCTAGGTTTCTATAGTCAGAGAGAGAAACCTGCATTCACTCCACAGTATTCTAATGGTATAAGAAATAAATTATATAAAACCTAAGATAACAATTCCCTCCCAACTCCTATTTCTCCAGGACTGCAACATGACAGCAAACAGATGTGGTTCCCAAGTTAGTCCGAATTCCGATTCAGTGTGGACAGAACACAGACCTGGCTGAAGGAACCCAGCTCGGTAAAATGTTCTGTCATATACCTACCTGGTTTTTAGCCTGCCTGTACAGAGTCTGTTTTATTGTCTCAGAGTCTAAGGTGGAATTAAACACATCTTTAACGTCAAATGCTTCCTCGGCTGCTTTGCGAAGATCCAGCCCCTTCCCAAAATTCGGCATCTGCTCCAAATCTAACAAGCCGGCTTCGTCCTCCTCAATACACCTGTACCAATGACCAGGGGAAGGGGTTGACCTGTTGTTAGCTCGTCTCACCGTTTACAATCTAACCAATGTGTGTGTCGCTAACTCAGTGCCTGCATGCACATACCATGGGATCTCACAAGCCACATGCATGGAGAGACAGACAAGCAGGTAGACCCAAAAAAAAAAAAAAAAAAAAAAAAGGCATGATGAAAGGAGCAAAGAAAAAGGGGAAAGCATGAAGCATGGTTATGCACGTACATCTCAAGCATTAGTGCTCCTGTATGGTCAGTGGTTTGGTCTATTTCCTGCTTTCATTCTAGTCTCCTGATCAGAGATGCCTGATTACTAAGCTATTCCTGAAAGTTGGGGGAATAGAGCCAATGCACCGTATTCCTGAGGCTTTTAATGTGCCAATTAATTGGCTGAATTGGAAAACACGGATGCACTGAAAAACCCCTCTGAATATAACAATATTTTGCATTACAGGCAGTCCCCGGGTTACGTACAAGATAGGGACTGTAGGTTTGTTCTTAAGTTGAATTTGTATGTAAGTCGGAACTGGTACATATTGTAGGGGATACTCTAGCCAAACATTTCTCCAGAGCTCAGTTTTATTCTCCCACACCTCACTTCCCTCAGTCCTTTATTCTCAAGCTGAGGTGTCTGCTGAGAAAAGCCGCTTCTCATCTCCCTGATCTGCTGAGGGGGGCGCTAGCTTCGCGTCTCCCTGGTCTGCTGGGGGGAAGCAGCTAGTGCGGGGTTCCCTCACCCCGTTTGTAAGTAGGGATCCGATGTAAGTCGGATCCATGTAACCCGGGGACTGCCTGTATATAGCACTTTTCATCCACAGCTATCAAAGCATCATTAGTGGACAGAGACCTGTACCACAAGAACAGGAGTGCCCACAGCCTCCACAGGCCTCTGAAAAAGGTGGGAGGGGGCAGCTTCACGCTCCTGGAAGGGGCGGGACCTGAGGGGAAAGGGGTGGGGCCAGGGATAGCCAGTTCTCCATGCTGCTTGGAGCCTGGCCCCACCCCAGCCCTACATGCTGCCTGGAGTGGACCACAGTCCTCCCCCATGACCCGAGAGCCACACGGAGCATGCCATGTGCACACCAGCAGTTATTTAAAAGGCCTGGGGCTCCGGCTACTGCTGCTGCCACACTAGCCAGGAATCCTGGGCACCCTTTGAATCGCCGGGCCCCGGGGCAGTCCCCCCCTCCCCCGGACGGTGGACCTGCACACGAAGGGCTTAAATCTACAAATTCAATAGCGGACTTTCAGTGTTGAGTGCCCCAGTTCATGGACCATCTCTGGATACCCATGACCTGGTTTTTCCTAAATGCCAACAACCCCAAATGAAGTTAGTGTGAGTTGCAGGGGCGCCTCCCCTTTGAAAATACTGAGAGTCAAAAATGGCCTAAATGTCCAGGACAAGTCCTAACGGGACTTCAGTGCTAGGGTGCACAGGGAGTCAATGGCAAAGCGACGTACCAGCAGCTTGGTGTCCTGGTTCCTAGTTTGGTGCCCTATTTATGGGCCGCACTTTGGATAAACTTTGGCAGGCTAGTTCATCCACAGATTCTGTGAAAGGCAAGCGGGGAAGAGAGCTCGAGGACGGAGTGGATTCCGTTTTCCGCCCTTTTTGACAGCTTGACAAACAACCCAACAGTGCTGTATTTTATTTTACTTTCCAACGTGAAGGTGTCCTGGGGTAGTGTCACACTAGTGTTCTCCTTCACACTGTCAATGTCAGCTGTCTTGGGTTACGTAACTACACCGGGGTGCTTTGTCTTGTCAATGCAGGGAAGCAGGAGTAAAAGGGAATTCCCATTCAATACCTCAACATTGTACCAGAGACTGTCCTTCTGATGGGTTACTAACCCGGGTACATGGCATGGATGGACATAAAACGCAAACAAAGGCTGTGGCAGACACCGTTCTGCCCACACAGAGGGCAGCTGCAATGTTCCACCTGAAATGAATGCAAGGCCTGACATCCTGAGACAAGAAGGTGCTGCCATTTTACAGTGGATAAAATGGATTGGGGGAGTGCAAAGTGGTCGTTATCTACACTTCCTGGTACCTGCTCTCTGTTGGCTGACCACGGGTTGGAAAATCAAGATGTTCCCATTGTGTTGGGCAGAGGTGTTCATGATACATTAAGGAGGCTGGGTTTTTTTTTTCCACGTGCTGTTTACCTTCCCCGCTGTGCGTTTTTCAGGCCTTGTGTGTGTGTCTTCTAATGGTTTTGCATTTCAGTTGAATTATTGGTACTCCCCCCCGCCAGGTGAAAATGAAGTTCCCTAGGGCTGATGCCTACAAGCAAACTGGAGGTATGATTCATGGTTTGGAAAACAAAGCGACACCGACCATGACCTGCTAATGACCCAGGGTGAGAAATCTAACCCCGTTCGGCCTCCCGGAGGAAATGGCCCCACCCACCTTCGGGTATGGTCAAAGCTCATGGTGAGAGATGCGGGTTCATCCTCCTCCTCATCCTCAAACGTTCCTCGGGGCTCCGTTGTGGGCGATACGGTTTCATCCTGGGACTTCCCTGTCAGGCTGTCGTCATCTTCCTCCTCCAGTTCTTCCTCCTCCTCGTCCACATCGTCCGTTTTCTCGTTTGCTAACCCATGACACTGGGAGTTGCTGTCCATGTCTTGGATTTCTGGCCTGGAAGGTTTGAGCATGAGGGAAGGAACCAAGAGGTGAGTTGGGAACAGCAATGATGCAAGCGTCAGGTATTTAACCATTGATTTGTTATTTACAGGCCTGCTGACAGGTATGGGGGAGGGGCCAAAGAGGCAACTGCCCTAGGACTTGGTGATTCAAAAGAGCCAGGACTCATGGTTGCCACCACCGCTACTATGGCAGTGATGGTGGCCGGAGTCCTGGGCCCTTTAAATCATCACCGGAGCCCCACCGGATGCTAGTCCCCCGTCCCACCTGAGACCCTGCCCTTTTCGGGAGCAAGGAGCCATCCCCACTAGTCTTGCACTGGGGCCTGGCCATTCTGTCGCCCCCCTCGTCCCCGGTTATTTATGATTCAAAATGGCTGGGGGTAAAAAATATCTATTAGAAGATAATGAGTAGTCCCCGTGGCATGTTAGAGACTAACACAAATGTAGTCTCATGAGCAAAACCCAACTTCCTAAGATGAGTTGAAGTGAAAGTACAAAAACCAAGAGGTATATAACAGCAAAAAAGTACCTGTCAGTTGTAGAACCAGTGCTAACGAGGCTAATTAAGAGTACTGGAAGTGTCCCATTCTCAGCTTTTGATGTAAAAATGCAGTGTAGGGAAGGCTGGCTTTATAATGCGGCACCCAGTTAATATCTTTGTTCAAGTCCAGGGTAACAGTGTCATGTTTGTAGGTGAATGTCAATTCTGCGGCCTCACTCTGTAATTTGGAGTGTAATAAGACATGTTTCTGCTGCCTTTAACAACCCCATTTTTAAATAAAAAAGCTAAGAATGGGACACTTCCAGCCTTCTTAAATACACTCATTAGCACCGGTCCTCCAACTGACAGGCACTTTTTTGCTGTTACACACACACATACACACATATCACGGTTTCGATTATTTCCACTCCAACTCGTCTGAGGAAGTGGGTTTTGCCCACGAAAGCTCATGAGATGTGTATATATTTTAGTTAGTCTCTAAGGTGCCACAAGACTACTTCTTATTTACAGCCTAACAGGGCTACCCCTCTGAGAATATTAGAAAATCTAAACCAGGCTTTCTCACCAACGTAAGATTATCTAAGAGCTAACAGAGTGAGTCAAGTATATTTCATTCTTAAAACTAGATTTTGTTTAGTCTGGATTTAAGTATCTTCGCTCTTTGGACTGTAACTTCTATGAACCCAGGGGTATGTGTTTGTGCTTATAGTATCAAAATACCCACTTACCTAGTGATAAAACTCCACAACTGGACAGGGAAAGTTTGAAATGAAACCTAACAGCCCCCCTAAATCTTCCTTTGTCCCCTGGTTATACCCATATGGACATGAGAGTATATAAGCCTCCAAGAAAATAAAGCAAGCCAGGTTAAGAGAACAAGTTACCGTTTGGGAATGGTCACAACATGTAGTTGGAACGCTCTGCAGTACTGCTAAATAGAATGAGAGAAGTTTAACTTCTTCATCCCGAACGTTTCCACAACCTGATTTGTGTTAAAATCAGGAATGTCACTGTCAAGATTACACTAATTACATAGAGGTCCCATACAAGCATTTTTGGCTTTTTTGTGTTTTTTTAAACCAAAACAAAAAAAGCTTTCAAACTTGGTATCAGCATTCAATGGTCATTTGTAAAAACAACAGAGCAGCAGGAGCATAATTGCAACCGGGCCTGGAACGGAGTGACATTTGTACAACACAGAATGTCCCTTTTGGTTCCTCTGTAGATTAAATATCACTCAGTCAAAATAAGGTTTAAAAAATTAAGGGAAAACTCAGATGTTTTCCAAGCCCTGGATCTTGTCACTTAGTCTAAACACATCATCAGCATGTTTGTTTTAGAGAATTTTGATCGATTTTCTGTAAGGTACGGGCATAAATTTGATTCTCCCTCTGGATCAGTTATACCAGCCTGCAGAGAAGTTCTGCTCTTGTCTATTTTTTTGTCTACATCAGGCGAGGTTCAAAGATTCCAAATTACCCTCAGGAAATACAGTGAACCTTTCCCCCCTGTTTTATTTCCACGTATGCAATCTAAACAAACAGCTTTGCTGGGAAGTTTGTGGCTAAGATGGGGTTACTTTATCTTGCTTTCAGGACTAAGATGAAGGCAACGGAGTAGAGAAGGAAATGGAAAACGTCTACATTTCACATTTTTACAAGCCTTCTGAGTGAAGTGAAGTGTTGCGTTCCACATGTAAGTTCCAGAAGGCTGTTGCTACTGTGGGCAATGAACACAACGCTGCGTTGCGGGAAAGTTCAGTGCTGAATGCCACATAATCATTCAGCATCAGCACAATTTGTTCTTTGTTCATGAACACAACTGACTATCCACGACTGGGCCCAGGAGTGAAGGAGTAAAGGAAGGGATCTGTGGAACTCTAGCTGGGCAAAAAGTTATGGAGCCAACTTTTTCCCAGGAGAAAATAAACATTTGGCAACATCTGTACAAACTAGTTGGTCAATTTCAGCAAATTTGGGGATTTTCCTGGCCCAACTAAAAATTAAAAAAAAAATCTTTGGATAATTTTTCTAAGGAAACCATTTTTTGTTTGAAACGCTGTTTACCCATTTCTTCTAACTTAACTTGAAATATCGAAAGTGTTCAAGAAGAGCAGAATGAAGAACTGAACCAAAATGTTTCATTCAACTCAAAGCAATTTTCTCTGTGTGTCTTTTCAATTTGCCAGAAATGTTTAACATTTTTATTTTCAGTCCTATCTGAAACTTTTTTTAAAAACTTTTTGAAATTGCCATTAAATGGACAAGCAGGCTAGGCACCCTTCTCTGCTTGGGAAGCGGGACTCACCGGAGCAGTGAGCCCATGATGCCACACGGCTTTTGGTGGGAAGGGGATGGAAGGGAAAGTCAAAGGGCCAAGTGAAGACCTGAGGTGAGCTGGAGCAGTTCCAAGGCTAGTGACGTTCGCCACTGGAAGTCTAAATTTGCCCCAAGGAGTCCGACGGGTGGGGGGACAGAGAGCTGATGTCTACTCTACACAAACAAGCGAGGAGAGGGTGAAATAGTCAGGGTAGGGAGGAGCTCGTTAGACGTATTGATATGGGGAGAGGGAGATGGTTTCCTGAAGGGGCTGCACACTGGGGAATCTGGGCCACGTTTCAAGTTAAGCCACGGCCATTAATGAGCTTGTTCAAAAGGGCTCTCTTTGGCAGGGGGGTTCTTCTCTATGGATCGTGTTTCCGGGGGAAAAGGGGAGGCCCTTTTCCTCCGTTTGCTTCCATGCTGAGGTCTCAGCCCAGCCTCACTGGATTTCCAGCCAGGCAGGGTCAAAACCCAAGGCACTGCACACTTGGCTTTCCCGAGACCTTCCTCTCCTGTCTGCTGGCCAACTCAGCCCCCAACCCAGAGCTGGGGCTTCTGTGCTCCTTTGGCAACCTCCCGGCTTTGGTGAGATGGGCTCCGGGATTGGATGGGGACAGGGCAGCCATAACGGGTATTTTTACTTGGAGGAAAATGAGGGTTTAACAAGTCGTTTTGATGCACTGTGGCCATGTCCCCAGACTCTAGGGGGTTCACACAGAAGGTGCACTAGGCCAGTAGGTTTCAAACATGGGGTCGTGGCCCAGGACTGGGGGGTGGGATGCTGGGCGCTGGGTCTCGGTGCTGCAGGGGGATCAGAGGAGCAGTGGGGGTCTAAGGCAGCTCCCTGCCTGTCCTGCACCACGGACTGCGCTGGGCCCCAGAAGTGGCTGGCAACAGGCCTGGCTCCTAGATGTGTGTGTGGGAGGGGGGAGAGTGCACAGGGCTTCCCGCACTGCCCCTGCCCCCAGTACTAGCCCCATACTCCTATTGGCTGGGAACCTGCTGCCGGCTGCTTCTAGGGCACAACCTGGTCTGTGGTGCCAGGAGAGGCAGGAAGCTGCTTTAGCCCCCTTGCTGCAATGCTGACCGGGAGCCGTTCGAGGTCAGTCCCTCCTGCCCCCCCAAGCCAGAGCCCCGTCCTGCACCCCAAAGCTCCATCCTCAACCCCACCCCGGAGTCCACAATCCAGTCACATTCTGCTGGGTCGCAGCATCAACAATTTTCTTCCACTGGGTTATGAGAAAAAAAAGTTTGAACCCCCCCATTGCCTAGAGTTTGCAACACTGAAGAGAAAATCTCCGGGCTCCATGTCTCCGACCCAGGCTCGATTAACCGGGGCTCATGGACGCCCAATAGCAGTGTCAACGTTCCGGCTCAGATGGGAGCCTCAGCTCTGAGGCCTGGCGTGGGGGAAGGTCTCAGATCCCAGACTCCAGCCAAGTGAGAAAATTTTTGGCTCTGAAGCTTGAGCCTTGCGACCCTGAGTCAACTGATCCAGGCTCTGGGACCTGGCGCCCTGGGATTTATGGTGGCCACGTCTTTGAGGTAGCAATGCACCAAAAGCACTTGCAGAAGCTTCCCAAGAATAATAACAATCCTAGAAACAAATAAGAAACTAGATGTCTGTGCAGGTAGGACCTCTCTAGTCTGGGACTCTCTGGACCATGGATGTTGCTGTTGGGAGGAGGTGGGGGCGGCCGGGAGTCCAATGGCCGAGTGGCTGGTGGCAGGGGCCAGGAATGCAATTGAGGCTGATGGCCAGAGCCAGGAGCTGGGCCAGGGCTGGGGCCAGGAACATTGTAAGGGTGGTGGCTGGAAGTGCAGCTGGGAGGGGAGCCCAGCAGCCAGGAGGCTGGTGACCCACTGGGGGAGCTTGGCAGCTGGCAGCAGGGGGCCAGAATTGGCCTCCCCTGGTCCAGCAAACTCCCTCCTTTGGGACCGATCAGCTCCTGAGGGTGCCGGACAAGGGAGGTCCAACCTGTCGCATGCAAGCGAAAGAAGATTAGACCCTCAAGCCAAGGCTGAGTTTTGAAAAGTGAACCTCTTGACTGATGAGTGTCTGATTCTTCCTGAATAGTGCCCTTCCCCATTGACGTGTGCGCCGTTTCCCACTGAATTCTGGACTCATGGAGGGTCCGTCCCTCATGCTCACGCCCAGAGACAGCCCGTCCTTTCCTCCCGTGCTACAGAGCAGTCTGAGCTATACCACTCATCCTGGGACAGGAACTTTGACTCCTGAGACTCCTTGTACAGCACTTTCCAATTCTTTTCTGCATATTCGACGCCTCATTCGAGGATTTCCTGTTCTGCTCAGTCCTGCTGGGGAACCTGGCAGAGGCCGCTGTTGGAAGACAGGGTCCTGGGCTAGCGGGAGCTACTGGTCTGATCCTGTGTGGCCGTTCTTATGTACCTTCTGCCATGAGCAGGAAGGAATCGGGACGTTGGTTAAGGAGCCCAAGTTGAGTACCCTGCAGGATTCTCATGATCACTATCGTCTGCTCAAGCTATTTGAAATCAGGGCCTGAGCACGGAGATGGCTGGCCAGCCCTGGAAGACCCTGTTAAGACGTTCCCATGAGAAAGCGGCTTTGTTTGTTTACCTTTTCTCTGTTAAAGTCGACGCTTGATTCATCTCGTTATTTGCAATAAAATTTCTGATTTCAGAGAAATACGAGTCCTCTTTCTCGTCTAAAAGTGCATGGTTGTCTGACTCCGAGTTTGGGGAGGAAGCGCGGGTCCCAAGGTGGTTAGTGATGACCCCTGAGTGCTGGCTCACTGCACAGGGACAAGAGAAGAACCAAGAGAAAGACTCAGGTGTTGCCAATGCTGCTCTCAACAGAAAACAAGGGGGAAGATTAACACAATAAAGCATTTTCTGCATGGTAGGAATATACAGGGTGAACCTCTCTAGTCCGGCATCCTGGGGACCTGACCGGTGCCGAACCAGAGAATTTGCTGAACCACAGGAGGTCAATATTATCTAGCAGCATTACTAACACTTCTACTGCTTCCTGAGCTCTGAGAAGACATTTTGGGGTAAATTAGAGCTAAATAACAGCACAGAACACTGCAAGCCAGGCCTGGTGGCTGCAAACAAACTTTATGGGATTCTGGGAAACTTGGCCACACCCGCGGTAAGTGGACATCCAGCTAACTCAAATCATGCCAGACTACGGATGTTGCCGGATCAGGGAGTGCTGGACTAGAGAGGTTCAACCTGTACATGTAAAGAAAGCTTCAGGAAACAAAAAATCTCAGTAGAAAAAGCTGGTATCTTCCAAAAGGGAATGTGCACAGTGAGATATAGTTAATATCTGGACAAGGACAGAAAATATTCGTATGTATTATTCTCCATCTCTCTTAGGTTCTTATTCCCCCCGCTCCACACACACACTCACTAACTACTGAAGTATCTGAGATCTTCTCCAGCTTTAGTGAATTTATCATCGAAGCACTGTAGGCAGGCAGGGCAGTCTTATGTTCTCCATTGGACAAATGCAGGAATGGAGGCCTGGAGAAATGAATTTTAAAAGCATCTACATACTTAAAGATGCAAAGAAGCACCTCAGGAGATTTTCAAACCCGCCCCGAGCATGTTTGAAAATTCTGAAGGTGCTTCAATACCTTGAATAAGTGACTTGCCCAAGGTTTCACATGGAGGCTGGGACAGAGCTAGAAACAGAATCCATATCTCCTAGGTTCCAACCCTAAGCATTGGGCCACACTTCCTCTCTGATATGGTATGTCTAGACTGCACTCTAAAATCGAAATAAGATACGCCATTTGCGGTATGCAAATTGTGTATCTTATTCCGATTTTACTTTGAAATAAGGTATTTCAAAATTTAGTGCATCTACACAGCACCAAATTTCTAAATAAAGCACTATTTTGAGATATTTCTTATTCCTCGTGAAAAGAAGTTTACAGGGATGCTGAAATTATGTGTCCATTATTTAGAAAATTATTTTGAAATAGCGGATGTGTTCCTTGGACATGGGGTAGCTATTTCGGGTTACCTCTTGCACGCTAGACGTACCCTCACTGTGCAGTTAGCAGTTCTAAATAATACTTTGAATTTGTACTGTCATGTACACATTTCAGTATTATTGTCATTGATGGTGTAAAAACACTGGAGAAAAAGGATCCATTTGATTTGCTTGTCGCTTTTTCAAGAATTTTTTTCTGGTCTGAATGTCTACATATGGGGTAGACATTCCTTCTCTCGTTGTGGTGTTGGTTTGTTAGATTTTTGCTTCTGTGAAAAATAACTTACCTGCTTCAGCAATGTGAGCATGTAAAATGCATTTTTCAACCTTAAAATGTGTGTGTGTTTGTGTATGTGTGAAAGAGAAAGAGAGAGGCTATATCTACACTACAGATTTTTTCAGAAAAACAGCTGTTTTTCCGAAAAAAACTTTACTTATGTCCACACTGCAATCGAGTTCTTTCGAAAAAAATCAAAAGAACAGAGGGGTTTTTCCGACTTTGGTAAACCTCTTTCTACGAGGAAGAAACCTTTTTCTGAGAGAGTTCTTTTGGGAAAGGCGTGTGTGGACGGAGAAGACGGAGTTCTTTTGAAAGAAGAGGAAAGAGGAAAAAGCACAGGTGCCCTGGTGGCCACTCTGTCCATAGTAATCACAGCTTGAATGCGAGATAATGTCCATTCAGTGTGGACGCTATCTTTTGAAAAAGCAGATCACTTTTTCAATGCACTTTGGCAGTGTGGACGCTCTCTTTCGGAAGTAGTTTTTTTGGAAGATCTTTTCCAGAAAAGCTTTTTCCAAAAGAAGCCTGCAGTTTAGATGTAGCCAAAGAGATTTCATTATAATTTTAGAAATGCGACATCTAAAATAAATATTTTTCTTTTTCTGTCCAGTAACATTCATACACCAGAATGGATATTTCCATGAAGATGCGCACATGTAACCCCAAGGCTATGTCTACCCTGCAGGCTTTTGCAGGCAGAGAGTATGCTAATGAAGCACTCATTAGCATTTGTCACGCTGTCATTTGCATATTCTCTGCCAATGCTTTTTGCGCAAGAGGTTTTTGCACAAAAACAAGCAGTGTAGATGGATCCGTTTTGCGCAAAACCCCCCTTTTGCCTCAAAAAAGGAGGTACAAGGTGTTTTTTTGCGCAAAACGGACCCATCTACACTGCTTGTTTTAGTGCAAAAACCTCTTGCGTAGAGAATATGCAAATGACAGTGCAACAAATGCTAATGAGTGCTTCATTAGCATACTCCCTGCAAGCAAAAGCCTGCAGTGTAGACATAGCCCGAGTGACTTAAATTGGGGATTTCTCTCTCCCGGGCCCCTAACAGAATTAAACTGAAACGTGGACCCCCAACCTGGCACATTCTCATGTTCATGCTTCTTAAGGTGTCGGTCCAAGTTGGTCTGCTGCCCAAAGCATCGGTTACACAAGTGACATTTGAATGGCTTCTCCTTGTTATGGATGTTTCGAACGTGCCGCTGGAGGTTAGAGGAAATGCTGAATGACCTGTCACAGTATTTACACCTGAAAAATAGAAGCAAATGCCAGTGAGCGCAACCGAGGGGGAGAAAAAGCAAACCCTAGCATCAAACATTGCTCTATAAATCTTACCTTGACGGAGGACCTAGAAACATGGGGCATTAATCATCGCCGACAATTCTGATATTATTATTCAAGACGCAGGAGGAGGGGGTTCGGATTAATTAAGAGGTTAGCCAGCCCAAACAAATAGGAACGTAAAATGAAAGAATTACGTTTCTGTGTATAAAGGTACCAACACGAAAGGAGAAGCGAAGTCTCTCAGGCTTCTTATTTTGTAAAGAAAGAAGAAGGAAAAGGAGACAGGAGGAAAAAGAACAGGCCTTGAGTAGATTGACAAGTGACAGAGTCATTTGGAGAGAAAATAGACTCTAGTGATTTTTTGTGAAATTTCTAAAGGGCTGAAGGAGCAAAGAGATGTCAGGGCATAGGCCTATTCACATGTCATTAATAGCCACTAATGAATATTTATATTGCGGTGGTACTAAGCATCTGCAAAACAATCTCCAACTAACAGAGGGACACGCGCAGCCTGCCCCTGAATAGGTCAATCTGAAGACCAAGTCTTGACTTCTTTAATAAAGGAGCATACAAACCGGAGAAGGCATTTAGAAAGGTGGGAGGAAACCCACCTCTTGGTGGGAAGTTAGCGAGCGTAAGGAGCTGGGGGGAGAGCACTGAGAAAGAGGGAAGTGGGAAAGATTCTCCCTTTCAAAAAAGTCTCTGGAGAAGCCACAGGTTGATGTGTCAAAACTTTGATAGGGTCGCCAGATGGTTTCAACAAAAATACCGGACACACTCGACATGACCTCACAATCTACATTACATCTTAGTTAGAAAATGCCGGACATTTCTATTTTCTCATTTCTATTTTCTCAATTTGTTTCCCGAACAGGAAACTCAAATACTGGACTGACCCGTTCAAAACCGGACACCTGGCAACCCTATTTTTGAAACAAAGTTGGAGGAGACAGGCCTTTGCAAGATCAGAGGTGTCTCCGTGTACCCATTCACACTGAGTAGCAGGGATTTACCTAACTTACTGAAGAGGGCAGCTTTGAGCCATGAGGAAGGGATTCAGCCAGGAAGGCTTCAGACATTACCTCCTTTTTGTACTAGTCTGACTCTCAGCAAGTTAACATTCCTCAAGACTCCTTTCCCCATGTCCCATCACCACAAGCAGCACCAGCAGGGGACTGCTTCCTCCTCTGCCAACTTTTGCAATTTTTTTTTTACACTTTCTGGACCAATTTCTTCCCTTGTGCCAGCGTAAATAACTTGCCTTGCTTTCGGGAGAGTTGTTCTGGATATACACAGGCATAAGCAGGAGCAAAATCTGGCCTATTAAACCCAGGCGCTGCAGAACACCACAAAAACCCTGCTGTTGGCTGAGGAGATTTGCCAGTGTTGCTCAGGTCCTTCATTCATTTTTGGTTTTTGTTTCATTTAATTCATTGCTCGGGGCTGGGGCTGGGGAGGAGGGGTTTGTATGCAGACTGCCCTGAGGAGAGAGGACAGCCCCAGCTCTCTGTCACCTCAGCATCTTGGGACCATGTGAGAAGCGCCTGTCCATGGCCGCTGCAGCTGCCGCGGGAGGGGTGCGACACACAGACAGACAGACACGCAAACAGACACATTCTCTGACATATATAGTAGACAGCTGTCCTTTTCTCCTCTCCTGCCCCCTGTTGGCCCAGTGGGGCCATAGCTGCCCTGGTCCCCATCTCTGGCCCCTTGCTGCCCCTCTGTGGTCACTATACGGTATGACTGTCCCATCCTATATGTCCTGCTGCCCCCATGTGGTCATTAAATAGCAGAGTCCCCCGCCCCTTTCCATTTTATGAGCAACAAAAGAGTTCCAGGTACATCCCATTGTCCTGGCACAGGCAAACCCTAACCTTGCTTTTAGTTATGATAAGAGGAAGCTGCCTGCTGAATTAATGGTCCTAGCTCCTAACTCAGGAGGAGTTTTTGAACAAACACACACACACACACACACACACACACACACACACACACACACATGTACACACACACACGTACACACACACACACTCAGCCAGACAAACTCTCAAATACATAGTGGCTTATTGTTGAACATAACAGGTATAGATAAAACTCTCCTCCCAGATATTTATGGATTCCACCTCCAACTCAGTGTTAATGGCTGTTCAATCTCAAACAGGGATCAAGACATTAGATAAAATGTCCTTTCATGCAGAATACACAGGAAACACACAGACTTTTGCTTTATTACATTTTTTTTTCAAACTGCCTTTCTCCAAAGCTATTTTCCAAATACATTTCGGCTGCGTCTAGTCTGGTATGATTTTGCGGAAATACTTTTAACGGAAGTTTTTCCCTTAAAAGTATTTCCACAAAAGAGCATCTACATTGGCACAGGTGCTTTTGTGCAAAAAGTGCTTTTGCGCAAAAGCATCCGTGCCCAGTATAGATGTGCTTTTGTGCAAGGTAGCTCCGATGGCCATTTTAGCCATCGGGCTTTCTTGCGCAAAAAATTAAGGTGCTGTCTACACTGGCCCTCTTGTGCAAGTATTCTTGCGCAAGAGGGCTTATCCCTGAGCGGGAGCATCAAAGTATTTGCGCAAGAAGCACTGAATTCTTACATTAGAACGTCAGTGCTCTTGCACAAATTCAAGCGGCCAGTGTAGACAGCTGGCAAGTTTTTGCGCAAAAGAGGCCGCTTTTGCGCAAAATCTTGCCAGTCTAGATGCACCCTTCTTGTTTAACTCCACTCCTACAAAACTGCAAACTGAACCATTGATGAAAACAGAGCAAGAAGCCTCTTTGAAACTTTGAATTTGCTGGCAACAAAAAGGAAAAAACCCACCCTATTTTATTCATTGATGACTAGATGCCCAAGTTTGGTGCAGCTCCCTTTCCCTCCCCCAATGGGAAGGGTTTGCTTTGCAAATATGTTGGGACATCTGAAGCTACTACTGACGCTACCTGAAGATGAGCTGCCTGCCACTTCTGTTAATCAAGATTAAACTGTCCAAATTTTAAAAAGGGCTTAATTATTCTGTAGACACCTGGTTTCCAATTCTTCCCCTTTGTATCTACAGAAATATGACCTTGCGGAGTCAAAGTGTGCTTGCTTTCTTATATTGTCCCATATGTTGTTGTTATTATACAGGCAGTCCCCGGGTTACGTACAAGATAGGGACTGTAGGTTTGTTCTTAAGTTGAATCTGTATGTAAGTCGGAACTGGCGTCCAGATTCAGCCACTGCTGAAACTGACCGCCAGTTCTGACTTACATACAGAATCAACTTAAGAACCCCAAGCGTCCCCAAGTCAGCTGCTGCTGAAACTGATCAGCAGCTGATTCCAGGAAGCCAGAGGCAGAGCAACTCTGCCTCGGGCTTCCTGTAGTCAGCACTGGTCAGTCTCAGCAGCGGCTAAATCAGGACGCCTGTGGCAGAGCAGGGAGACGCGGAGCAGCTTTTCTCGCCCGGAGTACACAGGCGGCGGGACCGCGAGGTCCCGCAGTCCGTGTACTCCTGGGCAGCCCCGTTCGCCGCGTAAGTTGGGGACTGCCTGTAGTTCAAAAGGCTAGAAAACAAATACACACAGCAAGTACACAAAGGTGATGCTAAAATTGGTAGGATCCTCCCCCAAGTAAACCAACCTCAAACCACACCCTATTAGCTGCGTGAAGAACTGCAGCATGCACAGAAC
The DNA here is from genome assembly GCF_049634645.1 of Pelodiscus sinensis. NCBI lineage: Eukaryota > Metazoa > Chordata > Testudines > Trionychidae > Pelodiscus > Pelodiscus sinensis. The sequence goes on along the minus strand of NC_134733.1, from coordinate 21,366,877 downwards.
AGGCCGTCACACCGAGAAATGGCTTCAAACGACGTGTGTGCTGGACAACAATGGGGAGATTCTCAGGCACTCACAAGCGCGGACAAGTGGGGGGCTCTGAAGGAGGCTGTCTCAGAGTGTGGTGGGGGGATGGGGGGAGAGGAGTCACACCATAACTCTGGAAGAGTAAGTGTAAGAAAGCAGCCACCCAAGGCGTGTTTTGATTCCAAGGTGCATCGCCTCCCTATCCCAGGTTGAAGCTGGCAGCAATAGGACGAGGATGCCGTAGAATGTCACAAACCTCTAGAAAGAGACACAAGGCGTTTAGCTTCTTGAATGTAGAAGCTTCTACCTGTCTAGCCTTCACTGTCTGGCCTATTGCTCCAACCACCTGCTCTGACTGCCTCTGCTCTGGCCCTCATGCGCCCAGCAGCTGTTAATGAGCTGCGCCTTCGTTACCGCACCGCGCACAAGCTTCTTGTCTTTGCCGTCCTGGCTCTTCCTTGCTGAGCCCTGCCCTGCTTTGCTGTAGTATCCTCTCGTTAGCCGCTCCCTCCTTCACGTGACTCATGTCTCCGCCCTTCTCTGTCCACTGGTCTGTGTCTTGTGCATGGGAAATACTCCCCTGAGAAAACCTTCCTCGTCCTCTCTCAACTCCCTGCTTCGGGCTCTCAGTGGGGCAGACAGCCCTGCTGGGTGCCTGGGCAAGGTGGGAGGGGCCATTCCCATGCTCCTGGAAGGGGTGGGACCTTGGGCAGAGGGGGCGGGGCGATTTAAAGGGCTCAGGGCTCTAGGGCTCTGGGCTCTTTTGAAACACCGGGCCCCTGGGGAATTGTCACCTTTGCCCCTCTGTAGCATGCTGCCCACGCACCCGTGCCAGTTAAGCATGGCTGGATCGCTGCAGATTCCTTCCTTTCCGTACTCCCTTCCTCCTTCTGACTCTACCATTCCTTCTCCCACCTCCACCCCCGCTAAAAAATCAAAGCGCAACAAAACAGGCCATTGCTCAAATCGTGGCAGTTATCCGCCATTTCCGCATGTGTTTTATCTCCCTCCCTTCGGTTTGTTTTGGGTCTGTCCGCTATTTGGAGTAATGATCACTCTTACGTGTGTTTGTACTGCGCCTGACACAACCGGGCCTCAGTCCTCACTGGTGCCTTTCACTGCTACCGCAGGATAATTGTTCGCTGCTGCTGCGACGGCTGTACGTCTGCTTGCCGTGTTCGGCTCACATTCCTCACAGGAGCAGTCCTGGGGACTTCAAAGGGACTATGCACAAGTAAGGCAAGAAGGATTTGGCCCTATGTTTGTCAGTTTATTTAGATGTTCAGGAAGCCTTTGAAAAGTTTCACTGGACAGGCCCTCCCTTTGACCATGAGCTATGGGGATCCCGGGTAGGATATGGAGAACGGCTCAAGAGCTTGTTAAAAAAACAGAACACAGAGGGGCAAGTGAAGGGGGGCATTTCTAATGTCTGTGAGTGCTGAGACGAGGGAGACATACCGTCTTCAGCATGGCCCCAGAGGGATCAGAACTTGGATCTCAGATGGTTTTAATCTAAATAAATTACCTCCCCAGAAAGACCATCTTTAACTTTAGGGAAGAGATGAATGCAGAGGGTGAAGGAAAGGAGAATACAAAAGCAGTTACATTGGGTTAGGCAACGCACTGACAAATTGCGAGGGAAATTTATTGCTGAACAATTTAAAAGAAATACACCAGCAGGCTCACAAATAATGTGCAGGAGCACATGATGGATAGCGTTGAGCCGGAGTGGGGGAACTTTGAGAAGGATCTCACAGAAAGAGGGGAAAACCTGGGAGACCTCAAGGAATACGGAGACATGGTTTAATAAGCTACTTGGAGGGAAAAATTCAGTTAGATCACTGGTGTATAACATCGTGGAACTAAGCTAACCACACTATAACTAAGATACTCTGATGAACGCTCAACGGCTGCACCTAGATTGGCATGATTTTCCGGAAATGCTTTTAATGGAAAAGTTTTCCGTTAAAAGCATTTTCGGAACAGAGTGTCTAGATTGGCACGGACGCTTTTCCGCAAAAGCACTTTTTGCAGACAAGCGGCCATGGCCAATCTAGACGCGCTTTTCCACAAAAAAGCCCCGATCGCCATCTTCGCGATCGGGGCTTTTTTTGTGGAAAACAAATCTGAGCTGTCTACACTGGCCCTTTTGCGCCAAAGCTTTGCGCAAAAGGGACTTTTGCCTGAAAGGGAGCAGAATAGTATTTCTGCAAGAAGCACTGATTTCTTACAGTAGGAAGTCAGTGCTTTTGTGGAAATTCAAGTGGCCAGTGTAGACAGCTGGCAAGTTTTTCCGGAAAAGCGGCTGATTTTCTGGAAAAACTGGCCAGTCTAGACACAGCCAACTAGTATATTATTTGCCTTGTTCTTTCTACACGACATGATTCCACTTGCAAAACTTTACATTTATTTGAAGACTCAATAACAAGCTCTGTAAAAACAGTAAAAGCCCTTAAACATATAGGTTCATATGCCCTCCCTATATCACTTCCTAGTCTTGAGTGGAGTTTTACCATGGATGCAGTTAGGCCATGATCTTTAACAGAAAACAAGAAAGAAGAGATTTTTATTGACCCGTGTGCAATCTTAAATGACATGGTAAATGTCAGCTGTAGTTGTTAGTTTCAACTTAGTGCAGGCAACAGGACATGGGGGCCTAAAAGGAAATTAAAGAAAAACAAATTCAAAACAGACGCCAGGAAGCACATCTTTATAGAAAGAATCGCAGATCTAGGGAGCAGGGTAACAGGCAAGATTGCGAAGGCTCCAGGATTGGGTGTAACTCAAGAATCAATTAGATGGCATCCTGGAGAGAATGGACTTTTGAAACAGGGAATAAGCCTTGTTGAGCCAAATGGCCTTTGCTTGTTCTTGATTCTGGTTTTAGGTCGTTTCAAAGCAGGAGGGGGAAAGACCCAACAAAACACTCTTGTATTCTTGGGCTTTAAACAGTAAGCAGGTCATTAAAAAAACTGCTTCTTCCGAATCTTGCTTTGCCGTCCAAGGAGGATGACAGAATCCTGGGTTTTTACTACCTGAGTTGCCAGAGAGATTTGACATTATTTCACAACAAGCCAACTTATTTTGTCCTCCTCTGAAGGAAATTGGAATAGTAAATTTGATTGCTTTGTTTTATTGTTGAATCCTGAAACATACTGTTGAATTTTAGCCCAGCTAGTGGAAAAGAAACATAAATAGGAAAGAATGCCACTTAAATATAAAAATAAGTAGCATTTTAAATTTTCAAAGCATTGTACAAACTTGAGTTAACTAACCCTCATAATGTAGTATATTATTTCTATTTTACAGATGGGGAAAGTAAGACAAATAAGGGTAAAGTGACATGCCAAAGGTGAGACGCTTAGTCAGTGGCTGTCAGGAATAGAGGCTAGGTTTCCTGAATTTCTAATTCCTGCTCTGACCATGCTGCCTCTGCATTTGTGCATGTCCACGTGTGTCTGTGTTCCCTGTATGTAATTTGTTCATGAGTTTGAATAATCTTCCATATTACAATGAATATTCCTGTGATACCTTAGGGTGTGTCTACTCTGCACCATAGGTTGAAATAAGGTAGGCAATTTGAGTATGCAAATTGCCTATCTTATTTTGATGTTATTTTGAAATCACTCATTTTGAAATGTTGCACTGTCTGCACAGGACTTATTTCAAAATAACGCGCTATTCCGAAATGTCTCTTACTCCTCATGGAATGAGGTGTACAGGGATGTCGGAATAGCAAGCCCGTGATATTTTGAAATAATGGGCATGTTCAAAAGTTGCAGAATAGCTATTTTGGGATACCTCTGGTATCCCGAAATAGCACTGCAGTGTAGACATAGCCCTAGAGACTAATACAATATGTAGTATTCTCAGCTTTCATGGGTAAAAACTTCTTTGTGAAGTAGGTTTTACCCACAAAAGCTCATGATACTATATATGTTTTTGTTAGTCTCTAAGGTACCACAGGACTACTTGTTTTTTAAGTTACAGACTAACATGACTACCCCCTGAGACTTTTTTCATATTACAGGAGTGAACACAGGAACTGCTTAAAGAATCAAAAGAAAAGTTGCAACAACAAGAAAAAAGTCCTGAGAATCAGTGAAATCCCTTTACCCAGACAAAGTCAGCATTTGCTACAAAAGCTTTCAAAACAATTATTGTTGCTAAAGTTGGAAATGGCCATTCTCAGAGAGCAGACGAAAATCAATGATAATTAAACTCTTCTGTAAACATATCACTAACTCTCAGGAGTACTATTCCAATGCAACATTGTCCAGAAGTCAAACCTCTATTATAAAACACACACATAGCTCATTTTCTGGGAGAAGACCAGATCAAATAAATCTTTATTTTCCTAACCTTTGTTAGGTTGCATGTCTCCTTTTTTGGAAAAAAACTGGACTAACAATCTATGTGCAATCAGGAGCGAGAATTTTTGTGAAAGAAGGGTGTAGGATGAATATGCAGTATTCATTCAATTCACACCAAATAATAAAGTGGAAGAATTAGAAGCACAGCAAATGATTACAAAACATGTGTTACTTTTGGAAGGCCTTACAATTATTCTTCACAGAAGGCTTACAATTAAAATGTAACTGTTTCAGTAAAGTTTTAAATAAGAGGGGGAAATACATTAAGTTAAACTAAATAGACAAAATATCCAGTATGTTTGACCAAACAGCCTTTTGCGGTTCCTAAAATAGTTTCTGTTTGCCTTTATATGGTTAGTATAAAAGATTCCCCATGGGTATGTCTACACTACCCTGCTAGCGGGGTAATGTAGGCATACCGCACTTGCAAATGAAGCCCGGGATTTGAATTTCCCGGGCTTCATTTGCATAAGCCGGCCGGCGCCATTTTTAAATGCCGGCTTGTTCGAACCCCGTGCCGCGCGGCTGCACACGGCACGGGCTAGATAGTTCGAACTAGCAAGCCATTCCGCACTATCTGTACTCCTCGTGGAACGAGTGTAGACATACCCCATGATATTAATTACTAAAACACAATCACAAATCTGAAAGTGCCCTGAATTGTTGATATTAATGTAGCCCCCAAAAACAGTAACTAAGGCTGGCTCTGAAAATGTTAACAAATATTATGCTAAACTTTGGTGACAACGCAACTTGTCCTTTGCTTATTTGAGCTCAGTTTTGCATATACAGTAACACGAGAGCCAGTCAGAACATTTTTTGTCTACGTTTTTGTGAGCAACCAATGAAACAAACCGAACAGCTGAAAGGAAAAAAACAAATGTTTGGCAAACTTTCCCGTCCTTATTTTTCAATGAAAAATATAAATTTTCCAATTACCTCCACTAAATTCAAAAACATGAGCCCCCAGTGGATTTTGCATACAAAGTTTCGATCCCTTGCATGAGCTGGGGATAGAATCCTCTGGAGGCAAACAGGTCTAAAAAGGGAATGCAGGGGTTTGCTCATCTGTAATTCTGTGCACGCGCAAGTGGACACTGAAGTGTGAAAATCAGGCCTTTTACTTATGGTGGCCAATACTTTCAAACTGACTTAGATCAGGCATGCAAGTCTGTCTTATTTACTTACTCAGATTTCAAGAAAGATATTCAAAAAAGGCCTAACGAGCTGTTATTCCAGACACCCGTGACAACTATTAAAAAAGAAAATGCAACAAGCTAAACCCAAGAGCTAACTCACTGGCAGCCACTACAAACTGGTTGGGCTCTCTAAAGACAGTGTGCAGCTCTCCTTGAAGTGAACAGTTAACCAGAGTGTTAAACAACACTGAAAATCAAACCACTCAGTTGCCAGCATATATCTAAATAGAGGGTAAGTGCCTAACATAAGGCTTCCAAGACTGACTGTTTTAACCTGTATGCATAACGTACGACCTCACCATTCCACTCAATGGAATACTATGTGACTGCATTCTTATGCACGGGTAATGTTATTGAAATCAATGGAATGGCACCACAGTGAACCAGGCCTTCAACATGTAGGGAAGGAATAATATCAGGGTAAAAGTATCACCTGTAGGGTTGTTCTCCTGTGTGCGTCCGAAGATGCCTTGTCAGATTCGCTGACCGGGGGAAGATCTTACCGCAGTACCTAGGATAGGAGAAGTCACAGTAACCATTGGAGCATTAATTCTCTTCAGTACAAGTTTGCTCTCAACATTGTGTATCACCCACATCTCTGTCTCTCACTCTCTGTGTTTGTGTCTGTCTCTGTCTTTCATTTTGGTGATATGCCCAAATGAGAGCATTTTCCTGTCTCAACTGAGCAGTGCCACTCCACACCATTAAAGTGCAGAAGAGATTGGTACGATTAATCATACTTAAGACACGGAGTAAAAGGAATAGGGGAAAAGACAATTGGTTATATTCAAAGGCTGAGAAGGAACAGGAAAGCAGGATCAAATACTCATCATCACATGACTATAAATTACCGTTGTCTGGAAGAACTACTGCAGGTACGATCATCTGCCCCAGATCAGGTGGTTCAACTTTACAAAGTGGCAAGCAGGAAAATAAGAAAGGGAACTGGATTTCACAATGAACACAAAAGGAGGAGGGGGCGATATTGACACATACCATGCTCATGCACTATGATAATAACAAATAAAGCATAAAGGAGGGATCACATTTGTCACTGCAAAACCTGACAGTTAATGTTTCTGCGGGGAGGGGAGGATCACGAACCAGAACACTTTTACATGGTGAAGAATAAGATTCAGAAATGTCTGAACACCCAACTAAAATCCAGGACTAAAGATGGATGCATCCACTCTCCCAAAAATGCAATGGGAACAAGACCCAAAATTTGTTAATTGCCCCTAAAACCATGGGTGTGTAGGCATGGGTGTGTAGGCACACACACACAGACATCTGTAGCTCAATATGCATGCTTAGATATAGGGCTTTGCGGAGAGGATGGATCCACATGTATTTTTGTGACCATGCCTACATTTGGAGGATTGTTTTGCTGCATAAAATATCACTTGCAGTGGTGACATTTTGGAGAGTTGAGGCTACGATGAGCTTGTACGGAAAGCCTGATTGTAGTTCAATTCCCCTCCCCCCCAAATTAATCGAATTTGCATGAGAATTGCCAGATTCAGGCTATCGGTAAAAGGAGGCTGCGGAATGTTTGTCAAATAGAATTAACGCGTCACCCCACGCCCCAATGGAGACTGGTAACTCCTCCACGTGCCCCATAGAATGCCTGTATCTGGTGCAATTCCACCTCCTGTTCCGTATGCTCTGATGTTGCCTTAACAATGATGGAATGATAATCCCAGGTGGAGCAGCTTGGGTTCATTCCACGGGCGGCCAAACCACCCCGGCCTTTACCTGCAGGTATAGCGTTCCTTGCCCTTGCGTAGGATGGGGTCGGACAGCGTTGGGGGCGGGGACCGGAAGTTGAAGGAGTGATGTGGGAGGGGCTGCAGGGAGGCGCCGGTGTCTGCTTTCATGGCCGCAAAGCTCTCCAGTTTCTCTGTCATGGTTTCGATGGCTGACATCTGTTTGCGCAAGGAGAGAGGCGTGTTACGAAAAGCCGCTGAAAGAAGAACTAGGGGAGCACAGAACATGAGTCTCAGCTGCAGTGTGTGTTCCGGAGGCTACTGCTGGCTGTAGCCCACCCTCCCTCCGAAGCCAGACCCACAGAGTAAAAGAGATTCACTTGAGCTCAGTGGAGGCACCTACAAATAATTAACCAGGCTCTGAGCGATCAGCTGAAGATCCAGCTGATAAAACCAGGCTTGGCTGTGCAATGAGCGTTGCGAAGTTAGAAGCCGTACGAGGCCCATGCCTATCTTCTTGTGCCCAGGTGTTTACTTTGGGCAATAACAACAGCCTTGGAATGCACTTGGCGTCTCTCCGCCTCTATCTAAACCAGGCGATGAAACTAGACAAAAGTGTGCAAGGCAGAAGTAGCAGGGCAAACACTTCCCTCCAACTCAGAGCCAACACGGGACCAGAACATAGCAGACAAGCCTTTTACTGTGAACAGCGCATCCACCACCCTTACACAGTCTTGCCAAGAGCTTCAGCGGGAGAGGCAGACAACTCCAGGGCGAAGGGATGAGGAAGGTTGTAGCCCTGGAAAGGGTTCTCAAGGAGGAGGCAGGAGAATTCAAGATGAAGGGCAAGGCCAAAGCAAACAAGTCGAGCCATGTTCGCCAGCCATGGAGAAGGGACGACGACCAGGTTGGAAGAGAGACATTTGGCAGGGAACAGGGTGGATCAGAGGTCAGAGCTAGCCTGGGAGTGACTTCCTGGAGAGTTTGGAAAGCTAAGACAGCAATGTTTTAATTAGACACCAAGAAGCCAGTCATGGCGGTGAAATAGTGGGCGGGATATGGGTTGGAAGGGAAGTCCAGCCAAACTATCCCAGGCTCCCGGAAGTTCAGAAAGTGAGACGTTAGAGAGGCCATAAACGACATGTCTGACAGACTCACAGAGCGGGGGGAGGGGAAAGGAATGCAGGGGTGGAGGGCTGAGGAAGTCAGAAAGTGCCAGCTGATTCGGGCTCGGGCTAACGGACAGCTTCATTGCAGTGTCCATCTTCAGGCTGCGGTGAGCAGAGAGCAAATACGAAAAATCAGGAGTGAGGTGGGGAGTAGCAGGAACCTCTATAAGAAAAATAGCACAACTGTCCCTATAACATCAGGACAGGGGGTCCCTCAGGCCGCAGTGCAAACTCTGGGGTCCCCCTCCAGCAGACTGTGGGCTCCACGAATACCCCCTGCTCCCTGGGGAACGTGCAGGGAGAGGCATGGACATCACTAATTGGTCTTCTTTACCATGGGTGGCCTCTAGGATGCATGAACGTGGGACACACCAGTGGCTGTCCTATCACCCGAGCATGCGATTCCATGACCAAGGGTGGTGGATAAACAGCAAATAATTCCAGTTAGATGCAAAAATAAATGGGGGAGAAAGGGAAAGGAAGCTTTTAAAACTTTCATCAGAACCAAAACACTTGTGCAAACAATCCTGGGGGCAACGCAACCCAGAGGACCAGGCCAACGCCCTTAGCAGTCGATTCTCCACTCACCAGGAGTCTGTCAAGCTATCGAGCTGAAAAGTGGGGTGAAACACACGAGCAAGTAATAAAACTGCCTCCTTGCTGCGGATAAAACAAGTGAGCGATGGGTGGGAGTGAGATCCTGTGAGCTGGAGAGCCAGCCGCTGAGCTGGGGGGGACAGTGAGCGAGCGGAAGGGAGTAGGAAGCCATATATCAAAATCTAGATGCTTTAGGGTACAGGAAGGGCTGACCTTTTTGCACGTTTATACTATATCAAACCGAGTTGGGGGGGGGGGGGATGAGAGCCAAGATGTTGTTTAAAAAATGTATCACTATAAAAAGTGGTGTTAATCACCAAAGACGGAAGGTTGACAACCCTTCATAACCCTTAAAAAAAAAAGAGGAACAGTAAAGCCATTTCTCATTAATAGTCCACAGCCCGTTAGCTGGAGCCTCACAGCCCATGATAAATAGTAAGTAACACTTAGCAGCAGCCACTTGAAAAGGTTACTTGAGCGTTTACAGCAAAAGCCCTGCCCTAGCTGCCAGTCATGTAACAAAACCGTCATGTTAAAACACTATCCAGATCTTTTAGAGCCATGTCACTTTGTCCTTTGCTGGAATACCTGGAGATATCTTTTGTTGTGCTCTGTTCTTTAGGCACTTAGTCAGAGATGTTTGCTAGCATGATAGCTGTGAACTTATTTTAAAATTCTAAACACCGGCCATGGCCTCTCTAGGAGCGGAGGTGCTTTGTTATTTAGAGAACAAGTGACGGGTAGAATGAAAGAGAAAAGAAGAAGGAAAGAAAGTTAACAGGTGAGAAAGGGTTTGCCATTAAGTAATCATGAAGTCATGGCATGGGGCCGGTTTAGAATAGACCATGTCAGACTATCTGAAATCATTGGAGAGGGGTTGCAGAGACATACGGGATGAAGGACCAGAGCTGTCTAACATTCATTTAGCTTTAAGGGAGAAATGAGTTTTGAATGCTCAGTTTGTAGCACATAGTAGGGCTCAATTCCACTGTCCAGCACTTCCGACAAGGTCAATGGGACCCATCACATGAGGAAAGGCATCCAAATCAGGACCCCACTGGAGGAGTGAAATCAATTTATGTCTCAGTTGTGCTCCAGTTCAGAGAAATAGTGAAGCTGGGCACATGCATGTGCATCCAAATTAATATGGGCGATAAGAGGAGGAGATAAAAACATAAAACCCCTTAATGTATGGGTTTGGGGCAAACAAGCTCTCTTGATATTAAATGGGTGGGCAGCTTGGATGAATTCCACACGACTCTAGATAAAAGCGACTTCTCTGTCTGCTTCCCTTAATGTGGCCAGCTTAACTACAAAACATGGGAAAACAAAAGGAGTCCAGTGGTAACTTAAAGCCTAATACTTTTTTTGTGGTGTAAGCTTTCATGAGATACAGCTCGCTTCATCAGATGCAGGGAGGGACAGAAAAAGAAACAGAGTAGGGAGTCAGAGAGGGGAATGGTTCTTCCAAGCAGATTCAATCAGGACGGCTGTGAATACCTAAAGGGGAAAATTACTTCTTGTAATGAGAGCACCATTCCCAATGCCTATTCAGACCCATTTTGATGGTGTCAAATTTGCATATTCACTAGAAATGACTCTCTCATTACAATGAGCAATTTTCCACTTTAAGTCTTCTCACCTTCTTATCCATACTGATTGAATTAGCTCTGATGTAGCATTCCCTTCACTGTACCCCTACTCTCTGTTTCTTTTTCTTTCACTTCATGCATCGGACAAAGTGAGCTGCAACTCACAAAAACTTCCACCATAATAAAATTGTTAGTTCTGAAGGTGCCATTGGACTCCTTGTTGTTTCTGCCAAAACAGACTAACATGGCTACCTCTGAAATCTGTCATCATGCACAACATGGGAACAGGACGGTCATTTAATTATCCAGATCAGAATGAATTTACTGCTCAAGATTAAATACCCTTTGTATGGTAACCTATTGTACTTTTTAAAAAAAAGTAGTTATCAGGAAGTTTCAGGCTGAGTGATATTTAGGTTTTAGACTATTTTATGTAATAAGCTATTAGAGATAACCAGGCCTTCCATGTCCTTTTTTTTTCCTCCATGGGAAGAGGAGGGGGTCTGGTTTGCATGAACAATGTTAATAGCCTTCCACCCAATGTTTGCTCTTGTTGAGGGCTTGTAAATTTCTCACCGTCTTGCTGGCCCCCGGCTTGGCTTTAGTAGCTCCTCCTTGCTATCAGCTCCTTTACAGGCAGATATCCCCACTATTCTAATCCACACAAACACAGGATGTTCCTGAGCAGCCTGGTGCTGTTATCCAGCCAGCTTAAAGGAAAAATCAGGGGAAGTTATTAACCAAACTCTCGGGCCGATGTGAAACAATGAAGGGACTAAGTTTAGCCGTGAATGCAGCCAGGACTCTGCTTTCACAAACCTGCGGGTTATTTATCCAAGGTGGGAAATGCTGTCGCGAGAGAACAATGCTCGAATATATGAATGAGACCCCAGCGCGGGGCTCGCACAGGGTGCGGGGAGGGGACAGTACAGGAGCATGGCAGGCCTGACTGCAGGGTCTCTCAAGCAGCAATGAGTCTCCCAGAGCACCGGAGTCACGCGACATGACAGAGGTTTTAGTTGGTGTTTGTCTCATGTGTTTTGCACGGGCCTGGTTTTCACAGACAGTCTCTCTAGGCTCAGGGCTTTTAAGGCCACCTGCATGGAGGGCCCGCTGAGGGTACCGCACGGCCTCCACAGACACGGGGCTGACTTTGCTAGCCTCTGCTTGGGGCAGGCCCGCCAATGGGGGAAGGAAAGAGGGCAACTCACCTGGGACCCGGTGATTCAAAAGGACCCAGAGTTCCTGGCCGTTGCTGAGTAGTGGCAACTGGAGCCCCGGGACCCTTTGATTTGCCACCAGAGAGCAGGAGTGCTGCTTGTGTGGCTCGGAGGGCTGGAGGGGGAAGGGGTGCTGGGGTTTGGGCGGTGCTATGAGCTGATTGCCCTTGGCTCCACCCCTTCCGCCCAGGCTCCGCCCTGTCCATGGGCTCAGAACCACCTCCCCCTCACCTTGCCCCGGGGCCCATGGTGGCTGTCAGCCCTGTTGACTTGGGGGCTTGGCACCTCTTCTTCTCCATCCCCTTGGAGATATCTGATACCTTAATGTGGCCCAGATGGAACCGTTTCTGAGCTTCTGGGAGCACAGAGACCCCACCTGGGCCCAACTGCAGTTCAGGGGCTCCAGTGAGGAGGGGCCCTTTCTTGTTCTCAGTCGCAAATACGTTTTCAAACCAACATTTATCGGGAAGGCCTGATTCTCCACTGCCCCGCCCCTCGTGCAATTGTTACGGTGGCGCAAACTAACCACGCGCAGGGAAATGCGCCTCTTCTGCTTGGGTAGCGTCTTACCCCCCTGCTTTGCTTTAGCTTAAATTACTGTCCCCGGTGCAGGAACATGAAGAGTTAAAGCTGCCTTTTGGACGAGAGGACAGCAAGAGGTTAGCCCTTTCTCACTGGGACCCCGACAAGGCGAATTTCCTGAGCACAAAAGGACAAGGAAGGCCATGGTTCCATCAGGCTGAAATTGGGGCTGGAATTCCTTTGGTGTAAAAACGTGTGTTGGGAAATAATGCGGCAGTCAGGGATGTAATACCTCCCGCTCTCAGGCCTTGGCCTCCTCTCAGCCCTGCATTGTGTCGTGTTTCCCCTGGTTTTACCTGCGGGTGAAAAAGCAGCGGGGAAGGTCGCAAGTACTTCTCCTTTAGGGCACCCACTGGGTCTGTCACCTTCCGCTTCTCCACCCTGCTGGACAACAACACAGAGGGTTACATACCCCACCGGGCTGGAACTGGGGAAGACAACTCAGTCATTTGCCGAGCAATACATATAAAGACGACACACCGCGCCTCTCCTTGGTGTGGGAATCGCTACCGGGTCTCAGAAAGCGCACCGATGTGAGGCGGAGGCCATGTTTCCTCTTTCAAACGATGCTTTACAGCCCACGCCGCGAATGCTTTGGTGCTGGCAACGAACCAAAGTGTGAGCTGGGCTATGTAGGGGTGTCCCGGCACTGTTGCTGCTCTACAAGGGTGTATCGGGGTGGCGGACTGTTCTGACTGACACCCAGCCATGCTGCAGTAGCTAAGTGCAAGGAGGAGATGCCATAGGGTCTGCGGCAGCCAGAGCAAAGAAAGACCTTTGTCCCCATGTGTCTTCATCATATAGTTAATGCTGGACCTGAGGTTGTGCCCCCCCACGTATGCTAAAATCCAGCTAAAATCATTAAGGGTTGTGGATTTATTTCCTTGGACATTCTTTGCCTTGGCTTTGTTTGTTAAAGGCCTGCAGCTGATAGTTTAAGCCAAAGTTGCAGCTTGTATTTGTGAAACTAAGGGTTTATCTACACAAGGAAGGTAGCGTGCAGGCACTGAGGGTGTGAATTTAAAGAGATGATCTACTCTGTAAGGACACTCTTAATAGTCACTGAAGCTTGGTCTACACTAGACCAGGCAAGTCAGCTTATGGTACGCCATCCAGTTACACAAAACATGTGGTCAGATTCAGTTTACCATAAGCCGATCCACCATGGCCAACGGGAGCACACGCTCCTGTTGGCTTCCCTTACTCCCATACTCGCAGAATGTGGAGTACAGGATACAGGCAGGGGCTGCGCTCAGCCTTCGATTTGGGGGGTCTACACTAGACCCACTAAATCGAATGCTCGAAGATTGACCTCCAGAGGGTCGACCTTCTCCGCACTATAGATGGATCCTTAGTGCACAGGAGAGAATCCACATGTGGCGTTAATTCAGAGTCGCTTATGCCCACTCACAATAGCTATTGTGGGTTTCTTCCCATGCCAGCAAGCTCTAAATCTACATTTAGGCTCCTAAGAGTTGGGTTTTTCAAAACACCTAAGTGACTTAGTAGCCCAACCCCCTACGAAGTCACGGAAGCGCTTTTGAAAAATCTCAGGTTTACGAACATAAATATGGATTTAGGAGTCTAACTTTTGGCTCCTATTTTTAAAATCATTGGTGCTAATGTCACAGCATCATCGATTTGCAGTGAAACTGAATGGTGAAGTCCTCCAGCCAAAATGTGAATGGGAAACTGCATGGTTTGCTGGGGAAGTAGTGTTATGGAAAATAACTCACAGGAATGCAGCTGCAAACCGTGGACTAGGTTCTGTCTCCAGTACACCAGTGAAAATCTAGAGTTACCATAGTGGCCTTAACTACATTTCTCCAGGGTAAATGAAAACAGACTCTCGTGTTGAGGCTTAGCAGCTTGATACAGTGTTTAAATGGCCAAAAAAGTGATCGCCCCGTTCTATTTAGAGCATTACTGGAATTTGAAGCTAGCCTTTCTCATGGAAAAGAGAAACGAGGATCCAAAACATAGCCCCAATGATTATTATTTATTTTTAGTGGTTTGTGCTTAAAAATCATGAATGGAGTCGTTTTTGCTGAAAAAAGGACAAACAGTAGAACTAAACTCCAACCGGATCCAGTGTAAAATGGCCGATACATTAACTGGGGAAGTCCGTCCTCGAGCTGCCTAGAAAGTTTCCCATGAAACAACCCAACCTGCATCAAAAAATGAACAATAAAATTCACGGGCGCCTTTGGGCGAAGCAACGTCACCGCACTCTGCTCAGCTCTGGCATCTTCCGAGGTCAAGGCCTAAGCACGGTAAAGGGCTGATCTCCCGTCCGAGCCAAATTCCACAGGGACTAAAGGATTAAGCGGAGCTTTTCAGCCCAGTGCCTGAGAAGATTACCTTAATGAGGCGGAGTTGAAAATTGCCCTGATTTCAGGCTGTCTGGCTGCATTAAATTATAATCGCCAAGAGCAAATGTCAAGGGTATAAGCTGCATTTGGGAGGCAGAGGGGAGAAGAGGAGCCAAATGATATGAGGAAGGGTGATAAAGAGATGTTTAGAAACAAAATATTTTCATATTTTTTCACACTAGGACTTGCAAGTTTTGCGAGTTAGCTCATTACATCTGAAGTCTGGTTTGCAAGCGACTCCACTGCCGACTTTCTATTTCCATATCTTACTAAAACTATTTGCATCCTATGGAATGCAGCAACGGACACCCTCATCCTTCACTTACATCTCTTTTCTAGTCCTCCGTGCTTTTCCCGCGCCTGCTATTTTAGCTGGCAAGTGCTTTCCGTTCAACCTCTGTTGTTTTAGCATTCCTTCTGAGACTACCCAGAGGTGGTCTGGTGGAACCCTGTGCTGATTCTCTGCTCCCACCCGATCCCCTTTATTTATTGTCCAGACGTAGTAGTACAAAAAACAAATGCTGGACTATTGACATCATCACTTCGCTGGAGTAGGCTGATCGTAAGCGGTGGCAGAGAGAACATAGGAGAGGTGCCATGTCACAAAGCAGCCTTCTTTCCAGATGGCGAGCATGTCAGTAAGCAATGCGGTATCAGCCTGGAAAGTGCTGGCGAGGAGACTGGGGCTTTCTTCATAGCAAAGCTATAATGGCTCACTAATCCTTGTCTTAACTGACAGCTCTTGGGCCTAGTTGGATGTTGACATCATGTTTTTCCACACTTATCAGCCATGCAATAGGAGCAAGGCAGTGCACAGCAGGTGCTGTTTTCATGGGATACCCTTCCACAGGTTGAACCTCTCTAGTCTGGCACTCTTTGGTCCGGCATGCTTTTAGTTAGCCAGATGTCCACTTAGCACGGGTGTGGCCAAGTTTCCTGCAGTCCCATAAAGTTTTTTTTACAGCCCTAACTCCTGCCTGTCAGTGTTCCATGCTGTTCTTTAGCTCTAATTTACCCCTTAATGTCGTCTAAGAGCCCAGTGAGCAATGGAAGTGTTGGTAATGCTGCTAGACAATATTAACCTGCCGTGGATCGGCAAATTCTCTGGTTCGGTGCTAGTTAGGTCCCAAGGATGCCGGATTAGAGAGGTTCAACCTGTATTAGTATCTGCCACTGGGTAAGGATTGTGGTACCATGGCATCTTTTAACAGCAGGGATATTGCTGACACAAGGGTGGGAACGCAATGTGTCAATTATTTGTAGTGGGGGTCCCAACATGTTTTGTGTTTGAGAAAAACTTGTAAAAGGTTTTAAAGTGACAGAGGAGTCAAGCCTTTCCTGTGAGTATGAATCCATGCTCACTCTTTCTGGAGACTCATAAACTAGGTGAAATATTTTTTTCTGCTAAGTGTTCCCTGGGTTTAGAGATTTTTTTCAGCAAAAAAAGCAATCTAGACGGGGTTCTTTTGAAAAAAAGCCCCTTTTTTGAAAGAACCCTTACTCCTGAAAAAACGAGGTTTACAGGGTTCTTCAAAATAGGATTTTTTTCAAAAGAATCCCGTCTTGACTGCTTTTTTTTGGGGGGGGGGGAGGGAAATCTCTTCAGAAAAAGCGATTGGAAGAGATTATGCAAATGAAGCGCAAGATTTGTAAATCAGTGCTTCATTTGCATTTTCCATTTCCCTCATTTGTATTCCTCTTTCAAAAGAGGAAATGAAGTCTGGATGCACGCTAAGCGTGTGGGTTACACCTGAACAATAGAGGAAAAGTACCATCAAATGGACCTGGCTTGTAATGAACTTCCATTCGCTTTTTCCACCTCCCACCCCCACGTCATGATGTGCCTTGAGTCACAGCCTCTCCCCCCGCTTTGAAACCAGCCTGTAGGAAGAAATGGTTAAGGAAGGGTATGTTAATACCTGTATATGGGGTCCATGAAAAAGGGGGATGGCTTCGCATAATGCAAGGACGGCTGCTGCGGCAGCTGAGCCTGCGACATCTTGGGTAGTACGTCGCTGGCCATGAGCTTCCGTTCCCCATATATGTGGTTCTTCCGGGGCTCCCGCCCTCCATTCTGGCTGGCTCGGATGCGGTTGCCGATGCTTAGATCCAGTGGCTGCTCCTCCCCAGAAGACGGGGCTGGCAAGACCTTGGGGGGTGGCAAGATTGGCTTCATCTCTTTGGGTTTGGTGGTGAGATCGAAGGGCGACTCTGCGCTGGTGCTCCCCACTTTGTGAAGGTCCCGAGGTGACTTTGGTTCTGCCTTGACCAGCAAGTTGTGATTGAGGGTCCGGTCCGCGAAAGGATACAGGGAATGGGGGAAATTGGGGAGGAACTGAAAGGGGAACATGGAGTGGTATGGGAGGGAGCCGATCTTCTTCTCCTGCATCCCCATAAAGCCGGGGCCGAAATATTTCTCGGCAATAGAGGCGATCGCTTTTATCGAGTCATTGGCTGCCCCTGTCGTGGGGAGCAGCTGCTCCTCGGGGGGAGGGAAGAAGGAGTGCTGTGAATAGAAAAGGGGAAGCTCGCTCACGTTGTTGGTGGAGCCGGCGGGCGCGGAACTGCTGACAAAATCGGGCTTGCTCTCCGCCTGTTTGCTTTTGTCTTTCCCCTTGTCCCGGTCGCTCTCCACGTCGCTCTCCAGGTCGGAGCCAGTCCCGGTGGTGGTCTCGAGGTCCGTGCCCGTGGTGGTGTTGACGTCCTCGAAGTCGCTCCCGTCGGACAGGTCGCTGTTCCTGGCTTTTAGCTTGTCCAGGTAGGAGTTTTCCAGGCTGCTTTCGAACTTCTCCTCCCCGGAGACAGGCGGGTTACTGTTGCTGACGGCGGAAATCAATGGCAGGGCTGGGTTCCCCAGAGGGCTGGGAAGCTTTGCGTCTTGAG
This sequence comes from Pelodiscus sinensis, assembly GCF_049634645.1. Lineage (NCBI taxonomy): Eukaryota > Metazoa > Chordata > Testudines > Trionychidae > Pelodiscus > Pelodiscus sinensis. Next base: position 21,349,160 of record NC_134733.1, on the reverse strand, counting down.
TGTGGTTGAGGGGGCTCTTGAGCAGCGGGGTGGGAGGTAACAGAGGAGGCCTGGGGTATAGAGAGGGAGGAAAAATCCCTGGGAACCCTGGAGTAAGGGCCGGAAAACCTGGGGGAGCAGGGGAGAATGGGATACCCCCGGGGTGAGGCCGGGATGGGAAGTAATCATTGAACCCCAGGCTGGCATGGTTGAGGTTGGGGGAGGGTTTGGATTTGTCCATCATGGAGGTGGGCGTTAAAGGTAGGCCTGGGGCAAAAATCCCCCCCGGGTTGTAATGGTTCTTGCCCTCGCAGAAGCGCCGGTGCTTGTTGAGAGAGGAGGTAGTGCTGAACATCTGGCCGCAGTCCTTGCATTTGATCTGGGTGCGACAGTCCGCATGCATCCGCTTGTGGCGGCAGAGGTTGGAGAACTGTGTGTAGGATTTGTGGCAGACCTCACCTAACGCATCAACAGAAACCAAACAACAAAGCCAATATGAAATTAATATGAAATTGCTTCCCTCCTGGAATGCTGAGCTATGCTGGGGCGCCTCTCTCTGCTCTTCATCCCACCTCGCCCCCTTTGTCCCACAGAGTGAAGGAAATGAGGAGCCCCGCTTTTTGGTGTAAGTCACTGCTCTATTTCCTCTGCCGCAGACGCTCTGTGCGACCTTAGGCAAGTCACTTAAAATTCCTGGCACGTCAGCTCTCCATTTATAAAAGAGGGGCCTGTCTCTTACTCTGTGTTTGTACAGCTCCCAGCACAGCCGGCTGGACTGGTGGTGGACACGTGGAAAGGTTACTATGATACAAGTGATAAATAATAACCAGCACATTTCCCTGTGAAAAAGCCCCAGTGGACGCAAATCTCAACTTGCAGCTGTACCCCTGCAAATCTTCAGAAACCTGATGTAATGTGCAATTCTAGCTCAAGGACTTTTATTATTATTATTTTAAATAAAGATAATCATGCACTTTAATCATACTATCTATTTATATTAGCAAGCCTGCTTTCCTCATCGTCTGGCATGGCAGGAAACATTCAAGGCTGAAGGGAGAAGAACGTTGCCTCATTTAATCAAATCTATCTCTTTTTTTAAAAATGCCATTAATAGTAAGTTACCGCTCCACGGGGATGTTCTATAAATATTTCTCAAACCAGGGCTCAGCCTCAGCTAGGAAGAAGGCAAGATCTTGTGTTTGTTAAATGAATAAGGGCACCCTTGCAGTGGCAGAGTTAATGGCTGGCAGCATTTTCCATGCAGGGTGCTAAATACCAGGCGTTCGGGATGCTAAATATCAGGTGACAACTTCTACGTGGCAGGATTTCATCCCTGATGGGCCAGGCAAGGTGGTTCTCAGGAAACAAGAATCAAACTCAACCCAAACTTTCAGAAATCCAAAGAAGTTTATTTTTTCCCTCCTGGTGTTCCTTCCACACTTACTACGAGACGGCCTGGCACTTCTATTTCACCTCCAAAGCGGTAAGGTGAGATTCATCCCTTGTGCTGAATGTCAGTACAAGTCCTACCCCTCCCCCCCCATTCACCTAAAGTGGCATCCTTTGGCTTGGCCCTTTGCACGGGGATACATTTCACCTGGTAGTGAACACAGGCTTTCACTGTTTTCACAAGAGAGTTGTTATTATCACCATTTCACAAAGCAGAGCAAGGTTCAGTGAATTACATAAGACAGTAGCCAAGCAGGAATAGAAGCCGGATGCCCTGACACCCTGTCCTGTGGCTTACGGATGAAGCAATACTTCCTCCTATGCAAGAGGCCCCTATCCCTGGGTTAAAAGTGAAACCTTTGCTGCAATTTATTATCCTCCTGGTTTACATCGGGACAGGAATGGAAGTATCTAAACACGGCCAGGGGAGCTGTTCTAATACTATTTCCACCCGACACCTCCAAGCCCGTTCACAAACTTGGCATGGGGACCCCCACCCCCAAAGGGGAGATGAATCTCACAAAAGCAGACTAGCTCTCCTTGGTGACAGTGTTGCTAGAAGATCTGTTTTTCCTCATGGTATTTTAACACTTATGCTTCTGGCCCTGCATGCAGCTCAGGAGAGCAGAGACACTGCCGAATGCGAAGGGGAAATAGCAATCAAGCATTTTTTTTAAGATCCAAAGAGATGTAAAAGCCAAATGATGGTCGTTTGATCTAACTTGTTCAGTCCATCCCTAATTTCCAGCATTCACACCTTAACCTGTGGCAGCCTGTTCTTGTGTAGACCGAAGGATTGTGGTTCTAGACAGAAGGATTGTGGTTCTAGATAGAAGGGGTGCATCTAGACTGGCAAGATTTTGTGTAAAAGCAGCTGCTTTTGCGCAAAAACGTGCCAGCTGTCTACACTGGCCGCTTGAATTTGCACGAGAGCGCTGATTTTGTAATGTACAAAATAAGTGCTTCTTGCGCAAATACTTTCACGCTCCTGCTCGGGAAAAAGCCCTCTTGCGCAAGAATACAGGGAAGAACTGTTTTGTGCAAAAAAGCCCCGATGGCTAAAATGGCGATCGGGACTTTCTTGCGCAAAATCGCGTCTAGACTGGCCACGGATGCTTTTGCGCAAAAGCACTTTTTGCTCAAAAGCATCCTTGCCAATCTAGACGTGCTTTTGCGGAAATACTTTTAACAGAAAAACTTTTCCGTTAAAAGTATTTCCGCAAAATCATGCCAGTCTAGATGCAGCCAAGGATTGTGGTTCTCTGACACTTTCAAAGGAGGATTTTTGGTTGGTTGGTTTTATTGTTTTTTTAACATGTCCTTGGTTTTAATGGGTATTTCAAGAAGGGAAATGAATCCCCAGCTATTTTCCATGAGGGTAAGTGTGAAAACAATTATGGGTTTGCTGTATTTATGCCTGAATTTGTACAGGGGGATCTGCCAGCGTCTGCAAAACACAGAAATCGCAAGGACTTGCTCTGTGTTCTCATGGTTACAGAGCCCCGGAGACATGCCTCAGGCAGCCTCAGAAGGATGAAGAGCCTCCCATATGTTAGGGTAGCGTCCACACTACCAAGTTGTGTGGACAAAACTTACGTCAACACCTAAACGTCAAGAAAGTACAGGAGGTGTTTACATTTGCTCTCTTTGTCAGCAGAACATGTCCACACTGGGGTGGGGGAGACTCCATCATTGACAGCAATGCACGCTGGGTATGTATCCCACCGGGCAGTGTTGTGGGAAGGCAGAGCTGATCTCTGTCTTTCTTGGGATTCCCTCGAGTTCTCCCATAGTCTCCTCAGCTGCCGGGAGAGGCCTCATAAGTAGAAAAGCAGCACAGCGATCTGTCCTCTGCTCCGCAGCAGCAGTCTGCCCGCTGCTGGGTGCCTAGTACAGGACAGAACAGGAGCATTCCAATGATTTGTTCATTGTTTGTTCCCCAAAGGAGCAGCTCACTCAGCTGTCAGATATTTCCAGGAGCTTTGAAGGGGGGGTGGACGACACAAGCCTGCAGGGCAGCAGAGATCACAAAACACTGAGCAGAGCCAGCAGGGAAGGCATTGTGGGATTCTGGCAGAAGCCAGTTCTCTTGACAAAAAGCACAATGTCTACACTGGCTCTTTGTTGACAATAATGGGAGGGGAAAAGAAAAATGTCTCTCACAGAGGTGGGAGATTTTTGCACTAAAACTGGGTGTTTTTCCTGATAAAAGTGGTGTTGGAGTATGAACACTCTCACAGTTTGTTGCCAAAAGGCAGACAAAACGTAATAGCGTTGACATACCCAAAGTGTTGCAGAAAGTAGGTCAAGGTAAGGATGGAGCTTCCAGCCTTAACTCTGTGGCTGCATCTAGACTGGCAAGCAGCTGCTTTTGAAGAAAAACTTTCCAGCTGTCTACACTGGCCGCTTTGAATTTGCGCAAGAACACTGACGATCTAATGTAAGATTGTCAGTGTTCTTCCGCAAATAAAATGACTCTCCCATTCAGGAAAAAGCCCTCTTGCGCAAATGCTTTTGCGCAAGAGGGCCAGTGTAGACAGCTGAGAACCGTTTTGTGCAAAAAAGCCCCGATGGCGAAAATGGCGATCGGAGCTTTCTTGCGCAAAACCGCATCTAGATTGGCACGGACGCTTTTCCGCAAAAAGTGCTTTTGCGCAAAAGCATCCGTGCCAATCTAGATGCTCTTTTCCACAAATGCTTTTAACGGAAAAACTTTTCCGTTAAAGCATTTGCGGAAAATCATGCCAGTCTAGACGTAGCCTGAGTTTCTTGGCGTTGACAGTTGCATCTGTTTGACTCTTTAATTCTATAGTGCAGGAGTGTTTCTCCCTGCATGCTTGTGTATTTGCAAAGAGAGCATCTGTAGGCCTCAGAGAATGTTTGCATGTATTCAAGAGAGCGTGTATATAGGTCTGTGTGAACACAAGTGTTTCCATGTGTGTGAATTTATAACTCCCTCTCAAATTACTAATAATTTTTGGAGAAATGTCACATTTTTGGATTTATTGAAAAGATGTTTGTATATTTTTCTTTCCAGTGGAAAATTACCCCCTTTCTAATTTTAACTATGTCTCCCTTTGTGTGTGCCAAAAGATGTTATATTGTGGCTTGGAAGAGATATAAAAATTCATAATAAATAGCTAATCTACTTTAGTAAATTACATCAGAAGAGAATGCAATTTTTTGTAAACATTCGTTGGCTGAACATTGGGTTTGTGGGTGAGCCGTATCCCTATGGTAAATAAGTTTAATAATGCAAATAAACAAGCAAAGTATAATCATCTCATGCAGAAAAAAACAGATGGAAAGATGAAGGGTAATATTAAAAATAAGTTCATCCGAAGAAAGGGATTATTGTTTTTTTTCATTCCTCCATGCCCGAAAGAATCTTTGCAACACCCTCATGGTTATGCAGCACAAGCAACAGTTCCCTGGAAAGGAGACCAGATCTTATTTCATCGTTCCAATTCCAAAGGAGAGCTTAAAAATACTTGTTTCAAAGCCCAGAGGTGCAGTGATTTTGGAAATTCACATGGAAGCATCTCACTTACTGTTCTGGGTTTTTTAGTTATAAAAGCACCCAAATCTACTTGTTTTATTATTCAGGTACAATGGTGCAAATACTTTCTGTTAAACAGAAAGAAAAAAGTTTTCCAGGGAACTCTGTGGCCCCAAGAGTTTGTAAAGCCTAGTCAGGAAGTGCCCCAATACCCATGGACATTTTTTACTTTTGACCCCATTAACCGATTCAGTATGGGTACGTCTACACTGCATGCTTATTTTTGAAATAAATTATTCCAGAATAGTTATTCCGAAATAGCTTATTTCGAACAAGCAGCAGGGAAGCCTCAAAATTAGACCGAGGCTAATAATTTTTAAGCTAGATAATTTCATGGAGGTTAGGTCCATAAAAGGCTATTAGCCAGGGGATAAAATGGTGTCCTTGGCCTCTGTTTGTCAGAGGCTGGAGAGAGATGGCAGGAGACAAATCGCTTGATCATTGTCTTCGGTCCACCCTCTCTGGGGCACCTGGTGCTGGCCACTGTCGGCAGACAGGATACTGGGCTAGAAGGACCTTTGGTCTGACCCAGTACAGCTGTTCTTATGTTCTTATGAGGCAGGCTTCCTGAATATAGACATGCTATCTCGATTTACAGCCCCACAAAGGCACTGGGGAAGAATACCTTAGAATGACCCTGGTGAGAGGCTATTTTGAAATAGCAGCAGTGGAGTGATTACACACACCTTATTTCAAAATAGCTATTTCAGAATAGGCGTTATTCCTCATCGAATGAAGCCGCTCATTATTTTGAAATTATTCCGAAAAACTGAATGTCTGTGTAGCTGCTTGCACTGTTATACTGAAATAATGCTAGTTATCTCGAAATAACAGTGCAGTGTAGATGCACCCAATCAACACAAATCTCCACTTGTCACCAGTGTTCTCTGCAAACTGAGGGCTTGGGTGGCTACCCAGGAGAGATTCAAATGCTGCCCAGCCAATTAGCAGAGTGTCCATAGTGCCCACAGCATGTGTTTCTATGGGTGGTGCACATCTGCACATGCCTCAGTGCACATAACAAAATGCATTCCGCACATGGATGGAAAAAATTAGAGGGCACATTGCTTGTCACATGACCTGGGTAGACTTGTTTTCAAGTTATTTCAAACCTTGATATGGATGAGAACACTTTCCCCATCATTGCTTTTATTCAAGAGTGAAGACCTTGTTAGAAGAAACTGTTCATTTCAACACAGAAATATTATGAGCTTCAAAGTCTCTCTTTTTCATGTGCCAGTTGGCATGAGATGCTAAATGAAAGATCACATCATCGTCTCTCTAGTCAGCAAAATGAATCACAACAGTATTTTGTACTTCCCTACTGATGCCCTTCTGATTATCTCAGTGCACATGAATGAATGTCGCTTCACTCCTACCCTTGTGCACTCTTCCCATTTGGAGATACAGAGGCAAAGAAAAGTTCACTGGGTTTTCATGATGTTATACGTGGATAGGCAATAAGTGGTTTATGGGCCAGATATAGTTCACCAGGGTTGGCCACAGGTATGGTCACAGGTACGGCCACTTGCAGCTCCCATTGGCCACAGAACATTGTTTCTGGCCAATGGGAGCTGCGGGAAACAGCGCGGACCGAGATACCACTTCCTGAAGTTTCCATTGGCCAGAAATGATGACTGGCAGACAATGGGTGCTGCAAGTGGCCATATCTGCCGCCATGCAGGTAAATAAAATACCAGCAGCCCACCAGGGGCGAACTGCATCTGGCTTTTTGTCCACCCCAACGTAACATGCAGCTTCCACCTTAAAGCCAGGAACTGAACAAGAGATCCTGTTTTGTGCTTTAACTACATATGTCCCCTTTTCGGAGAGATGCCACATGCCAACGCCCGGAGCACTTCATGCACCTTTCTAGGTGTGTCGAATACACCTTCCGGAGCAATTACCCAGGTGCAATGGGTAACTATGTTGATTTTTTGAAAAACCCAAAAGCAGTAAGAAAATCAGTTAAGAGCTTGCAAGCATTCCCAGGGTTAGTGATCTAGTGATCCTTTTGGATCTCTTCCAGCTCATCTGAGGAAGTGGGTTTTGCCCACGAAAGCTCATGATACAATATATATTTCTGTTAGTCTCTAAGGCTATGTCTACACAGCAACATTATTTCGAAATAACATAGTCGAATAAAATGTCGAAATACCATCAAGCTGGAGGACTTCTTACTCTGACTCCTATAACTCTCACTGTACGAGGAGTAAGGGAAGTCGGAGGAAGAGTGCTCTGTTTCGAAGTAAGTGCTGTGTAGATAGCACCAAAACTTGAAATAAGCTATTTTGCAATGACCTACACAATTGACGTAGCTCAGTTTGTGTAGCTTATTTCGAGTTAAGCCCTGCAGTGTAGACACGGCCTCCTGATGCAGCTAATTTGCCATTTAAATGGTGGCCGAGTATTGTCTAGATTAAAGGCTTCATGAATAAAGAAGAAAAAAAACTCCCTGCTTTTTAAAGTGTCTTATTTCTAGTATCTGCTGCTTTCCTAAATTCTTCACACTGGGCATGTGATTTGAAGCCCCCAGAAACACATTTCTCTCAGGCTATCTATTTATGTCACCCACAGGAACATTTGAAAGAGAGAGAGAGAAAGAAAAGATATGAGAAAATGGCATCCCTGAGACTGCTGAGCAACTCAGCTTTTAACTTGTCAAGAAAGTCAAAAACTGCCACGAATGTTTACTGAAAAAACAAGGCGCATGCAAAAAAAAAAAAAAATTGCTGGGGAATTTCATCTTGTGCTCTGACCTATAAAATTACAGCGGCTGCTCGACAGAGGTACAGCCCGTGCCGGGGGCCCCCCTCAGGATATGTGCAATTAGAGCAAAAGCCAGAGCACTGTGATGGCCGTGACAACTTACATATGAAAGGTTTGACAGTGCTGTGAATGTGCTTGTGTTGTTTGAGGCCAGACGAGGTGGCAAAGGTTTTGCCGCAGTCCGGGCAGGCGTGGGCTCGCGCACCAACGTGCTGGGAACGGATGTGCCGCTGGAGGTTGCTAGGGTCAGTAAACACCTGAGAAAACGAGAACAGAGAAAAGGCTTTGAGGGGACCCAGACCGACGGGGAGTGGGAGGAAGCAGCGGTGGGAGGCTTGGCTGACAACTGTTGTTTGTCGTAAACGTGGTCCGGATTAAGAGATGCTGAATTCAGCACTGCAGGGTTTTCTCCTTGCTCCGCAAAGAGATAACAGCTACAATCCGTGCTGACTTGTATCAGGCGAATCTGTCGGCACCCGACTCCTCTATGGTATCCCCGAGTTTATGGATAGTTTTGCTTCTGAACAGCTCAGTCTAGCTGCCTGACAACACACATGCTTCACGGGGCTCTCCTAAAATCTAGAGAGCCTCGTGATGCTGGGGAAAAGGCTATGGGAATGGCTGCTTGCTGGTGGATCGGGTCCCACATCCAAGTTTACAGGCTGAGGAGTCTGTTCTTTGCTTCCTGTTACTCATACAACCTTATTCTGAATAAGGGTTGCAATCGTCATGCCTACAGGCCAGGGGTGGGCAATAATTTTTGCAGGGGGGCTACTTAATGAATTTTGGTACATGGACACAGGCTGGCTCCACCCCCGGAAGGGGAGGGGTCTGGAGAGGAAGGGGAGGGGCTAAGGACTAGCCTCCCCCCAGAGGTGTGTGGGCCAGAGGCTTTGAATTAAAAACACCACTCCTGGCCCCACCACTACCGCGTTGCCTAGCAGCCTCCTGGAGTTGCTGCAGCTGCTTAAAATGCTCATGGCTCCAGCCCCTACCGGGGTACAGCAGCGACAGGGAGCCATGAGTCATTTAAGTAGGATCCTGCTGCCTGAACTACTGTCTGGAAATTCGGAGGCACGGGCAGCAGAATATAAATAGAAAGTGGCCAGATGCAGTCCAGAGGCCGGACCAAAGTGTCAGGTGGGCCGGATCCGGCCCCTGGGCTGCATCTTGCTGAGCACCTGCTCAATACGGTAAAACCATGCCGACAGCCACTGCGTTTGATTATTGCTGCAGCGTCATTTCTCCCGCTCACCAGGTCTTTTCCTGGACGGCGCTGGGAAACCCGAGCTGCATAAGGGCCTGAACCATACCTTCACACAGTTTTCACATTCAAATCGCTTGCCACTGTCATGTGACATCTGGTGACGAATCAGGTTCGATTTCCAGTTGAAAGCCTTTGGACATTGGTCACACTTGTACTCCCTCTCCTCCGTGTGGATTATCATGTGCTGCTCCAGGCTAGGAAAGAAAGACAGGCACAGAGCAGAGATTTCAGGCATTCAGCCACAGTCAGAGAGCTAATGAATAACATAGTCCTTGACCGGTTCTAATTTAGGGACAGCCCAATTGTACCTCCAATTTAGAGACACTTGTTGACAATGGAGCGACAGTGACCGCAATCCTGTCTCACGCATGGTTCTTCAGGGCCTCTGTACCAAGGAGATGCTGGAACCTGCCCCACCACCTTACAGTCAGGGCTCCCCTTATCCCTCCTGCCCCAGGGCCGCCTGGCTTTTTGTTGTCCCATCCCGTTTCAGCCGGACCCGAGGGTGACAGATGAAGATGGTGGTGACATTAAAGATGGTGACAGAGAAACAGGTCGATAAGCCATTGCTTTTTTTTTCAGAACTAATGATCTGAGATGGTGCTTCTCACATGACGGGACTTCAAAATCTTTTAAAATAAAGCGGCCAGCAGGTTAACGAGCAAGGCTGTGTCTAGGGAAATGTTCTTTTTTTTTCTTTTGGCATTTCATTCCACATTTGAAAACAGGTCCATTCTACCCTCTAAAATTTGCTACGTTTCAAGAATTTCCTCCCTCAAAAGTGGGCTCCATTTAGCTTGAAAAAGAGAGAAAACGGACCCCCAGTCCTGCAGGGCCACGAAGGGAAAAAACCTACAGGGGACAGAGACTCCTGAAGTTCCGGCAAGGAAAGACGAGCTATTCACGGTAGCTGCTGACTTGATCCTGTTGCCATTTTCATGGGCATAAAGCCCATCGCGCTGCAGAACACTGGGGACTCCGCATTTGAAAGAAATGTGATAAGGTGCAAACACATTTCACTTTTAAATGTCAGACATCTTTTATGACTTAACTCGGCGATTTCAACTTCTGCCAACTGGCAGCGCGTCTCAAACCAGGCCCGATGATGGCCAGCCGAAGTGGCTGCTGGAAGACAGCCATTACACAGATAGCTTTTCAGAGCAAGCCGTAGGTTGCTGTATTTCCCCCATGCCAAAATATTCTGTCTGCCTTTTCATCTTGAGTGTATGTGTCAGCAAGCAACTCTCCTGCTGTGCCAGCAAACCAGGGGGTGACAGTAAAGGGAAGCCACTGGGATGGGCGGTGGGATGGGTAAGAAGGGCAGGATAGTCCTCCTCCAAGGATGAACATATAGTGTGGTAAAGATTTACCCCATTAGCAACTCAAGTGCCAAAAAGGCTGGAAGTTGTTCACCCTGGAAATCCTGTGATCCCGAGAAAGGAGGAACATTTGTAACTCACATTGGCTTCCAATACAGATCACTGGGAGTAGCAGATACTCATCCACAGAACTGTTAAAATCCATTGAAATTTAACAGAAAATGAAATCCTCTCGATAGGTTTTTAAAAAATTGTCTCTATAAACATTTAACGTGGGTATTCAATTCTATATTATATGCTACAGGACAGTTAAAAACCTGCTAGAAAGGTTCTGTCTGTAAGTTATATTCCATAGACCCTATTCTATAAAGGTACGACATCTCAAGATTAGGCCGTATGGCTGGGATTTTGACATGATCATTATGGTGTTAAGAACCCAGGAATTAGGTACTTAACTCCCTAAGGCCTAGTGTAAACCCTGACAATGATCTAATCTGTGTCACTTCAGCGACGCAACTAGTGTATCTGAAGTTGGCGTATTTACGGCGGCATCTTGCATGCAGTAAGGTTGGCAGGGGCTGCTCTCCTGTCAATGCCAGCTACTCTTCTCATCCTGGTGCAGGACTGGCTTTGATGGGAGAGTGCTCAGAAATTGATTTATCATGTCTGGGCAGACACGATAAATCAATGGCCGGTGTATCGATCACTGAAACATCATTCCCCAGCACTGTGGAGACAAGTCCTTAGTTTCTTTCGCCACTCCCAGCCAAAACTGAAAATTGAAATATTCAAATATCTGTGACATGACAGCATTTGCGGGTTCACAAGTTATGACAACTCTGCATGTTGCTGTTTCTGCACGCCACCTCTGGGGCGTGGCTAGATTTCCTTCTGGCGGCTAACCATTTCTGATGAACCAAGGCAGTTTAAAATCTCCCTGCTCCATGGGACATCCTCTCTTTTCCCTTCAAATTCTGATTGCTAATTGTCACAAGCAAAACACTTGCTGTTGACTTGCTGTTATTGATGAAGAATAATCACCCATTCTGATAAAGAAAGTAGGTTCACCCATGAAGTGATATTATTTTCCTGCGGTTAGTCGTGATTTATGAGTTTATTTTGAGGAAAATATGGACAACTAAACTCAATATTTACAAGAAAATATCTAGTGAGATTAGCACATCTGTTTACCTCGTCATCTGCTAAGTGCTCAATTTCGGCTGTCTACTGATATTCTTGATTTGATCTCTATTACATTCCAAGAATGATTAGGCAAACTAGGTGTATTGACTGGATTTATTCAGCTGCATTAGCGGGGGTTCTCTCTCTCTATGAATAAAGGGCAATGTTCAGATTTGCTGGGGAGCAAACAAAATTGGTAGTTTCCAACTGAAGTGGCATTACATTTAATCTATGCATGGAATTAAATTTTTGGGAAAGGGAATTGTAAGTAAGTTTAACTGGGCAGAGGATTTTTAAGTTTTTTTAAAGGTGACCAGTTTAATGCACACATAGGCACTCTGCAATTGCCACATTTTCATTAAAACCTTCCCTGTAAAATTCATTATAAAAGGCTGATACTACTAAAGAGAAGAGACTAAACTGAGCTTTATCATTCATTCTCCCCTTTCCCCCAGTGAGTTATTTCTCATTCACTTCAGAAAGGATTGGAAAGCAGAAAATATTTGTAAAGAAAATTTTCACTAAATACATTTTAACAAAGATTTTGTTGCGATGGAAATTTTTGGATCACCTCTGTAGGACGGGCAATGCTGTAATCCTACTGCCATGTTTCTCTGGCAGAGAACCTCATCCCCTTGACTTCAGTGGTGAAGGAACATCTATGGATGGTGATTCCACCACCTCCTGACGGAACCACCTCGTGCTTCCCCACCCTTCTAGGGAAAGAGTTTTTCCTAATATCCATAAGAACATAAGAATGGCCATAATGGGTCAGGCCAAAGGTCCATCCAGCCCAGTATCCTGTCTGCCAACAGTGGCCAATGCCAGGTGCCCCAGAGGGAGTGAATCGAACAGGTACTGATCAAGCGATCTCTCTCCTGCCATCCATCTCTACCCTCTGACAAACAGAAGCTAGGGACACCATTCCTTACCTATACTAGCTAATAGCCATTTATGGACTTAACCTCCATGAATTTGTCTAGTTCTATTTTAAAACCTGTTATAATCCTAGCCTTCACAACCTCCTCAGGCAAGGAGTTCCACAGGTTGATTATGCGCTGTGTGAAGAACTTTCTTCTAGGTTCCAACCTAGACCTCCACCACTGCAACCTGAGACCATTGCTCCTCGTTCTGCCATCCGCCACTATGGGTATGTCTAGACTACATGCCTCTGTCGCCAGAGGCATGTAGATTAGGCTACCCGACATAGTAAAATGAAGCGGCGATTAAATAATCGCCGCTTCATTTAAATTTACATGGCTGCCGCGCTGAGCCGACAAACAGCTGATCAGGAGGTTTACCTGGGTGGTCGACAAATACCTTTGATGTCGACACCCGCGCGTCCAGACTATCGCGCTGAGCCGACAAACAGCTGATTAGCTGTTTGTCGGCTCAGCGCGGCAGCCATGTAAATTTAAATGAAGCGGCGATTATTTAAATCGCCGCTTCATTTTACTATGTCGGGTAGCCTAATCTTCATGCCTCTGGCGACAGAGGCATGTAGTCTCGACGTACCCTATGAGAACAGCCTCTTTCCATCCTCTTTGGAACCCCCCTTCAGGTAGTTGAAGGCTGCTACCAAATCCCCCCTCACTCTTCTCTTTTGCAGACTAAATAAACCCAAATCCCTCAGGATGGTGGCCTACAGCTGAAAAGCCATGATCTACTACCACTCCTGCTCTCCCAGATCCATGCACTTCAAAGTCATATTTTGTGTTAGGATAATTTCTTTTACTTTTCCACGTCCCACACGAGTTTCTGTGGCCTCAGCAATACCTGTATTTATTGGGGAACATTCTCTCACAGTCTTTGCACTCGTAGACCTGGCCATCGCTTAGCCCTTCCTGTTTGATCTCCTCATTCAGCGTCTCATACAGCGAGCCGACAGAGTTGCAGGCATATTTCTTGTGTCGCCGCAGGTCCAGCTTCGACTGGAAGAGTTCATCGCAGTCCTCACAGCGAAACGTGGGCTCTTCTACAACCAGAAAGACAAAAGAGGCCTGTTGCGGAAAGTCTGAACAATGTCAACTCTTTGGAGCCACAATTTCGCCTGGGAATAAAATGACGGGCACTGCACATAGCCCGAACAGAGCGTGTTTGAATGCTGCCGATACAGAATGTACCTCCGCGAACTGGGCTGGGGCAGTGAATATCAAACCTGAATGGTGCAAATACAACCATCAAACAACCTAAAAAGCCTGTGGCTTTCCGCATGCTCTGTGCTACAGAAAAGTGCCTTGAACAGCAGCAATTTGAACACCTCCGTCTGCTTTTTGTCCTCAACTCTGCTGGGGCTTTTTGCTGACACCGACAGGAGTTCCTGGATATACATAGTGTTGGGGCTTGGGGTTGTTTTATTTTATTTTGGCAATTACATGGTTTCTAAAATACAAATAACGTTGCGGCTGTTTCCTCACATGGGCCTGCCAAGAGGTGGGGAGGAAAGTTTTGCAAACCAGAAGGATTCCCGTCTCAAAAGGAACCCTGTAAAAAGATAATATATTTATGCTAGGAAAAGCTCCTCTACTTTAAGGCAACCTGGAGAACATGGTTTTCAAGGGATTGCCTTCCCCACCAAACCTCTAAGCTTGCTATGAGGCAGCCACAGTGCACTATGAAGCAGGAGGGGTTCGAAACCATAGCATCATGCAGTGAAGAGAAAGAAGCCAAATTCTTTGTTAAAACAAAAAAAGATCTAATGCACATAATAAATTATTGTAGTCAAGGTCAAACAAATTAAAAAGAGGGCAGCTATTATTAAGTTTACAAGGCAGCATCCTGACTATAGTGCCAAGTCAAACAATCAGCTCAGAGCTGTAAATTTTCCAGGAGAACGACTTCTGTGAGGGAGTTGGGACAATCCAGGGTTTCTCCACCCAGCAGTCAGCCTGAAACAGAAGCTTTTGAATTACCATTTAGTCTCCTTCTGCCGGATTTCCCCCTTCCCCTCTCTCAGCCCCGTTCCATTTCTGAAAGCCTTTTTTGCACTTCACGTTTCATTCTTGCATGTTAATAGCGTTACTGCATATGTAAAGCCTGTAGCAAGACTGATTAACTCAAGAGGCGTAATACAAATATTATGTTTAAGAGGGTAGAGCTGGGAGTGAATTCATGATCTTGGCTAATATTATTAGCTCTGATGGGGATCATTGTACAAAAGGAGGTGAGAGCATAAAAGATGGGGTGCATTCCCGTAGCCTCATTCCCCTGTCTGTTGGAGTTTCTGCCTTTTTATCTTTTATCTTTTAACTTTTTACCCTTCTATAAGTTACACGTGCAAATCAGCAAAAATTGTGCATAAAATTTCAGCATCATTTGTTTTTCAAGGCCCAAATGTAGGTTCGATATAAATCAGGGGGACCACGTCTGGAGTCAAAATAGTTACACCAAAGAAAGTGAAGTCAGAATAAAGTCCGTAACTGTCCTTGCTTCCTTATTTGTGATTCAAATATTAATCCTCCTTTCTCATTGTCAGTTACTTCCAAATGCTAGGGAATGAAACTAAACAGCATCAATAATAAATAAGAATCACTACTCACGGCACTTTGTATGCAAAATAATGTTGAGCTATTAACTAATCAATTAGCTCTCCCAGCAGGGGTGCTGCTCTGTTTGGACACAGGAGGAAAATGAAACTCTGAGAACTTAAGTGACTTGCTGAAGATGAGAAGAGGAGATTGGGAGGGGGGGCGGGGAGAGGCACACGCAGGCAAGCAAGTTAATATTTCCTAAAACCAAAAGTTTCTTCCAAACATTTTTGATCAAATTTTGAAAAACGTGAAAAAAGGGGCAAGATTAGTGACATTTTCACTTTTTTCTCCTTTGAAAGTACAGGTTGAACCTCTCCCTAGTCCGGCACTCGCTGGTCCAGCAACATCCGTGGTCCGGCATGATTTTAGGTAGCCGGATGTCCACTGATCATGGGTGTGGCCAAGTTTTCCATGGTCCCATAAACTTTGTTTACAGCCACCAGTTCTGGTGCTCAGTGTTCTGTGCTGTTAGTTAGCTCTAATTCACCCCATATGTCTTCTAAGAGCCCAGTTAGCAGAGGAAGTGTTGGTGATGCTGCTAGACAATACAGACCTCCCATGGTTTGGCAAATTCTCTGGTTTGGCACCGGTCAGGTCCTGAGGGAGGCCAGATTAGAGACGTTCAACTTGTAGCTCAGATAGATAATATAATATGGGTCTGATTCCTCTGCTACTGATGTGAGCAATGACCAAAGCACTCTTGGCTTCTGTGGAAGCTGGATTGGGCTTTTTCTAGTTTTTAGGGAAGAAACAATGTTTATTAGAGATCTTCAGAACAGAACCGACATGTAAGTGACATATTTTGTGTCACTGGGGAGCGAGAATGCTAAACAACGGCAAGAGAAGCTACTCAGATTTACTAGAAGGTTGACAAGGCAATATGAGCAGGAGCACTTATTGTGTTCATTCTGTCACCAAGAAATTGTTTCTTATCAAATAAAATCGTGCGTGGATTGAGTTATCAAATTACATTGTCACGTTGTAGGGGATGTGGCAGAATGGTGTTGCTACAAAGTGATTCCAGGCTAAATGTTCAACACCATCAGAACACACATCTCTTGCCTTAATTATGTCTTTTCTGGGACAGAGCAGAGCTGGGCAGAAGCACTGGCGTACTCCCCAGATAGCATCTCCTGGAGGCTACATCCTTGTCTAAGGGTGTGTCTAGACTACCTAGTTTTGTCGACAAAAGTGGACTTTTGTTGACAAAACTATACCAGCGTCTACACTACCGCTGAGTTCTGTCGACATAACATCGACAGAACTCAGCAGTTTTGTCGACGCTGGTATACCTCATTTTACGAGGCATAACACCTTCTGTCGACAGAACTCTGTAGACAGAAGGTGTTATTGCCTGTAACATTGCGTCCAGACTACAGAGTTCTGTCGACAAAGCAGCTTGCTTTGTCGACAGAACTCAATGTGTCTGGACGCTCTTTGTCGACGGAAGTTTTGTCGACAGTATCTGTCGACAAAACGCGGTAGTCTAGACGTACCCTAATATGCCTACATTTTTGTTCTGTCTTTGGACTCCAGAGAATCAGGTGAGACAAGACTAGTTTGGGTTGTCTAGCCCCTCCTTCCCCCATCTACATAGTAACTAACATTTCTTCTCTAGAGGTTCCTTGGGCTATGTCTACACTACAGAGGTTTTCCGGGGTACCGGAGGTATCCCGGAAAAACTCTGCCACGTCCAGGGAAGCCGTCTGCTTTTTTGGATTTGTTTTTGAAAAAGCGGGCATGTTCTTTCAGAAGCTCTTTTTTTCTCATTTTATGAGGGATAAGGGCTCTTCCAAAATAGGAGGTTTTCTCCACATTTGGCCCCATGTGGACGGGCCAAATGTTGGAAAAGCCTCTTCCAAAAAAAGAATCAGAAAAAGGTATGCAAATGGTGGTTCGCAATTTGTGTACCTTTTCCCCAAAAAGAACTGCAGTGTAGATATAGCCTTGGTTTGCTTGAACTGTTCTGGCAGCAAGAACAACTACTTCAGGCCAGGTTGGAGAAAACTGATGCAAAATATGCAACTCCTGCCACCTGAACTGTGTAGCTTAAGTTGATGTACCTTGCACCGATTTTCTGGTGTGGCCCCACAGCTCAAGGTTGGCGGGACAAATGTTCCTGTCGACTTCTCTTACTGCTCGCAACAGCAATAAGTGCCAGTACCGAGAGGGGCACCCTTGGTGCTTGATTTAGCGGGTCTTGACTAGACCCGCTAAATCAAACCCTGGAGGATTGATTGCCAGAGCGTTGAATCTCTGACGAGTGGAGACATGGCCTTAGTAACTCATCCCATAGATCTTCCCTCCCTTCCTCCTCCCTCCCTCCCTCCCTCCCTCCGTCCTTCCTTCCTTCCTTTCTTCTTTCCTTCCTTCCTTCGTGATCTAGACAAAACTTTGCTCTGGACAAATAATCAAATTTCATCCATAGCTGTTCTCAGTTTATATTAAAACTTCCATGGTTTGGAAATCCCACAAAAGCCTGATCTTCTATGGAGTATTCAGAGTATCATAATTCCATACAGAACGAAAATATTACTGGTCTCAGTGCATTTTGGTGTTTCATCTTTTATCCTAACCTTGGAAATGCAGAAGTGGATGATTTTGGGGGGTTTGTTTTGTTTTGTTTTTTGCACAGAAACAATTTAACAAAGAATATCCTCAAGCTTCAAAAATCCTTCCAGATTTAGGTTGGTTGGTTCTTATTTTACCCTAACCAGTTTCTAGGTATAAAATGCGCAGATGGATATAGGCCAATGATGGGTAGGTAACCTGCAGCCCATGGGCCACATACGACCCATTGGGTTCTATAAATGGCTCGAGACATTTTATTTACCATTGTCCATACACAGAGTTGGCAGATTCTGCTGGTTTCTGTCTGAGCAGTTTTTTTCCTACGGGTGTTACTGAAGTGACACACACGTAAAGCCAGGGCATCTGAAGTGAGATGGGTGCCAGGGGTGGTTGCTCCCAGCCCCACCTGCAGCCCCCCCTCTGCTGAGGCCCCACCCCCTATAGGGAGGGGAAGAGATGGGAGGAAGTGTGTGTGCACGGCCTAACCTTCCCGGCCTGTGGAGCACCGGGGGAGGGGAAGAGAGAGGAGGGAGTGTGGCGCGGCTCCCGCCTCCCTGGCCCCCGGAGCTCTGGGAGTGGGGAGAGGGAGGAGGGTACATGGCACAGCTCTCGCCTCCCTCCCTGGCTACCGGGGAGGGCAGGCACTGGGAGCAGCAACACTCTGTCGGCGTTCTGGGGGTGGAGTGTGGGCGGGGCTATGTCTGGCAAAGCCTTCCCCTGCCTAGGCTACAGGATGCCTATGGTGGGTTCTGATTGCACACAACATTGACTGCATCCAATCAAAGCGCTGCTACGGTTCAATCGGCAACCCCTTCCCCCAAATCTACATACTCAAGCACAATTAGCAAAACTACATTAGCCCACAAGACCATCTTGGTTACAACGGCCTCGGTGCACTGAGATGAAGGGGTGTGTGTGTCACGCCTGCAGCCCACTCGCTAGCCCAGGTTGCCCATTGCTGATACAGGCAGATTTAGCAGGAACGCCATGACACCTGTTCTCAAGGGAGAATATTTGATTAGCTAGCTAGATACCTGTCAATATCCCGTGTACACACACACACGTGCACACACGACATCACAACACCACACCTTTAAGAAAGTAACATCTTTTGTTTCGATGCACAGCGGTTTGTGACAGCTGGTAATTCTTATTTGGCTAATCCCACCTCTCCCACTGCCCTGGCCTGCCAGCTGTCAACATTAACATAAGTTGGACATGTCTGTCCAGATCCTCAGAAGCCACAAGCTGGCCAAGATCTCTTGACACGAGCTGAATATCTGGTCCAATAAGGCTTCTGTTAAGTAATGACAGAAAAAAGAAAAAAGAAACCCAAAAAAACCAAGGCTTGGCTTGTTCAGTCACCTACATTTTTTGGTTTTGCTTTTTGTGTATCTTTTGGGCAACAAATAATTTGCAGCTACAGCTATTTATGCTTCACATCTTTTGGGGGGAAAAGTATGTATTTTGAGCAAACTTGTGAGAACTTTCTTCTTCCCTTTTCCAGTGCAAGAGCTTTTCCATGTTCATGGAGAATGAACAATATGAAGGGATATGGATTTTCTAACATGGAGAAAAGAAAATGTATAAGAGAGACACAAAAGATGACAGAGACTGTGGTAGCCACAAACCCCAACATGCCCCTACTCCTTATAATTATTATCCAATTCTCAGAAACCCTAGAAATAAAATCTGTTCAACATTTATGGGGTAGGAGAGGGAGAAATTGACTGGCATGTAGATTAACTGAACACCCCAAAATGACACAGAATAGATCAGTGTTTCTTAAACTGTGTTCTGCGGCACACCAGTGTGCCGCGGAGGCCAAGAGAGTTCAAAATGGCCACCCTTAAGGGGGCAGGCGACCTTTTTTTCCCCCCTCAATAACTTTCCCTGACCCCCTTTTTTTGCTCAATAACTCCCCTCTCCCTGACTCTTTTTCCCCCAATCCTTTTTTTTTCCTCAACAAAAAATCCTTGGTGTTACTCATAAAAAACATTATTGTTTGGTGTTCCTCAGTCTTAAAAAAGTTTAAGAAATACTGGAATAGATGCTCTTCTTGCATTCAGAGCTCTGGATATTCATGCAAACAAATAGTGACAGTCATTAGTGAGTCCAGCCTCACAAGATCCTTGTGTATTGCTGCAGGGAAAGAAAATGCAACACATATGTAAAGACTAGATCAGTACCAGGTAGGAGTGGATTCCAAATTGCAAAGGAAGCTCAACACTAAACTCAGATCTCCTGACTCTGGCCTGGTCTACATTAGGACCTGAGTCCAAAATAATCCCCCAAGGTCAAATTTGTAAGCAGTGCATCCAGCCCATTATTCCAGAATAAGGGGCCACGGAATTGAACTCGGTAGTGCTGCTTATCATGAGGAATAGCACTATTCCTGAACTTGTGAGTCTGAAATAACGTTAGTGTGGATGCTCCAAATTTGAACTAATTGGCCTACAGGAGGCCTTCTGCAGCTCCTCAGTGCTCCCTGAAAATCTGAGTCTGAGGTACCACATCCACATTAATGGAGCTTGTCTTAGATGGGGGGAGGGATAGCTCAATGGTTTGAGCATTGGCTTGCTAAACCCAGGGTTGTGAGTTCAATCCTTGCAGAGGCCATTTGGGGCAAAAATTTGTCAGGTATAGTACTTAATCTTGCTGTGAAGGCAGGGGACTGGACTCAATGACCTTTCAAGGTCCCTTCCAGCTCTAGGAGATAGGCAATCTCCATTATAAAAAAAAAAAAAATTTGATTCTTCCCTGTAGCAAGGACATGGAACTTCAAATTTGTAAAATCAGGTGCCCAGAAGTTTAAATAATCTTCTAGTATAGACATGGCCTCTCAGAGCTATGCCTTTATCTCTAGATCATCCCTCTACCTCCAGTTTATAGTCTTTGAGTTCAATAAGGGTTCCCCCCCCACTTTAAGTCCAATACCCAAAAACTGTGCCCTTCAAAACCGGGTTCATACTTTGATATTTTAGCAAAAAGAAAAAGAAAAATCTGTCAACAAAAATTTGCTGCTAGTGCTCAATGTCTTGTTTGTCAAATCTGTGGTTATATGCGTCTATCTTAAGTTCTATCAGTAACACTCAGGACAAAGCAGGAATGTAACAAAAAAATAAATCAGTGCCTAATAGCTTTCAGAGAAACCAAGGGGAACACAATTATGTGGCATCTACATGCTAATCTACCAGCCTCAAGTCTCAAAGGAGTTCAAGAGCCCTACTCAAAATTCCTGCAGTGATAAGGGGTCTACTGCATGCCGCTGAGGTTTGGAGAAAAGATTTTTCTGATAATTATCTTTGTGCGGAACATTTTTGCATTTTGTTTTTTGTGCAATTCAGAGCTGAAAAGGGGGGTGAGGGGAGGTTGGGACAGGAGGAGGAAATCATTACTGAAGGTGACAAAGTATTAAAAAGACAAATATTGGATGTAGGGCTATTACAATTTAGAAGCAATTACCGGGCAAAAGCATGACACATTATTGGAAGGATGTAGATAAATGTTATATAATGACAACAAAGGCATATTGTAGGGAACGAGGTGGTTTTTTTTCTTGTTCAAATAAATGTCAATTAAAAACTAATCTTTGAAGCCAAACAGATCATCCTACATCCAACTAAGCAGCTTTGAGTTTTCTTCCTGGTTTTGCGCCTTTTTTTTTTTTTACAGAAATTCTCAAAGGTATATTTAGTTTTTATGCCATTATTTTAAGGGGAAAAATACTCACTGCTCTGTCTTGCTCTCAAGAATAGCATTGGTATTTCTGAGCGGCTACTGAAAAACCCAATTCAAAAATATGAACCGGAATGTCGCAGTTAATTTGTATCATTTGTGTTTGGACCCTTTTTTTTCATTCAGAATACCCTTAGCAAAAGAGGTTTTTGGTAGAACCGTTCATTCAGACAGCAAATATCAAACAACTATTGAAGAATATGCACAGAAAGTGGAGTTTACATTTAGAGCCCTAAATATTTGCATGAGAATTCTGAAAGCAGGAGTTAAATTAATCTACCCAGTAAGGAACAAAACCCAGCATATGACCAGAATGCCCAATCGAAATAACTTTGATTTCAAGTATTGATTAGGTAACATAATAGGCAAATAGCCCATGAGCAATTCATAGGATTAAATAAATTTGTATAAATCTCTCATCAAATAATAGTGAAGAAGTTTGCACCAATCATGAACCATTCCCGCAGTCAATGTGTAAACAGAAAAGATAGACTAAATTCAGTCTTCTCTGCATTTAATTCCTCATTTTTACTTCAAAAACTAAGTCTGGGACATTTTCAGCTCACTTAATTAGCCTCATTAGCACTGGTCCTACAACTGACAAGTACCTTTTTAATTGTATTTTACTAGCTATAAAATACTTGATTTCTGTTATTCCCCACCAGCTCATCATCTGATGAAGTGGGTTTTGCCTGTGAAAGCTTGATACCATATATATTTTTGTTAGTCTCTAAAGCCACGTCCACACTAGTAAACTATTTCAAAATTACTAAATTTGACTTAATAACTCCCAATTTAACAAATTCGAACTAGTTTGTCCACACTACAGGGAAGCTTTGAAATTAGTCTGAGGCTGGCTCTGTTAATTGGATTCGCTACCTCAGACTTAGAGCTTCAGGAAGTACTGGGTGGTAATTAGTTCAAATTACTATGGGTAGTTGTTATTTTGAAATAGTGGCACCAGAGCACCCACACTACTGTTATTTCGAGATAAGTATTTCAGAATTAGTGTTGCACCTGAAGAACAGCAGGAGTACAGATTTTGAATTCGGTGGCCCGTTATTTCAAAATAACAGGCTTGGGAGTGTGGACGCTCGGCTTATAAATTTGACCTTGGGGGGGATTATTTCAAAATAAAGTTTTTGTAAAGACCAGGCTAAGGTTCCATAGGACTACTTGTTCTTTTTAAATTCAGATTGGTCACTATATAATTCATCCACCCTCTCATTTTCTTTAACTTTCATTGTCACCAAATTAAAGCCAAACTAAAACAATAAATAAATAAAATAAAATATATTAGTTAGTTCTTTAACACCCCTTATAGTAACTTTTATTTGGGAAGCACAGAGCCCTTCATGTTAGCATTCTAGTGAGTTAATTGTTTCACATGTGACTTGCAAAGGATTTTTTAAAGAGGTGGGTTGTGTCCTTTTTTGATTCTTAAAAGGAGGCTTCTAAGGTTACATTTTCAAATTGGTTTTCTGTGGCTTAGGCTTTTACCAGAAACAACATGTCTGGTCGTCCTTGTTTTTGTGGGGAGACCACTTTCATCCCTCAGAGCTTTGTATTGTGAGCTGTGTCACTTCAAGGAGAGGGGGTACTGACCTTTTAATGTTAGTCACTGTGTTTAGTAGGTATTAATAAGACAAAACAAAACATAGAAACTTAGGAACTGTCAGACTGGGTAAGACCAAAGGCCCATCCATCTCTGACCATGCGCAGCACCAGCAACTTAAAAAAAAAATTATATTCATGTCACCTATATAAAAATCCAGTTTAAAAAAAAAAACACTTCTTAGTCCAAAGTCAAAGTTGTAAGTAGTCCAACTATTTTTCCTCCCCGCCCCAAAACTGCTCCATTTTTCACCCAGGCCATGACTACGCTAAGAAGCTATTTCAAATTTACTACATTCGACTTAAAAACACCCGATTTAAAAAATTCAAACTAGCATGTCCTCACTATGGGGAAGCATCGCAATGAATCCGAGGCAGGCTCCATTAATGTGGACACGCTACCTCAACTTAGAGAGCCAGGAAGCAAACTCGGGGAACTGCAGGAGACCTCCCGGATGCCAGTAAGTTTGAATTAGCAGCATCGGAGCTCCCACACTATTATTTATTACTGTTTCAGAATTAGTGTCACTCCTCGTGAAAAGCAGGAGTACAGAGTTTGAATTCTGAGGCCCCTTATTTTGAAATAACGGGCTTGATAGTATGGACACACTGCTTATAAATTCAACCTTGAGAGGGGGTTATTTGGGAATAAGGTCTTGGTATAGAGCAGGGCTCTTTGTTTTCATGATGTTATCATATCACTAGTTCTCCAATAGTCGCAGAGTATTTCCCTGGAGATAAGCCCTCTCTATCTAATGAAATACAATCAGAAACCTCTCTCCCTTTGATCTGGAAAATCCATTTCCGGGCCATCTTTAAACATCATACAAGGGGGAAGGTGGGGATGAGGACACAAATTTGGGTTTTCTCCCCCCTTTGCAAGTTACCTTTAATTTCACATTGTCAGCTTGTGGAACACACAGAAGCAGAACCCAAGGACTGACCATTCCGTGCAGTAACTAATTATGAAACACTCTTCTGTGAAAATGTAACAACTCGTTAGCGGTGCTGTGCGGTGGCTGAACTTTAATCATTAGTATCCATCTATTTAGGGGGGGAACTGACCATGCGAATGTAAGAGCTCAATACAAATGCTTAACCCGTAGGTCGGCTCAATGAGCCCTGCAACGTCCCCCTAAACAATTTGCTCACTCAGTGAGCCAGGCGATCCAGGCCCCTCACCTGCCATTCCAACCGGCTGCCAAAAAAGACATGCATTGCCGGAAGCAATGAAGATGTTCCCTTTATTTGTGAACATTCGCCCAGCTTCTCACTCTGCATGTCAGGGGATGTTGCGGAGCCAGACGCAGTATAACGGCGCAGTGGCTGTTCCAGCTTTGGCACCGGTCACATTGGCCATATGATCTAAAAACATGGCCTGGCTTGCAAATCTCATAATGGTTTGGCTCAGTTTGACTGGAAACAAACCACCATGGCCACCTTGGGAATTAGTGAGTTGCCCCCTATCGTATTCAAACCCTAATGTTCGTTAATACAGGTGGAACCTATTCAGTCCGGCACGCTCTGGTCCAGCAACATCCAGTGTCTGGCGTGATGTTAGTTAGCCAGATAGCCACTTATCATGGGTGTGACCAAGTTTCCTTTGGTCCCATAAAGTTTGTTCACAGCCACCAGTCCTGGCTCTCAGGGTTCTGTGCTGTTATTTAGCTCTAATTTATCACTCAGTGTCTTCTAAGAGCCCAGCAAGCAGTGGAAGTGTTGGTGATGCTGCTAGACAATATTGACCCCCCATGGTCTGGCAGATTCTCTGGTTCGGCACTGGTCAGATCCCAGGGTGTCAGACTAGAGACATTCAACCTGTATTATATGTTCATGTATCTGCTCCTGTGCTTAAGTGAAAAAAAGTTTTGCTCAGACTTCACTGACTAAGATAACCAATATAACCAGCGAGAACAGATTTGTTTGAGCATACGCTTTTGTGGACATCTGGCAAAATGGTTTTTACCCACAAAAGCGTATGCTCAAATAAACCTGTTAGTCTTTCAGGAACCACAGGGCACCTTGTTGTTTTGACAGAGGGAGATTTGTCACCATGCAAGTGAGAAAAGGTATCACTGTAAAACCTCCGAACAGCCTGCAGTTAGCAGAACAGAACACACAAGAGGGCAAACTTCGGTTCTTACAGGATGTGCTTTTGGTTCCTCCCCTCCCCGGTTGTGAGGTGCACAGAGGAGCTAGCTAACAACAAGGACCTCACCTTCCAAACTAGGTGGCATGTTCCCAAGTGAAAAGGCACCTTCCTTCATATACACCAGCAGTTCTTCTCCCGGCCCAATTTCTTTAATAACTTTGTAATAGATCTGGGGATAGGAAAACAAAGAGGAGACAGGCACGTTAAATATGCAAAGCAGCATTTTGTAATTGTATGCAACAACTCGAACGATTCTGGCTAGAAGGGGAGGCTGTCACTCAAGGTGTTTGATAATTGCGACTGAGAGCTCCTTCTCTGCCTTTATTTACACTCTACGTGTGTCAGAGTTTCATGCGGTTTGAATGATAAAGTAGTATTTACAGTAAGAGCCTCTCTCATCCAGATTACACACAAAAACTCCCCCCCCCCCCAATAAGGTTCCTGAACTGATATTTGTTAATGTACATGGAACATACAATTGAGCGCGGAGGCCCAATTCTTCAGCTGAGCGTAATTAGCATCGCTCCCTGGAAGTCCATGGAGATTCATTAATTTACACTGAGTCCTGAAAGATTTTCACAATTACCTTACGCCAGTGGCTCTCAGAAGTGTGATCTGACTGTTTTGCAGGTGGGCTGTGGGCTCGGGGCTAGCCCCTCCACTGCGGCAGGGAGGCTGTACTGGCGCTCCAGCCCTGCGACTCTTCCCCCCCATGACTTCTGGCTGTGAGGGGAGGGTGAGCCTCATGGATCAGATCTGGCTAGAGAGGGGGAAACAACTCCGGGTGCTGCTGCGCCTCTTCCTCCCAGCTGGGGGAATGGCAGTGCAGGAATCCGCTCGCCTAGTGGCTTCTTTGCTGCTCCTATTGGCCAGAATCATGGCCAATGGGAGCAGTGGGGGGGCAGTGCCTGGGCGTGGTGGGAGGCACAGAGCCAGGAAAGTGCCATCCATCCACTTCAGATACCTGCTCCTGCAAGAGTCCCCCTCACCCTCAGCCTACTCCTGAGCCCACCATCCTTCCCTCACAGACCCCGCCACCCTCAGCCTGCTCTTGCACCCTCCCTCCCATCCAGACCCAACTGCCCTCAAGCTGCTCCTGCACCCATTTTGTTGTCATGGGTGGTTGGCCGGTGGTCGGCAGAAAGGTCTGTGTTGAGCAGCGTGGGCCATGGGCCGAGAAGTTTGAAAGCCATTGCCTTACGCGATTCCGTCCCTATTCAAAATATCATCAGCCACACTTAGTCCTCCATAGGCAAAACATTTGGGACTTTGGTGAGTACAGCATCTCACCTCTTAGATATTGGCCTTGCTGCACTGAAGCATGGCCAGGGAACGTAGACGGCAGTCGCCGCAACAGTTCTATGCAACCCTTAGGCCACTGCTTCAAGTGCATAATGCAGGGCTCAAATGGGCAGAAAGAATTTACAGACCACAGCTCTCTTGCGCGGGAATGAGTGTTGACCACTTGTGTATAAAGCATAACCCGGAATAGAACTCAAGGGACACATGTATTAGAAGGGACTAGCACTTGTTTTATTTGTACAAGAATCCTCATTGAATCCAAAAGACGACAGACGAATGCGGCAAGCAATACGTGCCCAACACCACATGGCAGGGAGTGTTTATTCAGCACACAACATCAGGTGCCCTGTTATTTATTATGCACCGTTCAAAACCACGTTCGAGCCTTTTACACAAGTTTGCAAAGCAACTAAGCTGACAATCTCTGATCCTCCTTTTGCAAATGATTCTCCCTGGGCAGCTCCCTGTGCCCGGGCATATTCATGTCAGCTTCATTAGAGGTGAGGCGCTAAGTGAGAGCCACGAACAACGAGGGGAGGAAAGGGTGAGGGCTACCGTAATGAGATCACGTCCTTATTTTTGGAATGTGTGCCCGAGGTTTCATTGCATTCATTTATTTTAATGAATGAATGAATGGATTAATTGTGTTTTACACACACAGACACACACACATGCCCGCACCCCTTATACGCAACGCAGGAAAGCACAGGAAAGAGTTTTTAGGAGCAAGTTGACCAAGGGGGCATGGAGCTCTGGTAATGAAAGACTGGGAGGAAACTCACGGTGAGAGGCGTTGAATTGGTGTCCCTGGTAAAGGGAAAATGCGGGGACAAAACGTTCACAACATTCTACCCCTGCCAAGAAGATTTCCAATTTTCCAAAACTGTTCACTGGACTTTGCACTATTCTAATAGCCAGGCCCCGAGAATTCAATGGATATTAGCTATTAACCTTAAAAGTCAATTGGAAGGTTTTGTTAATACTGGGCAATCCTTTTAGTAACGGTGAAAAAATACCACAGCGTTTATAGAACAGACTCAGAAGAATTTTATTTTTCAAGTTAATCAATGGTAAGTTTCCTTCCCCCACCTCCCAGGCAATTTTCTGAGTAGACGCTAGACTATATTCAGCACTTTCATAGTTCACTGATTTAGTTACAATAATAACTCAGTCTCTGCCAATTCACCGTTTCAGTTGGAAACAAACATACAGAATTCCTATAAGTCTAATGGTGTGTACTGATCAATATCCCTTGGTTGAATATTTATTCACTGTCTCTTTCATTTCTCCATACTGACCCAGCGATACACAAGAATGGTCCAACTCCCAGAAGATTACAGCATCTGCAACCCCAGCTGAAGTCGATGAGAGCTCGGCACCTCACATGATTTGGGACTTTGTTGTTTCTGGATCTGATCTTGCCCAAACTGACATAAATCACTGTTTTTACTCCCATAAGGAGTCTCACTATGTGCAGTAGGGTAAAGTTGAATGTGGTTACTCATTCGAGTTTTTACCCCCAGAATGAATGCTTAATGAGATCAAAAAAATTCAGATACATAAATTAATTAATATTCCCCATTATAGATGAACACAGAGATGGCAGTTTATCATATGCCAGTAAGCTACATGATAGCAGTTTTCAAGTATCTAAAAGGGTTTTGCAAGGAGGAGGGAGAAAAACTGATCTCTTTGGTCTCTGAGGACAGGACAAGAAGCAATAGGTTTAAATTGCAGCAAGGGAGGTTTAGGTTGGGCATTAGGAATAACTTCCTAACAGTCAGGGTGGTAAAACACTGGAATAAATTGCCTAGGGAGGTTGTGGAATCTCTATCACAGGAGATATTTAAGAGCAAGTTAGGCAGAAATCTATCAGGGATTATCTAGATGGCACTTGGTCCTGCCATGAGGGTAGGGGACTGGACTTGACCTCTCAAGATCCCTTCCAGTTCTAATGTTCTATGATTCTATGAAATACTTAGTTATTTATTAATAAACTATATAGTTTAGAAGTTTTTGCAGGGGTGTGACCTGGGGAATAATTACAATTAGGGGAAAATAATATCTTGCTTATCTTTTGTCTCTTCTGCCTCTTTTCTCTGTGTTTGTTATTTTAATTTGATACAATTTAAGAAATGCATTGAAATGTAACCATGTTCAATTACACATTCAGGACGTGATTCTCCTGAAGCAAAGGGAAAGTTTCGCCCGAGGAAAGAATAGGACCAATGTGTCAGCATCAGATAACAACTTACACGATGATTCATAGTTTTAATCCCATTAAAAGAACAAGCTGGGAACATGAGTTTACCAAGTACATAACTTTTAGTTGATCATTAGAAATCCTCGCACGTTATCTGCCGTAATAAACAGCATTCAGGGATATAGCTTCCATTCAACCATTTTGATTATGATACATGTCTTTGTTGAAAAATATATTTGATTGGCCTAACCATAAGTGAAAAAGAGATGGCAATTACTTTTCGTATTTTTAGTGACCTTAATAGCTCTGATTTTCTGTAAACCTAACACCTAGTATTATACTGTAGTTTAGTTAGGAGGGCGCTTTATTATGTCTTCTGACCTCTTCCATTAGGGGGCAGTCTTTACCAACTAAAGCAATAGCTTGGAAATAAACACCACAAAAGCTAGCTACCAGCTCTTTTTCTCTTCACCTTACACTACAACTTTCACTCACTGCTTTTCATATAACACTTGTTTTAAGGCCATCTCATCCCAACCTCCTTCTACCAATTAAGGCATCTGCATACCAAATACACCAGCAGCATCTAGCACCAGCCAAACCTGTTGATAACGACCCAAATACTGTTTGATATGATTACCTTCAACAATGTGATCAGTTTCAAGACACGCAGCACACCAAAACAAGGACTTCGTGAAAACAAAAGTGCCAACAATCACACGAAAAGAAAACAAGTCCAGGTCAGGTAAGAAGTTATACAGAAAAAAGAAATGCAGCATCTAACCTGTTTTCTCTGGGTACGGTGCATCAATTCAGAGACTTGAGTTAAGTTTAAAGCTTTCCAGTAAGATAGGCCAGCACCAGTGGAGCTGGTGACAAACATCATACTCCGTACTTAGAGAGAGGCAGCCGGTATTTTAGGCCTTGTGACAGCTGGTGCACTGAAAGACCATCCTGTTCACTGCATGCTCGTTCTGTGCATCCCTCTTAGAGAGGGATTTCTTTGGTGATCCTTTCTTGATTATCTAAACTCGAGTCTGAGACACTCCCCCTAATCTTATCAGTGGGGACTGTTCTCTCTGGAGACCCTCCCTACATTATGCATGTAATAGAGACTACAACATCGCTGCAAATCAAAGGAAAAGGAAGTTTGGGTTATACAGCCAGCAGTCTAAGTTTCAGACAGGCAGAGGATTTTAGTTTCTCGACTCTTTCTTCATTCAAAGGCCTGTGATTCAAAACAATTGTTATCTGAACTGCAAGAAAAATTGTTATTTTAATTGCAAGAAGTTTAAACGAATGCAGACTAAATCACGGCAAGTATTTTTTTTTAAAAAAAATTTCCATTATTGCTAAATAACTTTAAGACAATTTATTTGATATCCCCAATTGCCTCTCTTTGTGTTCCTTTATTTTAAAAGTCCTATACCTTCAGCCAGAGATTAATTATCACATTCGCAACAGGCCAATGAGTTCTAACACAAAAGCTGTTTTAAGTTCCGTGGTCTAATTTGGAATGTTCGTCAGTAACATGGACCTGAGATCCATTAGCTGAGGGGAAAAATAAAATCCATCTGAAATTGACTAGTATCTCATTCTTGCATTTTCCATATTAAGCTTGTTTTGAAATACTGCACTTTTCTCATCAAAATTTCACTGCATGGAAGAACTCCTTCCTAGATCAACAATAAGCTCTAATCCTGCAAATCAATGGGATAGTGTGTGGGGTCAGCTTATGCAGATCTGCTTGCAGGATCAGGGCCACTTGCTGGAAAAGCTCTTCAGCAGCTCAGCACGTCCTTACTTTTAAAAGTACATAACATTGAGGGGTGAACATGTCCCAGAGAGAATATGCATAATCATGATATACAAACCACAGTCATTTGCATCCTGGATCGACTCCAAGGGAAAACTACAGTTGATACAGAGTGTTTCTTTTTTTTAAAAAAGGCCTTTCTTCATTTTCACGTCATGTTGGTTTCTTTCCTATCTCATGCCACAGACCCGATGAACCATATACTGAAAGTTTTGATCAGTTGTTATTCAGGCGAGACTCGCAATGAGCTCAATGGGAGTTTTGCCTGAGTAAAAACTGTCTGAGTATAAGACCTTAGGGTTAGTCTCAGCAGGTACAAAATTGATAATTTAGTGTCACTTACTGTGACCCAAGAAAAATTCTGAAACCCAAGTTACCTATTAATGAGCACATCTCTCTGAGCCAATAAGTGAAAATCAACCCAATACTGACAAACAGCAAAATCTTCAGGAATATCTAGTCCACAGACACCGTTTTATACATAAATATAGAGAGCAGATGCTCTAAAATCATGAGTGAAATCCAGAATGGAGAGAAGTGAATACTTATACTCCCATTTCTTTCACTTGGGCCAGGATTTCACCGATAGCCTCAAAACTGTAATAATCAACGCCTCAAATTAAATCTAGTTCAATATAATATCATTGTTAGATGTGCCCCCCCCCATATGTTTTCAAAAACAAAAAGCAGCGGAGGTAAACGGTGACAATCAAGAAATGTAAAAATACAAGATAGATTAATTACTCTGAAAAAAAAATTAGAATCTGCAGGAGTCACATTCATTTTATCAAATGCTTTGTTATAATTAACTTCATCCTGCAACTGTGCTCCTGAAATTCTGATTAATTAAAACTACTGCTGGGTTTAAAACCTTTCTCCCTTTGGTTTGCTATGAACTGAAACATATCAGATTAAATCGTACAATAAGAGATTATAGTTTTGAAATAATTTACATTCTCTACTTTCATCAAAGTCCTATTCGTTTTCTTTTCATTTTTCTTCCCTTAGAAGATGTTACCATTGTGATTTTTAAACACCAAACAAATATTAAGGGCTGGTTAATGATATTTACCCAAGGAACAAACTACAAAATATAGTTTTAATGCAACACTCTCCCAGAGACTTGCAAATGTTACATTCTGGTTTGCACTTCTTAATTTTCTGAAGAATTTCTGAGTCTGGCTAGATATGGATTATTAATAAAAAAAGACAATCTATATTCTATCAGGGCCCAAACCACAGCACAAAAGAAAGACTCCCTCTGGGACTTCCGTGGGACTTCTTATGAGTCCTTTTTATTTTTCCCTCTTAAAATTTGTGTTCCTCAAGCTGTTTTTGAGGATGGCAGCCTGATGTTGGGGATTTTTAGCTCTGAGCAGAATATATCATTTTGCAGCATATTAAAAAAACACTCACTACAATGACTGATTATGCAGAATTCTAAGCCCTATCTCATTAATATGATGGCACAATGTAGTCAAAGACGGCACATCTTTTCTATGAAAAGAGTGTTCTTGAAACAGGCAGACATTTAAAAACAATGTGGTAATTGTCTAACTGTTTCCAATATCCCTGCAATAGACGAAGATGTGGAGTGAACACAGTATGTCAGAGGACTACCTCATTATTCAAGTATCTTTCATTAGAAACAGCATTGTTTACCTGTTGCATGAAGGACGGCTGCTATTTACTTAAGCTTCAGCGTGGTAGCATTTTTCTGCTTTTAAGAAAGGCACACATCACAGAACTGAGAAAACAGCTGCTGGGTTCGGCCAAAGATCAAAAAGCGCACCCACTAATTGCATCAGAGTGCAACAGAAGTGATGTTCACAGTTTGAGAGAATTTAAAGGGAGAATTACTGCTGTCAGTTTTTCCCCTCTCTTGCTACTATTTTGTTATATTAGAAATTACGTGACTAATCCTAAAAGTATTTCTAAGTGCTGATGAGCTAAAGATACAGTAAATTATACCATGCCAGGGTGGTTTGGCCGGAGTCAGTTTTGGGGAAGTATTCCAGGACTTTGCCCAGATGTGTAGGTGATTTGGGAGTGTGTATTTTGATTTCTCTTGGATATGAATTGGCCCTGCCTTCAAAAAGATCATGCTCAAATGTATATTTGAAGAATGGGTTTAAAAATGGAACAAGAGGCTAAAAATGCTACAGCTGGCATCTTTAAGGAACAGCACTAATTTCCTTTAGAAAGAAGTGAAGACAATTTTCGGCCATCAGCAACGTTCTGCTCTTAGACACACCTCTGCAGACCCAGAATAGTTCTATTGGAGCTGTTCCTGCTGTCAGTGAGATCGGCGCTCCAGTCCTAGCACAAATATGAGTGAAAAGAGCCACGGCCCAAGGTAAACATGTATGATTTTCGTCTGGCTAGCAAAGGTTTTGATTAAAACCTTGCCCTGGCTTTCATCAGCACAATGATGTTTAGTTATTTTGTGGGTAATCTTTTATTACGGAGCTTTTGTTTTCTTTACATGTTTAAAGAACAAAGATTAATCTTTGCGTGCCTACTGAATGGGAGGCACCAACCTTTTCTCCATTTACTTGGAGCCTTCGTATATGGACGGTAGGTGCACGGTACTGCATGCAGGAAAATTAACATTCAGTTGTTTGTTAGGCAGCGATTGAAAGCATCCAGTCCCTTTAAAAAGCCACATTCTGCTTAATCTGATGAAGCTCTGAGCTGCCTAAATTCTAGTGGATACTGCCGGGTGCATAGGATCTTGCAGAATCACACCCCAGAGAGTTAGTCACAGTTTATAGTGCATAGGAAAGAAGTGTTACCTCGGCTCTGATCATCTGATACGCTAAATGCCCAACACCTGAGAAGAGGGAGGATTCATGCCTGTCAAACACTATGGCTTCAACTCTACACACATAGGCTGCGTCTAGACTGGCATGATTTTCCGCAAATGCTTTTAACGGAAAAGTTTTTCCGTTAAAAGCATTTGCAGAAAAGAGCGTCTAGATTGGCACGGACGCTTTTCGCAAAAGCACTTTTTGTGGAAAAGCATCCGTGCCAATCTAGACGTGGTTTTGCACAAGAAAGTCCCGATCGCCATTTTCGTCATCAGGGCTTTTTTGCGCAAAACAGTTTTTAGCTGTCTACTGGCCCTCTTGCGCAAATACATTTCCGCAAGAGGGCTTTTTCCCGAACAGGAGCAGCATAGTATTTGTGCAAGAACACTGACAATCTTACATTAGATCGTCAGTGTTCTTGTGGAAATTCAAGTGGCCAGTCTAGACACAGCCATATAGGCATGTGAGTAATACTGCTTGTGTGCACAGACTTACCCATGGGCATAAGGATTGAAAGATCAGCCCTTATCTGAGTGTTCATTATTATTTTATTTACACTGAATTCTAATCCATGCCAGCAAAAGAAAGGTGAATGATGAGTGAAATATCCTCCCCTCCCCAGTTTAAATGAGGGTCTAACTGTAGAGGTTTCAAGTAGCCATGATGGGGTTTAAAATGCACTTGAAAGTCCAGAAGGTGTCTTCATTATTTTGCTCTTTGTTATCTTCCTGGTTCTGATGGGCAGGGTTTGAAAGCCCTAACCCTGGAATTTGCTGTCTAGTGAGTACACAGTGATTAGGAACCTTACGTAGGCTAAGGTTCAAAATATAAAATTGTCTTCTAAAACCCAAGAGATGACTTTGACTGGTTGCAATGATTTGACCCTATTCCCGTGGAATTCAGCGGGAACAGAAATTGGCTTAGAGATATTTTCACATGAACTGAGGCTGACACGTCAGCCCCGAGGTGTAAGTCTGGGATTTGTTTTTTTCTTTTTGGTTACTTCTTCATTTCATATTCCTGGTTTTTTCCCCTTTCACCTTAAAATAACCTCAGGTGCAAAGCCTAGACCGATCTGTCTTTGGTGAAATGCCTTGCACCAGACTATCCACTAGCAATTGTGCAAAACAGAGTCACGTATAGATTGTGCCAATGGTTTGACCTTTTCCAAGAAAAGAAATATGCCTGCATTTTGCTTTTAAGGGGGTGTGGAAAACTGGAAGAGGGGAAGTAATATTAATCCAGCATGGACATATTTGCTGGTATTTTCCCCCATGTAAATGTTAACCTTGATAATAACAGGGCATATTTACACTAGAAAACTATTTCAAAATAAAACTAAAATTGATGTAATAACTCCTTAAAGAACAAAATCGAAATAGCATGTCCTCATTACGGGGAAGCCTCGAAATTAGTCCAAGGCAGGCTCTGTTAATGTGGACATGCTACCTCCACTTAGACCACCAGGAAACACTGGGGAGTAATTAGTTCGAAGTACTCCTGGGAGTAGTTATTTCAAAATAGCGGCACCGAAGTGTCTACACTGCCGCTATTTCGAAATGACTATTTTGAAATTAGCATTATTCCTCGAGGAAAGCAGGCGTGCAGATTTCAAAATAATGGGCATAATAGTGTGGATGTTTCACTTATGAATTTGACCTAAGGGGGGCTATTTCGAAATAAAGCCCCAGTGTAGACCAGGGCATAATGTTAATATGGATTTTAATGAGCTGCTGATGACCCCAAATATTGCACGGCCGTATTGCTGCCCACAGGCTGTCATAATGGGCTCCTTGAGAAAAAGTATACCCAGACCTGACTGTTGCTATGCCTATGACTTTTTTCACAGAAGCGTGTGGTTATCAATCACCATTGTCTGCTATCCCCTGTACACTGGAGCTTTTCATGCCTACCAGCTGGCTTGACCTAAAAGTCTTCGTTGCTCCAGGAAAGAGGCTGGAGGGAGAAAACACTTTGAAACGCCGACCATCTAGTGACATTTGGGGGGCCTTTTCATTTCCCTCTTCTTGAATAACCATTTTGCTCCCTTTTTATGTATGTCGGAGTGAACGGCTACCAAAGCAAATACACAGGAAATGGCGAGAATGTAACAGGAGGTAGAGAAAGCAGGTCGGGGGCGGGGGAGGCAATGAAGCCGTTCTTTCTAATCAGACGGTTATGTAAATGGGAGCGATGCACAACCCTGAAGTCCCATGAAGGAAAATAAATGTGATACACTGGACTTCGAATACAATGTGATACCAATAATCCATTAGCCTGCTAGATGTCGGCAAAACACATATGCTGCTCTCAATTGAACCATTAACACGGCATGCTTAGAAAATGCCAGTGCTCTACAGGTTAATAGCTCAAACAGGAGAGAAAAAAAGGGACATTAACATCCAATTTGCATATTTCTTTTATTTAGTTTAATTTTTTAGTAATAGTTTTGCAAGGAGCCCACATGTGGAAGGTACTTACCCCACTCTAATGACTCCCTTTGGCAGTTAATGTTTATTACAGTGGCTCTACTGGTTAATTCGGAAACTGGAAATGGCTTCTCTATATTTCTGGTGTCTGGCCCTTTTGGCAATATCAGGCGTTATAGACGTAGAGTTGCTTGAATAGGCCATTGGGCAAAACTACATTTCTGAAGGCCAGGAATGGTCACAACTCACTGGAGAAAGGGCTAGTGATATATAAGGCGGTGCCGGAGGGTATTAGTCTGTGTATCCCATTGTACTGGAGTTGCTGAATCTATTAGAAGTCCCAAAGCTACGACTGCATCCAGACCCACCGCTGGGGGCAGGGGAGACAGGAGGCAGTTGCAATCTTTGCCCTGGGGCTCAGCTATTCAAAGAGTCCTGTGGTTAGATAAATGTCTATCAGGGATGGTCTAGACAGCACTGGGCCCTGCCATGGGGGCAGGGGACTGGACTTGACCTCTTGAGGTCCCTTCCAGTCCTAGTATTCTATGATTCTATAAAGAGAGTAAACACAACGGCTACGTCTAGACTGGCATGATTTTGCGGAAATACTTTTAACGAAAAAGTTTTTCCATTAAAAGTATTTCCGCAAAAGAACGTCTAGATTGGCAAGGATGCTTTTGCGCAAAAGCATCTGTGCCAATCTAGACGTGCTTTTGCGCAAGAAAGCTCCGATGGCCATTTTAGCCATCGTGTTTTCTTGTGCAAAAAATGTAGGTGCCTGTCTACACTGGCCCTCTTGCGCAAGTATTCTTGTGCAAGAGGGCTTATCCCTGAGCGGGAGCAGGAAAGTATTTGCACAAGAAGCACGGATTTTGTACATTACAAAGTCAGTGTTCTTGAGCAAATTCAAGCGGCCAGTATAGACAGCTGGCAAGTTTTTGCCAGTCTAGACGCACCCAAAAGGTAATTATCAAGTGATCCCTCTTCTGTCAACCATTTCCAGCCTCCGACAAACAGAGGCTAGGGACACCATCCTTACCCACTCTGGCTAACAGCCATTGATGGACCTAACCTCCATATGAACTGGGGCCTCCCTCTCTAGGTCAGACTCAGAGCAATATTTTGGCTTCCATTTCTGCTGAAGAGCTTCTTGTAACGCCATCTCTAGTAGCATGCATGGTAGAAATGGCTTCTCCCTCGCAGCTCACGCATCCTTTTATGCCTCTGAAAGCTCATCAACACTGCGAGGAAGCAATAATATTGGTATTGTACTTCGTAGTACAGAGAGGCCTGAATCAACACCTTAGCCCTGTACTTCACTCTATTTGAGGTCTTATAAATCCCCTGAGCTGACTGTTCATTGT
The DNA here is from genome assembly GCF_049634645.1 of Pelodiscus sinensis. NCBI lineage: Eukaryota > Metazoa > Chordata > Testudines > Trionychidae > Pelodiscus > Pelodiscus sinensis. Next base: position 21,312,107 of record NC_134733.1, on the reverse strand, counting down.
GTCCCTTTCAAGTTTTCAATCTTCCTTGCGCTTTACAAAAGCTAGCTAATCCGTCTTCAACACATTGTCATATGCCTAGGAGGGGAAATGACGGAGCCTTTGAGACTAGCATTATAAAAATCATACTAATTCCTTGTAATATCTCCTCCCCGAGGAGGGTATGCTACAGACATCTCCACACCATGCCTAGTAGGTTTCTATTCCTCTCACATCAGTTGGTGGACCCCACCCCTAAACATGCTTAAATACAGACAAAAACTTAGTTCACAACTTGGGAGCAGAGCTTCTACCTGTCACTGTCAGCATGAGAGCTGAGAGATTGTGCTGGGGGAAGGGGAAGTGTGCGAAGCTTTCCCCACCATGCTTTCCAAGTTCCCTGTAATCTTTTCCACCCATGTGCGGAATAATTTTTTCCATGCATGTGCAGAATATTTTTATGTGCACCAAAGCATGTGCACATGTGTACCACCGTAGAAATAAATAACAACAAAAAAACCTAGCCTGAACTTTCAATTCCTCAAACTGTGATAAATACAAATATGCATCTCCGTTCATTTTTTTTTAAATTGAGAGAATTCTGGTTTCATGCTTGCTGCTATTGCTTTGCCATTTTCCTCTACTAGAAAAGAAGGCTTTGGGCCAGCCTATCCCCACTATTCCAGCACCCTGAAAAAGATCATTTTATTGACATCTACAGCAGAGCTACTGAAGAGGTATCCCTCTCTGCCTCTTGGATTCAGCCAAAGTGCTGGTGTTCTACAAAGCTTGCTAAATGATGGGCCCAAACACCTATCATGGCTCTAGATTGGGCTACCTAAGCCTCTTTCTCTATCAAGAAACCTGGAGATAATCTTCTGATTGTCATTAGGTTGCTCTTGCAGCATTTGCAGAATATGTGGAAAGAAACAGATGTGTCGTTTTCTTGACTCGCCCACAAAAAAGTGGTAACATCCCCGCGAGGGTTCTGTTACCAACACTCTCCATGTCTGTGGGGGTGTCAGCGAAGGATACAAATAAACGCAAGAAAACGGCAGCTACTGAAACTGAAAACAGGACGTCTTGAAAACGAAATGGCTCCAGCCTTATAGAATCATAGAATCACAGAACACTAGAACTGGAAGGGACCTCGAGAGGTCATTGAGTCCAGTCCCCTGTCCTCTTGGCAGGACCCAGTACCATTCTAGACCATCCCTGATAAATGTCTATCTAACCTGCTCTTAGAACAAGACTCTAGCCTTATTTCCCTAGCATTTCCATGTCATCCTATCCTGGGCTACCTTATGAACAAGCCTGTACGTGGCATAAATTCTGTTACAGTCCCAGGGTGAGATCAATCTGCTACCAGAGAGTTACTTTGGGAGCATGCAAGCCACCTCCGAAACTCTTCCAAATTGATTCCCTGGGAAGTTTATTCAGCTTACCATTTGGCAGGGAAGCAACTTGAGTTCTCCACACCACCTTTTAAACCAGGCAAGCTGGCTTAATTCCCTATAGAAGAGGTGACACACAAGGTGCAAAAAATTTTTTGGGGGAAAAACCCCACCTAGGACCTGATTTTCCACTGTCTTGATCTGTATATGAACTGTATGACAGTGAAAAGTGCTACCAAAATAGAAGGGTGGATTTTTACACCAACTCTGCACGGGTGCAAAGAACAACACAAGGTGCAGGACAAAGGAGAACAAGGTTCACCATTTTGGAGCAATTCTGTGTCTGTCTCCTGTCAGACAGGCAGAGTGCCGGGCTATCTGATTATTTGCTTTTTTTTCCAGATTTTACTGGCATGGATATCCATATGTGCACTAAAGAAGGGAACTTTGTTTCAGTTTATGCTCTCATGGTGCGTATGCCTCATGCAAAGCCATAATACTTTCTCTGTGATGTCATCTGCACAGTAACCAAGTGTGATGTCACAAACAGAATGCTATGGCTTGTGTGTGTTTGTGATTGGGCAGTAGTGTGCGTGTGTGTGTGTGTGTGTGTGTGTGTGTGTGTGTGTGTGAGGAAAGGGAGCTGGCAAGTACCAAATGTTATATGTTTGGATTTTTAGATTTTCATCAATTGAAAATTTCAGAGTTGTGTAAAATTACAGTGTCAGCAAAGTACTATTTCATGCCAGTCGACATAAAGAGTAAAAAAAGTACAAAGCTTTATAAATTATTAAAATCTAATTAACATCAAAACATGCCGTAGACCATCCTTGTTTTTACTATTCATTTGCTAGTCTATTTGTAACCAACCTAATTCAAAAGTTCCAAGCCCGGGATTTTGAGTCTAATACATTCTGAAGACATAGTTTTTGACAGCGCTTAGCTGTAAATTTCAGTTATTATGGATGGAAATACTTTTATTGGCTTGTTTGCATATAGTGAAATTGACGTCGACTGACTTTCGCCAATAAAGATCAAATCTTTCCATGCCTAAATATATGGAGGGAATGGAGAGCTAATTCACATAAAATAAAATGTAAGCATTAATGGGACTGTGGGTTCAAGTCCCACCTACTACCTCCCCCCCACACCCTGAGGGCAGCCGGGCAGCTGCCACCAGATTTCCGCAGATTGGAGCTAGCATCAGCTGAAGGTAGGGAAATGGGGGGGCTCCCAGTGACCTAAATCTTGAAGAGAATGGAGGAAAAATACCAGGTAGGAGGCTGCTCCTGTCATACTGTGAATTTGGTCCTAATTCCAGAAATACCACAGATCTCAGGAGAAAGTCTAAATTCATCTTGTTCAAGTTTGATTCCCTGACCAGAGAAGTTCAGAAAAGCATGCAGATTTGAGAGCTAACATCTCAACTGACTGTAGTAAACATGTCCTCTGAATTTTCACACGGGGAGGTTTTACTTTTCCCCTACATACAAAGCAAATCTGTATTTGTGAAAGTGATCTGTGGAACGTAGCAACCCAATAATTGCCACAGCCATAAAAAAACACCACTTTCGAACGGCTCAGCTGAGCAGAAGCATACCTGATCATTAATGGGACATACAGCTAGATTTTGTTCATCACAGGAACAGGCCACCCGGATGTATTTCAGCCAATTTCCAGCTCCAGTCTGATTAGCATCAGCACAGAATTTCTCGTTTCCCAGGTCATCAGCAATCTAAGGACAAAAAGGATGAAGAAGATGTTTTTCACTTGATATGAAATGACAACAAATTTGGAAATCCACAAGTGTGAAATGTTCTTTTATGATTGTTTGCATTGCTGGGCCCCCAAACAAGAAAGAAAGTTAGAGAAACAGCTTGTTAATTGACATGTCTGATAAAGAGATACAAACTGAATAACATCAGTTATTTTACACAGCTGCTTACATCCCAGGAAAGATTATCAGTGTAGAACCTCCACATGATCACATCCATAAAACATGCCATGAATCGTGAAATCTGCTCTCCTCCTGTGGAATCTGGTTGTGTGTCTTTCCTGGAATACACAGATTTCGCAGAATTTCTCAGCTGGGAGGTGCTGGCCCAGAAAGGAATTGTGGGGCATAGTGGGGTCCACACAGTTATTTTAGGAGGATCACAGTATTGCCATCCTTAGTTCTGCGCTTGTTTTTAGAGCGAGGTGGCCACAGAGCCACCAGCAGCGGCGCCAAAGAACGGGTGGTAACACCAGACCTTGTTACCCTCGCTTCTGTGGCTGCTGCTGGCAGAGCTGGGCTCCCAGCCAGCAGCCACCGCTCTCCAGTGGCTCAGCTCTGAAGGCAGTGCTGCCACCAGCAGCAGTGCAGAAGCAAGGGTAGCAGTCCCGCAACCCTTCCTGCAATAACCTGGCAACCTCCCCGATTCCTTTTGGGGTCAGGGACCATATAATGAGAACACCATGGAATTTCAGGTGTAAAGAGCTGAAAGTCTGAAAAGTATAATTTGTTAAAAATACGATGACCATGAAATTAACCAAAACGGACTGTGAATTTGGTAGATTGCTAAAAATGAGCAATGAAAACAGAGCTCCATTACCCACATAGCTATTATAACTAACCAAGTCACCTTTTCTGAGCTGGTTTCTATGAACTATCTAGGGACTTACATGGTTCCGTTGCCATGATATCTGTTTCTGTTATTAGGTTGAAAAGAGGCTCACAGCACAGGTTGAACCTCTCTAGTCCTGCACCCTTAGAGCCAAACCAGAAATTTGATGAGCCATGGGAAGTTAATTTTGTCTAGTAGCGTTACCAACCCTTCCACTGCTTAATGGGATCTGAGAAGACATTGAGGGGTAATTTAGAGCTAAATAACAGCACAGAACACTGAGAGCCAGGACTGGTGGCTGTAAACAAACTTTATGGGACCAGAGGAAACTTGGCCACATTCATGATAAATGGCCATCTGACTAACTAAAATTATGCCGGACCATGGATTTTGCCAGACCAGAGCGTGCTGGACTAGAGAGCTTCAACCTGTACTTACTACTGTAAACAAAAACCAAACGAACAAACAACCAAGAAACCCCCACAGACATTCAGTTCTTCAAAAACAAACCGGGGGGGGGGGTGATAAATGGGCTATTTTCTTAAAATTGCAAAATTAAATATATAAATAAAGGTGGGCAGCAAACAATTCTGTCCTCAGTTATACTGACCCTTCTGCAATGAGCTAGAATCACTAGAAAACCCAGAAGGATGCTGGTGTAAGGGAGATATATGGGTTTTGTGATTCAAAAAGGACATTTTAAAAACATGAGTCTTTTGGCGTTTGCTTTCTTGAAGCAGAAAAATAACAGTTTCACCATGTAGAGATCAGCCAGTACTGAACATTTCACACCACAGTATGTTGTTTTGTTCCAGCATCTCACACAAAATAATCGTTACCGCATCACACAGAACTACGGTATCTAATGGGTGAGAAGGAAAAAAACAAAACTAAAAAAAACTAAACAAAACCCATGGCATAAAATGGTTTTAATCATGTCTCACTACGCTTGACTGTCCCTTACAGATGTGTTATTTTTTAGACCTATATTTCCCTCTAATTAGGGTATGTCTACACTGCACACTTATTTCGGAATAAACTATTCCGGAAGATATATTCCAAAATAGCTTATTTCAAAATAGAGTGTCCACACTACAGGGAAGCATCAAAATTAGTCTGAGGCAGACTCCCTTAATGTGGACATGCTATCTTGATTTAGAGCCCCAGGAAGCACTGGAGAGAAATTACATAGAATGGCTCTGGGGAGGACTATTTCAAAATAGCTATTTCAGAAGAGGAGTTATTCCTTGTGGAATGAGGTTTACAGAAGTTGGAATATGCTGCACATTATTTTGAAATAACGGAATTGCTGTGTAGATGCTCGCATTGTTATTTCGGAATAACGCTAGTTTTCTGAAATAGCAGTGCAGTGTAGACGTACCTTAACTCTCATAGATCCGGTAACCTTGCATGACTATTTAAGCCACGCAAGGTTCTCGGAATGTTTTCCAAGAAATTAATTCCTCATCGGCATGATAATTCCATCTATTTCTAAGATGGAGGAACTGGGGACATAGGGTGGAACAGAAGAGTTAAGTGACATGCTGAAAATACCAATGAATCGGTGGCAGGGTTGGAAATCAGAAACCACTGGGCCAGAGTCTCAGCAGGGGCAAATCAGCATGTGGAGTTGCACACCATTTGAGGATCTGGATCCATGAGGCCCGATGTCCCGCTTTCTGCTCAGAACATTAGACCGCACCTTCTTAAACAGCTGCATTATCAATGAAAAACTGGGGAATTGAAGTCAGAGCAGGGTAATCAACAGGCAGGCCACAGGCCAAACATGGACCATCAGATGCTTTTGAATGGACCCCAACATCTTTTTATTTACTTACATAAGAACGGCCACACTGGGTCAGGCCACAGGTCCATCTAGCCCAGTGTCCTGTCTGCCCACAGTGGCCAATGCCAGGTGCCAGAGAGGGAATGAATAGAACAGGGAACCATCAAGTGATCCCTCCCTTGGTACTCATTCCCAGCTTCTGACAGAGGCTTGGGATACCATTCCTGCCCATCTTGGCTAATAGCCATTGATGGACCTGTCCTCCATGAATGCATCTAGCTCTTTTTTAAACCCTGCACTTTCAACTCCTCAAACTGATAAAATACAAACACGCCTCTCCGTTCATTTTTTTTTAATCGAGAGAATTCTGGTTTCATGGTTGTGCTACTGCTCTGCCGTTTTCCTCTACTAGAAAAGAAGGCTTTAGGCCAGCTGATCCCCACTATCCCAGCACCCTGTAAAAGATCATTTTATTGACATCTACAGCAGAGCTACTGAAGAGGTATCCCTCTCTGCCTCTTGGATTCAGCCACAGTGCTGGTCTTCACAACATCCTCTGGCAAGGAGTTCCACAGATTGTGTGCTGCATGAAGAAGTACATAAGAATATAAGAACGGCCATTCTGGGTCAGACCAAGGGTCCATCTAGTATCCTGTCTGCCAACTCCAGAGGGAGTGAAATGAACAGGTAATCATCAAGTGATCCATCCCCGGTTGCCTACTCCCATCATTATTATTTCTTTTTCATGCTCGCTGAAGTCTGGACCTGGGCTACATTTGGACTAAGAAACTTGGACCTTGACAAAAAATAATTGGCTGCTGCTGTGTTAGTGTTTGGCCTAAAGCTTTGTATAAAAACTTGATACTGATGCTTCAGTGGAAATTTTCTCCTTCCTGTCAGAAAGTGTTTGCATGGGAACATGTAAGCGGGAGAAAATAACAATATCCACGTGTACTTTTATTCACGTCCCACTTAGGTGCAACCCTGGTCATTGTTTACTGCTTGTTGCATGCCTGTGCTGTCCGCACCCAGAGGTGTATCTAAACCCGGTGGGTTATTCTGCATTCAGAATCGCTTTTCCTGGCTCTGTCACATGGCAAAGGTAAAACACCAAAGGCCAGAGGAGAAGAAACTTCGTAAGAATTGCACACCCAAAAGTTTATTACGGTTGCAAAGTGACTCCTCCCCACATCCAAGTTGCCTGTGCAACCTTAATTAGTGCCCTTTGGTGTTTGCATTCTTAGGAGATAGCCTTTAATTACAGAGTCATATTTTTTTCCCTTTACAGGGCCTCAGCCTCACTCAGTAAGCAGCTCTCAACATTTTGTTTTCTCCTCCTTGTGTAATGGACGGTCCCCTGCCTCATTTCCTGCGCACTGTTCAAACCATGCAAAGAGGACAGAATTTTTATTTTCTTCATGGACTTTTCAGCAGCCGGCGTCACTGGGTGGAGCCACCCCCAACGGGAAAGAGGTTCTTTGCCTATAGGTTGCAAAGATATTTGCCGCAGCAGCAAACACTTAGGAGTTCTGGATCCCACGCCGAGCTCTGGAGCAGCGCGTTCTGTTGTGCTCATAGATTCTTCTGCCTCTTTCCACCAAGCTGAACTCTGGGCATGATCTCCTCCAGTTGGTCCCTTTGCCAGGCCTGTATTTTCCCTGCCTCCTCCCACTGTCCTAATCTGGTCCATTTCAGTCTGGACTCTTCAGGTTGTTCACAGCAGTCCGTTTTCTTTGCCCCTTGCTCTGATCTCACGTTCCTGCTCCTCCATGTGCCCAGACAGTATAGGAGAGACAAATGTCTTGTCTGCAGCTCCCCGGAGCAGGACTTGTCGGGAAAGTCTGGTTCAGCCCTAAGCTGGAGTCATGGGTGACAGGTGCCTCCCCATACTGTGTGGGGAACAATCTGCCCAGTGATTCCCACCTGGGGCTGCACATTCTCCCCAACTCACTTTTTCTCTGGGGGCTTCACCCTTCTCTCCTTGTGCCTCCCCCAGGATGTCTGCCCACTTTCCCCAGACACTGGGCAGGGAGTGGCAGAGTCACTTCTTCCTGATGGAGCCTGGCTGGGAGGCAGCAGCCACTTCCTCCCTGCCTGGGCCTGGCTGCTGGGGGCAGACAATCAAGCGAGCCAGAGGCCCCTTTCTCTCCACCCTCCATGTTAGGGCTCACTTGGCCCCTGTCGCCAGCAGCTAGGGTGGCGGAGTTTCATGCAAAAGGTACATCCCTGACACAAAAAACACCAGTCCCTTGCCAAATGTCAAGTCTCTTCCTCCAAGATGAGGATGGTAGTGATTTAGAAAAGGTCACCACAATTTTCTTTAAAATATGGGCAAACCAACATCTTTTCCCTGGTCTCATTCTTGGAAGTGGATGATCTGTGCTAAGCTGAAATCTTCCAAAACATTCAGACTAAGTCAGACACCCAGCATGACCCAGCATGGGGGTAGCCTGCAAACTGAACCCTCATCCCTTGCTCCACACCAGACCAATTATTTAAATGACAAAAAATGAAACTTATTTGATCTAAGGACCCAAGCAACACCAGGTAATCATGCTAGTCTATTACCTATTTTAGATTGTTTGATCAAGAACTCCTCCTAAACAATAAGAGCCAGGACCACCAAATTTGGCATAGAGCTTCCTCTTATCATAACTTAGAGAGGGTCCAGTGAAGGGTGACCAAAAAGATTAGGGGGCTGGAGCACATGACCTATGAGGAGAGACTGAGGAATTTGGGTTTGTTTAGTCTGCAGCAGAGAAGACTGAGGGGGGATTTGATAGCAGCCTTCAACTTCCTGAAGGGAGGTTCCAAAGAGGCTGGAGAGAGGCTGTTCACAGTAGTGACGGGTGGCAGAACAAGGAGCAATGGTCTCAAGTTACAGTGGGAGAAGTCTAGGTTGGATATTAGGAAAAACTATTTCCCTAGAAGGGTGGCGAAGTACTGGAATGAGTGACCTAGGGAGGTGGTGGAATTTCCATCTCTAGAGGTTTTTAAGTCTCGGCTTGACAGGGCCCTGGCTGGGTTGATTTAGTTGGGATCAGTCCTTCCTTGGGCAGGGGGCTGGACTTGATGACCTCCTGAGGTCTCTTCCAGCTCTATGATTCTATGATTCTATGATTCTAACCCGAGTCAGCACAAGGGTTTGGTTGGATCAGGACAATGGGATGGCCTGGAATGGGATTGCTTCTCAGAAAATCAAACAGAAAAGAGACAGAATCCCCAAATCAAGTACAGTCCTCAACACTGACCTACTTGAGCAAATGTTGAAAGAGACTGAACCAAGTTGAGCCAGAAAAATAGGATGAACGTGGACTAGGATTGCCTCTCAACAAACCGTACAGAAAAGAGATAAGAGAAGGAGCCATTTGGAGCCATGATCTGCTTTGGCCCAGCTAAATCAATGCTTAAGGTTTGTAAGCTAGAACACAAAAAAATACACCTGATGGAATCCCGTTTAAAAAAATTACTAAAATGAACTCTGTAAAAATCACACTGTATTTCTGAAAAGACACAATCCTTTCAAGAAAGCTTGTACATTTTCCTTTTATTCCCCGCCCCCACCAAAATAGGTTGAGTTAAAGCCCTGAGCAATGCCGGCTAAATCTGCTACAGGTTGCACCTCTAAAATCCAGAACTCTCTGGCCCATCAACACCCTGCCGGACCATGGATATTGCCGGACCAGACAGCCCCCGCTGACCAGGTTCAGGGGCTGGGCTGGTAGAGGGGAGCGCAGTGGGAGCAGGGCCGGTATGGTAGGGAGTGCAGTCCCGCCTGGTTGGAGGCAGTGGGGCCGGCAGGAGCTGGCAGCACAGTACCGGCTGGGCTGGTGCAGAAGGGAGCATAGCCCTGCCCAGGCCAGACGTAGCAGGGCCAGTGCCTAGGAGCTCAGCCTGGACTGGAGTCTGGGAGTGCAGCCCAAGCCAGCGGCGAGAACACAGTCCCAGCCGGAGTCAGTACCCTGGGGAGCGTAGTCCCAGCCCCGCATGGGAAGCACAGCCCCGGAAGGGCTGAGGGCAGCAAGCCTGTGGCTGCGTAGGGTTGCCAGGTGTCCGGTATTGACCTGGACAGTCCAATATTTTCATCTCCTGTCTGGTAAAAAAAAAAATTAAGAAAATACCGGACACCTAAAATGTCTGGTATTTTCTGATATTTTCCTGGTCAGGAGGCAAAAATACCAGGTGATTACTTGGTTCCGCAGGGGAGCTGTCCAGCCTGCAGCAGAGACAAGATGGCGGATGGCCTGTTAGGGTCAAAAAGCCTCAAAATCATTTCTTAAAGGAGCCATGCTTTTTTTTTTCCTCAGCAACTTTGGTCTCCCCCCTTTTTTTTCTCAACAGAATCTTTTCCTGGGTGTTTTTTTTTGGGGGGAGGGGGGAACTCAGTATTTTTGGTTAAACCATCTGGCAACCCTAGTGGCGGGGAGAAGGATGGACCTCCCCTGGTCCTGAAACCTCCATTGTTTGGGACCGCTGAGGTCCCGAGGGCACCGGGCCAGGGAGGGCCCACCTGTAGAGGGAAATATCAGGCAAGCTTAATAAAAGATGGTGCTGTCACAAGGAACAAATTTCCCTCCCTCCGTCTTTGTCCTGCCTTCCCTTGGAAACTCCACTTCAGCCCAACCTCCTGAAATACTTTGATAGAAAAACACACACACACTTCCTCGCAGGCCTCAGACCATCCAATGCCATGCGTCAGGCCACGGAGCGCAGGAGCTGTAATTTTACGGGGGTCCTAGACCAGTGCTGGCTTAACAGATTTGTAACCACCCAAGATGCACTGGGTTTCCCACCTGCAGACCAGCATCCCACTTTCAAGAGATGAGCTGCTGCATTTTGCACTCGCCGGAGCATCCAGATGGGCTCGAGTGTTGTGTGAACTGCAATAAACATGCCTTGAGGTTACCAAGGTGTGAACTGCTTTGGTGGGGTCGCCTCAGAGAAGAATGTCACAGATTCTGGTCCAGCCACATACATTTCCACAGTGAAAGTCTGAAACTAACTGTAAAAAATGGTTCTTAACCCTCTGCCTGCCAGAAAGTGCGAGGTCTGGTTTGATGAATGCTTATACCGAAGCCATGGGGCGTCTGAAACTCCCATTGACAAGCAGATTTGTATTAAAGATAAGCGTTAAAATGAAGATACAGGTGACAGAACAAGGAGCAATGGTCTCAAGTTACAGTGGGGGAGGTCTAGGTTGGAGATTAGGAAAAACTATTTCCCTAGGAGGGTGGGGAAGCACTGGAATGGGTTTCTTAGGGAGGAGGTGGAATCTCCATCCCTAGAGGTTTTTAAGTCCCAGTTTAATAAAGCCCTGGCTGGGATGATTTAGTTGGGATTGGTCCTGCTTTGGGCAGGAGGCTGGAGTCGATGATTCCTGAGGTCTCTTCCAACCCTAGGATTCTGTGATCTCTAGCATAAAGGCTATGTCTAGACTGGCATGATTTTCCGGAAATGCTTTTAACGGAAAAGTTTTCCGTTAAAAGCATTTTTGGAACAGAGCGTCTAGATTGGCGCGGACGCTTTTCCGCAAAAGCACTTTTTGCGGAAAAGCGTCCGTGTCAATCCAGACGCGCTTTTCCGCAAAAAAGCCCCGATCGCCATTTTCGCTATCGGGGTTTTTTTGCAGAAAACAAATCTGAGCTGTCTACACTGGCCCTTTTGTGCAAAGGTTTTGCGCAAAAGGACTTGTGCCCAAACAGGAGCAGCATAGTATTTCCGCAAAAGCACTGACAATCTTACATGAGATCGTCAGTGCTTTTGTGGAAATTCAAGCGGCCAGTGTAGACAGCTGGCAAGTTTTTCTGCAAAAGCGTTTGATTTTCCGGAAAAACTGGCCAGTCTAGACACAGCCAAAAAGTTCAGATGTTGGGAAAGGGTTTTTCTTTTAAGGGGGCAGTTCTCTTGGACCTGGCGTGCATTTGCCACCACTGAGTCGATCTATCCTTGAGAAAATGATTCTCACGTGTTGAATTTGTGTAAGAGGCGCGTCTTCTTCAGTCACGGATGGGGGCAAAGGCACTAGATACGTCTCTGCCTCCATGTCCCTCCCCCAGGGTGCCGCCTGACTTGAAGATGCTTTTTGAAAAACACAATTACTATCTCACTGGCTACTCCCACCGCCCTTCATCTCTTTGGGTGAGTCTCAATCGATGACGTGGTCTGAGCCGTGTAAAAGGAGGCCTCGCAAATGGTAGGACTACATTGTAGAGCAAGGGCGGGGAAACTTTTTGAGTTGGGGGCTGCTGACCCACAGAAAAATCAGCCAGGGGCTGCACACAAGTGAGACGGGCAAAAAAACCCAACCAACCCCTCATGGACATGGTCTTTGACTGCGAAGGAGAAAGAAGCTCCCCATATTCCCCTCACACACCAGAACCTGGGATCCAGCCCACTAGATTTTGTGTGCTCCGTGGTGGGAGATTGGGGGGGCTGGAGAACCAGCACAGGCTCCCCCGTGCTGGGGGAAGCCCTGAGCTTTGGGGGCCAGATGCAGGCAAGCCGGGGGCTGCATCCGGCCCCCGGGCCTGAGGTTCCCCACCCCCGCTGTAGAGGAAAGTGTGTTGTGAATGAAGGTTCGCTTCCTTGGCTTTAAATCTCAAGAAAGTTGGGACACCTCAGCATTGAACACACCTGAGTAGCTGACCCAGGTTCTCATGCAGGCTCGTATTTGAGCAGCGAACCCGAGTTAAAAGCAGCGTCGCTGTGCCAGCTCTGTAACCCAAGTGAACTAACACATGTTTGCTGACTTAAGAGGAACACACCCTTTCGGCCGTGTGGACATACCTGAGGGGGCAGGCAGGGTGCTAAGACACCTAATGAAAATTCTCCAGGTAACAAAATCAGGTTGAGAGTTTGGGTAGAAACTGGAAGGTAATGAGCAAATCAGGTGACATCTGGTGATGTTTCCCGCCCTCAGGGCTGTCGCCAGGTGGGGCAGGGCCAGGGCAACCCCCCTGCTGCAGGCCCTACCTCACCCTTCCCCAAGCTCTGCCCCCACCTACCTTCCTCCTAGAAACGGGGCCTGGCGGATTACCAGGGGTCTGGGGCAGCAGTGGGCTGGGAGAGGGCTGTGGGGCGGGGCAGAGAGGAGCAGGCTGCCTGGCCACTTTGGCTCCCACCGTCGTGGGAAGTGAGGGGCAGCGACTCCTGAGGCTGCCCCTCACCAGGCCCGTAATACCCGCTGGGTCCCTCCCATCCATAGGAGGGTTTAGAACAGTGATCTGTGGATGGACTCTGAGAAAGCGGCTGCCGGGCTGCTCCAGTTTGTTTCTTCACCAGCTCTGTAGCCATGGAGCCGTGTGACCGGGCCGCCACGTCCCACGGCTCCCTGTGGCTGCAAACGGCGAACCGCAACCAATGGGAGCTGGTAAGTCAGGGGTGGGGAACTGAAGGCCCAGGGGCCGGATGCAGCCTCTGGCTTGTCTGGATGTGGCCCGTGAGGCTCAGGACTCCCCGCAGCTTTGAGGAGCCCACACTGGCTCTCCAGCCCCCCAGCTGCCCCACCACAGGGCTGGAGCACACAATCTACTAGGCTGGGCCCCCCTAAGCTCTAAAGTGTGAAGGGAATGTGGGGAGCGTCTTTCTCCTTCTTAGTGGGAGCCATGCCAGCCAGGGGTTGGGTTTTTTGCTTCTCACACTTGTGTGCCGCTCCCGACTGATTTTTCTGTGGGTCAGCAGCCCCCAGTCCACAAAAGGTTTCCTACCCCCGTGGTAAGTAAACAAACCGTAGTGGCCCGGTAGCAGCTCTCTCAGAGCGGATCCGCGGACTACCTTGAGAAACACTGGTTTAGAAGGTCACTGTGGGGCCCTCCAAAGTGCAGGGCCTGGCGCGGCCCCCCCGAACCGTCCTGTGGACGGGAGGGATCGGTTCACCCTTCACAACATTGTCAAGGTGGATTGCGCACGACAAGCAATGACAATTTGAATAAAGCCAAATGCTGATGAGGTTCTGTCACATAAGACAGCAATACCCAAGACTACCGGCATGATCCAAATGACAAGCTTGTGCTTGCTGAGGGCTGGGGAAAGACATTTCAGGGAGGGCTGGTTGCACCCAGAACACCGATCAAATTTGCTGAAAGACTCACAGTTCAGAAACCACAGAGACCCTGGGTTTTATAAGCTAACAAAGGCCAGGCTAAAAAAAAATCATATGAAGCTCACTGATATTTCTGAAATCCAAATCGAAACTCTGGGGGCGTGAAATCTCATGAACCAAAACCGGAAAAAATGTTTATGCAAAACCCTGAGAACTGAAACCCCTGTTTTTCACACACTCCTCCTCCAGCCTGTAAATAAACGGAGGCGACATGAACAGCGGTCCAGCAACACCACCGACCTGGGTTTTTGTCCAATACTTTACCACAACGTGTGTTTCTCTGCCTTTGATTGAAAATAAAACCTGCCTCCTGGTGCAGTGTAAGACAGGTGTCAAGTTCAGGGTCCGTGGGTAGTGGCAGGCAGGCTGTTCCTCCTCTTTTAAATTGGAGAGTTTGACTTGCTCTGGTGTATCCCGCGGCCGGAACTGAGACAAAGCTGGGAAAGGTTTTGTCTGGTATGAGACGGGAGATGCCTGTTCAAGGAGTTTGCTGCTCTGCCCCCTGCTGGTGTGGCTTCATGCTGGTGGGAGTAGAACCTCACTCTACTCCTGGAAGTACCGAGACATCGGGGGTTCTAGGGATGCCCGTGTGGCTACACTGGGGACGGCGCAGTTTTGGAAGAAATTAATACAACTGATGAACATACAGCACACACCGCTGAAAAGGAGGACAGCTCTTGTTACTGCTTCTTCATACGGGGGACTCTGTCCTGCCTATCAACACATTCAGGGCTTGCCTACGTGGTGAATGAGTCTGCAGTAGAGGGATATAAATCCTAGCACATCCTTGCATGTTGTGCATTCAGTGGAAATCGCTGGCGGGCACTAAAAAATCCCCTACCTTAATCAGTGGCGGCCCATCAATACAGGTGACCTAGGCAGTAGCCTAGGGCGCCAAGATAACCGGCCATTGAAGGCTTTGGAGGCAGGGGCGCCAATCGCGTGCCAATCGCGTGTTTCACCTAGAGCGCTAGTTGCCAGCAGCTCGTCTAGGGACATTCCTGACCTTAATGTAAGACTGTTTAAAATGAGGTCGACATGAGCGTATGTAACCCACATACCTAAGGTGTGTCTAGACTACAGGGTTTTTTCGAAAACAGTGGCCTTTTTTTCGAAAAACTTCCACTGCATCTAGACTGCTGCCACGTCCTTTCAAAAATAAATCAAAAGAACGCAGCAGTTTTTTTGACCGCGGAAAACCTCATTTTACGAGTAATAACGCCTTCTTTTGAAAGTGCTCTTTCGAAAAAGGCGCTATGTAATGCAAACTATGCTTTTTCAAAAGAGAGCATCCAGACTGCCTGGGTGCTCTCTTTCAAAAAAGGGGCTTGCTTTTTCAAAAGTATTCATTGTAGTCTAGAGACGCTCTTTTTCGAAAGAGGCTTGCAGTCTAGACGTAGCCATAATGTCCCATGCAGTGGCACCTAGAACACAGCAACAGAGAAGAACAAGAGACCTCTAGAGCCTAAGCTGAGAGCCAGCTGGCTTTATAACTCAAGCTGTAGAGGCTCCTATACTAAGCTTCCCAGGTTCAAATCCGCCCAGTGGCAGTTACAACGCACAGGTGGCTATGTCTACACTGTTGGCTTCTTGCTCAAGAACTTTTTGGGGAAGAGATCTTCTGCTAAAAGTTCTTGCGCAAGAGTGCGTCCACACTGCCATGTGCCTTTGCGTAAGAGCGCGTCCACGCTGCCATGAATGCTTTTGTGCGAGACAGCGCTGATGGCCATTCATAGAATCAGAGCACCTGTGCTTTTTCTGATAGGGCTTACTTATGCAAGAAACCCCAGTTGTCCATCCACACATGCCTTTTTGCACAAGAGCTCAAAGGCTTACTCCTCGTAGAAAGAGGAATAAATCTTGCACAAAAAGCCCTGTCTTCTGATGATCTACTGTACGGTTTCTTGCAGTGTGGACGCTCCATGAGTTTTTGTGCAAAAACTCTGCAGTGTAGATGGAGCCTAGGTGTCTGGGTTACACATGCACCAGGGAACTTCTAATCTTCACCAGCCCAGTCCACATAGGCCAGTTACCTTGCCAACAGAATTTGTGCATCAAAATCGCCACTGACTCAGGTACTGGACCAGGATTCTGGAGATCCAGAATCCATATCTGCTTCTGTCGTCGTCTTCCTGTGTGACCTGCCTCTCTTACTCTGGACGTGGACAGTGCTTTACACCAGCGGGTGTTAAACTTGGTAGAGGCCTGGATTCATGCAAGAGTCTACATTCCATGCATGCTACATGTTGGTGCAACAGAGAAATCTGCATGTGATTTTATTTCTGTGGAAAGACGGAGCATCACCTTTATCGTGGTTTAGAAAAGGAAGCACTCATAAGGGTTGTGTACAGATCAAACACCACAGGCACAGATAATAAACACATTTACTGAAGAACAGCGAACCCCAGTAATTGTGTTTAGAAGTCAACCTGGCCTCCAGGTTTGCAAAGAGCAACTTTTTATTACCTAGTAAATAATTACACCATTGCTTTTTTTCTATGCCCACAATTAATAGGAAGTGAAAAAGAGTTGTTATAGGATTAACTACCTGATCTGTGGGCACAACACAATAGTTAGTTCTGTAATTACTATACTTGCCTGCAATTTAGTGTGGATGGAAAAATGACACAGCAAAACAACATACACATGCATGCATGTGCGTACACATGCATACATACACACAAGGCTGGTTGTGTAAATCCACTATCTAAACTGGCATTAAGATGTCAAAATTTGCCAAAATTTACCATACAGATTCCCCCTCTCTATGAAAGGGAAAAAACTGCAAAATTTGCTGGTAAATTTTGATGAAAATATTTCAACGTATTTCAATGCTTCAGTTATTTGTCTGACAAGCTTCAAATGCTCCACTTCATGAACTGTCTAAAAAGGATGATTTTCTAAAGTCACAGTAAGATAGGGTAGAATCAACTATTTACTGAAATAAAGTACTGTGCAGCCCAGTCCATGGTATAGGCATTCTTATTCAAGTCCTGTAAACTGTGGCTAACACCTTGAAATATACTAATTATAAACGCCCACATCCTTTTCTGATGCTCTGTAGGAAAGTTATATCTTGACTGCAAAAAAAATGTGATGAAAAAAATTGGCAAGTAGGCCCCTTATATGAGTGGTGCATTGTGTGTGTGTGTGTGTGTGTAACGTGCACATACACAGAAAGAGGTTTAAAACTCCCCATAAATTTACACCTAATTTTTCGTCGGTTTATGTAGAAAGATACTCAGAAACTTAGTGCTTGCTAATGCAGCGCAGCACCTGTTTCCAAATCAGTTCCTGGCCACCATTTTTCAAAGTGACTAGTGATTTTGGGTTGACTAGCCAGCCATTCCATCCTTGTGCGGTGTTAAATTATTATTCATTGTATGACAATTGCCTTTGAAGACCTCAACCAAGATCATGGCACTCATCATTTAAACTGCAAAGATGGCGAAACCATACAAGGGTTGAAGTACTGCGGTCTGTATTTTAGGGATGTGGCACTGTGGTACACAGAGAGTAAGCAACAGAGAACATGTTGTAGAACCAGGAATTGAATTCAGCTCTCACGTCTTAGTGTAGGGCCTTATTCACAGAACCCCCCTTCTCTCTAAATGGAATGGACTTTTCCTTATCGACACTGACAAACAATTCACACACACAAATGCTCCCTCTTTTGGGAGTAGCTGCAGGGTTGCTTGACGGTCCAGCCTTAGATGTCTGGGCTCAGATAGTCAGTGGCAGCAAACCGAATGGTACAAAAAGATGTAAAAACCGCACGTGTGTTTCGCAAATGAATCTAAAAGAATCGAGTGAAAAGCTGACGGGAAAAGTTCTGCTTTTTGTTTCACACTCTAGCGAGCTCTTTTCTGCCAGTGACATTCCACAGGTGAGCTCGAGAGGGACTTTGGCCCAAGGTAACTTGACTTAATCAGCACTCACCGTAAAAATCATGTGTGACTAGAAATCGATACATCTTGGGCAAAAGGGCAAAAGAGATAATGTATGGAGATTTCACTCAGTGTGAGGCCAACAATGAGTGTATTCTTCCTTTCCTACATTCCCATGAAAACGGGGTACCACTGCCCAGAAAGCAGAATTCTGCGGGGAAGATGAACATGTGTCTTGGCTATGTCCAGGTCTACCTCTCCCTTAGCATAAGCTCTTCAGGGAAGGGACTATGACTTTGTGTGAGCTTGTAGGTCACTTAGCACAAAAGAGCTTTTATCTAGATTAAGGGCCTTGAGCCGTATTGTGTAATTAATCATAATAAATGAAACAAAGAACGATCCCTTTGCAATCGGTCCCCCATTTCTTCTTGTCTTTCTGATTCATTGTCATGGATTTCCTCTCTGCTTTCTTAGACTCAACATGCCAAAAATTGAATGAGGTTTTTTCATAATCTCTCTCTCCCCTTTCTCTGTGACTTTCGACAGCTCCACTATCCTCTTCACCATTCTCTTACCAAGCCTAAGGTTAAGCAATACTCCTTCATTTCCTTCTCTCTTCCCATCAAAACGATGTCACTTCTTCTGCTATAATCCACCTCTTCCTCTGTGTCCATGCTGTCACGGCTTGATCTAAACTTATTTCAAAATAACCTTGCCGTGATTGTAAAATAATAACTCTTGAAATAACTAGTTCAAAATAGCATGTCCACACTACAGATAAGCCTCAACATTAGTTTGAGGCAGGCTCCCTTAATGTGGATGTGCTATCTCGACTTAAAGCCCCAGGAAGCACTGGGGATTAATTACTTTAAATGGCTCTGGGGAGTCGTTATTTCAAAATAGTGGCACCAGAGTGTCCACACTGACCCAATTTCAAAATAGCAATTTTGAAATTTTGAAATAGGCATTATTCCTCCTAAATACAATGGCCATTATTTTGAAATAACAAGCCCGCTATTTTGAAATAATTTTGAAATAATGGGCTTGCTGAGTGGACATTCACCTTGTTATTTCAAAATTACGGGAGGCATTTCGAAATAACTCTGTAGTGTAGACTTGCCCTCGGGGATTAGTGTTAGTTTCTCTGCCACTCCCTTACTCTTTTCAGTTTAAACAATGTAACCATGCTCTAGTTTGGAGGAGGAGGGTTGGATAGGCCCATTACAGAGAGATGAATTTTGGAGCCAGGTCTAAGGTTCTGACCAGCTTCGGGTCAGGCACATTTTTTTTCCAGCCAAAAGGAAATTGTTGTCTTGTTCCAGGGCTCACTTAGCAGCTTCCTTAGCTTCCTGCTGTATAGCATTCAGAATCTGACTCCAAAGGGCTCATTGATCTTTCAAAGACTCCTGCCTGTAATTTATTAACATCAAAAATGCTGAGTTATGAAGCGAGAGTTATGGAAAATGTCTCTTAACCGTTTACAATTTTTTTTTTGCACATCATTTGAGGTTTCCTGCTTCCCTAATTTGCGGGGACTCGTTGGGTTGTTCCTTTCACATTTTAATGGGCAGAGTCCAATGTTTGGCTTTCGCAGAGGTGTGCCATTTGGAGTGGAATGCTTGGGGATCTGTTGTCAGTTCGCCTAATGGATTCCTAGCGTGCATGAAGAAATGAAGCGCCCTTGACTCTCCCTTCAATGACCCAGCGTCCTGTTGCTAGAAACACCACTCCCCAGAAGCTGAGGGTGCAATAAACCTTCTCATCCCATAGTCGCAGGATCTGCCTCTGACAGTTTGGCTGAGGTACGAATTTTATTTGGCAGGAACAAGGGAGTTTTTTTCTTTAATGACCCACAAGCAGATTTAGAGCAATAAACTGTTGCCATAAGGTTTTGTTTTTTTAAAATAAGGAAAAAAGGGCTACAATTTATGACTTTTAAAAGTAAGTGAAACAGAAAGCCCATTCTTGCAACAAAATGAAGAGGAAAAAATACTGTCCAGAGAAACACCTCTGTCAGTGTATAGACACGAAGCCTGGACCAATGCATAAATTCTGCCTTCTGCTTGCAATTAACCAGGCGTCCTGGTGATCTGACAAAGAGTAAATAAGAAATGTGTTGGACAAAAACAGGTTGCAGTGCTGAAATGTCGGCGGGAGATGTAACAGAACCAGCCCTGTTCTCTAGCTTTCCACTAGCTTGAAGTCCTGGGAAGAGCTTCAAGGGTTACTCATATAGAACTACTTTATAACGCATATACTTTATAACACTGTTTTGTCTCACATTTAAGTCCCACATAGATGACTGACCATCCAAAGATCAATGCCATATGATCAGGAGCACAAGGATTGGAGGATGGTTTCTTCGGGAACCAGGACCTGGGTTTTATTTGATGGATCCACCATAGACGTCTTACATGACCTTAGACAAACAGCTTAGGCTCTTACCCTGCACATATTGATGCACATACATAACTTTACTCATGAGAGCAGTAAATCGACTTCAAAGGGACCACTCATGTGAGGCAAGTTAGTGTGTTTGATTAGAATCAGAGGATCATAGAACTGGAAGGAAACTCAAGAGGTCATCAAGTCCAATCCCCTGCACTAATGGCAGGACCAAGCACCACCTAGATCATCCCTGACAGGTGTCTGTCCAACCTACTCTTAAATAGCTCTAGTGATGCAGATTCCACAACCCCCCTAGGCAATTTATTCCAGTGTTTAACCACCCTGACAATTAGGAAGTTTTTCCTAATGTCCAACCTAAACCTCCCTTGCTTCAATTTAAGCCCATTGCATCTTGTCCTATCCTCAGAGGTTAAGGAGAATAAATTTTCCCTCCTTCTTGTAACAACCAATTTAATTATTGCAATATCACTTATCACTAATGACTGTACTTTAATTTCTCCATGACAGAATTTCTATGTTTGTAAATTGGGGATACTACTATTCACAGACATGTTATGGGGCATATATTCATTAAGGCTACATCTAAGCTACACCCCTCTGTCGGCAGAAGGATGTAAATTAGACACATCGGAAGTACACATGAAGTGGAGATTTAAAGATCCCTTGCTTCATTTGCATAATCGTGTTCTGGCGCTGTTTCAAACAAGCGCCATTTTGAAACTGAAACCACAGTTTAGATGCATTTTTTTCCAACAATGGGAAAGATCCTTTCAAAAAATCACCCAGATGTCAGAAAAACTGTGTCTAAACCATGGTTTCAGTTTCGAAATGGCGCTTGTTCGAAACAGCGCCAGAACACGATTATGCAAATGAAGCATGGGATATTTAAATCCCTGCTTCATTTGAACTTCTGATGTGCTGACAGAGGGGTGTAGTTTAGACACAGCCTAAGAGTTGTAACACACTTCAGAACTTCAGATGGTAGGAGATGATGCACAACTAAAAATATTATTTATACAGGTTGAACCTCTCTAGTCTGGCACTCTCTGGACCGGCAACATCCATGGTTGGGCATGCTTTTAGTTAGCCGGATGTTCAATTATCTTGGTTGTGGCCAAATTTCCCACAGTCTCGTGAAGTTAGTTTACAGCCATCCATCCCAGCTCTCAGTGTTCTGTGCTGTGATTTAGCTCTAATTCACCCTAAATGTCTTCTAAGAGCCCACTAAGCAATGGAAGCGTTGGTCATGCTGCTGGACAATATCAACCTCCCATGGTTCAGCAAATTCTCTGGTTCGGCACCAGTCAGGTCCCGAGGGTGGCAGACTGTACCAAAATATAGCATTTTCATTGACTTGGAAAGCTCAGAATATGTGAAGCAAAAATAAACCCTTGTGAGATTTTCTTCCTTTAGGACAAATATGTTAATGGCCGCTCTTGAGACAGACTTGAGAAAGCACATCCATGGTCCGATTCATGGAGCTTCTCTTCTCAAACCCGGAGTTTGTGTCTTATGGCTGTGACAATTTTCTTCCACTATTTGATCTGAGGAAGTGGGTCTGGCCCACGAAAGCTCATCACCTAATAAACCATCTTGTTAGTCTTTAAAGTGCTACATAGTCCTGTTTTTTGTTTCAGCTACTGGGCAACTTTATTCCCATTAACAAGTCTAGCAGTGACAGGAGACACAGCTCCCACGGATGGGAAATCAAGTGCAGAACCAGAATTGAACCAGTTCACTCGATTATGTTTTTATTTCTAGGTAACATTCAGTACATTATCTAGATTCAGCAAGGCCTGGAAGATTGTTCTGGTGATTTATTTCATGTATTTCTTTCCACAGGGGAAGGACAAAACTGACTTTCCTCCAAGCCCCACCCCACAAAACCAAGTCCAAAGACTACTAGAAGTCCCATGACATCAGCCTAGTCCTTCAAACTATTTCTGGACCCAGAGAGTCTGGATAAGCTCAGACGAGCTTTGGAAAGGCATCTGAATGTCTTGTCTCCTATCTGAATCAAACCTTCTACCCTTTTGAACGTCTGACCATTATTTATCGTTCTTCTGTCATGTACCCCCAGAGAACTGCCAGTGAATATTTCCAATGTATCAGTTGGCTTTGGGTGGGGAGAGACAGCCTGAGAAATGGCAGCGTCCTTATAAAAAATTAGTCTGTTTCAAGGCTGTGTCTTTCAAGCACAACAGATTGATTCCAGCTGAGTGTACTCTAAATACCATGCCTCACCAGAGAGCTCAACAGCGGCAATAATAATACAACATACTTGCCTCCAGAGCTCACTAAACAGGATTTCCATGTCAGCATCTTCCTTCTCTAGAAAGCAATCAGCCCCAGACGTACGAGAAGGTATAAGAGGACTCACACTTGATCTATGTGGCAGGGCAACCTCCGTGCAAAGGGATAAGGATGAGAAATTCAAACTTTATGATACAAATCAACAACTGTTCTGCTTTTCTTCTCCCGTAAAAAGATCCCTACTTATTGCCTTGATTTAAAGGTGCAGGTTCATTTCACAGAAGCCAACTCTGAATAATACCGGATGCCAAAAAGAGATGTCACTCATGCTAATTGCTGCCGATGCATGAAATCTTCCCCCACCCTCACTTTCTCTTTCTCTTTCCCTGCCTCTTCCCCCACAACCTCACTCTCCTTGAGAGAGAAAGACTGACTGTTCACAACAACAGCGAATCGCCGCGCAGAAGCCCTGAAAGTAAAAACGTCAAAACAGAAGAGGAGGCTCGAGTGGATGGCAGGAATGTATCCCAGCAAACGCTTGTGGTCCACCAGTAACGTCATTCATGCCCCACTGATTTCAATTCAACAGCTGGCTGCCCAAAAAGCAACGTTTGAATCGGATCGCGCCGCTGCCGCAAAGGGGGTGCACACGAGCCAGAAGTGGGAGTGTCTGGCTCTTTCCAGCATATGCACACCAAACTTGGAAACTTTCTTCCCAAGAAAGAGCGCAGAACATATCCTTTCTCTGTTCTTTTTCATAATGCATTTCGCTTTATAAAAAACCCAAACCAATAAACCACAAAAGAACATGGGGATCCCAGTGTGCCCTCCCCCCCTTCCTGCCCCCTCCCCCTGCATTGTCTGACTTGCCTGAATTGCAAGTGCAGTGACTGTCTCTGAGAGCACCTGCCACCGGGGAACGCTGATCTCAGCAGCTGGCTTTTGATGCTTACCTTAGACCTTAGACCTTAGTCCATTCCATGCTTTACAGCACATTGGCCTACCCACATTCTACATCGGGGGGTGGGACCTCAGACCCACAGGCCGGATGTGGCCCCTGGCTTGCCTGGATCTGGCTCCTGAGTCTCAGGGCCCCCCCTCCAGCATTGGGGAGCTCGCATTGTTGCTCCAGCCCCCTTCCTCTCCCCCCACAGGGCTGGAGTGCACAAAATCTACTAGCTTGTCCCTCCCCCCCAGGTCTGGTATGCGAGGGGAATGTGGGGAGGGTCTTTCCCCATTTCAGTCTGGGCCCCCATCACCTGTGTGCTTCTCACTTGTGTTGGGCCCCCGATTGATTTTTTTCTGTGGGTCAGCAGCCCCCAACTCAGAAAAGGCTCCCCTCCCCTGTTCTACATACTTGCTTATCAGCTGCCATGCAGCCTAATCCCTCCCACTTCAAATTAAATTTTTCATGGATAATCGTACGCTTCCAACTCATCCGAGGTCCAACCCCTCTTGCTTGTTGGATTTTCTGGCTTCCAACTGAGAGCCATGACTGGTAGTCGGCTCTGATCCATTTGTAACACGTGCCTGAACCACTAAAGTCTCCTCTGACCAGTTCTGCGTTACAAACAGACAACAGCAGGGATAGAATGAACCCATCCTTCTTTCCGTTAGGCTGGAAATCAAGCCGTGGAATCAGCAGATAGCCTGCCCTGCAGTGAAGAAACTGTAGCTTGTCTTAAAAAACCAACAAACCCAACCCTGATCACCTGGAAAAACTTAAAAAACAACCAATAGTCTAGTAGCACCTTAAAAACTAACAAAACATGGAGCTGGCATCATGAGCTTTCGTGGGCACAGCCCACTTCTTCAGATGACCTGATCCACTTCCATTAACATTTTGTGTGTGTATTTCTCTACACCAGCATCCTTGAGGGTGACTGCTGCTTGCTTGAAATCAGTTCTCATCACCCCATCCCTCTGTCTCTTCTTAAAGCTTCAGGAATGGAGTTGTGGAGCACCTCTGACTTGTGGGCCTCTTCCAAATGATTCATTGGAAGCACTGAGTGTCAAAACCATGGGCCACATTTCACACTCTTGCCAAAATAGTAGCAGAAACCTCAAGGCTACGTCTAGACTGGCATGATTTTCCAGAAATGCTTTTAATGGAAAAGTTTTCCGTTAAAAGCATTTTAGGAAAAGAGCATCTAGATTGGCACGGACGCTTTTCCGCAAAAGCATTTTTTGCAGAAAAGCGTCCATGCCAATCTAGACGCACTTTTCTGCAAAAAAGCCCCGATCGCCATTTTCACGATTGGGGCTTTTTTGCGGAAAACAAATCTGAGCTGTCTACACTGGCCCTTTTGCACAAAACTTTTGCGCAAAAGGACTTTTGCCTGAACGGGAGCAGCATAGTATTTCCGCAAGAAGCACTGATTTCTTACAGTAGGAAGTCAGTGCTTTTGAGGAAATTCAAGCGGCCAGTGTAGACAGCTGGCAAGTTTTTCCGGAAAAGTGGCTGATTTTCAGGAAAAAACTGGCCAGTCTAGACACAGCCCAAGTGTCCGTTCGTATTAGGAATACTCATCAGGAAATACAGGTTGAACCTCTAGTCTGGCACCCTCGAGATCTAACTGGTGGCGAACTAGAGAGTTTGTCAGACCATGGGAGGTCAATATAGTCTAGCTGCATTACCAGCATTACTGCTTGCTGGGCTCTTAGAAGACATTTGGGGTAATTTGGAATTAAATAGCAGCACAGAACACTGAGAGCCAGGAGCAGGGGCTGTAAACAAACCTTATGGGATGGCAGGAAACTTGTCCACACCCATGATAAGTGGACATCTGGCTAACTAAAATCACGCCGGACCACAGATGTTGCTGGACCACAGAGGTTCAATCTGCACCACCCTTTTCACAGCTTTTGCAAAGCCAGATGAAGGCTCAAGCATGAGATGACCCATGTGAAATAACATTGTGTTAAACTCTCTTAGCAGCCAATATTCTCCCATTCAAGAGGCTGCTATTTGACAACTTCTTGGACTCCCTTTTTTTCTAGCTTCTCCCAACCCCAAAACCCAACCCAAACCAAAAAAAGCTCCTATTCTGCTTGATCACTAATAATATACCAAAGAAATTATAACTATCGAAATGACAGGGGGAATGTTGAATGAGTTCAGATAACTAAGATTTTAGAACTAAAGGGCATTTTTGATTCAATTAATAGATGTTGAGAGATCACAGTGTTTCAGCTCACAGGAAGTTTCAGACATTTGAGGTTTGGGTAATCAAAGTGGCAGTGCATTACAATTTTGAATTTAAATTAAAATAAGATGAGAATGGAGTTGGAGTTGATGTGTTAGTCTCTCCCCTGCTTTTGTATGGAGGCCTGGGCAATTTTTTCCCCCTAAAAATGTTGTGGCTTATCCAGCATGCCAAAAAATTCAATTACTTGCAGGAAAAGTTCTGGGAAATAGGATTGTAATATGATTCCACTTAAAAATCTCTCCAGATTAAGGCAAAGTCATTTTGCAGAATGACACAGTCATTCAGATGTTCTTGGCACAAGTTGTATTCATCCCGGTGAGAAGCATTTTTAAGGTCTCACTGTTGAAATTCACCTGTACCTCTGCTTTCAGACCAAAAAACACATTTACAGGGACGTGAAAGAGCCAAAGACATTGGCAATAAGGATTTGAAGCCGTGGATTCCTATGATTCATTCAAGTGGGAATCAGGTTAGAAATTAGCAAAATGTGTGACTACAGGTCAAACCTCTCTAGTCTGGTATCCTTGGGATCTGGCTGGTGTCAAAGCAGAGAATTTGCTGGGCCATGGAAAGTCAATATTTATGGGACTGCGGGAAACTTGGGCCACACGCATGATAAGTGGACATGCCACTAACTAAAATCAAGCCGGACTACAGATGTTGCTGGACCAGAGAGTGCCGTACGAGAGAAGTTCCACTTGTATTTTGTGGTGACTGAAGGAAGCTGTAGTCCAATCACAAAACCAACCATCACATTTGGATGCTGTTTGAGACTCAGCAAAGAAGGCAAAAAACGGAATGAGTCATGAACCATGAATTCCCTGCCACACTATCCACAGAGGTCATAGTATGAGACACCGTGGTTGTGTTATTGTTTCTTTGAAGCTTATGCTACATAGTATTGATGTTGCACTTGCTTGATGGATGAACTTTGGACCGTCAGCATATGCTACTGTGTTCAAGCATATTAGAACCATTAACCTACCAGCGTACATTTTGCCATATACTAACAATTCAATTGCACCACGTTCTAAGCTGAGAGCTTGCACATTACTGTAGCCTTGGGCATGACCTTACACTTTGTGAGCAGAGAGGTTTAGAAAAAGACGAGCAGTACCATTCCCCGCCCCCTCCCGGCTGATATTGCTTTGAGCATATCACACCCAAAGTTTCATTTACACAGGAAGCACCCCCTCATCAAAGGTGCCACAAATGTATGGGGAAACACAGTCCTCGCAACCTTGCTTGCCAGAAATGAGTAAGGCAGCTGCGCTGCAGATGGTTCTCGTGCTCTGTAAAAGGTGTGAATTAGATGAGTTTGTGAACGTGGTTGGCACTGAAAAAAAGAACGAAAGGATATTGTAGGTCACCCTCCTGATCAACTGAGCAGACCAAAACCAAGAACAGAGACTTGTGTTTTGAGAGCAAGGCAATCAAAGCAGCCATCTCACTGTAGTAACATGCTGCTCGCCGATCATGAAGCCGAAATGTGTTATTTTCTTTATATTTGATGTCAACCGAAAAGGAGATGCAAACATGAGACCGTGGAGGCTGCACGACTGTTTTGCTGCAACATTGGAAGCGCCTGCCCTGCTGAAGCTGTTACGATCCAGCATAAAATCTGTCCATGAACTCTGATATGATGGAGAAACAAAAACACCCAATAAGATGGTAACAAGGCTATAGCTGCTTAGAACTTTCTGGTTGTCACCAGAAATGACTTTGTGGAGCTATGTGGAACTTTGCAGGAACAATGGAGGCAGAACTCATATCCTCTTGCCCCTAAAACAAAGCCCTCTATCTCTTGAATGAAAGGGAGGCAGGTCTATCCTGCAGCCAGATAATGGCTCTCACATCTACGCTACATCTACATTACACACTGGCTCTCTCAGAGGTCCAGAGAGGCCTGGCCCACATTAAAAAATGATGACCCTCATCCAGCACCAAGCACTAGTATCATCAGCTGATTTGCAAGGCCACGTTCGTCATGGACTCATTTTGTGCCAGCAGAGCCGATGTATTTGTATCAATCTTTATGAACATTTTAAATTCTTGAATATGACAAAATCTATATCCATCGACCAAAAAAGAGATGTCTTTTACCAAATCGCATCTCTTATTTGCTGACATGTGCAGCTGTAACACTGGGAGAGTGGGTCACATTTTGGTCTCATGGGGATAGCAGTTTTTAAGTATCTAAAAGAGTGCCACAGGGAAGAGAGGGAGAAAATTTCTCTCTTTGGCCTCTGAGGATAGGACGAGAAGCAATGGGCTTAAACTGCGGCAAGGGAGGTTTAGCTTGAACATTAGGAAAAACTTCCTAACAGTCAGGGTGGTTAAACACTGGAATAAGTTGCCTGGGGAGGTTGTGGAATCTCCATCACTAGAGATATTTAAGAGCAGGTTAGACAGACACCTGTCAGGGATGGTCTAGATCACTGTTTCTTAAACTGTGTTCCACAGCACACCGGTGTGCTGTGAGGCAGTCTGAGGTGTGCTGCGGAGAAAAACAAAATTCAAAATGGCCACCCTTAAAGGGGCAGGTGACCTTTTTTTCCTCAATAACTTTCCTCTGACCCTTTTTTTCTCAATAACTTTTCCCTGATCCTTTTTTGACCCCCCCCCCCTTTTTTTTTGTTCAACAAAAAATCCTTGGCGTTTCCCATAAAAAAAAATATTGTTTGGTGTTCCTCAGTCTTAACAAGTTTAAGAAACACTGGTCTAGATGGTGCTTGGTGCTGCCATTAGGGCAGGGGACTGGACTCAATGACGTCTCAAGGTACCTTTCAGTTCTCGTGTCCTATGATTCTATGTTCCTAAAAACAAGTGGCAAAACTTATAATATGCCAAAAAAGTGAACCAGTGTCCTAAATCTGAGGCACCCTGTGAGCTTGAGGCCCAGGCCAAATGGTCCTCCCGCCCCCCGCTTTCCCTGCCCCGATTGGCCCTGTTTACACATCATCATTGGCAGCTTTTGGGGCTTGGGTAGCTACAAGCCACAGTGACATGCAAGCTGCATCCACACTTTGCTTGCCTAAGCCAGGATGCACTGTCTACAAGGCTAGTGATACCTATGTAGGGGGCGACCCAGACGTGTGCTCCAAATGCCGCCTGAAGGGCGCAGTGTAGACGTGCCCATAGCAGTTGCGCAGACCTGGTCTGGCCAACAGAGGGCAGGTATGCACATGTGCTAGGCTAATGGAAGCAGAACAAATTATATCAGAAACAAATTATTTCAGAAAGGTCTCAGGCCCACAGTCAGTCACTGGGGACAGATGCGCTGCCCTCTTCTACTCCCTTTGTAATGCAGCGCGATGGGACCAGAGTGCCATACAGAGATCCCAAGTTGGAGTCTGCAGCTAAGCCTAGAGCCATCCCCGCTTGGGCCTCCATCTCCGAACCCTCGGCCCAAAGCACAGGGGTGCTGGGGTGGGGCGAGTGTGAGGCTGAGGCGTGTTGTGTTCTGGCTGACAGCCCCAGGGGGCCGCTACCTTTGGGGCAAGTTGGAGGCACTTCCAGGCTGCCCTAACATGGGCTGGGGCAGAGACTCACGGAGCTGGGACTCAGACTGGTTGGTTCTCAGATCCTGCACTTTCTCCTTCTTGTGGGTTGCTCTCAGGCAGCTGGTGTTAGCAGTTGAGCTGACAGAGTCACCTGACCCCTGGGCAAGGAGAGAGGGGTTGGCTACATGTTCCTGGAAGGGGGAAGGCTGGGGTGGGGCCTTCAGCACTCCTGGAGCACCCCACCTTGTGCACAGGGCTCCGGACATCACTGATGCCTCAGTAGCAGTAGTTGGGAGCCTGGCTGCTTTGAATTGCCAGGCCCTGGGGCAGTTGCCCCTTTGCCCCCCGTCAATGGGCCTGGCTGTTAGGGTCCCCATTTATGTCAGAGAAAAAGCATCAGTCAGTCAGTTCCTACCCTGCTTTCCCTGGGGTTTCCAATGCCCGGGAGGGAAGCAGACCGTGAAGCAGCCAGAGTTACTCTCTCCTCACTGCCCCTGAGCCCTGGAGACCGAGCCTGTGACCTCCAGGGAAGCCGAGGGGAGGCAGCGTTCTGGTCGGCCTCCCAGTGGCGTTGGAGCGTCACAGGGAGAGTCACCAAGAATAACTCTCCTGAATAGTAGAGTTGCCCTTGGGAACTATAATTTAGAGCCCCCAGGGCCAGAGGCAACTCACAAGCCATGGGCTGGTCCCTGTTGTCCCAGACAGTTTGACTCTGTATTTCTGTGGTGCCTGCCACCCGGGGATTTCAAAAGCCTTTTACAGAGACCCCTCTGAACCCGACACCAGGTCAGTATGGTTCCCCTTTCCCGCGTGCGCGTCAACGGACACGTGGCAAGTGACACGATTTGCCGTCAGGCCACACAGATAATTTTACGTCCTATTAAGGCCTCCTGGTGCCCAGAGCGGCCCTGCGTTCCCAGGCACCGGTTCCGAACCCCTGAAACGGGGAGCCAGACTCAGTCCCCTGGGACAGGAGCCACCCGGTCCCCTTCCTGGGACCCTCCCCCCGCTCTGGGTTGGAAGGCGGGTCTGCGGGTGGTGGGTGTACCCTCTGCCGTTTGGCTTCGTGCACCCATTGAATTGAGAGACTCCATTTGCCTCTGTGAGGGGCCTTCCTGAGATACCCTCGAAGCCCCGTGCTGATTCTGTTGCTCTTTCTAAGCCACTCCGCGCGTTGCTGTAGAATCCTGACCGTGGGCCGGGGCCAGGGCGGACGCTAGGTTTGGGGAGACTAGTCTACAGCCTGGCCTGCTCCTTCTGCCTGAGGCCTCCCGTCCTCCTTCCCTGCCAAAGCCCAGAAGTCCCTCTCCTCTCCCAGCCCTGGATCACCAAGTGGGCAGGTGGTGCAAGCCCTAGCTCCAGCCGCCCAGAGTCACTGGCCACAGGCCAGCTCCCTCTAGCCCCAGCCCAGGTCCTGGCCACAGAGGAGAGCCACAGCAGGAAGCAAGAGGGGCTGAGGGCACAGCATGGGCGGGGGCATGCTGGGTTGTTTGAGGAGACACAGCCCTGTCCCCACCCTTTGTTACCCACTGCCCATGATAGCTAGAGATGGCAAAGCCCTGTTAGGTCATCACATCCATCTCCCTGGCAGGAGACCGTTACTCTCCACGTCCATGCTCCTGTGGGTTTTCCGGGTCAGGGTATGTCTACACTACCCCCCTAGTTCTAATGAGGGTGGTTAATGTAGGCAACCGGAGTTGCAAATGAAGCCCGGGATTTGAATTCCCCGGGCTTCATTTGCATATTGCCAGGCGCCGCCATTTTTAAATGTCCGCTAGTGCGGACTCTGTGCCGCGCGGCTACACGCGGCACGGACTAGGTTACTCCACTAGCGGACATTTAAAAATGGTGGCGCCCGGCAATATGCAAATGAAGCCCGGGAAATTCAAATCCCGGGCTTCATTTGCAACTCCGGTTGCCTACATTACCACCCTAGTTCGAACAAGAGTGGTAGTGTAGACATACCCTTAGTGATTATTTTCTTCCACTATTTGATCTGAGGAAGTGGGTCTGGCCTACGAAAGCTCATCATCTAATAAACCATCTTGTTAGTCTTTAAAGTGCTACATAGTCCTGTATTTTGTTTCAGCTACACCAGACTAACACGGCTACATCTCTATTACTATCCAGCAGTGGGGTTTTCCTCACTTCCCTGGGGAGATTCTCGCAGTCAGAGAGCCCTCGTTCCTGACATTCAGCCTAAATGTTCCTGCACCCAGCTTCATCCTTTTACTACTACTACTAATACCACAACCACCACCAACACCACCTCCTCTTCCTCTCCTTCTTCTTCTCTTCATCATACTGTGCCGGTACCTTGGCCCCAGTAGAGTTTCAAGGACACATTGTGCTAGGCACTACTCAGATAACTACCAACAATGGGCTTAAAATGCAGCAAGGGGAGTTTAGGTTGGACATTAGGAAAAACTTGCTGGGAGGTGGGTGAAGCTCTGGAGCAAATTGCCGAGGGAGATTATAGAATCTCCATCCCTGTAGATATTTAAGAGCAGGTTGGACAGACACCTGTCAGGGATGATCTAAACCCTTCCAGTTCTCCAAGTCTGTGATTCCATGACAGAGAACAACCCCTGCCTCAGATAGCTTACAATCCTTTCTTGGTGTTCACATCTTTCAAACAGTCACAGAGCCTATATCCTTCTATTGTTTGTCAGAGAGACAATGTATCCATAGACAGCTGCTGCTTTTGTTTTTTGGTCACCCCACTTACCCCTGCATCCATATTTGATGCTCTGATCAAAATCATACTAATGAAGGATTGATTTTACTTCATTATAAAGCTGTATGGTTTGGATTTGAGCGCTCAGCCTGAGGACACGAAGCAAATATCTTGTCTGCCATCAGGAAGTGTATTTTTAAACTATAAAGTGGTACAAGAATAAGTTGTATGTCTGGATTCCAATGCCTTCAGGGTGAACTTTAGCTCAGGCCAGTTTAAATATAAATTACATATTCCAGGGGACTGATTTGAATGAATTATCTGCTCTTTGAGTATTTTGAGAAACTCCTATTTTGAAACTCTAAGACCTATTATCACAGGTATTTCATATTGGTGTCAAAAGATGGTTTAAGGTGACCTTTTGAAGTCAAAAACTTAATTGCAAACCCAGAATAAGGGCGCACTAATATCTTGACTCTGGCTTATTGTGCTGAGACATTGCAGCCCAATTGATCCACTGATAGGAGTCTCCAAACAATAACTAATCTGACATACTATATACAGGACCAACCAAATTTACAGCCCATTTTGGTCAATTTCAGTCAGAGGATTTTAAACATTGTAAATTTCATGCCTTCGGGTATTTAAATCTGAAATTTCACAGTGTTGTAATTTTGGGGGTCTGGACCCAACAGGCAGCATGGGAGGATCACACGGTTATTGCAGGGGGGAAGCTGCAGTACGGATACCCTTAGGCCTGTGTTGCTGCTGGCAGTGGCACTGACTTCAGATCTGGGGAGAGGCGGCTGCTGGCTGGGAGCACCACCCTTCTGCTCTGCTGCTTTCAGAGCTGGGCACTTGGTCAGCAGCCCCCTCTCTCCAGGAACCCTCCTCTGAAGGCAGTGCAGATGTAAGGGTGGCCCCCTGTAAATATCCTTGCAACACTCGCACAACTCCCTTTTGGATCAGAACCCTCCCTTCCCCCCAGTTTGAGCAACAATCCTAGGACTGGAAGAGACCTCAGGAGTCATCGAGTCCAGCCCCCTGCCCAAAGCAGGACCAACCCAACTAAATCATCCCAGCCAGGGCTTTGTCAAGCCAGGACATAAAAACATCTAGGGATGGAGATTCCACCCCCTCCCTAGGGAACCCAGCCCAGCGCTTCCCACCCTCCTAGGGAAATAGTTTTTCCTAATATCCAGCCTAGATCTCCCCTGCTGTAACTCGAGACCATTGCTCCTTGTTCTGCATCTATCACCACTGAGAACAGCCTCACTCCATCCTCTTTGGAACCTCCCTTCAGGTTGCTGCTATAAAATCCCCCTCACTCTGCTCTTCTGCAGACTAAATAAGCCCAAATCCCTCTGCCTCTCCTCGTAGGTCATGTGTGCCAGCCCCCTCATCATTTTGGTTGCCCTCTGCTGGACCCTCTCCAATACGTCCACATCCTTTTTATAGTGGGGGCCCCACAACTGGACGCAATACTCCAGATGTGGCCTCACCAGTGCCAAAAAAGGGGAATAATCACTTCTCTAGATCTGCTGGCAATGCTCCTCCTAATGCAGCCCAATATGCCATTTGTAAAAGGAGGTTAAATGTTCGCCGTTTCACAGGATTTCTTTCTCTTATGCATGATTTTTAAACCAACCGCTGTAGCTGCCTGGGTTTCTATCCCATCCCCAGTGTGTCTTAGCACTAAGATGAGACATGCTGCCTGCTCCAAAGAGCTTGTCATCTGAAAAAGCCAATCCAGGACAAGACCCAAGACAACGGGTTAAAGAGAAATGGTGCGAGACTTGGTAAATGACAAGAGAGGAGGATTAATTGTATGCAAACAGGAAGGTGGTTCTCAAATTGTCTTCAAGATGATGATCTCTTCCAGGTTAGAAAAAAAAATTGGGAAAAAACTAGAAGGTTTTTTGCCGCCTCAGCTAGCTAGCCCTTGCTGACCACTTTGGAGTGAGAATGAATACTTATCCAGTTTCTTTGTGGCATCATTTTGATGTACGAGTTTGTTAAATAAAAGACACTGGAGAATCTCTGAACTGAAGCCTCACTTAACCTTCCTTCAAGTTATAACAAAATCATGATCTGAATGATAAAGAGGAAAAAATTAAATCCATTTTTCTTCAGCAATTCTTCAGCAAGCAAAATACAAACACCATTAATTGAAACATACTGTGAGATTAAAAAATATATTCCTGACAATATTACCTACATTCCCTTTGAAAGCACCTACATAGTAAATTCAAGTATCCATTCATAGCCTGAAATGCTGCTGAAAGAGTTTATTAAACCTAATTCTATAGCATTTAGAAGTCTAATTGTGGAGTATTTCCATGGTATAAATGATTCTCGTATGTATCTGGCAGCCCCATGTGTTCCCAAGGATGAGCATAACAGAGTCAATTATCCCAAATTAAATATGGGTGTACATAAACCATGTAGTATTTTAATTGGGACATTGCTTGGCTTTTTTGAAAGAACTATATAACAGCAGAATCTTCAAGGATGATATGAGACATATGTTTTCTCCCATGAGCTGCCTGCTTTTATTAATTACTCTGCCAGAGATATGTTTATATTGATGTTGTCAGTTTGTGAATAAAACCTCATGGATAGAAATGGTTTAATTAAAGCAGCAAAACATGGTTTATGGGTGGTTAGCAAATCTGTTACATGAAGTCAGTAAAACTTTCATAAGCGATTAAACAGAAATAAATCTAAGGAAAAGATTTGTACCCAGTGCATTTTTTTACATTTACGTCTAGTATAAAAGCAGCCTCCTCGCAGACATTCAAAGCCATTGGCTGCACCCTCTCTGGGTAATCTCACATGGCAGCAGCTACCCTCTTCACTCAGGGTATGTCTACACTACAGAGTTTTTTTTCAGAAAAACGGCCATTTTTCCAAAAAAACTTCAATTACGTCCACCCTGCAATCATGTTCTTTTGAGAAAAAAATTGAAAGAACAGAGGGGTTTTTCCAACATTGGTAAACCTCTTTCCACGGGGAAGAAGCCTTTTTGCGAAAGAACTCTTTTGGGAAAAGGTGTGTGTGAATAGGGAAGAGGGAATTCTTTTGCAAGAAGAGGAAAGAGAAAAAAGCATAGATGCCCTGGTGGCCATTCCGACCATAGCAATCACAACTTACATGCGAGATAGCGTCCATTCAGTGTGGACACGCTCTTTCAAAAAAGCAGATCGCGTTTTCAATGTAGACGCTCTCTTTCCAAAGAAGTGTTTTCGGAAGCTCTCTTCTGGAAAAGCTTCTTCCGAAAGAAGCCTGCAGTCTAGACATAGCCTCAGAGGTTTCACAAACCTACTTCTCCATTTTGAACTTGCTCCCTCCTTGTCCAGTCCCGCATCTTATCTGTCTTAATGACTTCTCACCCTAGGGGTGTGTCTAGACTACATGCCTCCTTCGACGGAGGCATGTAGATTAGCCAGATCGGAAGAGGGAAATGAAGCCGCGATTAAAATAATCGCGGCTTCATTTAAATTTAAATGGCTGCCCCGATCTGCCGATCAGCTGTTTGTCGGCAGATCGGGGGAGTCTGGACGCGATGCCCCGACAAAGAAGCCTTTCTTCATCGACACAGGTAAGCCTCGTGAAACCAGGTTTACCTGTGTCGATGAAGAAAGGCTTCTTTGTCGGGGCATCGCGTCCAGACTCCCCCGATCTGCCGACAAACAGCTGATCGGCAGATCGGGGCAGCCATTTAAATTTAAATGAAGCCGCGATTATTTTAATCGCGGCTTCATTTCCCTCTTCCGATCTGGCTAATCTACATGCCTCCGTCGAAGGAGGCATGTAGTCTAGACACACCCTAGGTGTCTGATCATTAACTGAAAAATTCACCATGGCTAAATGGAAACCCCGCGCCTTCTCACCTTGGAACAGGAATGGAGTTCGCTCCTCTAGAGCAAATGTCCCAAGATCTGTGCAGATCTTGAGTCACCATCAAAAGTGCAGTACGTCCACGCTGCTGCTCCTACTGTAGGACAGGTCACATGTGCCCCCACCACTCGCTGCTCCAAAGCACCCTTAAGGAAGCCTCCCCATTCATTTGACTGAGGGGGAGGGGGACGTCACTCACCCTCAGAATTAACTCAGGGGCAATATTTTCAGAAGGCTGAGCAGAGACAAGCCTGCCTCACCCCAGTTTGGGCCATAGACCACACAAGGGCATCGATGGGATCAGGAGAAAAAATCAGCAGGTGACGGAGGTTCTGCCAGACTGGCACCCCCCGACTGCCAAAACCAGAGGAAAATGGGTCTCTAAACAATTCCTTCTGGAAATGCTTCGACAGTGCTTCGCGATGGAACAGCCTGGCTATGGGATTGAAGGACATGGCCCATCACTGTAGGCAGGGCTTCTGACAGAATTGCTGGGATTCTGTGCAATGGGGAGAGGGCGGCTTGTGGAAAGGGTGATGTGGGAGCTAGCCGACCCCAGCCGGCCCCTCAGTACAACCCAGAGCACACTGCTTGGGGCTCCGGCAGCGAGTTAAAAACCCACAGGCGCAGTAGTTGGGAGCCCCAAGTCTTTTAAATTGCCAGGCTCTGGGGCAGCTGCCCATATACCGCCCCCCATCAACAGATGCACCTCAAAGTCTTTAGTGTTTTTATCCTCCCTGCACCCCTATGAGGGAGGGCCTGGATGGGAAACTGAGGCACAGAGATGCTAAGGGCACACCGGTACTAGAGCCCTGGTCAACCGACTCATGCTAGCTCAGCTCCAGCAAGTGCATGAAAAGTAGTAGGATGGAGACGGCGGTTCTGGTGAAGAATTCGGCTTGCCATGCAAGCTTGAAGCCAGGGGTGGGGAGTGGCCGCCTGAGCTGCAAAGTATTCACGTTGCTCGTTTTAACGGGCTAGCTAAAGCTGAGCTAGGGAAACCCTGGCTACCCAGGATGGGGGGCTTGCCTCCAGTGGCAGTGTGAATGGAGCCGTAGCGACTTTCCAAAGGCTGCACGGGAAGTCAATAGCCAAGCAGGAATTGAATCCGGGTCTCCCAAGTCCTTGCCTGGCGCCCTAACCATCCGTTCTCTCTCCGATAGCATCATTGTGTACAGTCCCTTCACAAGCACAGCTATGTTGCCTTCCACCTCGGGTTCCTGCCTGGGGCTGGCACATGTTACCCAGGGCCTCGCAATAAGATTCATTGGTGAATGATGCTGCACCCCAATAACCTCACACATGTGACATCAGCACACAGTCCCCCCATCACTGAAAATGACGTAACCAGAAAATAAACACATCAGGACAACCTCAGCGGTCTTGGGAGACCATAGAAGGGAATGCATCTTGTAGACCCATTTACTTGCTACAGGAGTGTTTTCTTTCTTTCTTTCTTTCTTTCTTTCTTTCTTTCTTTCTTTCTTTCTTTCTTTCTTTCTTTCTTTCTTTCTTTCTTTCTTTCTTTCTTTCTTTCTTTCTTTCTTTCTTTCTTTCTTTCTTTCTTTCTTTCTTTCTTTCTATAAACAAAGCTCTTGTTGTTGATGGGCAGCGTTCTTAAGAGACGCTGTCACCAGACCAGGGCATGCATTAGGATGTCAAACTCACATTCTAATAAATAAATACAAATAAACATTTAACCTGAAGTAAAAGATCCTTCATTAGACATCCCCCATCCATTTTTTTCCTACTCCAGGCTCAGTTTTTACTGGATTGGCTCCAGTGATTCCATGGTAATGTCGTGGCTTTTTTTCTCTTTATGAACAAAAGTCCTTTTCTAGTCCTAAGGGCTGACCAGTTTATCCAAATATTCTCAGTTTACTATTAGCCCCTTTTTGAATGGATAAATCCAATAAAAGGACACTTTGTATCTTTAAAACTGCACTCCAGAGTGGTAAAGAGCCACGAGCGAAGGAAACGCGCTCAGACCACTCATTCCTGTCAGAGAGGCATAGCCGAGAGACGGAACAAATGGAGCATGTGCGGGGAAGACCCTGTCCCCGCCACCTCTTCCCCATGGCTGATCATTCAAAGAAGAAAAAATAGATAGAAAAGCAACTTTTTCTCCCCTCCTGCCCATCTCCCCAGTCAGAACGTCTGCCCGCACCAAGCGTCTTTTCCATGTTTCTGCATCTTATTTTGGCTAAGCTCGTCCAGTCTGTTAGCAGCTGCCAAATGGATGAAGTAATGAGAAAACATAGGGAGAGAAAGCTGACTTCATTCCAGCACCGCTGAAGCTAACACAGCCAGTATGCACTGGGGCTGTCAGCACGCCGTTGAAGGGGACCTCATTAGCAAACGGGACTTTTAACAGCCAGACAAGACCCATCCCTTTCATGCCACCTCCTCCCTCTGTGAGATGGATCTCTCCCTTCAGTAACCTGTTTGTCTCAAAATGGTTGTAATATTTGTAGCAGAATATTTCCCCCTCCTCCCCATTCCTCCAGAAATGGCCCATTACTTGCGATAACGCTAATCACCATGAATCACAAAATCTACCCTGGATTTGAAAGAAGGGGAGGAAGAAGTGACATAAAACCACTTACTTTATATTTATGACTTCTGTTTAATAGCTGCTATACAAGGTTCCTGACACCGCTGACCTATTGCTGACATTCGCAAACTGCAGCCAAACTACACAAAACGCTGTACCTTCCCTCTCCCCCCCACGCCCCCCCGCCCGCCCTCCCCGACTTAGATCAATCACAGAGCAGTCAGCCAGCTTCATCTCTCCATAAGGCAAACAAACAGCTCTTTCTTTCTCAGGGTGTTTCCCAAGCACAGCTGAAGTTTAGTTAGAATTAAAATCCATCGGTGGAGTAAAATTAAACATCCTGAAGCTGATAAAAAGGGTTGGGCCCACGGCTCTGGCAAAACAAGAAATCAGCTAGCTCAGACCTTTAACCAAAGAAAAGTGATCAGGTAGCTTGAAAAAGTCTGCTTGACTTGATTAATTGATTGATAGCTCCTTGCATACTTCTTGGTTTTTTTGGGGACTAGAGCTGAAACACCAAGAGAAAGGTAGCTCTTTAAAATATTCTGGTCCAGGCAAAATGTCTGGGTAGGACTCACAATCATGTGTCTCTTCTTTCTATACTTCAGTTCCAAGCTTTGAAAGCTTAACCAAATGGACCCCTTCTCTACTCCAGAAATACATGCTTCACTACTCAAAATTCTTCTCTGGGGCAGGCTCTACGTTGATGTTGGCCATTTACGTAGACAGACAGATAGAAATAAGGACCAACAGAAGGGACTCGATAGCTCAGACAGAACATGTAGTGGAAAGGACTGAGAACAAACTGTTGGGAACACACTTGGGCCGCATGAGTATTTCTAGCAGATGGCTAAGATGTTAGATTTATTATCTCTAGAGCAAGTCACATAGCAGTGACCAAGTCATTATTCAGCATGATGATGCATGTTAAAAATATTATTCAATGAAGATTTCCCACCTACTGTCTAGCTCTAGTAACTGTATTTGTCTCTTCAAGTAATTTCACTATGGTACACAGCCAACTTTGCACATAGTCGCATTAATAAATAGTACAGGTGGAACCTCTCTAGTCCAGCCCTCTCTGGTCCAGCAACATCCGTGGTCCGGCATGATTTCAGTTAGCTGCAAGTCCACTTTATCATGAGTGTGGCCAAGTTTCCTGCGGTCCCATAAAGTTTGTTGAACACCCACCAGTCCTGGCTCTCAGTGTTCTGTGCTGTTATTTAACTGTAGTTTACCCCTAAATATCTTCTAAGAGCCCAGAAAGCAGTGGAACTGTGGGTAATGCTGCTAAACATTGGTCCTCCCATGGTCCAGCAAATTCTCTGGTTCGGTACCAGTCAGGTCCCCAGGATGCTGGACTAAAGAGATTCAACCCGTGGTCCTATGCATGTCACACTGAAACACACTTTTTAGCAGAGAAATGTCTTTTCCTTTGCTTGATTGGCTTTCTCACTAGCAAGTAAATGCGAGTGCAACGCATTCCCGGAACATAGGCTCCACTTTTGACAAGGAGTTTGCAATAGCCCACAAAAGAACACAGCAGAGACGAGAGTTGTAATTTCCACGGGGTTGAGTGCCACAGGTGCACTAATATAGGCATTAGTGAATGATTAGGCCTCATAAACTATATGAATGCTGTTTCTTTAAGAAGCCATAAAACTTTATTGAGGAAAAAATCCATGTGCAAGGCTTTTGGTTTGTTTCATGCGGTCATTCCGAATTTCACTCATTTCTGACAGGACTATGATAATTAAAACTGCGCCCTGGGTCTGGTTTCTATAAAGTCCATCTGGCCTTCCGCGATGGAGAGTTTTGGAAGTATGCAATTGCCCGGGCACCAAATAACTCTTTTGCCATCCGCGGTAGTTTAATTTTGTCCTTGCAGCAGGGGAGCGAAGTCAGAGGGGCAAAAGATCATTAATGTCTATGGTTAGAGAGAGGGGCTCCCAGGGCAGCTGCCTGGCCTGTATTTGTTAAAATGCTTGACACCAACGGGCCCCATTAATGCGCGGGTTAGATACAATCTGTGGAAACGGCTCTATTATAAAGGGATTATTTGGAAGTGTTCACTAGATGGGGGTGGGTGTGACTGAAGGACTTAAAACTGTTACATTAACCCTTAGGGCACTCAGAACAGTAACAAGCCTAGCCTTAAAGAGCTGGGGTTTGTCACATTTTCTTCACTCCCCTCTTCTTCCTCCATAACGTCAAAAAGACGAAAAATGCCCCTAATGTGCTCTTGAAAGATGAGGCTTGTTTTCTGACAAATGTATGGTTGCTGGTGAAACTCCACTGGAATCATTACACACACACACACACCACACACCACACCACAACACACACACCCCACACCACAACACACACACACCACACCACACATACACACACCACAACACAATACACACACACACACACACACCCCACACCACAACGCACACACACACACACACACACCCCACACCACAACGCACACACACACCACAACACACACTCTGCCCCAACGATTTAAAAATAAACATCAAAAATCCCCCAGGCAGAGTCACATGGAGTGGCGTGGCCATAAGGAGATATCTCTCCAGGTCTGAATGAGCACCCACATATTGGTTGCTTAGGTTTAGCTTGTCTGGAAATCAAACTGGAGATCACATTTGCAAGCTGCAAGATTCTGCTGTCTCAGACTGGGTCACATTGCTGCTTCCTTTTCCCCAACAGACACCAGGAAATAGGTGCAAAAATACTTTCAAAAAAAAGTTGGAAACCTCACAAAGGGCCAGTACAAATATTTGTTGCATCTGTTCATACATTATCACGGATTAAAGAATATTATTAATAATCATTTGCACTTTGCACTCCCCCAAAGAAGGGTTTACAATGGAAATATACGAATAGAGGCAATAGCTGCAACACACTGATGCAGGAGAGGGGAACAAAGTGGAGCACAACAAACCAAGGGGAGTGCTGTCATTAAGCAGCCATCATCGCTTAATTACAAAAATTATTTCTTTGTTCCCAAATGACTGGGATCTTCCCACAGTGACGTATTTACTTCATTCGGTGAAATGCTACAGTTTTGTAGTTGTGACCGCTCATCTGGTACGACTTTGTATGACACACACTGTCAAACCAGGCACCTGATTCACAAGTAAGTGAATTTGGGGAAAGTGATAGAAACAATAGATGCCAGAGTGTCCCATTTCCGTCAGCCCTGCACCACAGTTTGATGCAGGAATGCATGTTACTGGCTCTGCTACATCATGTGGGCCTGGAAACACTGAGAGAAACCATGTGCTTAGTAACTATTCCCCAGATCCTGCTTGAAAGAACAACAACAGATATCAGAGTGGAAAACATACTTTCTGGAGAACTCTTGAAGCGGTGATTCTTCCAGGACAGTAGAATGCTTGTTTTCTGAGAAATGAACCATTTGTTTCATGATCAGTAGGCGGAAATCATTCATTACCATTAGAATCTTTTTGAAATGTTTCATAGTTCTACTTGGAACATCAGGTTCAAAATAGCAACTTAAAAACTTTTGCTCTTAGAGCGTATAGACCCAACCTACAAATATTTACTATCTAGGGTTTATTATCACAATTTACAGTGCAGGAGTTCTGGCTGAAGTCTACTATAACATGTCTAAAAAGGTAAATACTAGCCTGCAGGATTGAAAGGCATATTAGTTAACCATACAGTATAACGGACTGCAGAAGCATCTCACAGGGGTAGCTATGTGAATCTGTAACTTTAAAAAGAACTTTAATAAAACAACAAGTAGTCCTGTGGCATCAAGTCCCAAGTCTACAATGCAGGTTTATTTCAAAATAACAAAGGTTATTTTGAAATAACAGAGTGTGCATCTACACAGCAAGTGCAAAATAACAGGCTTCTGACTCCGACTCCTGTAACCCTCATTTCACGAGGAGTAAGGGAAGTCGCGGGAAGAGTGTTCTTCCTCTGACTTCCTGCTGCGTAGACAGCGCCTAACGTCGAGTTAAGTTACTCTAACTTCAGCTATGCAATTAACGTAGCTGCAGTTACGTATTTTAACTTGACTTTGCCCCACAGTGTAGACGTACTCTTAGGGTATGTCTAGACTACATGCCTGTGCTGGCAGAGGCATGTAAAATAAGCTACCTGACATAGTCAATGAAGCAGGGATTTAAATATTCCCAGCTTCATTCAAATAAAAAAGGCCGCCGCGCTGTGCCGGCTCAGCTGATCGTCGACACAGCGCACGAGTCAAGACGCGGATCGGTTGACAAGGGAAGCCTTTGTCGACCGCTCCTGTAAACCTCATTTCACAAGGCATAAGGGAGCAGTCAACAAAGGCTTCCCTTTTCAACGGATCCGCGTCTTGACTCACATGCTGTTTCAACGATCAGCTGAGCCGGCACAGCACGGTGGCCATTTTTATTTTAATGAAGCCGGGGATATTTAAATCCCCGCTTCATTGACTATGTCGGGTAGCCTATTTTACATGCCACGGTCGGCAGAGGCATGTAGTCTAGACATGCCCTTAGAGACTAACAAAAATAGATCTATAGTACCATGAGCTTTTGTGGGCAAAACCCACTTCTTCAGATGAAAGGCTCTTGACAAAGGAGGAGGGCAGAGCATACACCCTCTGAAAATCAAGCCCCTTCAAAGGAGCATCCCAAATAGAGGTCACACATCACGACTGAAAATTTAGGATCTAAAAATGTTCAAGGTTGCCCTCACCATGTCATCTGGTGCAAAGTAAATTAATTA